>NC_074668.1:54076072-54825656 GCF_029448725.1 Salvelinus fontinalis
GTGGAGATCTGAGTGGATTTGACTGGTGTAAGCAATATGGCAATAACTTCAACTTTCCATCTTATAGTATTTTGACTTTTCACCATACTGCTTATACCAATCTCCATAACCTTTGATCTCCACAAGTGCATAGGGCATAGGTTCAAAGGGGTGATTGGGTATTGTGCCTATGACATTGCCCTTTGGGGGATGCTGTCTTTTGGAAGGGGTCTTAAACGGGTGTCTTGACTCTTTGATCATTTAGTAGCTTAACATGGTTTGCCTACTTCTCATAAGATAATCGTTTCTTACCCTGATGTCCTGGCTAAATTCCAATTTGAACCCTCTACCATAATGTTCATGTGATCATTCCTCTCACAAGTACGTATAGCTCATTAATCCACTCTCTGCCCTATGCAACTAACACTTATGTGTTCGCAGCTAAAAATAGCCATTAAAAAATATTTATTATATTTAAACAACTAATAAAAGATTGTTTTGGGCTTCATCAATGATACAGATGGAATGGACAAATACACAGGTCATAGGGATTTGCAAAGAACATTTGCAAAGAAACTATTCAGCTGGCGTGCCAATGAGAGGTGTGGTGGTCAAATATATTTGTCCACAGGTTAAGAGGAACTGTGGCCAATGGCTACACCTAGTGTCAAAATACAGAACAGAAAACAATAAATCAAAGGCAGAGGCAAGGCAAGCATATTACAACTGCACAAGTGAGCAAATATGTAAAACCACTGCTTGAAGTGGTAGAATAAAGACCTAGGTAGGGAATATATGTTAAAACTGTACAATATTGGAGTGTTTTTTCAGTGTTTGTTTCAAAACCATCTGGATACAAAGAAACATAAACTGTTATCTGTACCTGACTTAGTAACCAAGGCAGTAATAGGAAAAATATTTACAGAGAATCAAAAGGGATGAATTTTTTACATTTAAGGTGAACCCAACGCACTTGTTTGTAGATCTGTAGCTCATATGGACAGTGAACTATTGAAAATATGGAAATATTCATAAAAATTTGTGCAATGGAAAAGGGAAATTCTAATTGGTGTACTATGGATGAGGTAGGACTGTGACTTAACATCAACTGGTTTTACAGGTATATGTCATTTGGATAAGAAACTATTGAAAATGAGATATCTATGTGAACAAAGAACCATAGCTGTAATAGGATAAATATTTGTAGAATATCAAAGGGGGGGAGTACAAAAAAAAGGTGTAGCTTTCATAAGAGAAAGTTTGCAGATGACACAACAGTAGGCTTGATTACCAACAACGACGAGACAGCCAATAGGGATGAGGGGAAGGCACTCGGAGTGTGGTGTCAGGAAAACAACCTCTCACTCAACGTCAACAAAACAAAGGAGATGATTGTGGACTTCAGAAAACAGCAGAGGGACCTGGTACGGCAACTGCACCGCCCACAACCGCAGGGCTCTCCAGAAGGTGGTGCGGTCTGCACAACGCATCACCGGAGACAAATTACCTGCCCTCCAGGACACCTACAGCACCCGATGTCACAGGAAGGCCAAAAAGAGCATCAAGGACAACAACCACCCGAGCCACTGCCTGTTCACGCCGCTACCATCCAGAAGGCAAGGTCAGTACAGGTGCATCAAAGCTGGGACCGAGAGACTGCAAAATAGCTTCTATCTCAAGGCCATCAGACTGTTAAACAGCCACCACTATCACAAGGAGGCTGCTGCCTACATACAGACTTAAAATCATTGGCCACTTTAATGAATGGATCACTAGTCACTTTAATAATGTTTGCATATCTTGCATTACTCATCTCATATGTATATACTGTATTTTATTCCATCTATTGCATCATGCCTAAACCGCTCGGTCATTCCTTGTCCATATGTTTATATGTATATATTCTTATTCCATTCCTTTACTTGGATTTGTGTGTATTAGGTAGCTGTTGTGGAATTTTTAGATTACTTATTAGATATTGCTGCACTGTCAGAACTAGAAGCACAAGCATTTCGCTACACTCGCAATAACATCTGCTAACCATGTGTATGTGACCAATAAAAATGTATTTGATTTAAAGGAACCCACCACACTTGTTTGTTGATCTGTAGTTCATATAGACAGTGAGCTATTGAAAAGAAGTCTCATAACTACAAATATTCATATGAAATCAGTTCAATGGAAAATTTAGATTCTATTGGAGGAGGGAGGTCTGTGACCTAACATCAAATGGTTTTACAGGTATACATCATTTGGATAAGAAACTGATGAGAATTAGATATAGTTGAAGTCGCAAGTTCACATACACCTTAGTCAAATACATTTAAACTCAGTTTCTCACAATTCCTGACATTTAATCCAAGTACAAATTCACTGTTTTAGGTCAGTTAGGATCACTACTTTATTTTAAGAATGTGAAATGTCAGAATAATAGTAGCGAGAATAATTTATTTCAGCTTTTATTTCTTTCATCACATTCCCAGTGGGTCAGAAGTTTACATACACTCAATTAGTATTTGGTAGCATTGCCTTTAAATTGTTTAACTTGGGTCAAACGTTTCAGGTAGCCTTCCACAAGCTTCCCAGAATAAGTTGGGTGAATTTTGGCCCATTCCTCTTGACAGAGCTGGTGTAACTGAGTCAGGTTTGTAGACCTCCTTGCTCGCACATGCTTTTTCAGTTCTGCCCACAAATTTTCTATAGGATTGAGGTCAGGGCTTTGTGGCCACTTCAATACCTTGACATTGTTGTCGTAAAGCCGTTTGCCTCAACTTTGGAAATATACTTGGGGTCATTGTCCATTTGGAAGACCCGTTTGCGACCAAGCTTTAACTTCCTGACTTATGTCTTGAGATGTTGCTTCAATATATCCACATAATTTTCTTTCCTCATGATGCCATCTATTTTGTGAAGTGCACCAGTCCCTCCTGCAGCAAAGCACCCCCATTACATGATGCTGCCACCCCCGTGCTTCACGGTTGGGATGGTGTTATTCGGCTTGCAGCCTCCACCTTTTTCCTCCAAACATAACGATGGTCATTATGGCCAAACAGTTCTAATTTTGTTTCATCAGACCAGAGGACATTTCTCCAAAAAGTATGATCTTTGTCCCCATGTGCAGTTGCAAACCGTAGTCTGGCTTTTTTAAGAGCGGTTTTGGAGCAGTGGCTTCTTCCTTGCTGAGCGGCGTTTAAGGTTATGTCAATATATGACTCGTTTAACTGTGGATATAGATACTGTTGTACCTGTTTCCTCCAGCATCTTCACAAGGTCCGTCGCTTTTGTTCTGGGAATGATTTGCACTTTTTGCACCAAAGTATGTTCATCTCTAGGAGACAGAACGCGTGGTATGACGGCTGCGTGGTCCCATGGTGTTTATACTTGCATACTATTGTTTGTACAGATGAATGTGGTACCTTCAGGTGTTTGAAAATTGCTCCCAAGGATGAAACAGACTTGTGGAGGTCTACAATGTTTTTCTGAGGTCTTGGCTGATTTTTTTGATTTTCCAATGATGTCAAGGAAAGAGGCACTGAGTTTGAAGCTAAGCCTTGAAATACATACACAGGTACACCTCCAATTGAGTCAAATGATGTCAATTAGCCTATCAGAAGCTTCTAAAGCCTTGACATAATTTTTGGGAATTTTCCAAGCTGTTTAAAAAGGCACAGTCAACTTAGTGTATGTAAACTTCTGACCCACTGGAATTTTGAAACAGTGAATTATAAGTGAAATAATCTGCCTGTAAACAATTGTTGAAAAAATTACTTGTGTCATGCACAAAGTAGATGTCCTAACCAACTTGCCAATACTATAGTTTGTTATAGAGTGGTTGGAAAGCGAGTTTTAATTACTCCAACCTAAGTGTATGTAAACTTCCGACTTCTACTGTATGTATGTGGAAAAATAACCACAGCTGTAAAAGGATAAATATTTGTAAAAAAAACATTAAGGGGAAGATTTTGGAGAAAAAATAAAAGGTGTACCTTTAATAAGAGAGGTAATGGAATACTAACCCAACCCACACTGAGATATTGAACAGAAGACCCATAACTGGAAAAATGTATATAAAATCAGTGCAGTGGCGAGAATCAGTTATATTTCAGATGTTGTCATCATCATTTAATTTTCATGCATTTTGGAGTAGAATGTCTTTTTAAAAAGTCACCAGAAGTGACCTTGTCACAGTTATGCTATAAAATAATTTGACCTGACCCCTCAAACTCCTCCAGCAAAGAAACCCACCCAACCCTACCTATGCCTCACCACTGCTGAAAACACTGAAGATCACGGGCCTTTCCATGCTTTATGACCTTATGTTTTTACATAAAATAATAAATATTAACAAGATCAAATTTCAAAATGTAATTGTTGTAGGAAAAAACAGTTTGTTTAAGAGCTCTTGATCATTTAATTGAGACAAACATTACGTTTTCCTGTAAACACCACATTCTGCTGATTGCACTTTTAAGACAGTCCCTTTAGCCACGAGTGCATCATTTCCCCCTATTGAAACCAACTTAAAGGGGAATGAAAACACTAGAGCTGTTTTCGAAATACTCATACTAACCGCACTAACCATGCTATTTGTGACATGCATTGAGTATATAGTATGCTCATTGGTCATAGTATGTATATAGTTAGTATGCCGGATGTCGTACTAAATTCGGCAAAATATGAAGTATACATGCAGAGGACACTATTTCCGTACTTTAGGGCCCACAATGCAATGCTTCGGGAAATGGGCGTGGCATCACTCGTTTCGAGATTTGAAGAAAATGGTCGAACACATGCAGTCGAAGTACAACGACAGCGGATACAAATTCATTGCTTTAATTATGACGAATGTTAAGAACATTTTGAGCAATAGTACTGACTTTTCAAAGAAGTTACCTTACACGTTATATTTGCTGACAATTTGTTAGCTATGCTGTCCTTACGAAGCACATAGCATATCATTACACCAGTATGTACCAGTATGTTGTTAGGTAGCTACCTAACATTAGTTGGCTACTTATACACTGCTCCAAAAAATAAAGGGAACACTTAAACAACACAATGTAACTCCAAGTCAATCACACTTCTGTGAAATCAAACTGTCCACTTAAGAAGCAACACTGATTGACAATAAATTTCACATGCTGTTGTGCAAATGGAATAGACAAAAGGTGGAAATTATAGGCAATTAGCAAGACACCCCCAAAAAAGGAGTGATTCTGCAGGTGGTGACCACAGACCACTTCTCAGTTCCTATGCTTCCTGGCTGATGTTTTGGTCACTTTTGAATGCTGGCGGTGCTCTCACTCTAGTGGTAGCATGAGACGGAGTCTACAACCCACACAAGTGGCTCAGGTAGTGCAGTTCATCCAGGATGGCACATCAATGCGAGCTGTGGCAAAAAGGTTTGCTGTGTCTGTCAGCGTAGTGTCCAGAGCATGGAGGCGCTACCAGGAGACAGGCCAGTACATCAGGAGACGTGGAGGAGGCCGCAGGAGGGCAACAACCCAGCAGCAGGACCGCTACCTCCGCCTTTGTGCAAGGAGGTGCACTGCCAGAGCCCTGCAAAATGACCTCCAGCACGCCACAAATGTTGTGATTTAGTTTCAGTATCAGGCTAACTTTTCTTATGATTTTGTTTGCAGAGCATACAGGCTGGCAGTTTATCGTCAGTTCACCCTATAGGCAATAGGGAGAATTAGACGAGGTGTACTGCGTCTCATCCCTGCATGTGTGTTGTTTCTTCCATAAAGTGCACATACCCAGAAGCAAAGACATTTACATAGGGTTTGAGTTTGAATAAAACAAGTTAATTTTGTAAATCTAGCCTGCTGTTATACATAGACCTAATGCCTGCCCCTTACGTAAAAATAGTATTAGTTAGCTTGTCCACTATAACAACATGTTCAAGCGTAACCAGATAATCTTGCTTTGAAGATAAAACGACTTTCAACGCGCACATTGTGTTTCTATATTGTACTGTATCTGAAAGAGCAGATTCTGCAGGTAAAACATTGTGATTTCTATATAGTAATGTATCTGAAAGAGCAGATTCCTGTGTCCCTGTCGCTAGACCAGTGACTTCACCTAGCTTTGGCTGCCATCTATTGGAAGGAATGGTAATTACACTGGACAGCTAGTTGGCAGAGTCAAAGTAGACTTTAATAATAATTGCCATTTATCAGACACCTTTATCCAAAGCGAACTGGGTAAATGGTAGTGGAAACAGATCCTAGAAACAGGATTACAATTGTTATATCATGGATGGTCAGCCCTTACATCTATAGCCCAGTCTATGAATTTGAGAGTGGTCACATTTTTCCAGCCCCATCCCTCAGCTTTTTAACGAAAGAGGAGCAGGGAGACACTTTGTTATTGTTTCTACTGATGATTGCCACTTTAAGAAGTTAAGATGCAGATTAAATACACTATATAAATGTCCCATCACTCAGACAGTTATTGAATACACAGCATCCAGCACAGCAAACAATCAACTAATCAGTCAAATGTATTTTACAAAAGCCCTTTTTACATCAAAATAATAACCACAGTGGTTATAGGGGGTGCAACAGTTCAACACCTCAGGGGCAAATGTCAGTTGGCTTTTCATAGCTGAGCATTCATAGGTTGAGAGAGAGTTGAAAAAGCAGGACCGGGACAAGGTAGCACATCCGTTGAAACGGGTAAAAAAATCAGTGGAAATACAATTCCACTCTGATTCCCTTTATGGATGGGTGTATCTTTGAATTTGCTGTTGAATGGCCTGCTCCTTCTCCGTTTTCGGAACACAAGCCCGCGCCCCCAAAGTGATCGATAATATGTATATCTTGGCTCGCACTGTTCATACAGCGGGTTATGGTCATCCCTGATCTCACTCTCCATCAGCTCCATCTGTGGCGTATAGGGGCAGGACTCGGTTGTATACTGATGGTCGTGAGTGCTTTAGTGATGGACCTCTTTTCCACCACAGCACAGGAACACTGGCACCCAGGGGTCAGTTTGGCATGCTGTACTAACCGTTCTTTCCTATTGGTAAAAAAACACTTAAGATGCAATTAGCTAGTTCCCTTCAACTAGAGTTGTAACAACGTTGTCCAGTGTCTAATGCTACCCTAGTCAACAACAGTCATGACCGGTTAACGTTACTTCAGGCTCCATTGCATTGAATCATGTTGCCTCCTCCGTTCAGTCGCTTTGACTCCGAAGTCAGCGATGTTGATGATGGTCAATCGGTAACTCCTACACCATAACCCTCAACATTTTAAATGGAGGCGCAAGCAGAAAGAAGGCTTCAACGTAGGCCTATGCCTCCTTTCCTTTCGGAAACTCCCGGTTGCCACATCGAAGGTGCCCTTCATCGCGAAGTCTGCCTCTGCAAAGTGCTGTCTGCAGATCCTGCTAGCTCGAGCTGGCACGTTCTTCTTCTTCAGAACATGGAGCGACTTCCTCAAAAATTGTGGGTTCTCGGGCACCCGATGGTAGCTTCCCAAGGGATTTTTTGGGAGCCAATTCATACAGCCTGATGCAATACAGTTCATGTTTGAATTACTACTTGTTGTTGCCATCTTCGTCATCTTCACCTGACCTCACTTTCTTCAATTCGCTCTCATACTAACATACTGTATACTACATACTTAATGCTTAATGAGTATATACTATATACTATTAGTTCATTTTAGTATACTGTAAACGAATGGTATCCTTTCAGTTGAGTGTACTAGTGCTTTGCCTGTCTACCGGAAGTTGATGCTGTTGCTGTGTAACTTCTTGCTAGCTTGTTAGTATAGCATTACTAGCTAGACATCTTACGACTTCATTAACAATGTCCCTTGAGAACGCACAACGACCATATCACTTAGCTAAGCTAAGAATGACGTGAATAATCTAGTCTATAAATGTTGTGTAGTTAGATAGCATATAGTTCTTATACTGGCAAGTTCGATGTACTATTAGCCAACTAACATTAGGTAGCTAGCTAGCATACCAGTACATACAAGAAAATGCTGTAATGATATGCTATTTGGTTCATAAGGCTAGCGTAGCTATCAAATTGTCAGTCAACATAACGTGTAACGTAACTTATTTGAAAAGAAAATCACTTTATTACATTTTCTTAACATTAGTTAAAGCAATGAATTTGTATCCACTCTCGTCGGACTTATGCTGCATATTTTCCACCATTTTCTGACAATCTTCACAGGTCACTCACAGATGATATGTAGGCTGGTTGATGGAACCAGCAGGCCTGTTTGAGGGACAACTGGACAGAACATATCAATCAATCAAGTTTATTTTATATAGCCCTTCGTACATCAGCTAATATCTCGAAGTGCTGTACGGAAACCCAGCCTAAAACCCCGAACAGCAAGCAATGCAGGTGTAGAAGCACGGTGGCTAGGAAAAACTCCCTAGAAAGGCCAAAACCTAGGAAGAAACCTAGAGAGGAACCAGGCTATGAGGGGTGGCCAGTCCTCTTCTGGCTGTGCCGGGTGGAGAATATAACAGAACATGGCCAAGATGTTCAAAATGTTCATAAATGACAAGCATGGTCAAATAATAATCAGGAATAAAAGTCAGTTGGCTTTTCATAGCCGATCATTAAGAGTTGAAAACAGCAGGTCTGGGACAGGTAGGGGTTCCATAACTGCAGGCAGAACAGTTGAAACTGGAACAGCAGCAAGGCCAGGTGGACTGGGGACAGCAAGGAGTCATCATGGCCAGTAGTCCTGACGTATGGTCCTAGGGCTCAGGTCCTCCGAGAGAGAGAAAGAAAGAGAGAAGGAGAGAATTAGAGAGACCATACTTTCACACAGGACACTGGATAAGACAGGAGAAGTACTCCAGATATAACCAACTGGCCCTAGCCCCCCGTTACAAACTACTGCAGCAAAAATACTGGAGGCTGAGACAGGAGGGGTCAGGAGACACTGTGGCCCCATCCGATGATACCCTCGGACAGGGCCAAACAGGAAGGATATAACCCCACCCACTATGCCAAAGCACAGCCCCCGCACCACTAGAGGGATATCTTCAGACACCAACTTACAATCCTGAGACAAGGCCGAGTATAGCCCACAAAGATCTCCACCACAGCACAAACCAAGGGGGGGCGCCAACCCAGACAGGAAGATCACGTCAGTAACTCAACCCACTCAAGTGACGCACCCCTCCTAGGGACATATAAGGACTGAGACTTTAGCTACCACCCACCCACCCTTTTCACTTCCTGTTAGGCATGATGCTTTCAAAGTGTGTCTTTTAATTTTTCAAATTTTGTGTGGTATTATTGCTCTCTCTCTCTTTCTCTCCAGTATACATTAGGGGAAGTTGTTTTGCTGTTGCCACCAATCCCAAGCTGCCAAGTAAATTACTTTATCTCCCTCATACTAAACTTTGCTCGCTCTTCGTCAACTGCCCTTTGATTAAATCAGTTTAATTCAATGTCCAAAAAAAATTCAAGTGTGTTTTTCAACTGAAAGTTGACAGCTAGCACTTGTATGGAGGGATGTGGGTGTGGGGGGAGAGAATGGATAGATGGGTTTGGTTGAAGAAACTCCCTAACCCCTACTTCCCGTCCTTCTCTTGATAAGTAATACAAGTGTTGGTAATCGCTGCATTTTACCTGTGATCAAAAATCAAATCAATTTGAATAATTTTTTTATAAGTTACATAGCTGAGACAAAATTAGATTTCATGATATTACTTTGTCTTTACACATCTATTCACTACTGGCCAAATGCAGTCACCATTCACTTCATATAGCATTTACTATTTTTAGGCCTGTTTGAAAAATGTAAGATAAAAGGTGGCTGTATTATGCTTATGTATGTGTTGGTACTGTATTTACAATAAAGTATAGAATATTCTTAAATCTGACATGGGTTGAAGTTACCATTATTTATCCTATGTCAAGTATGGCCACTAGATGGCAGTAATATGCTACCACCTTCAAAGAGAATGGAGTTAGTAGGTTGCTTCTGGATGACTTGGTTCTTCCGATTCTTGACCCTACCAACCATCCATGGAGGCATGTCACTCGCCGTGGAAGTCGAAAGCAGCGGCCTTTGGCAATAGGAGCCTCATTGGAGATGGTAAGCCCGGACCGGATACAGACTTCAAACAGCTTTGCCGCACTGGATCCAGAGGTTCTGGTGCCTTCATCTTCTGTTCTGTCTCCATCTCCTTGTGTTCAGCTCTTCAGAGCTCCCCCCCATTGGAACATTAGCCACAATGGATTCTTCGACTGGCTCGGGTGCATCGGGCCTCACCTCCCATCGGTCCTCGAGGGGTCTTGTAAACCACTCAAGACGAAAGAACGGCCGCACCTCCTCAGCCATTTCATCAGCTGTCGTCATCGGCAGCTCTATGGTGGGAAACATCTTGGTTCCCAGAGGGTAAAACCCTGTGCTATTTTAAAACACAAGTACAGGACATTACAAGGCTGATTCCTACAATTCTACAACAGCTGCCAGGGGCTGATGCTGTCGTAGTCCATGTGGGGTGAAACGACATTAGGAGGGCTAGCTCAGAACTGCTGAAAATTGATTTTAAAAATCTGATTCTAGCTCTGAAAGATTCCAAAAAGCGGACAATTATCTCAGGTCTGCTACCATTGCTGAGCGGTGGCTGTGAAAGATTCAGTGACCCAAGCCCTGCTCAGATAATCTCTACCAATGTGTTGCTGAGTTGTCCTAGTGCTGCTGCAAATGTAAATTGTCCCAGGGGCATTGGCAGTCATAATGTAAGTAACCTATTTTATGTCCCTCTAAATCCCATGTAAAGCTTTGTCATTCCTACAGCTATTGTATGCAGTAACTATGCGCCTATGAACCTGAGTTATACTGTTAGCAATGAGGCGGTTTGCCCTCTCTGAAACTCACTTACATAATACAGTGGTAGGAATACATGGTTTCAACATCTTTAGAAGAGACAGGAATGCCAATGGTGGAGGTGTTGCCTAGTATGTTCAGTCATTTTCCTGTAAAGTTCAAAGAGGAGCTCATATCAAATGCTGTTGAAGTAATATGGCTACAGGTTAACCTGCCTCACATAAAGCCCATTCTTGTGGGAAGCTGCTATAGACCACCAAGTGCGAACAGTCAGTATCTGGATAATATGTGTGATATGTGCTTGATAATGTATGTGATATCAACAGAGAGGTATATTTTCTGGATGATCTAAATATTGACTGGCTTTCATCAAGCTGCACACTCAAGGAAAAGCTTAAACTGTAACCAGTACCTGCAACCTAGTTCAGGTTATCAGCCAACCTACCTGTTTACAAAAAGCACAGGAATGACATCATCAACATGTATTGATCTTATCTTTACTAATGCTGCAGAAATTTGTTTTGAAAGCAGTATCCAAATCCATCGGATGTAGTGATCACAATATAGTAGCCATATCTAGGAAAACCAAAGTTCCAAAGGCTGGGCCTAATATAGTGTATAAGAGGTCATAAAATACGTTTTGTAGTGATTCCTATGTTGTTGATGTAAAGAATATGTGTTGGTCCATGGTGTGTAATGATGAGCAATCAGATGATGCACTTGGCACATTCATGAAATTGCTTATCCCAGTTACTATTAGGCATGCACCCATTAAGAAAATGATTGAATGTATGGTTGAGAGGGATGAGTTGAGAGGGATGAGGCAAAAGAGATGGTAAGTAGGTCTGGCTATACAACCGATTGACAAACGTACTGCAACTTGAAAAACCATGTGACTAAACTGAATAAAAAGAAGAAACTACACTATGAAACAAAGATAAATGACATAAAGAATGATTGTAAAAAGCTTTGGAGCAACTTCAATTACATTTTGGGTAAAAAGGCAAACTCTGCTCCATCATTCATTGGATCAGATGGCTCATTCATCACAAAACGAACTGATATTGCCAACTACTTTATTATATTTTCATTGCCAGCAACAAACATTGACACTACACATCCAAGTATATTTGACAAAATTATGAAAGACAAGCATTGTAATTTTGAACTCCGTAAAGGAAGTGTGGAAGAGGTGAAAAAACTATTGTTGTCCATCATCAATGACAAGCCACCGGGGTCTGACAACTTGGATGGAAAATTACTGAGGATTGCCACATCATCAATTTAAGCCCACTAGAAAGTGTGTGCCCTCAGCCCTGGAGGGAAGCAAAAGTTATTCCCTTACCTAAGAATAGTAAAGTCCCCTTTACTGGCCTAAATAGCCGACCATTCAGCCTGTTATCAACCCTTAAAAAACTTTTGGAAAAAATGGTGTTTGACTATATACAATGCTATTTTACACTTCACAAATTGACAACAGACTTCAGTACGCTTATAGAGAAGGACATTCAACAAGCACAGCACTTACACAAATGACTGATGATTGGATGAGAGAAATTATAATAAAAATATTGTGGGGGTTATTTTGTTAGACCTCAGTGTGGCTTTTGACATTATCGATCATAGTCTGCTGCTGGAAAATGTATGTGTTATGGCTTTACACCCCCTGCTATATTATATTATATTATTACCTGTCTAACAGAACACAGAGGGTGTTCTTTAATGGAAGCCTCTCAAACATAATCCAGGTAGAAGCAGGAATTCCCCAGGGCAGCTGTCTAGGCCCCTTACTTTTTAAAATCTTTACTAACGATATGCCACTGGTTTTGAGTAAAGCCTGTGTGTCTATGTATGCGGATGACTCAACACTATACACGTCAGCTACCACAGCGACTGAAATGACAGCAACACTTAACAAAGAGCTGCAGTTAGTTTCAGAATGGGTGGCAAGGAATAAGTTAGTCCTAAATATTTCTAAAACTAAAAGCATTGTATTTGGGACAAATCATTTACTAAACCCTAAACCTCAACTAAATCTTGTAATGAATAATGTGGAAATTGAGCAAGTTGAGGAGATAAACTGCTTGGAGTAAACCTGGATTTTAAACTGTCATGATCAAAACATATTGATACAACAGTAGCTAGGATGGGGATAAGTCTGTCTGTAATAAAGCGCTGCTCTGCATTCTTAACAGCACTATCAACAAGGCAGGTTCAAGGCGGAGGAGAGATTGACTTCACTACTTGTGTTTGTGAGAGGTAATGACATGTTGAATTCACCGAGCTGTCTGTTTGAACTCCTGGCACATAGCTTTTACACCCATGCATACCTCACAAGACATGACACCAGAGGTCTCTTCACAGCCCCCTAGTCGAGAACAAACTATGGGAGGCACACAGTACTAAATAGAGCCATGACTACATGGAACTCCATTCCACACCAAGTAACTCATGCAAGCAGATAAAATTAGATTTAAAAAACAGATAAAAATAGACCTGATGGAACAACGGGGACTGTGAAGCAACACAAACATTAATTAATGAATTTTGCTGGACACCAGGAAGAGTAGCTTCTGCCTTTGCAGCAGCTATTGGGGATCTATAATAAATACAAATACAAATATTTAGTATCCATCAAAGCAACATTCACAATGCAATTTCAGGGAATTTCACTAATATTGGCATTTGCACAGTACTTGAATTGTAGTGGCCACTAGTGAATAGATTTGTAGAGACTAGATGTGTAAAGTAATCATGAAGTCTCATTTTGTCTTAGCTTGTAACTTATAAAATATTCAATTTGATTTATTTTGGATCACAGGTAAAATGCAGTAATTACAGGAATCATTTAAATTCTGTTGGAGAGATGCAGTATTTAAACACACAGGTAACAAGTATATAGCTTGATGATGTGGACAACCATTCACAGGCAAACAATTTGAAAATGTCTAGGAGTCATCTATAAGTAATACCACACGACGTGAGCAAAATGTAGAGACACACCTTGAGAGTGTCAAGCCTAACAGGAAGTGTAAAGAAGGGGCTTTCCTTGAAGGACGGGGAAGGAGAGGAGGGTGGTAGCTTAGTCTTAAAGTCTTAGAGTCCTTATATGTTATGTCCAGTTGTCCCTCAAACAGGCCTGCAGGTGCCATCAACCAGCCTACATACCATCTGTGAGTGAACTGTGAGGATTGTCAAGAGAGAGACAGACAGAGAGAGAGAAAGTTAACTATTGATTTGTGATTGTTTATTCCACTTGCCTTGGAAATGTTAATATATGTTTCCCATGCCAATAAGGCCCTTTGTGTGTGTAATTGTTTAACTATTCTTGTGGGGACCAGCAGTCCCCACAAGAATATTAAACAAAAAAAAAGTTGACCAACTGAGGACATTTTGTTTGTCCCCACAAGGTTAAATGCTATTTCTAGGGGGTTTAGGGTTAAGGTTAGAATTAGCGTTAGAATTAGGTTTATTGTTAGGAGCTAGGGTTAGGTTTAGTGTTAAGGTTAGGTTTTGGGGTTAGGTTTAGGGAAAATAGTATATTGCTGCTATTGGACCAGGTCTCTCTTGGAAAAGAGATGTTATCTCAATGAGAAAAAAACTGTATAAATGTGTGTGTGTGTGTGTGTGTGTTCATATAAGGATTTGTACATTGCTAGTGTACTGGCGATTCCCTATGGACTGCCACTGGCACAGAAGAGAGCTGTCCATAACACATCCCCAAATATCAGCTTTCCAAACGTTACTCTTTTGGGGTGAAGTTCCCATTCATAAAAAGCTCCAAAACTCATGTTCCGATACAAAAGGTGCAGAGAGATGCATTCTATAAGCTATATCTGTGATATGGTAAGAACTGTATGTGCTCTCCTCTCACCTGTGCTAACCCTTCCTGGTCACCTGTGCTACCTCTATACACACGTGACCAGTGACCCATGACCCCAACATATAGTGCCATCTAGTGTATAAAACAAGTAAAAATAACCCTTGACAGACAGCATGTACACAACTCATAAACAGGCCAAAATGGCTCATACAGCTAGACATGACCGCCTTGTTGACCTGATAGCCAACAACACTCATGCATAAACACATAAGGGGAATCTGGTTTGATATTGATGATGATGTGTTTTCCTGTGTGTCAAAATACGCCAGATGTTGTTGTGGGGGAGGCCAGGGGGGTGCTCATTTTGGAAGTGAGCTGCTCATTTGACAGCTACATGGAGCAGGCCTTTGCCGAGAAGCTGCTTAAATTCCAGCCCATCTTGGCACTCTTGGACAGCTTCGGGTGTAGGAAGCAAGCTGGTGTAGCTGATATTTGGCGGTCTCGGTGCACAGGCTTGCAGTGCGTGGCCTCCAGATTGCGGACAAAAACATTTGGCTAGGTAAGGCTGTTTCAGCTGTCGTGGGCAGGCTAGCTGTTTGAAGAAGGTGCTTTCTGTACCCTTGAGTTCCATACATACAGGGAGGGACCTTTGAAATGTTTGGATCCATTAAAAAATGGATTGGTTGATTCAAATAAAGTATTTAAAATGTGTGCATGTGAGAGAGAGCAAGAGAGGTAAGGGAGAGAGGAGAAAGAGAAAGTGTGTGTTTGTGTGGTGGAAAGAGGAAAATGCAGCAACAGGAAATGTGAATTATTGTGTGGATTACAATCGTTTTACATTTTTGTAAGGGTTGATACAGTTTTAGTTAGGGAAAATCAAGTCTGACATTTTAACACGTTTCAGGAAAAGACCCAGATGCAGACAGTGTCGAAGTAACAAAAGTTTATTACTAGAACAGGAGCAGAACTGAAAAAGCGTGTGCGAGCAAGGAGGCCTACAAACCTGACTCAGTTACACCAGCTCTGTCAGGAGTAATGTGCCAAAATTCACCCAACTTATTGTCGGAAGCTTGTGGAAGGCTACCCGAATTGTTTGACCCAAGTTAAACAATTTAAAGGCAATGCTACCAAATACCAATTGAGTGTATATAAGCTTCTGACCCACTGGTAATGTGGTTAAAGAAATAAAAGCTGAAATATATCATTCTCCCTAAAATTATTCTGACATTTCACATTCTTAAAATAAAGTGGTGATCCTAACTGACCTAAAACAGGGCATTTTTACTCAGATCAAATGTCAGGAATTGTGAAAAATGGAGCTTAAATGTATTTCGCTGAGATGTATGTAAACTTCAGATTTCAACTGTATATAGTCTTAATTCATTCCTACTTAGATTTGTGTGTATTCGATACATGTTGTGTAATTTGTTAGATATTACTGCACTGTCGGAGCTAGAAGCATTTCGCTACACCCGCAATAACATAGCTTATCACATGTATGTGACCAATTAAATTTGATTTGATTTGAAAGAGCAGGTGTTCCTAATGTTTTGTACACTCAGTGTACATACTACGTTGTGTGTAATGTACCGTGTTTATTTGTTACATAGGATACAGCAGTACTGTGTGTCTTTAGATAATTTCCTTCTCTGGGACATTAAAGCTTAAGCATATGATAAATGAAAGACAAAATGAAAGGTTAATGGAATGTATACACTGTAGGGTAGCACCATGGTGTAGCCGGAGGACAGCTAGCTTCCGTCCTCCTCTTGGTACATTGACTTCAATACAAAACCTAGGACGCTCTTGGTTCTCACACCCTTCCATAGACTTCCATAGTAATTATGACAACTTCCGGAGGATGTGCTCCAACCTATCAGAGCTCTTGCAGCATGAACTGACATGTTGTTCACCCAATCAAAGGATCAGAGAATTAATCTAGCACTGAAGTGCAGAAAATGTGGTGAGTAGTTGATTCAAAGAGAGAGGAAGACAATATTTGATCAGTTTTGATAAAATTAATTTATTCTAAAAATGAAGGAGAAGCAAGAGCGAGAGAGACTTAGCTAGTGAATGCAGCTAGCTAGTTTAGCCTACTCAAAACACCCAGCTCAAACAGAGGGATGCTATGTTAGCTAGCTGGCTATGACTATCCAACACAACACTGGAACTCTTTCAAGTCAAGGTAAGCTTTTGGTTTTAATAATTTATTTCCACCGGGGCCGCCGGTGTAACCGCTATACTGCTTAGTGACTAACATTACTGCATGATTGTAGGGGGTTTTCTAACACATTAGTTCTATTAGCTATGTTGACTAGGACGTTACTTTAGCTAATATGGTGACAACGATGTAGGCTGTGTGTAGCGTTTAGGATATGGTTTGGCTTGGAAAGTTTTTTTCGCCTCGTTACATACTGCTGATGCAAGTCCACAAATTAAGGGAAAACGAGTGAACTGTTTACGTGTCATCAGGGGTGTATTCATTCCGCCGACTCTGTTGAAAAACGTTTCTTAAGCGGAAGCAAACGTAAATGAAACGGGGATAAACATATCTGAATTTGTCCAATAGAAACTCTTGTTTGCAACTGTTGGACTAATGATTACACCGTAGATCAGCTAGATGCAGGCAAGAGTGTGCAAGGCGGTGTTAAATGTGTTGCTGTCTGTCCATGTGTCACTGTCTGTCACCTCAACATTCATAGGTGACAGACAATTCATAGGCTAGGTTGTAGCAACTTCATGATGGTGTCGTGACGTGACTATAATTAATGCGATGACTGTCATCTTATCAAATCAATGAACTATGTTTAATTGATTATGTGATTAAAATAATCATGTAATAATTAACTCAGTAACTTGGGACACCACGGGAAAACTTATTTAACGAGTTACTATCTCCCAAATGTAGCTCTTATAAGATATATTCATGTCTATAGATAACAGTCACTTATTAATGTATTTTTTTTACCTCATATCAGTCTCATTCTGAATGTCATAATATTCTATAAATCTGCACGAACCCTAGTCTACATGATGACTCAGCATACGCAATTTGGCTTAATTATTTACTAACTTATTAAATAATTACACAGAAATACATAAACACACACAGTATAGGTTAAATTGATTACGAACATAATGCAATGAAAAGTCCCTAGTGAACTAACCCGATATGACGGCTGGTTACACAATGAAAGGGGTGGGGAAGAAAGAGCAGGAGAAGGAGAGACAAAGGAATTCCACCAAATTTCACAGTGGGTGTGAGACCTGGAGAGGCCTACAAGCCACTGTGTCTCGCACACACTGTGAAATTTGGTGGAGGATCGGTGATGATCTGGGGGTGCTTCAGCAAGGCTGGAATCGGGAAGATTTGTTTTTGTGAAGGACACATGAATCAAGACACGTACACGGTTGTCCTGGAAGAAAACGTGCTTCCTTCTTCTCTGACAATGTTCCCCAACTCTGAGGATTGGTTTTTCCAGCAGGACAATGCTCCATGCCACACAGCCAGGTCAATCAACGTGTGGATGGGGGACCACCAGATCAAGACTCTGTCATGGCAGCCCAATCTCCAGACCTGAACCCCATTGAAAACTCTGTGAGTTTTGGTGGGCAGCCCTCTCTTGGCAGGTTTGTTGTGGTGCCATATTCTTTCCATTTTTAATAATGGATTTAATGGTTGTCTGTGAGATATACAAGGTTTCAGATATTTTTTTATCTCAACCGTGATCTGTACTTCTCCACAACTTTGTTCCTGATCTGTTTAGAGAGCTCCTTGGTCTTCATGGTACCACTTGCTTGGTGGTGCCACTTGCTTGGTGGTGTTGCAGACTCTGGGGCCTTTCAGAACAGGGGTATATATACTGAGATCATGTGACACTTAGATTGCACACAGGTGGACTTTATTTAACTAATTATGTGACTTCTGAAGGTAATTGGTTGCACCAGATCATATTTAGGGGCTTCATAGCAAAGGGGGTGAATACATATGCACGCACCACTTTTCAGTTTAAAATATATATATATATTTTTTGAAACAAGTAATTTTTTTCATTTCACTTCATCAATTTGGACTGTTTTGTCTATGTCCATTACATGAAATACAAATCCATTTAAATTACAGGTTGTAATGCAACAAAATAGGAAAAAGACCAAGGGGGATGAATACTTTTACAAGGCACTGTATCAGTACACTCATAACAACCTAATCAGTACGAAAATTATATTTGATCAAATAAGCCACAAGAAGCAAATAAGTCATTACATTTTGTTCTAACCAAATTTGACATTCTGTCGAAGACGCTTGGAGCTTTTTAAAAAATATTTTCAGTGGTATCATTGACAAATACACGGCCATAAAGAAAATTTGAATTAAAAACAGGTTCAGCCCCTGGTTCGACCGTGATCTGGCAGCGTTACTCCATCTCAAGAATTCATTTACATTTCCATTTGGCAAAGCGCTTGGCACACACATACTCAGGCTGAGTTCAGGCAAATTTGAAATAAGTGCACTCAAGCTATCTGGAAGGCCAAAGCTAGTTAATTTATGGAGCAGTTCTCTCTCTGTGGGCCTAACCCCAAGAAGATCTGGAAATGGATAAAGACCTGGAGAATAAACCCTCCTCACAGCTGCCCATGTCCCTTAATGCTGATGATGTGGTTGTTACTGACAACGAGCACATGGCTGAGCTCTTCGATCACCACTTCATTAAGTCAGGATTCCTATTTGACTCGGTCATGCCTCCTTACTCTCCCAACATTTCCTCATCTCCCACCCCTTCTAATGAGACTATCCCCGATACTCCTCCCTCTTTCCCCCTGCCCCGCTTTCCCCCTCCCTGCAGTCGGTCACCGAGTCCAAGGTGCTAAAGGAGATACTTAAACTTGACCCCAAAAAAACATCTGAGTCATATGGTTTAGACCCTTTCTATCTCTTACTTTTTTTACCTGTCTCTCCTCTCTGGGGAGGTTCCCATTTCTTGGAAGGCAACCACAGTGCATCCTTTATTTAAAGGGGGAGATCAAGCTGATCCTAACTGTTATAGGACCATTTATATTTTTGCCCTGTTTATCAAAAGTCTTGGGAAAACTTGTCAATAATCAACTGACTGGCTTTCTTGACGTGTCTAGTATTCTCTCGGGTACGCAATCTGGTTTGCGCTCAGGTTATGGATGTGTCACTGCAACCTTAAAGGTCCAAAATGATGTCATCATTGCCCTTGATTCTAAGCAATATTGTGCTGCTATTTTTATTGACTTGGTCAAAGCTTTTGATACGGTAGACCGTTCCATTCTTTTGGGCCGGCTAAGGAGTATTGGTGTCTCTGAGCAGTCTTTGGCCTGGTTTGCTAACTACTTCTCTCAAAGAGTGCAGTGTATAAAGTCAGAACATCTGCTGTCTAAGCCACTGCCTGTCACCAAGGGAGTACCCAAAGGCTCGATTCTAGGTCCCAAGCTCTTCTCAATTTACATCAACAACATAGCTCAAGCAGTAGGAATCTCTTTCATCCATTTATATGCATATGATATAGTCTTATTCTCAGCTGGCCCCTACCCGCATTTTCTGTTAAAGCTTTCTTCGTGTCCAACAAGCTTTCTCTGCCCTTAACCTTGTTCTGAACACCTCCAAAACAATGGTCATGTGGTTTGGTAAGAAGAATGCCCCTATCCCCACCGGTGTGATAACTACCTCTGAGGGTTTTATAGCTTGAGATAGTCACCTCATACAAGTACTTGGGAGTATGGCTAGATGGTACACTGTCCTTCTGTCAGCACATATCAAAGCTGCAGGCTAAGGTTACATCTAGACTTGGTTTCCTCTATCGTAATTACTCCTCTTTCACCCCAGCTCCCAAACTAACCCCGATTCAGATAACCATCCTACCCATGCTAGACTACGGAGACGTAATTTATTGATCGGCAGGTAAGGGTGGTCTCAAGCAGCTAGATGTTCTCTACCATTCGGCCATCAGATTTGCCTCCAATGCTCCTTATAGGTGTCACAGTCGTCTGTTGAAGAAGGTGTTGACCAAAGCGCAGCGTGGTAAGTGTTCATGCTTTTTAAATTAAAACTGAACACTGAGACAAAATAACAAAAATAGAATAACCCTCACTGGAGGCTTCGTGCCATGGATCATCACTGGAGGCTTCGTGCCATGGATCACCACTGGAGGCTTCGTGCCTTGGATCACCACTGGAGGCTTCGTGCCTTGGATCACCACTGGAGGCTTCGTGCCATGGATCACCACTGGAGGCTTCGTGCCATGGATCACCACTGGAGGCTTCGTGCCATGGATCACCACTGGAGGCTTCGTGCCATGGATCACCACTGGAGGCTTCGTGCCATGGATCACCACTGGAGGCTTCGTGCCATGGATCATCACTGGAGGCTTCTTGCCATGGATCATCACTGGAGTGGAGAGACACACAGGAGGCCTGGCTCTGGGAGCAGGCACAGGACTCACCAGGCTGGGGAGACATGCAGGAGGATTAGTTCTTAGCACAGGCACAGGACTCACCAGGCTGGGGAGACATGCAGGAGGCCTCTTCCTTGGCCGAGGCACCGGATACACTGGGCCGTGGAGGCGCACTGGCGGTCTCGAGCGCAGAGCTAGCACAACTCGTCCTGGCTGGATACCCCTTGTAGCCCGGCAAGTGTGGGGAGCTGGAACAGGCCGCACTGGGCTGTGCTGGCGAACCGGGGACACCGTGCGTAGGGCTGGCGCAGGATAACCCGAGCCGAGGAGACGCACTGGAGACCAGATGCGCTGAGCCGGCACCATCCCTCCTGGCTCGATGCTCACTCTAGCCCGGCCGATGCGAGGAGCTGCGATGTAGCATACCGGGCTGTGAACGTGCACCGGAGACACCGTGCGCTCCACCGCATAACACGGTACCAATACGACGCCCCACCCGGTAAGCATGGTGAGTTGGCTCAGGTCTACAATCTGACTGAGCCAATCTCCTCGTGTACCCCCCCTCCCCCAAACATTAATTTGGGGCTGTCTCTCGTGCCTGCTCCGCTGTGCCACCTCCTCAGAACGGCGATGTTCTCTCGTCTGTCCCCAGGGTCCCTTGCCTTCCAGGATTTCCTCCCATGTCCAACTCTCCAGGTAACCACGCTGCTTGGTCCTCTTTTGGTGGGTAGTTCTGTCACGGTCATCTGTTGAAGAAGGTGTGGACCAAAGCGCAGCGTGGTAAGTGTTCATGCTTTTTTTAATTAAAACTGAACACTGAGACAAAATAACAAAAATAGAACAACATGAAACAGTTCTGTCTGGTGCAGACACAAAACAGAAAACAACTACCCACAAAAACCAACCTAAGTATGGTTCTCAATCAGAGACAACGATAGACAGCTGCCTCTGATTGAGAACCACACCCGGCCAAACAACAAAGAAATACAAAACATAGAAAATGAACATAGAATGCCCACCCAAATCACACCCTGACCAAACCAAAATCGAGACATAAAAAGCTCTCTACGGTCAGGGTGTGACAATAGGGCACATCACTGGACTCTATACTACTCTGTAAACTGGTCATCTCTGTATACCCGTCGCAAGACGCACTGGTTGATGCTTCTTTATAAAACCCTCTTAGGTCTCACTACCCTATCTGAGAGACCTGGGTCAAAATCACAAAAATTCTACTTTTTTTCCCTCAAGGTAAATCATTCAAATTTGTGTGTATATATATATATTTATATATATATATATTTTTTTTACATTGGATCAAATTTCAAAAGGATCCTTATGTGTGTATGCCTTCATGATAATAAAAGCATAATGACATAGACTTCAAAGTTTAAAAAAATTGATTTTAGACTATTTTATTTCAGTGGAAGGAGGCAATTTTTCAATGTCCCAAGTGCTGCTCAATCAACTCCAACGAGAATAATTATTATTAAAATAATACATAAAAAAATATATTTCCTACTTTTCTTCATTAAATGTTATCTTATGTATAGTCTTTTTATGTTAAATGCTGCACTTTTTCTAAGAATATTGACTATTTTCTGTACATCCTCAAAGTCGTTGTCCACCCTGTTACATTGTGGTTACTGGCACTTTCAGAAAATATATGTTTTCTACAATGACATCACAAATAGGAAAGTATGTCACTTCCTTGGCGGGAAAACAACTGTGGTGAACCTGGTGAGTATCTAGATTTCATACTATTACATTTTCATCATTATTTGTTGGTGATATGATGTGGGAAAGCATAAGCAAAAGTACTAAAGACGCTAATCGAATTTCATAATTTCAAAATATTTTTGTCAAACAATGCAAATTCCTTTTCAAGTGGCAGCCATTATGCTAACTTCATCACGATCACTTTGGGCATAGTTGCTGATTTTAGCTCAAAATGTCCACCCTGTTATTGTCCACCCTGTTATCTATGTACATGTAACAGGGTGGACATGCACTCAACAGGGTGGACAAATGGATATCTTGTAGTAATGTGTTGCAAAATATGTGTTTTTATTCATAAATTGTATTACATAATTACAGTGTGTATATATAGCATGTATAGTATTTTAATAATAAATAAATATCAATTGAATCAGGTTTCTCTGAAGGAATGGCACCTCTTAGTGCAGCAGAAAGACAGCGGCAATACAGAGAACGACGTAATGCTGACCCAGAAAGAAGGAGAGAGTATCTGGATGAAAGATAAAGAGACAGGGAAGAAGAAGACAATAGCTGAACTCAGTGACAGAGTTTAGCGTGCAGAAAGGAAGCAATGGAGAGATTCCTTTCTAGGGAGTTTTTCCTAGCCACCGTGCTTCTACACCTGCATTGCTTGCTGTTTGGGGTTTTAGGTTGAGTTTCTGTACAGCACTTTGAGATATCAGCTGATGTAAGAAGGGCTTTATAAATACATTTGATTTGATTTGATGATTCAAAAAGGATACTCAGAGCCAGGGCCAAGGATAGTGCATTGTTGCAGTCCCAAACACCCCCTTCTACTCCTAAAAATCAGCCTGGGCCTTCAAGGTTAGAATACGTGAAACCTCTGAAACCTCCTGGGAATGTAGAAGTTCCTCTGACACAATGGACCTTGGGAGAAGATACAAAAAGATGAAGAGAAGTGCTCCATGATAACCGTGAAGAGGGAGGTCACAATAACAGAAACTGAACTGGTCAGTCAGTTTCAAGATAGGCTTGCCAAATTTAGGCATTTTTAATATCAAGTGGCAATACAGGGCCTATAGGGCGCTTAGTGAGAGTCTGAAGAACAATGAATGCTTGCTGCACATTGACTTCAGCGAGAACTATTCATGTAAATACAGTCAAGAGATCCAGTCTGTGCATTTTGGAGGATCTCACCAGCAAGCCACCATCCACACTGCAGTGCTCTACACTGCTGCAGACCAATCACCAATTGCTTTTTGCTCCATTTCACCATCACGCAGACATGATTCACCCGCCATTTGGGCCCACCTTGATCCCGTTCTTCCTATGTTGAAGCAGAAGTACCCTGAAGACTGAAGGCTTCATTTCTTTAGTGATGGACTGGCTACACAATACAAGCAAAAATGGAACTTCTACCTACTTGCCACAGACCCACACAAACAAGGCTTTCAAGAGGTCAACTGGAATTTCTTTGAGTCCAGCCACGGCAAGGCGACACACGATGGTGTTGGAGGGGCCCTCAAGAGATCTGCAGATAGAGCAGTGCACCATGGAAAAGATATCCCAGATGCACAGGCCCTGTACAATGTCCTAAAGGGTCTCCTCTGTGGAGATGTTCTTCATTACTGAGAGTGATGTTGAGGCAAGAGCAGAGGTAACCCTCCTTCCTCCCCATGCACACATACATACATTTTTATTGTACAGTAGCTGGTTGAGTATCGAAATGAATAAGGTGTTTGTTACTCTTTATATCTTATCATATGCTATCTCTTCTCACCTCAGATGCCTGCTTTAGATGCCATTAAAGGAACAATTAAGTTTCATCAGGTTATCAGTGTCTAACCAGGCCAGATAAAATACAGGGACATTATTTATCTGTGCAAGAAGAATAGTGGCATGTTGGACTGTCCTTGTATTCAGCTCAAAGAGGCAACTCTGGGTGACCCTGCAGCATCTAACCAGCTCCCTGCATCTCATGACAAGGCTGACACCACATGGGGACCTGGCACCATTGAACTTAATCACGCAGGGGAGCGGTGTGTTGTCAATTATGATCATGAAGGATACCCTGGCATCATCATGGATGTAGAGGAACATCACATTAAGGTGAAGTGCATGCACCGGAATGGCATCAACAAATTCTTCTGGCCAAGTCCAAAGGAAGATATTTGTTGGTACTCTGATGGACGGATAATTTGTCTGATGCCAGAGCCACAGGCTGTTAATAAACACTCTGTGCAGATGGAAAAATTCACCTGGAAGTATGTGGAAGAGCATTCGGGGTGAAAGGGGGGAGATATGGAAAGAGGGGGAGAGGGACAGGAATGTGTTTTAATGCTAATTCCAATGATTTTGTACCAGCAATGTATTTTTGTGTTGTTTTTTCACAGTGAATATGTAACTAAATAGCAGTTCCAGTGTTGTTACTACATGTATTACTATGTAGATGTCTAGTCAGTGTTCAGGGTTTAATTTATGTTCTGTCCCGTTATAGCTGTCCACTCTGTTATACCTTGGTCCACCCTGTTATCTTGGCATATTTTTCAAATTAATTCAGTTACATTGTCAAATATCAAGAATTTGTGTACTGTTTCTTAGAGTAAGACACGACCAACACCACACAATTATAAACTTGGATAAAAGAGAATTAATACCTGTTTTAATTTAGAAAGATAAGGTGCAAATTAGATGAAGTTCTGTATAAAACCACACATTGTATACACAATCTGTTATTTCTTTATAATTTGACCAGAACAAATGGACATGGTTGACAAGGGGACACAATGAAAATGTAAATATGATTAAAATAGTCCAATGAAAGTCATTAAAGACAGTTAAGTGCATGTCTGTAACAGGGTGGACATCATATTGCTGTTTATAATTATCTAACTCTAAGTGCTGGAGCTTCGCTGACATATTTTTCTACAAGCCTAATATTACCCTTTTATAGTACAACAAAAAAGGAATACAAATTCTGTTTTTTTTTTTTTTAAATGGTCCAAATGGTACTGTTTTGTGATATTGACCCACTTACTGCAGCGCTCATCCTCCACATACAACACCCGTTCTGCCAGTCACATTCTGTTATAGGTCCCCAAAGTACACACATCCCTGGGTCGCTCTTCTTTTCACTTCGCTGCAGTTAGCGACTGGAATGAGCTGAAAAAAACATTTAAACTGGACTGTTTTATCTCAATCTCTTAATTCAAAGACTCAATCATGGACACTCTTACTGACAGTTGTGGCTGCTTCGTGTGATGTATTGTTGTCTCTACCTTCTTGCCCTTTGTGCTATTGTCTGTGCCCAATAATGTTTGTGCCATGTTGTGTTGCTACCATGTTGTCATGTTGTGCTGCTACCATGCTGTGTTTTCACATGTTGCTGCCATGCTATGTTGTTGTTTTAGGTCTCTCTTTATGTAGTGTTGTGGGGTCTCTCTTGTCATGATGTGTGTTTTGTCCTATATATTTTTATTTTATTTTTAATCCCAACCCTGTCCCTGCAGTAGGCCCTTTGCCTTTTGTAGGCCATCATTGTAAATAATAATTTGTTCTTAACTGACTTGCCTAGTTAAATAAATAAAGGTTAAATAAATACAAGATAAATAAATTATCTCATTGACCTCCGAACAAAAACTCCTCGCTTGGTGAGAGAAATAAACGAATAAACGCCACCTGCTGGAAACCACCGATTTTGTGCTCAGTCCCTCCTGCTTTGTCTCTTCGTCTATGGCAACATACATTGCTGAGGACTGAGGAGGTGTCCGGTCGAGAGAGCAGGGACCAGAGGGCGTAGGGGAGAGGAGAGAGCTCAGGGGGTGGACAGTGGGTACTGTGCTTTACCGATCGACTGGACTTGTCAGGGGGCGTTTGGAGATCAAACAGCGAAAACAACGAAATAACATCTCTCCTGTTTTCATATACCCGACAATTGTTGGACGGACACATTTATCTCTGTCGAACTCTCTATGGCGCTTCCGGACGCCGCTTCAACACGGAGTAGTTTAGGTACTGGCAATGTGCATTAATCTCAAGTGAATGAATTATTTTCCTGCTATGTGTAGTTTCACACTGTTGTGAATGTGACAATGCAGTATTTGCCGTGGAATTTCTTTCGGATGAGCTACGGCGAAGAGGCAGAAACACGCCTATTATAGAGGGCAATCACCGCGCCAAACCAACAGAAACAACGTCCAGAATTTGGTCAGAGAACATTTTCCATCTGCTCACCTGCTGATTTGGTTGACCTACAATAACAATGGGGTAAGTTTGTGTAATAGCCTACAATCACATGAACGAGACTGGCTTTGATTGACTCAGCTATTTGGTATTCATCTGTCCAAATCAAATCAAATTGTATTAGTCACATACACATATTTAGCAGATGTTATTGCAGGTCTAGCGAAATGCTTGTGTTCCTAGCTCCAACAATGCAGTAGTATCTAACAGTTCACAACAATACACACTAATCTAGTAAGTAAAAGAAAGGTATTAAGAAATATTTACATATTAGATCGAGCAATGTCGGTGTGGCATTGACTAAAATACAATAGAATAGAATACACTATATACATATGAGATGAGTAAAGCAGTTAGAGTAAAGCAGTTAGTAAACATTATTTAAACATCATTCATTCTTCTGGATTTAATTTACCATGTAAAGGGATTGTTATTTATCCGAGACTTATATTACAAATCTGACTCGACAAGAAAAGCATCGCCATGCCTTTGACATGCAATGCAGCAACGATGGCCAAGATCATTCAAATTGTAGCCTACCATAATATTATACTGAGAATGTGTTCCAAATTGGTGGAATGCATTTCGTTATCGCTTGTCATGATTAATCTCGATCAGCAGCCAACCTGTTCTATGATAGATATTAGTCACTGTCATAAGTTGTTCCGTAACACACCAGTCAGTGGAGGCTGCTGAAGATGAGGATGGCTCATAATAATGTCTGAAACGGCGTTTATGGAATGGCATCAAACATATAGAAACCATGTGTTTGATATCACTCTACTTATTCTGCTCCAGCCATTACCACGAGCCCGTCCTCCCCAATTAAGTTGCCACTAACCTCCTGTGACACCAGTACATAGCAATACATATAGCAATATAATTATATGAGCTATTTGTTGTTATGTAGGGTGAGGGTTTATGAGAAGGATCATATCTATGGTTAGAAAGTGTCGTCTTCATCCAATAATGTCTATCAAACACATATCCACTTCTGGTCAGTGAGGACACCAAAAACGAATGTGCCAATCTATACCAACCAGGATTATAGTGTTAATGCTCTGTAAAGTAAATAGCTCTGTGGTTATTGGTTGGGATTGAGATATAATGATATGGTACAGGCATCAGCACAACTCTTGTATACACTATTCATATTGGTAAATGACTTGATCTTTCACATTCACACCCTATTCCTAGTCTCCTTCCTTCTCTCCTCATGTTGCCTCACCAGGCATGAGATGTGAATTGAAAGACTAGGGGGAAGCAGAAGGGATAGGGTTAGGCAAGAGAAGGGTAGGGCCTTGGGGTGAAATATCGAGAAATGGGAACGGAACCAGGCTACTCATCCCCCAAAGGAAAGTGAAAGGGGGATACCTAGTCAGTTGTACAACTGAATGCGTCTTCTGCATTTAACCCAACCCCTCTGAATCAGGGTCAGCCACAGTCTGTGACGAAGCACTCTTAATTACACAGAGCAGAAGGGTCCGTTGTGGTATTTAGCCCTACTATTGTTCACCTATGAGTACGGTTAAGACTAGTGTAGACTGAGTGAAGGAATTTGAATGCCAGTCCGTCCCCCCCTACGCACACACAGGACACACCAACTCTGCTGGTGACTATGTTTCCGTTACGCAACTGCATCAATGATTTAATTAATCCACAATGTTCTTGATAATGAGATCCAGTCCACGCACGCCCAGGCCCAAATCAATGACATTTTTCTTTATTTCTCAGGATATTTACATGAATTCACGACAGTCACAATGCACTGCACTTCTCAGGACTTGACTGTACTCCTATATCTGGAGTGTGCTGTATGTGTGTGCGTGTGCATACATGTGTGTGTGTGTGATCCTGCTCTGAACCACAGACCAGCTGTGGTACTTCTAATCTAATGATGCTGTAACTGTAACCACGCTCAGCTGTGTGTGTGTGTGTGTGTGTGTGCCTCTATTATCTGTGTTTGATTGTACCCATGCTCAGCTGTGAGGGTCATGGGAGCTAGAAGAATGTCAAACTCTCCTCTGTAAGTGCAGCAGAAAGAGCTGTCTCTGCCTCTGGCTGTCCTACAGTAATGTTATAATGTAAAGTTCTCTGACAAAGTCATATTTCACCCTAAACATTCTGGCACACAACCAAACAACTTGCAGCTATAATAGTAATGGGAGAGGGAGAGAAGATACATTACTGTTGGACAACAACTGAAAGTGAACATAGACACCTTTCCATAAAAAAAGTGAACATACACAAGTGAACATAAACACTTTTTTTTGTTTTTGTTAGACCCACCCAAACGTGATGAAAGACATGACTGAAACAGGAACCATTTTGCCATGATTTATGTGTACAGTGGATATATACCAATAAATGTGATATTGGAGAATTTCTCACTGATTGATTGCACAATGTGTACACACATAATATTATATTATGATTTCAGTGTGTGAGTGTGTAATATGGGGGTTAGATACATGTTTATTTTGTCGTTATAAAGAACATATTTTATTAACAATGGCGACACTGCCATGTTGGTCTGAGCCTTGCGGTTAGAAAAACACATTAGTGTCAGACTTTAGGCTGTCGCAAATGCAGCTGCCGCGACTTCGCTCCTTGACTTTCGTCTACAGTCAGTTGCTTTAGCATTACCACTCAAACAGGTCCAAGGTCCAATATCCGTGGTGCTGTTCATGGCAATGTCATCTTCCTGAGTCCACCTTTAAATTATAAAGTCAATCTCAATGTGACCCGCCTGAATTAGAAGCTTGAAAATTCAATTCAAATGTTTTTTTCAAAACGACACCCCCCCCCCCCCCCCCTCCGAAAAAAAGTACAACTGAATATAATTCATGATGTTACTATAATTGTTTGTTCGTTTTGGAATCAAAGTTTCTGTATAAGTTTAGTTTTTCAAATGGATTTGTTAATTATTTTATTTCAGTTTTTGTTTATTAAAATACCGTTGGTCATAACACATTACTCCCGACTGACACAAGCAAAAACTCTTACATAAATGTAGCAACCGACACCTACACATTAGCAATCTGACATGCTTTATTGCATGGAAACAAGACAATTTTTTCAGTCTGATTGACTGTAACCTACAAACAGTTGATCAGCCTACTATGCGCCTTGTCCCTCTGGCCAGTGTAAATTAAGCTGTAACATTGTGTATTTTTAGACCATTTGTTTGTGAGAATGTGAATGGGATCAAATTGGGTTTATATTCAAACTTGGGCTGACTAGGCTACCTAGACATTTTCAATCCAAAAGTATTAACTGGATAGTCTGCATAGACTGTGAGTACATTTTTTTATTAGGCCTATAGTTGCGTAGGGCAGGACTACACGATGCAAACCTGCATAAAGCAAACTCAGCTCTGTGAGATGTATTGTCCAATCATGTTGCTTTCTCTGTGTCTGTGTGTAGGAAACTCCCCTATTCCTCCTTTAAAATATAATTCATATCAACAAGTACAAGGTTGCTGCAGTTTGACAGAGTTTTTTCATCCTCCCAAAGGCCAGGAGTTTTTCCAGGATTTTTAAAAAAACCACGTGACCTGATTAGAAAAACTCTGGTTCCATCATAGCCCATATTAAACCTTTTTACAACAGATTAATCATGTCATAGCATATAAAGTCCGGATTTTTACCTGGTTAGATTACAAGATCAGGGAAAACTATGGGCACCAGAATTTTTTTTACACCAAATCACTCTGGTAACTGTGTGAGAGTTAATATTGCTGCAGTATGTTCAGGTCATACTCTGGGTGTTTCACTGTTTTCCCATATCACATATCGTGTCTCAGGTTAATCACCAGTGTAATTTGTCAGAGACAGACAGGCAGTTCACTGGGGGTCTGTGACAATGTTCCCTCTAAGCTGATAGTCGGTTTGGGATGAGTTGGACCGCAGAGTGAAGGAAAAGCAGCCAACAAGTGCTCAGCATATCTGGGAAATTCTTCAAAACTGTTGAAAAAACATTTCAAGTGAAGTTGGTTGAGAGAATGCCATCTTGAAGATGTCTGAAGTGTCTGAAGATACAAACTCTGCCTTCCCGGCGGACCCAGAGAGCAAATCAAGTGCACTATAGGTCTACCGCTGGCCAATCGGATGGCTCAGATTACCATGTCTGCAGTAACGTATCAGGCATAAATGAAAGCTACAGCAAAGTTTATACTGTGAGATTTCAAAATGTTTAAAATCATGACTAGAGAGAGACTGTCAACGAATACAGCAAAGAGCTGCTGTTTAAGTTCTTACTCAGCACTGTCAACACTTTGTATTCAACACTTTTATAAGCCAATCTAATGCGCGTTCTTCTTATTTCCACTCAACGCTATAACAAGCATTACAGCAGTAATGAATGAGTATGAAAGTGTGTCGATAGGCTTGAATTGTTGCTATTATTAGCGGCTTGGGTCATTTTTATTATCGAGGAATATTTCACTTTCTCTGTTCACAATCTGCCAACCTCAACACAATTGAGGTGGTTTGGGATGATTTGGAAGGAAAATCAGCCAAATAGTAATCAGCATATGTGGGAACTCCTTCAAAACTGTTGAAAAAGCATTCCAGGTGAAGTTGGTTGAGAGAATACCAAGAGTGTGTAAAGCTGTCATCAAGGCAAAGGGTGACTAATTTGAAGAATCTCAAATATAAAATTTGTTTAACACTTTTTTGGTTACGAAATGATTCCATATCTGTTATTTCATAGTTTTGATGTCTTCACTATTATCTACAATGTAGAAAATAGTAAAAATAAAGAAACATCTTTGAATTAGTAGGTGTTTCCAAACTTTTGGCTGGTACTGTATGGATCTGTGCCATTTACTTTGAACTGGAATGTGTTTACAGCATAATCGGTCAATAGATGCAGCTTATTTTGAGATCAAAGCGAGAGCTGCATGTAGCCACATGTGCACATTTTGTTAATTTCCTTTCCTAGTTAGTGAGTTATTAGCCCAGTTATAGATTATTTGTAGTCAGCAATAGGGGTGTGATTGCTTTCTACAGGAGCACAAAACATGTACATTTCTAGACATCTTTGAAAAGCGAGTCAGGTAAAGAGCTTTTTTTTGTCTTAAAGGGGCAGTGTTGTGTTTTGAGACAGGCATGAATAAGCTAAGTAGCCAATAGGCAGAGGGTAGCATAATTTGTCTGATTCTCTGTAATAATGTTATGGGAATAATAATGCATTTTATTTTGTAAAGTGTTTTCTTGCATTAAACAACACAGCAACATTTTCAGTCATCTCCTTGTCTGAAGAACAAGTGGATAAACAGGTTAATGTCAAGCCCTGCATGTTTTTTTTTATGTTGTTGACATTATCGATCATAGTCTGCTGGAAAAGCATATGTGTTATGGTTTTACACCCCTTGCTATACTGTGGATAAATAGTTACCTGTCTAACACAACACAGAGGGTGTTCTTTAATAGAAGCCTCTCAAACATAATCCAGGAAGAATCAGGAATTCCCCAGCGCAGCTGCCCCTTACTTTTTTCAATCTTCATTTAACTAGGCAAGTCAGTTAAGAACAAATTCTTATTTACAATGACAGCCTAGGAACAGGGGGTTAATTGCCTTGTTCACGGGCAGAACAACAGATTTTTTACCTTGTCAGCTCAGGGATTTGATCTAGCAACCTTTCAGTTACTGGCCCAACGCTCTAACCACTAGGCTACCTGCCTCACCTTTGACTAAAGCCAGTGTGTCTATGTATGCGGAGGACTCAACACTATACACATCAGCTACTACAGCGACTGAAATGACTGCAACACTTAACAAAGAGCTGCAGTTAGTTTCAGAGTGGTTGGCATGTAATAAGTTAGTCCTAAATATTTCTAAAACTAATAGCATTGTATTTGGGACAAATAGTTCACTAAATCCTAAACCTAAATCTTGTAATGAATACTATGGTAATTGAGTTGAGGTGGCTAAACAGCTTGGAGTAACCCTGGATTGTAAACTGTCATGGTCAAAACATATTGATATAACAGTAGCTAAGATGGGTTGAAGTCTGTCCAAAATAAATCGCTGCTCTGCATTCTTAACAGCACTATAAACAAGGCAGGTCCTACATTCCCTAGTTTTGTCGCACCTGGACTACTGTTCAGTTGTGTGGTCAGGTGCCACACAACGGGACTCAGGAAAATTGCAATTGGCTAAGAAAAGGGCAGCAAGGCTGGCCCTTGGATGTACACAGAGAGCTAACATTGATAATATGCATGTCAATCTCTCCTGGCTCAAAGTGAAGGAGAGAAAGTGAAGGAGAGATTGACTTCATCACTACTTTTATTTTTGAGAGGTATTGACATGTTGAACGAACCGAGCTGTCTGTTTGTACTACTGGCGCAGAGCTCGGACGCCCATGCATACCCCACAAGACATGCCACCAGAGGTCTTTTCACAGTCCCCAAGTCCAGAACAGACTATGGGAGGAGCACAGTACGACATAGAGCCATGCCTACATGGAACTCTATTCCAAATCAAGTAACTAATGCAAGATTTAAAAAACACATGGAATAGATGGAACAGTGGGGACTGTGACACAACACAAACATAGGCACAGACACATACATACACACAATAACATAGGCACTATACACACACATGGATTTTGATTGTAGATACAGTACCAGTCAAAAGTTTGGACACACCTAGTCATTCCAGGGTTTTTCTTTATTTTTACTATTTTCTACATTGTAGAATAATAGTGAAACATCAAAACTATGAAATAACACATATGGAATCATGTAATAACCAAAATAATGTATAACAAATCAAAATCTATTTTATATTTGAGATACTTCAAGTAGCCACTCTTTGCCTTGATGACAGCTTTGGATACTCTTGGCATTCTCTCAACTAGCTTCATGAGGTAGTCACCTGGAATGCATTTCAATTAACAGATGTGCCTTGTTAAAAGTTAATTTGTGGAATATCTTTCCTTCTAAATGTGTTTGAGACAATCAGTTATGTTGTGACAAGGTAGGGGTAGTATACAGAAGATAGGCATATTTGGGAAAAGACCAAGTCCATATTATGGCAAGAACAGCTCAAATAAGCAAAGACAATCCATCATTACTGTCTGACATGAAAGTCAGTCAATCAGGAAAATTTCAGGTGTGCAGTCGCAAAAAACATCAACCACTATGATGAAACTGGCTCTCATGAGGGTCGCCACAGGAAAGGAAGACCGAGAGTTACCTCTGCTGCAGAGGATGAGTTCATTAGAGTCAACTGCACCTCAGATTTCAGCCCAAATAAATGCCTCACAGAGTTCAAGTAACAGACACATCTCAACATCAACTGTTCAGATATGTGTGAATCAGGCCTTCATAGTCGAATTTCTGCAAAGAAACCACTACTAAGGACGCCAATAAGAAGAAGAGACTTGCTTGGGCCAATAAACCCGAGCAACGGACATTAGACCAGTGGAAATCTGTCCTTTGGTCTGATGAGTCCAAATTTGAGATTTTTGGATCAAACCGCCGTGTCTTTGTGAGACGCAGAGTATGTGAACGGATGATCTCCGCATGTGTAGTTTTCACTATGAAGCATGGAGGGGGAGGAGTGATGGTGTGGGGATGCTTTGCTGGTGACACGGTCCGTGATTTATTTAGAATTCATGGCACAATTAACCAGCATGGCTACCACTGCATTCTGCAGCGATATGCCATCCCATCTGGTTTGGGCTTAGTGGGACTATCATTTGTTTTTCAACAGTACATTGACCCAAAACACACATCCAGGCCATGTAAGGGCTATTTGACCAATAAGAAGAGTGATGGAGGGCTGCATCAGATGACTTGGCCTCCACAATCTGCCGACCTCAACCCAGTTGAGGTGGTTTGGGATGAGTTGGACCGCAGAGTGAAGGAAAAGCAGCCAACAAGTGCTCAGCATATTCGGGAACTCCTTCAAGACTTCGTGGTGGCAGGTAGCCTAGTGGTTAGAGTGTTGGGCCTGTAACTGAAAGGTTGCTGGATCGAATCCCCAAGCTGACAAGGTAAAATTATGTCGTTCTGCCCCTGAACAAGGCAGTTAACCCACTGTTCCTCAGGAAGGCCGTTGTTGTAAATAAGAATTTGTTCTTAAGAATAATTTAAGCTTTCTGCACATATCAAATATTTTTTTTTGTTTCTTACTACCTAAGGCTAATCACATTAGCCTACGTTAGCTCAACAGTCCCGCAGACGGGACACCGATCCCGAATAAGTTTTAAAAATAGCTGATTTTGGCACAAGATGGAAGGAATCTTGGAATATAACTAATGAAATTACAAGTAACAAAAATATACTCTTAGTCCAGTATAACCTAATGTACAGAATGTATTATAAAAGAAACCAAATTCACAAATTCTACAGCACAACAACATGAGTCATGTCTACTGTTGAGGCTGGGGGCGCTGTTGTCACTATTTATGGTAATCGTGTAATTTTTGAAACGGCTTCCTACAAAATTCTTGATCGTACAATATGCATATTATTATTATTATTGGATAGAAAACAGTCTATAGTTTCTATAGGAGTTGAAATTTTGTCTCTAAGTGGAACAGAACCCATTCTACAGCAATTTCCCTGACATGGAGTCAGATTTCAGAAATTTTGGCCACTGTTCTGGAGTCAGTTTTAAAGCCAATGTTATTCCTATGAGTATACGGACACTGCTTACGTCTTCCCCTGGATGCCTTTACGGGATGAAGATTTGAATGGGGTCGATTGCGCGTTCACAGACACTATAAATTAAAAAACCCTGTAGCTAGTCACTCTTTTGGAGCTGCGTCATGCGCCTGGAGGACACCGACCCGCACCTGTTCCAAGCATTAGTGTTGGGAGTAATCTTTCTCCGGTCATGTTAAGACTCGTTATAGGAGTTAAAAACATCATAAGGTAGTTAATTTAAAGCGTTTTATAGCAATTTATATCCGTTTAGTGCGATTTTGGGACATTTATTTCTGAAACGCTGTGAATCGCTGGGCACGCTTCCAGTTCATGCTGAACGCAGTTGGCATTTCCACATGGCAAGAGGACAGCTTTCCACCAAAAGACGATTAGACCCAAGAAAGGATCCTTTGCCCAAGATACTGATGGAAGAACAGCTCAAAGTAGGACATTTTTATTATGATAAATCGTGTTTCTGTCGAAAAATGTTAGTGGCTTAGGACGCCATGTTTTTTGACGTAGCTTCGCTTGGCGCAAACTGTATTGAAAAGTAAGGATAATTTAAAAAATTTAATTCCGCGATTGTATTAAGAATTAAATTGTCTATCAATCGCTGTCCACCCTATATTTTTTAGTCACGTTTATGAGTATTTATGTATACGAGTAGATCACTGTCTAATATGGCGCACGGACATTTTCTCACCAGCTGGGCTACTTTCCCCATTGTCTAACCATGATTTTGGTGGCTAAATGTGCACATTTTCGAACAAACTGTATATGCATGTTGTAATGTGATGTTACAGGGGTGTCATCTGAAGAATTCTGAGAAGGTTAGTGAAAAAAATAATATATTTTGGCGATGTTTACGTTATCGCTCACTTTGGCTAGAATTAATGCTGGGGTAATGTTTGCACATGTGCTATGCTAATATAACGATTTATTGTGTTTTCGCTGTAAGACACTTAGAAAATCTGAAATATTGTCTGTATTCACAGGATCTGTGTCTTTCGATTAGTGTATGCTGTGTATTTTTACGAAATGTTTGATGATTAGTAAGTAGGTAAACACGTTGCTCTATGTAGTTATTCTAGTCCATTTGTGACGGTGGGTGCAATTGTAACCTATGCCATCTACCTGAAATATGCACATTTTTCTAACAAAACCTATCCCATACCATAAATATGTTATCAGACTGTCATCTGATGAGTTTTTTTCTTGGTTAGGGGCTATAAATATCTTAGTTTAGCCGAATTGGTGATAGCTACTGGTGTTGGTGGACAAATAAAAGATGGTGGATTATGCTAATGTGTTTTTAGGTAATAGATTTACATCTTTACATATTGTGTCTTCCCTGTAAAACATTTTAAAAATCGGACATGTTGGCTGGATTCACAAGATCTGTGTCTTTCATTAGCTGTATTGGACTTTAATGTGTGAAAGTTAAATATTTAAAAAAATTTTTTTTTTTGAATTTCGCGGCTCTGCCTTTTCAGTGGGGGTGGGGGGGGAGTGCCGCTAGCGGCACGCTCATCCTAGACAGGTTAAGTGTAAAATTAACAATGACTCAATAATCCATGACTTCTGGGAATACTATAAAGTCCAGAAGTTATGGAAGGAGTTAGAAAGTTGTCTTTTAGAAGTATTACAATGGAAATGTACTTTTAATCCATCTGTCTGCATATTTCAAGTCATGGGATATGGGGAGGGGGGGGGGGGGGCAGTGAGATACCCAGTGGGTTGGACGATACCCTTTTTGTCAATTATCTTGAAAAAACATACTTTAAAAACTGGAAATCAACCAATCCTCCATCATTAAGACAATGGAAAAAACATATCCTTTATCATCTAAAATTGAGTGTTGGCGACGGAGAGAAACAAAATTGTGAAATTTGAGGACATGTGGCGGAGAGTAGTGCATAGGGGTTAGAACAGGTGGGTCTGGGCAGGAGTGATGTTGTTGACGTTTGTGTGAGTATGAATGTTGTATTTTGTATGTGTATGTTTTGTTTTAAAAATATATATAAGTAAAATATATTTTTTAATTATAAGCTCTTACATTGGCCACGGACAGCATGATCATACAGTCATCCAGAACAGCTGGTGCTCTCACGCATGGTTCAGTGTTGCTTGCCTCAAAGTGAGCATAGAAGACATTTAGCTTGTCTGGTAGGCTTACGTCACTGGGCAGCTCATGGCTCGGTTTCCCTTTATAATCTGTGATGGTTTGCAAGCCCTGTCACATCCGACAAGCATCAGAGCCGGTCTATTAGGATTCGATCTTAGTCCTGTATTGATGCTTTGACTGTTTGATGGTTAGTCGGAGGGACAGCTCTAGCCTTTAACTCAGGGTGGATGTTGCCTGTAATCTACAGCTTCTGGTTGGGATATGTAAGTATCTATGGTCACTGTGGGGACGACATCATCAATTAACTTTTTAATGAAGCTGGTGGCGGGTGTTGTAAACTCCTCAATGCCATCGGATGAGTCCCGGAACATCTTCCAGTCTGTGCTAGCAAAACAGTCCTGTAGCTTAGCATCCGCTTCATCAGACCACTTCTGTATTGAGCGCGCCACTGGTACTTCCTGTTTGTTTTGTTGTGAGCAGCAATCAAGATAGTTATGGTCAGATTTGTCATATGGGAGAGCTTTTTATGCGTTTCTGTACGTGGAGTAAAGGTGATAGAGTTTTTTCTCGCCCTTTAGTTGCACAGGAGACATGATGGTAGAAATTAGGTAAGACGGATTTCAGTTAAAATCACCGGCCACTAGGAGGACCACCTCTGGATGAGCATTTTCTTGTTTGGTTATGGACCTATACAGCTTGTTGTGTGAGGTCTTATTGCCAGCATAGGTTTGTGGTGGTAAATAGATAGCTACAAAAAATATAGATAAACTCTCTTGGTAAATAGTATGGTCTACAGCTTATCATGAGGTATTCTAAATCAGGTGAGCAGAACCTCCTTAATATTAGCAATCGCACAGCAGCTGTTGCTAACAAATACACACACCACCACCCTTGAGCTTACAAGGGTGGTGGTGTGCAATTCTGCAATTCTGTTCTGCCGATGCATAGAAAACCAGCCAAGTTCTGAAAAACATAAGATAAAACAGTTCTTCAGGTCCCGTTGATAAGATAGTCTTGAACGTCGCTAGCTCAGTTTTTTCTCCAGTGATTGTACACTGAACAAAAATATAAACGCAACATATGAAGTGTTGGTCCCATATTTCATGAGCTGAAATAAAAGATCCCAGAAATTTTACAGACCCGCAAAAAACGTATTTCTCAAATTTTGTGCAGAAATTAAGTTACATCCTTGTTAGTGAGCATTTCTCCTTTACCAATATAAATCAATCCACCTGACAGGTGTAGCATATAAAAAGCTGATTAAACAGCATAATCATAATTGCTGGGTACAATAAAAGGGTCACAGATGTCTCAAGTTGAGGGAGCGTGCAATTGGCATGTTGACTGCAGGAATGTTCACCAGAGCTGTTCCCAGAGAATTGAATGTTCATGTCTCTACCATAAGCCGCCTCCAACGTTATTTTAGAGAATATGGCAGTACATCAAACCGGCCTCATAACCTCAGACCATGTGTATGGTGTCGTGTGGGTGAGCGTTTTGCTGATGTCAACGTGCCCCATGGTGGCGGTGGGATTATGGTACGGGCAGGCATATGATACGGACAATGAACACAATTGCATTTTATCAATTGTAATTTGAATGCACAATTTTTTTTAAACAAAATTGTAGGGGATAGGGTCCCAAAGACCCTCCCCATTATTGATTATGGGAACTTTAAGATTCATATGTTTTGCTGCAGGCCTTATAGATACTGTTGCTATGTGTCTAAAACTCGGCCACTATACGTTGCACAAGCCATCTATATACATCTTTGTGGTTAAGCTACAAGAGTGTGCTTGCAGGTCTGAGTCAGATCAAAACTAGATAAAGAGTTGTAACCATTGTCTGGTTTTGACATTTTGATCTTGTGTGACAGTGGACAATGCTAATGAATTCAGAGAAGCTACTGTACTAGGTTACCTTATAAGGTAACCTCAGTTTATTGCTGTATACATACATTGACGTACTGTATGTATAAAATCACATGTATAAAATCAGCTGCGCCCTTAGCTGGGTTGAAGAACTTACTCTGAAACATACAAGCTGTGTTTCCATTGTCAGTGTCACGCCCTGGCCTTAGTTATCTTTGTTTTCTGTATTATTTTAGTTAGGTCAGGGTGTGACAGGGGGTGATGTTTGTGTGTATTTGTCTCGTCTTGGGTGGTTGTATTGTATAGGGGGTTTTGTTGAGTGTATGGGGTTGTGTTCAGTATAGATGTTTAGGAAAGTCTATGGTTGCCTGGTTTGGTTCTCAATCAGAGACAGCTGTTTATTGTTGTCTCTGATTGGGAGCCATATTTAAGGCAGCCATAGGCATTAGGCTATTGTGGGTAATTGTCTATGTGATGTTGCATGTTTGCACTCAGTATTATAGCGGTCACGTTCGTTTTGTTATTTTGTATTGTTTGTTAAGTGTTCTTCGTTATTAAAAAGGAAGAATGTATTTCTCTCACGCTGCGCCTTGGTCCACTCTTTCACCAGAAGACGATGGTGACAGTCAGCTTCTGTCTGCAATTGCATAAATAAAGGTTTAATTGATTTACTTAAAGAAGATAGTCTGACTGCTGATTTCACCAATAAGCCAATGATTGACAAGGAACAAGGAACAAGGAACCTACCCTGACAAAATCCTGAGGCCTATTGCGAGGCCCATTTTTTAAAGGTATTTGTGACCAACAGATGCATATCTGTATTCCCAGTCATGTGAAATCCATAGATTAGGGCCTAATTTATTTATTTCAATTGACTGATTTCCTCATATGAACTGTAACTCAGTAAAATCTTTGAAATTGTTGCATGTTGCATTTATATTTTGTTCAGTATACATTTGCCAATAGAACAGAGGGTAGAGGCGGATTATTTACTTGTCGCCGTAGTTTCATCAGGGTACAAGCCGGTCGGCCTCTACATTACCGTCTCTTTCTCTTCCGAGTGTCAGGGATTAGGGCCTGGTCCGGGGTGTCCTGTGCTGCCGACTAATTGAAGTAGAAATCTTCAGAGTGGATGAACTGCCTGCTACCGGACACCCCCACTCTTTGACTGGAAGGACAGCGAGTGCGCAAATTTGTTTGAGTGAATTGTTTGTCGTAGACAGTTAAGTTTAACAGGCTAGAGTCTATTTTGTTTAATATAAAAGGATTGGGTGTATTTACAGATATTTTCATTCTCCTCTACACCACAGGCTGGACGCCGCACCAATGTGTCACCGCCATGTCAACACTGCTTGACTTAATGGCCAATGCCTTCCAGGGACCCCTCCCCGAAGAAGTATCCCACTCCCCTGGAAAATAGAGCAAGACTGGGGCTTCTGGTGGATTTAACGTATTGTAGTGTAACCAAATCTGCTGCCCAACAATGGAAGCACGTCACCTGCTGTAGGCCAAATTAAGGGAAGCGGCCTGTGATGAGTTGGGCTTCTTTGGCGTTGTTCAGTTGTTTAACAGCTACGTCACCTATCCGGATTCCTTCCCAGGGGGATTCTGCCTCAGACTCGGATCCTCCACGTTCCCGGGAGGACTATGCCTCAGACTCGGATCTCTTACTGGACCTCGAGGGTGTCTGATGCACCGGCTCCTCCATCAGCCACAATGGGTTTTGTGGCTGGTTCAAGGAGCAAGAACTGCCAGACCTCCTCTGCCATTTCACCAGCCATTATCATCAGCAGCTCTATGGTGAGAATCTCGGTTCCAGGGGGAAAATCCCAGTGCTATCCTGGTGCACGAGTACAGGACATTACTAGGCTGTTTCCTATCGTTCTACTACAGCTGCTGTGGACTGACACTGTCGTCATCCATGTGGGGTCAAATTACATTAGGAGGGCTAGCTCTGACCTGCTGAAACTGGATTTTAAAGAACTGATTCAACCTCTAAAGACTCCAAAAAGCAGCCGATTATTTCAGGCCCTGTGCCATCACTCAGCTGCGGGAGCGAAAGAGTCAGCAGGCTACTGGCATTACACATCTTTCTAAAAGACTATTGTAGCTCTGTTGGCATAACTTAGAAAACATACTTCAACACGTTTTGGAAACTTTTATTGGTCAAACTTTTATTGTTCACATACACCTAATTAGAAGATGTTATTGCAGGTGTAGCGAAATGCTTGTGCTTCCACCCCCAACAGTGCAGTAATATCTAACAAGAAATATCTAAGAAATTACACAACATATACCCAATACACACAAATCTATGTAGAAATGAATAAAGACTGTATACATATATGGACGAGCGTTGTCAGAGCGGAACGGACTAAGATACAGTAGAATTGTATAGAACACAGTATGAAATATGAGATGAGTAATGCATGATATGTAAACATTATTAAAGTGACTAGTGTTCCATTTCTTAAAGTGGCCAGTGATTTCTAGTCTATGCCTATAGGCAGCAGCATCTAATGTGCTAGTGATGGCTGTTTAACAGTCTGATGGCCTTAAGATAGAAGCTGTTTTTCAGTCTCTCGGTCCCAGCTTTGATGAACCTGTACTGACCTCGCCTTCTGGATGATAGCGGGTGAACAGGCAGTGGCTCGGGTGGTTGTTGTCCTTGATGATCTTTTTGGCCTTCCTGTGACATCGGGTGCTGTAGGTGTCTTGGAGGGTGGGTAGTTCTTCCCCTGTAATGCGTTGGGCAGACCGCACCACCCTCTGGAGAGCCTTGCGGTTGCGGGTGGTGCAATTGCGTTACCAGGCAGTAATACAGCCCGACAGGATGCTTTCAATTGTGCATCTGTAAAAGTTTGTGAGGGTTTTAGATGACAAGCCAAATTCATTTAGCATCCTGAGTTTGAAGGGGCTCTGTTTCCGTCTTCTTCACGACACTGTCTGTGTGGGTGGTCCATTTCAGTTTGTCAGTGATGTGTACGCCAAGGAACTTGAAGCTTTCCACCTTCTCCACTGCAGTCCCGTCGATGTAGATATGGGGGTGCACCCTCTGCTGTTTCCTTCAGTCCATGATCATCTCCGTTGTTTTGTTGACGTTGAGTGAGAGGCTGGTTTCCAGGTACAACACTCCCAGAGCCCTCACCGCCTCCCTGTAGGCAGTCTCGTCAACGTTGGTAATCAAGCCTACTTCTGTTGTGTAGTCTGCAAATTTGGGTCATGGGTGAACAGGCAGTACAGGAGGGGGCTGAGCACGCACCCTTGTGGGGCCCCAGTGTTGAGGATCATCGGAGTGGAGGTGTTGTTTCCTACCTTCACCACCTGGGAGTGACTCATCAGGAAGTCCAGGGCCCAGTTGCACACCGTGGGGTTCAGTCCCAGGGCCTCGAGCTTAATGATGAGCTCGGAAGGCACTATGCTGTTGAATGCTGAGCTATAGTCAATAAACAGCATTCTTACATAGGTATTCCTCTTGTCCAGATGGGATAGAGCAGTGTGCAGAGTGATGGCGATTGCATCGTCTGTGGATCTATTGGGGTGGTAAGCAAATTGAAGTAGGTCTAGGGTGGCAGGTAAGGTAGAGGTGATATGATCCTTGACTAGTCTCTCAAAGCACTTCATGATGACAGAGGTGAGTGCTACGGGGCGATTAGTCATTTAGTTCAGTTACCTTTGTCTTCTTATTTACAATGATGGCCTACCCCGGACGACGCTAGGCTAATTGTGCGCCGCCCTATGGGACTCCCAATCACGGCTGGATTTGATACAGCCTGTATTCGAACCAGGGACTGTAACGACACCTTTTGCACTGAGATGCAGTGCCTTAGACCGCTGCATCCATGTGTGTATGTTAACTATACTAAACTCAGCAAAAAAAGAAACGTACCTTTTTCAGGACCCTGTCTTTCAAAGATATTTTGTAAAAACCAAATAACTTCACAGATCTTCATTGTAAAGGGTTTAAACACTTAATGAATATAGCTGCCTAAATATGGTTCCCAATCAGAGACAACGATTGAGAACCAATCTAGGCAACCATAGACATACATACACCTAGACTAGACTAGACACTGCCCCATAAACATACAAAACCCCTAGACAATACAAAACACATACATCCCCCATGTCACACCCTGACCTAACTAAAATAATAAAGAAAACAAAGTTAACTAAGGCCAGGGCTTGACAAAGAGATCGAGGACTCTATATGTTTTCCCTGTTAAAATAAAGGTTAAATTAAAATACACGGTGTTGCTATTGTTTATCTTATATCATGATGCCTAGTCACTTTACCTTAAAACTAGAAAGATGTCAATGACCAACGTTCCCTCTAATTATTTTCTGTACTGAGCAAATTTCAGGTCTGCTGAGTGCAAATGTTGTGAAAATTCTGTGTTTGTATTTGTATTATTTATGCTAAGGTAGCAGCTACTCTTCCTGGTGTCCTTCAAAATTAAGGCAGTTATACAATTTTAAAAACATTATAATACATTCACAGATTTCACAACACACTGTGGGCCCTCAGGCCCCTAACCCACCACTACCACATACAGTACCAGTCAAACGTTTGGACATAGTTGAAGTCGTAAGTTTACATACACCTTAGCCAAATACATTTAAACTCAGTTTTTCACAATTCCTGACATTTAATCCGAGTTATATTTCCCTGTTTTAGGTCAGTTAGGATCACCACTTTATTTTAAGAATGTGAAATGTCAGAATAATAGTAGAGATAATTATTTATTTCACTCCAATACCTTGACTTTGTTTTCTTTAAGCCGTTTTGCCACAACTTTGGAAGTATGCTTGGGGTCATTGTCCATTTGGAAGACCCATTTGCGACCAAGCTGTCACTTCCTGACTGATGTCTTGAGATGTTTCTTCAATATATCCACATCATTTTCTTTCCTCATGATGCCATCTATTTTGTGAAGTGCACCAGTCCCTCCTGCAGGAAAGCACCCCCACAACATGATGCTGCCACCCCTGTGCTTCACGGTTGGGATGTTGTTCTTCAGCTTGCAAGCATCCCCTTTTTCCCTCCAAACACGACAATGGTCATTATGGCCAAACAGTTCTATTTTTGTTTCATCAGACCAGAGGACATTTCTCCAAAAAGTACAATCTTTGTCCCCATTTGCAGTTGCAAACCGTAGTCTGGCTTTTTTATGGCGGTTTTGGATAATTGGCTTCTTCCTTGCTGAAATGCTTTTCAAGTTATGTCGATATAGGACTTGTTTTACTGTGGATATAGATACTTTTGTACCTGTTTCCTCCAGCATCTTCACGAGGTCCTTTGCTGTTGTTGTGGTGAAAGTACATTAATCCTGAGCGGTATGACAGACGCGTGGTCCCATGGTGTTTATACTTGCGAACCATTGTTTGTACAGATGGTTGTGGTACCTTCAGGCATTTGGAAATTGCTCCCAAGGAAGAACCAGACTTGTGGAGGTCTACAATTATTTTTCTGAGGTCTTGGCTGATTTCTTTTGATTTTCCCATGATGTCAAGCAAAGAGGCATTGAGTTTGAAGGTAGGCCTTGAAATACATCCACAGGTACACCTCCAATGGACTCAAATGATGTCAATTAGCCTATCAGAAGCTTCTAAAGCCATGACATAATTTTCTGGAATTGTCCAAGCTGTTTAATGGCACAGTCAACTTAGTGTATGTAAACTTCTGACCCACTGGAATTGTTATACAGTGAATTATAAGTGAAATAATCTGTCTGTAAACAACTGTTTGAAAAATGACTTGTGTCATGCACAAAGCAGATGTCCTAACCAACTTGCCAAAACTATAGTTTGTAACAAGACATTTGTGGAGTGGTTGAAAAAACTGTACCTTTTCATTCAAGAGTTTTCTTTGTTTTACAATTTTCTACATTAATAGTGAGACAACAAAACTATGAAATAAAACATGGAATCAAAAACGTGTTAAACAAATCAAAGTATATTTTATATTTGAGATTGTTCAAAGTAACCACCCTTGATGACGGCTTTGCACACTCTTGGAATTCTTTCAACCAGGAATGAGGAATGCTTTTCCAACAGTCTTTTAACATTTTTATTTAACCTTCACTAACTAGGCAAGTCAGTTAATCTAACTGCGCTGTCCAATTTACAATAGCTATTAGAGTGAAATAATACCACGCTATTGTTTGAGTAGAGTACACAATTATGAACTTGAAAATTAGGCATATTTGGTTTTGATACAACATTTTGTATAGATAAGCAATACTTCACTGGATCACTCTAAAATGTTACAATTTTTTTTCCTTTGTATCATCTTTTACCAGATCTAATGTGTTATATTCTCCTACATTCCTTTCACATTTCTACACATTTCAAAGTGTTTCCTTTCAAATGGTATCAATAATATAATTTGGGTGTCATTTTAGGCAAAAAGGGTCTGATCCTTATTAAGTCATGGCTCCAATAGTTTATATTATTTTCCAAGAGGTAGTCAATTGGATAGGCTCTCTGCAAGGTTTTGTATATTTTACCTATCATATGCATATCATTTTCTGACTCAAATAGGATTCCTTCAAGATTTCAAATCGAAATAACATGATATAAAATTTGAAAATATCTAAATTGGTCAGTCCAAAATTGCTTTTTAATTGTCATGGAAGTACATGTATTTCCTATTACCAAGTGATTTACGGTTTCTATGCCTTTAGTTTTCAATGTAGACCAATGGGGTTGTGTTTTTAGGGAGTGATATTGATTCTTGTAGAATCCGTTTCATTTTCTTCCATATTGTTATAGTGTTCTTAACTAGGGTTGCAAAGGGTTGGAAACTTTCTGATAAAATTCTGGCATTTTGCTAGAAATTTTCCATGGGAAGCACTACGGATCCCGTTCCCGGGATCATTTTCCTAAACAACCACTGAATTGCAGAGCGCCAAATTCAAAAATAATCCCAAAAATATTTATAATCATAGAATCACAAGTGAAATATACCAAAACACAGTTTAGCCTGTTGTTAATCCACCTATCGTGTCAGATTTTGAAAATATGCTTTACAGCGAAAGGAATCCAAGCGTTTGTCAGTGTATCAGTCAATGCTAGAACAGTTAGCCTTAAATTAACTTGGTCACGGAAGTCAGAAAAGCAATACAATTAATTGCTTACCTTTGATAATCTTCGGATGTTTGTACTCACGAGACTCCCAGTTACACAATAAATGTTATTTTTGTTCGATAAATATTAGTTTTATAACAAAAAAACGCCATTTGGGTTGCGCGTTATGTTCAGAAAACCACAGCCTCGTTCCGTTCCTGAAAGGCAGACAAATTCCAAAAAGTATCCGTAATGTTCGTAGAAACATGTCAAACGTTTTTTATAATCAGTCCTCAGGTTGTTTTTAACATACATAATCGATAATATTTCAACCGGACGATAACCTACTCAAAAGAGAGAAAGAAAATGTCGAGCTACCCCTCTCACGCGCAGGAACTAATTAAAAGACACCTGTCTCGTTTTGAAAAATCTCGCTCATTTTTCAAAATAAAAGCCTGCAACTATGTCTAAAGCCTGGTCACAGCCTGAAGAAGCCATTGGAAAAGGAATCTGGTTGATACTCCATTTAAATTGATATTTAAATGGAGGAGAGGCAGGCAACAGAACATGGATAATACAATTTAAAAAAAGCACTTCCGGGTTGGATTTCCTCAGGTTTTTGCCTGCAGAATCAGTTTCGTTATACTCACAGACAATATTTTGACAGTTTTGGAAACTTTGGAGTGTTTTCTATCATAATCTGTAAATTATATGCATATTCTACGATCTGGGCCTGAGAAATAGTCTGTTTACGTTGGGAACGTTATAAAAAAAAATAGCGTCAAGAAGTTAAGCCCCGGAATTTAGGGAATTTGGCTTAAATTCATCAAAAAAAAGTTAGCTTATAACAGTTAACCTTTTTTTGTGGGATACACATAAGGCAATCCTAGGTCTTGTGGCATATTTTGGTTACCTATATTCCAATTCAATGGAATTGCAACCCTCTGCATGCACAGTGCACTCTTCCATCACATGTACAGCTGATTCTCAAGATCTTGCACACCAATGACATGCTATTGAGCCCACACTACTACACTGTCTAAGCCAAGGACTACATGCTTTCTGGTAAGTTTTGATGACAATACGGGGTGGGGTGAATATATTTTATATGACATCCATCATTTTTTGTTAACTAGTAAATAGTAGCCTACAGCAAAGTGTGTTTAAAGCATTTCTAACTTGTTAACAATTTCTGCTAGTTAGTTTTTGATACCATGTACCATTTAGCTTGCTTGAGCCTGTTAACTGAGGTGTGTAAATTCACATGTTTCCTTACACGTTTCATTTTAAAACATGTATCTTACAAAGGAGATATTTCATCTAACTGCTTAACTATTTATCTGTACATGGAATTGTATTTGTTTTTTTTAAACAATTTTTCCCCCGTATTCTTTACAGGAAAATGCCACGGGCACTATCTGATGTGTGGAGACATTTCACTGCAGCTAATTTAGAAGGAAAAGCTTTGTACATTTGCAAATACTGTGCCAAATCATATGTGAAGAATGCAACAAAGATGCAGAATCATCTGGTCAAGTGCATAAAGTTCCCTCAGCGCTCACAACAAGCAACCTCTAACAAAAGTCCCTCTACTTCTATTCGAGGTAAAAAATTATGAATCAGTCACCTTATCGACAGCAACAGCTCATGGTCCTCCTGGAATCATACGTTTTTTTGACTCAATGGAGGAACGTAGTCAGAGAAATGCTGATGAATGTCTTGCTCGAGCTCTGTATGCAACTGGTTCACCTCTGATGCTCACAGGCAATGTGTATTGGAAGACATTTCTGAATGTTCTTCGCCCAGCATACACCCCTCCAACCAGACATGCTTTATCTACTCATTTGTTGGATGCAGAGTTCAACAGCGTTCAAGTGAAGGTCAAGCAAATCATAGAGACAGAAGACTGTATTGCAATCATCTCTGATGGGTGGTCGAATGATCGTAGGCAAGAAATAATTAACTACATCATCTCCACCCCTCAACCAGTATTCTACAAGAGCACAGTCACAAGGGACAACAGACACACTGGCCTCTACATTGCAGATGAGCTGAAGGCAGTCATCAGTGACCTTGAACCACAAGGGGTATTTGAATTGGTGACAGACAATGCTGTGAACATGAAGGCTGCTTGGCCTAAAGTGGAGGCGTCCTACCCTCACATCACACCCATTGGCTGTGCTGCTCATGCATTGAGTCTGCTCCTCAAGGACATCATGGCACTGAAGACAATGGATGCACTCTACAAGAGAGCAAAGGAAATGGTTAGGTATGTGAAGGGTCATCAAGTTATAGCAGCAATCTACCTCACCAAGCAAAGTGAGAAGAATACGAGGACCACATTGAAGCTGCCCAGCAACACCAGTTGGAGTGGTGTTGTCATCATGTTTGACAGTCTCCTGAAGGGGAAGGAGTCTCTCCAAGAAATGGCCATATCACAGTCTGCCGAAATGGACTGCCCCATCAAGAGGATCCTCCTGGATGATGTATTTTGGGAGAGCGTGGTAAGCAGCCTGAAACCCCTGAAACCTACAGCAGTAGCCATTGGACGGATTGAGGGAGGCAATGCCACCCTGTCTGATGTTCAGACTCTGCTTGCAGATGTAAGAGAAGAATGCCGTACTGGCCTGCCCACTTCACTGTTGCTCCAAGCAGAGGAAACTGCAGTTCTGAAATACATCAAAAAGCGTGAAGACTTCTGCCTGAAGCCCATACACGCCGCAGCATACATGTTGGACCCCAAGTATGCTGGAAAGAGCATCCTGTTTGGTGCAGAGATCAACAAGGCCTAGATGAGGGCAAGGTTATTGGCAGTCTGGCGAAGTACACTTGCAAGCAATAGCTTTGGGATGGAGATGCAATATGGCAGTCATGCCAACATATCTCATGGTATCTCACTCATGTCAGCATATCTCAACATACCTGGTGGAAGGGACTTTGTGTATCTGAGGCTCTTTCCCCTGTAGCCTCCATAATCCTCCAAATCCCACCAACATCAGCCGCCTCAGAGCGCAACTGGTCCTTGTTTGGGAACACACACACCAAAGCACACAACAGGCTGACCAACACAAGGGTTTACAAATTGGTGGCCATCCGGGCAAATTTGAAGCTTTTTAGGCCTGACAACGAGCCATCCTCATCATGTTTGGAAAATGACATTGAAGCTGAGGCCTCAGAGTTTGATGTTCAAGAGGTGGACATTGAGGAGGTCCAGGGAGAAGACATGTAAGCCTGAGAGGAAGACAACCAAAGCTTTAGTTTCTAAACTATCATTTTACAGATGTATGTTGAAAACGTTTTTGGGAGATGCGATGGATCATTGGGATCATTCAATATTCCCTTTCTTCTGTTATTCAGGGAAATCATCCCATGTGAAGAGTCAACTCATTTAAAACTTCTTATGGCTGCATCCCGCTACCGGGATCGATATGACAGCAGCCAGTGAAAGTGCAGGGTGCCAAATTCAAAAAGAAATCTCATAATTAAAATTGATCAGACATATATGTGTCTTATATCATTTTAAAGGTCATCTTGTTGTTAATCCCACCAATGTGTCCGATTTCAAATCTGCTTTTCAACGAAAGCACTACAAACGATTATGTTAGGTCACCACCAAACCACAATAAGCACAGCCATTTTTCCAGCGAAAGATAGCTTTCACAAAAAGCAGAAACAGAGATAAATTTAATCACTAACCTTTGATTATCTTCATCAGATGACACTCATAGGACTTCATACTACACAATACATGCATGTTTTGTTTGATAAAGTTCATATTTTTAACAAAAGATTTGAGTTTACATTGGCGCGTTACATTCACTAGTTCCAAAAACATCAAGTGATTTTGCATAGCCACATCGTTTCAACAGAAATACTCATCATAAATGTAGATGATAATACACATGGAATTATAGATATACCTCTCCTTAATGCAACCGCTGTGTCAGATTTCAAAAAAACCTTACGGAAAAAGCAAATCATGCAATAATCTGAGACGGAGCTCAGAACAATAGCCAAATTAGCCGCCATGTTGGGGTCAACAGAAACCAGAAAATACATGATAAATGTTTCCTTTCCTTTGATGAACTTCATCAGAATGCAGTCCTAGGAATCCCAGGTCCACAAAAATAGAACTGTTTGGCCATAATGACCATCGTTATGTTTGAAGGAAAAAGGGGGACGCTTGCAAGCCGAAGAACACCATCCCAACCTTGAAGCACGGGGCTGGCAGCATAATGTTGTGGGTGTGCTTTGCTGCAGTAGGGACTGGTGCACTTCACAAAATAGATGGCATCATGAGGCAGGACAATTATGTGGATATATTGAAGCAACATCTCAAGACATCAGTCAGGAAGTTAAAGCTTGGTCGGAAATGGGTCTTCCAAATGCGCAATGACCCCAAGAATTCTTCCAAAGTTGTGGCTAAATGGCTTTAGGACAACAAAGTCATGATATTGGAGTCACCATCACAAAGCCCTGACCTCAATCCTATCAAATTTGTGGGCAAAACTAAAAAAGCTTGTGTGAGCAAGGAGGCCTACAAACCTGACTCCGTTACACCAGCTCTGTCAGGAGTAAATGGCGCCGGAGGAGATGGCTGCCGTTTTACGGTCTCTTAATTAACCAATTATCTTTTTTTGTTGTTGATATTTGTAAATTATTTTGTACATAATGTTTCTGCAGAAAAGAGCTTCTGGATATCAGGACAGCGATCACTCACCTTGGATTAGATAAATAATTTTTCAACAACAACAAGAAGCAGGACTTACACGATATTCTCCAAACACCCCGCACAGCAGACATCCCAATTATTCGCATAAGGAAGCGATGCAGAGGAAGTAGAGCCGAATGCCTCGTCCGGATCCGCAGAAGGCGAGTAGGAAAGCTGCCGTTACTGTCAATATTACTCGCCAACGTGCAATCATTGGACAATAAACTAGACGAGGTACGATCACGAATATCCTACCAACGGGACATCAAAAACTGTAATATCCTATGTTTCACGGAATCGTGGCTGAATGACGACATGGATATTCAGCTAGCGGGATACAGTCTGCATCGGCAAGATAGAACAGCACACTCCGGTAAGATGAGGGGGGGGGGGGGGGTCTGTGCATATTTGTAAACAAAAGCTGGTGCACGAATCTAAGGAAGTCTCTAGATTTTGCTTGCCTGAAGTAGAGTATATTGTGATAAATTGCAGGCCACTCTACTTGCCTAGAGAGTTCTCAGCTATACTTTTTGTGGCTGTTTATTTACCACCATAATCAGATGCGGGCACTAAGACTGCACTCAGTCAGCTGTATAAGGAAATAAGCAAACATTAAACCACTCACCCAGAGGCGGCACTCCTAGTGGCAAGAGACTTTAATGCAGAGAAACTTAAATCAGTTCTACCAAATCTCTATCAACATGTGCAACCAGAGGGAAAAAAATTCTAGATCAACTGTACTCCATACACAGACGTGTACAAAGCTCTCCCTCGCCCTCCATTTGGTAAATCCGAACACAACTCTATCCTCCTGATTCCTGCTTACAAGCAAAAATTAAAGCAGGAAGCACCAGTGACTCGGTCTATATAAAAATGGTCAGATGAAGCAGATGCTAAACTACAGGACTGTTTTGCTGTCACAGACTGGAACATGTTCCGGGATTCTTCTGATGACATTGAGGGATACACCACATCAGTCACTGGCTTTATCAATAAGTGCATTGCGGACGTCGTCCCCACAGTGACTGTACGCACATACCCCAACCAGAAGCAATGGATTACAGGCAACATTCGTACTGAGCTAAAGAGTAGAGCTGCCACTTTCAAGGTGCGGGACTCTAACCCGGAAGCTTACAAGAAATCCCGCTATGCCCCGCTACGAACCATCAAACAGGCAAAGCGTCAAAACAGGACTAAGATTGAATTGTCCTAAAACCGTCTCTGACACTAATCGGATGTGGCTGTTCTCTCTGCTACCGCACGGCAAGTGGCAACGGAGCGCCAAGTCTAGGTCCAAGAGGCTTCTAAACAGCTTCTACCCCCAAGCCATAAGACTCCTGAACATCTAATCAAATGACTACCCAGACTATTTGCATTCCCTGCCCCCTCTTTTACACCACTCATACTTTCTGTCGTTATCATCTATGCATAGTCCCTTTAATAACTCTACCTACATGTACATATTACCTCAATTACCTCGACTAACCGGTGCCCCACATTGACTCTGTACCGGTACCCCCCTGTATATAGTCTCGATATTGTTATTTTACTGCTGCTCCTTAAATACTTGTTAATTTTATCTCTTATTCATATTTTTTTCCAACTGCATTGTTGGACCACTGCACCACCCGGGAGGCCCATGAACAGCATTCTCACATAGGTTTTCCTCTTATCTACGAGGGGGAGGGTAGTGTGGAGTGGCCACTCCTGGGAAGGTTCACCACTGTTCCAAATGTTCTCCATTTGTGGATAATGGCTCTCACCGCGGTTCGCTGGAGTCCCAAAGCTTTAGAAATGGCTTTGTAACTCTTTCCAGACTTATAGATGTCAATTACTTTGTTTCTCATCTGTTCCTGAATTTCTTTGGATTGTGTCATGATGTCTTGCTTTTTGAGTTATTTTGGCCCACTTCACTTTGTCAGGCAGGTTGTATTTAAGTGATTTCCTGATTCAACAGGTCTGGCAGTAATCAGGCCTGGGTGGAGCTAGTGAAATTGAACTCAGCTTTCCAAAAAATGTGATTTACCACAGTAAATTCATGATTTAACAAAGGGGGACAATTACTTTGTCACATAGGGCCATGAAGGTTCGGATAGCTTTTTAAATTTGTTTGATGATCTGAAACATTTAAGTGTGACAAATGAGCAAAAAAATAAGAAATCAGGAAGGGGCAAATACTTTTTCACAGCACTGTAGTTAAAGAGCAGCAGTAAAATAACAATAGCGAGGCTATATACAGGGGGTACCGGTACAGAGTCAATGTGCGGAGGCACCGGTTAGTTGAGGTAATATGTACATGTAGGTAGAATTATTAAAGTGACTATGCATCGATAATAACAGAGTAGCATGGGGGGAGGGGGTGCAAATAGTCTGGTATGTAAGTGAGGGCAATGCAAATAGTCTGGGTAGCCATTTGATTAGATGTCAGATTTTCGTTCGTAAATTCAGAGCCTTTCGCTCTTGGAGCATTCAGAGCGCACACTGGACGCTCTGGTTGATCCGAGTGTTCTGACCTCACAACAGCAGTCAAGCACCCAAACTAACTGGCTAGCTACTTCCAGACACAAATGAGAGAACAGCTCACTCTGACCGTTTTACTCGCCCTAGCAGAGCTGGTTAGGCTGATTTTCTGTTATCCAGAGCTTTGGTGACTGCAACTGTGCTGCTGGCAAAATTGATTTACGCTTTTTTGCCAACGTTTACTGACACTGGCCATATTCAACGGTGTTGAGGTTTTGTAAATTCATCAGTTATTCTGCGCTCTAGCACACTCAGACAAGACTGCTCTGAAATTGAAGTACATAGCCAGAGCGAATTTACCAGCTACGTCTATCGGCAGTTGTTGCAGTGACATCATGAACATTCTATTGAAATGTTTACTTGCATAGTGGAGTCTTTTGTTTAGACATGTAGCTAGCTAGCTAAACAATCCCAACTCACAGCATTACTACCCTGTGAGTAGGGATAGCTAACCAACCAGGTTCAATGTTAGTTAGCTAATAGTAGGCCATAACTAGCAATGCAAATAGATCTGAGATACAAATGATATTACTACACAGATCATACACATAACGTTAGCGAGCCAGCCAGCTAACGTTAGCTAGATACCTAACGGTAGGTACGCTTTAATTTGAAATGAAAACGACTTTCTGACTGTAGTTGAAATGTTTATTATCTGAAAATGTAGCTAGCTAGACTATCTTACCATATACATGGATGGACGCTTCTCCCTTTCTGTCACGGATGCCATGGTTCCCCTTAGCTTGAAGATATAATCCAGAGACAGGTGTTTTATACAATAGCCTTCTGTGTGTTCCTTTTTCTGACTCCTTCTTCATATTTGCAATCAAATGCCAAAATATTCTCCATCGCCCTGGCTATCATACTCTTAATTCCACTGGGCATTCCACTGATTTCAAAACTCAGTCCTCCAGAAAGTGGAGAGCAACACTTTTGCAGTTCTACAAAGTGATATCTTAAAAAAAAAATGCGTTAGAAAGGACTACCTACACTTACTGACCAGCTCATATTATAGACAGAAGCGGGCTACATGGCAGACCAATCCGATTTCTCAGTCAATCATAGCTAGCGGGAAGGTACCTGTCTTTTTCTGTGGCTAAATCAACTAGGCTCGAAATGTAACAATTTTATTCGTATTTACAGATGCAATCTACTTTTGTTATAAAGGCACATGAAAATTCATATGTTCCAGAAGGCATTTCCGCCAAAAAAATACATTTTGATGAAAAAAAGTTTACGTTCAAATGGCTCTCTTGTGAAGTAGTGATGCACGACATACGACTAGTTTCCTGAAACGAGTCACATTTCGTGCAAAAAGATATACCCACAAAATAGCAAAGTTGGGCCGGAGCTCGTAACACAGCAGCCATCTCCTCATCTCTCTCACTGTGTTTGTGTGCGTGTGTGTGTTTATTTACCTTAATTTTATTAAGGTATAAGAAAGTTTATTTACCTTCTAAGAAGTCTCTTTTATAACTTTTAGTTTACCATTATTGTAACGGCTTGTGCTCTCCTCATCCTCGGATGAGGTGAGGAGAGAAGGATCTTCAGACCAAAACGCAGCAGTTGGGAAATAAGCCATCTTTATTAAAAATACGATGGCCACACGAAACGAAACAAAACACTTTAACAAGCTTACAAAATAACAAAACGACGTTGACGCAACCTGAACATAAACTTACATAACTAAACATAAACTTACGTACAGGAAAACAGACGACATCGAAACGAAACAAACAAACAAACGCTACAGTCCTATGTGGTACGAACATACATACAGACACAGGAGACAATCACCCACAAACAAACAGTGAGAATGCCCTACCTAAATATGACTCTTAATTAGAGGCAAACGCAAACCACCTGCCTCTAATCAAGAGCCATACCAGGCAAACCAAAACCAACATAGAAACAGATAACATAGAATGCCCACCCAACCTCACGTCCTGACCAACTAACACACAAAAACTAACATAAATAGGTCAGGAACGTGACAGTACCCCCCCCACAAGGTGCGAACTCCGGACGCACCAGCACAAAGTCTAGGGGAGGGTCTGGGTGGGCATCTAACCACGGTGGTGGCTCAGGCTCCGGGCGCGGTTCCCACCCCACCATAATCCATCCTAGCCTCCTCCCTCCAAGAATGTCCACCCTCTTTCCTCCCCCACAAAATCCTCTTAATAACATATCTAAGAATAACAATACCGGGACAGAGAGATAAACCAAGACAGAGGGATAGATAAGAATATAGAGGTAGATGAAGATAGAGAGGGAGATCAGGATAGAGGGGCAACTCCGGACTGAAAGGCAGCTCCGGACAGAGAGACAGCTCTGGACTGATGGGCAGTTCTGGGTATCTAGCCTTTTCAGGCTGAAGGGCAGCTCATGGCTGACTGACGACTCTCGACGCTCATGGCAGGCTGACGGCTCTCGACGCTCATGGCAGGCTGACGGCTCTCGACGCTCATGGCAGGCTGACGGCTCTCGACGCTCATGGCAGGCTGACGGCTCTCGACGCTCATGGCAGGCTGACGGCTCTCGACGCTCATGGCGCTCTGACGGCTCTCGACGCTCATGGCGCTCTGACGGCTCTCGACGCTCATGGCGCTCTGACGGCTCTCGACGCTCATGGCGCTCTGACGGCTCTGGCTGCTCATGGCGCTCTGACGGCTCTGGCTGCTCATGGCGTTCTGACGGCTCTGGCTGCTCATGGCTCGCTGGCGGCTCTGGCAGATCCTGTCTGGTTTGCGGCTCTGGCAGATCCTGTCTGGTTGGCGGCTCTGGCAGATCCTGTCTGGTTGGCGGCTCTGGCAGATCCTGTCTGGTTGGCGGCTCTGGCAGATCCTGTCTGGTTGGCGGCTCTGGCAGATCCTGTCTGGTTGGCGGCTCTGGCAGATCCTGACTGGCTGACGGCTCTAGCGGCTCCTGTCTGGCTGACGGCTCTAGCGGCTCATGGCAGACGGGCGGCTTTGCAGGCTCATGGCAGACGGGCGGCTTTGCAGGCTCATGGCAGACGGGCGGCTTTGCAGGCTCCTGGCAGACGGATGGCTCAGATGGCGCTGGGGAGACGGATGGCTCAGATGGCGCTGGGGAGACGGATGGCTCAGATGGCGCTGGGGAGACGGATGGCTCAGATGGCGCTGGGGAGACGGATGGCTCAGATGGCGCTGGGGAGACGGATGGCTCTGGCCGGATACGGTGCACTGTAGACCTGGTGCGTGGTGCCGGAACTGGAGGCACCGTGCTAATGACAAGCACCTTCCTACTAGTGCGGAGAGCAGGGACAGGGCACACTGTATTCTCAAAGCCTACTCTATCCCTGATGCGTGGTACCGGCACTGGTGACGCCGGGCTGAGGACAAGCACATCAGGATTAGTAGGGGGAGAAGATACAGTGTGTTCAGGGCTCTGGAGACGCACAGGTGGCTTAGTGCGTGGTGCCGGAACTGGAGGCACCGGGCTAGATACACGCACTACAGGGAGAGTGCGTGGAGGAGGAACAGGGCTCAGGATACGCACTGGTAGCCTAGTGCGTAGTGTAGACACTGTAGGTACTAGGCTGGGGCGGGGAGGTGGTGCCGGAAATACCGGACCGTGGAGACGTACTGGCACTCTTGAGCATTGAGCCTGCCCAACCTTACCTGGTTGAATGCTCCCGGTTGCCCGACCAGTGCGGGGAGGTGGAATAACCCGCACCGGCCTATGTAGGCGAACCGGGGAAACCATGCGTAAGGCAGGTGCCATGTATGCCGGCCCGAGGAGACGCACTGGAGACCAGACGCGTTGAGCCGGCCTCATGACACCTGGCTCAATACTCAATCTAGCCCTACCAGTGCGGGTAGGTGGAATAACCCGCACTGGGCTATGCACTCGTACAGGAGACACCGTGCGCTCTACTGCGTAACACGGCGCCTGCCCGTACTCCCGCTCTCCACGGTAAGCCTGGGAAGTGGGCGCAGGTCTCCTACCTGCCCTTGGCCCACTACCTCTTAGCCCCCCCCCAAGAAATTTTTGGGAATTACTTACGGGCTTTTTCGGCTTCCGTGCCAGACGCGTTCCCTCATAGCTCCGGTTCCTCTCCCCGGTAGCCTCTGCTCTCCTCAGTGCCTCCACCTGTTCCCATGGGAGGCGATCCCTCCCAGCCAGGATCTCCTCCCAAGTGTAGCAACCCTTTCCGTCCAAAACATCATCCCATGTCCATTGCTCCTTTCTCTCCTGTCCCTTACTCCGTTTAATTTTCCCTTGCCGCTTGGTCTTAGCGTGGTGGGTGATTCTGTAACGGCTTGTGCTCTCCTCATCCTCGGATGAGGTGAGGAGAGAAGGATCTTCAGACCAAAACGCAGCAGTTGGGAAATAAGCCATCTTTATTAAAAATACGATGGCCACACGAAACGAAACAAAACACTTTAACAAGCTTACAAAATAACAAAACGACGTTGACGCAACCTGAACATAAACTTACATAACTAAACATAAACTTACGTACAGGAAAACAGACGACATCGAAACGAAACAAACAAACAAACGCTACAGTCCTATGTGGTACGAACATACATACAGACACAGGAGACAATCACCCACAAACAAACAGTGAGAATGCCCTACCTAAATATGACTCTTAATTAGAGGCAAACGCAAACCACCTGCCTCTAATCAAGAGCCATACCAGGCAAACCAAAACCAACATAGAAACAGATAACATAGAATGCCCACCCAACCTCACGTCCTGACCAACTAACACACAAAAACTAACATAAATAGGTCAGGAACGTGACAATTATTTAACTTGCCCTGCTCAATAAAAAAAACAAGCACAAACAACAGGCAAGTATAGATACACGTAAATATAGACAATATACACATTAAGATACAAAACACAGTTAATTAAAACAAACACATTCTTGATGTGATTGAGTGCTATAAAATCAGAGAGAGAGAGATGGATAGAGTTAGCTCCCTTAGCTCCACAAATCCCTAGCTCTGTATCTGGTGGTGGTCCCCTCATGAATACATATGAGCAAGCTTTGCTAGCTGCTACAGGGGTACAGGTATTCTCCGCTGTAACTACTGATGAGGGATGGAATGGAAACCTGTAGTACACTTAAACAGAGTTAACACTTCTACAAAGCCCACTTATCAGGAGTCCAGCACTGCTTGACTTTGAGCCTGCTCTGTCTATGTCCTCCCCATCTTACATTTGATTGATGGATTGATTGCTTGCTTGCTAGCTTGATTGTTATCATTAACAGTATCATTAAATGGATATGAATATGCAACCTTTTCCCCAAACCCTCTTCAGTCATCAAACACACTAGAGTGTCTCCACCAAAGATAAATACAGTGGGATTGTAACGGGAATGAAGTTCCAATCAATCAGTTGCAAATATAGGAACAACTGATTATGGGTTAATATGTATCAGGGATGTTAACCGTGTTGAAATCAACACATCCGGCAAGCTAGTTCCCTTTGCAGACATTGCCATTGGATGTTGAAACCACACCTGTCCTTAATATACAGTGTCATGATTATTATTTAACCCGTAGTGCAGTTTTCCTGTGAGTAATCCAATGATGTGATGGACTCCTGAGGACACTGTGTATTTGACAGTGTGTGTGTGTGTGTGTGTGTGTGTGAGGCGGACCCATCTCTCTTATTAATGACCCCTCTCTCTGGTTAAAATAAGAGCCTCTGAGCTCTAAGCTCTACTCTGTTAAATGAATAAACAGCTCAGGGGGGAGGAACAACTCCCATACAGGGATGAGTGAGGGAAGGAGGGAGATGGGGAAGGTGTACAGGGAGAAAGGGAGAGCTCTCTGGTGAATTGCCTTTTCACTAGCCCCATCTCTTTCTATGATAGAGTGAGTGTCAAAGAGTTATCACTTTAGATTGTGTGTAAAAAAAATAAGTGTATACAGGCAAAAGTGGAGTTTGCAGAGTACTGTAGAGCTGGGGACGGCTAATGTCACCACTAACTAAACACAACAGATAAGGGGAATATGTTAGACAGATCGTTTGTCACAAGAATAGTTTCCCAGACAGCAGATGACACTTCTCTATTTGCCTCTGATGCAAATGGCTGTTCAAATGTTTAATACATAATAATAGATCTTATTTGGCAGACACCATTCGGGGCTCTCAAGGTCATCTTACATCAAAAGTAGGCCTACATAAAATCAAGTGTATCAATTGAAATAAAATTGAAATTAAAGGAATGGATTGAACAGCACAGATAAAAGGAGGATGGAGGGGTTGGGTAGAGGATACACATGTGGTTTATGGTAAGGGGTTTAGGTTTAAGGGGTAGGGTTGGGAATAGGATACGGAGCCGGCTTAAGGTAAGGGTATGTGGTGCAGGGACACATAGGGATACTGGGAAGGAACAGAAGGGTGGTTTGGACAGAGTAAATCATGGACCATAGGCTATAGATTATAGGCATCCTTGAAGAAGTGTGTTTTTAGGAGTTTTTTGGGGGGGAGGGGGGCAAGGAGAACAGCAGAGGGAGCGGAGTAAGTGGGACAGGGTATAGACTGGGAGAAGGTCAGAGAGGGACTGTAAGTGGGTGACTGGTTGTAATTCAAATGAAGTGTGTGTGTATTTATGAAGGAAAGAGGCCCAAATAGGTGACACTTTTTTCCCCCACTGAAACATGCAAAAAAAATCCCTGCTAGGGGGAAATGCAGGTTTTAACTAATTAAACAACAAAGAATATGATCTACATGATCAGTCTCTGTGTGTCAGATAAATAGTGGTTAATGTGAACCTAACTCACAGCTAAAACAATTTAAGAAAGCAATCCAATGTTATTTGTTGCCTTGACTTTACTGCAAATGAGACAGAACAATACACTAAGATTAGGGATGCACCGATATTACATTTTTGACCGATAGCGATATGCAATATTTTCCTTGCCTAAAAAACGATACCGATACCAATAACGATATTTAAAATTGTAGCACCCTTTTAAGCATTCTGGTAGAGTTAAATAGTTAACACACACACACACATCTCAGTGCAAGAGGCGTCACTACGGTTCGAATGCAGGCTGTATCACATCCGGCCATGATTTGGAGTCCCATAGGGCGGCGCACAACTGGCTCACTGTCGCCCGGGTTTGGCCGGGGTAGGCAGTCATTGTAAATAAGAATTAGTTCTTAACTGACTTGCCTAGTTAAATACAGGATACACACACACCACGCTGACCAAAAAGTTATTTTTTTGGCATTTATGTATGTTCCCATTTACCAGTAAAACATAATCAAAACCTGTTTCTTTCACTTACTTGCTGTGATGTTTCATTCATTTGTTCAGTCGTTTCATTCTCAACTAGGATTTCATCATACATGTCAAGCCGAGAAGTTTCAGCTCTGTCCGTGGCCTCTTCTGTCGTGGGTCCTCTTCCTCTGTGCGCACTGTCACTGTGTGTCCGTTTTCATCTTGTCCAGCTGTGTATGTAACATTTCACGTAAACCCTGTTTCTTGTCTGCATCGAAGTAGCGGTCCTTGTACCTAGCATCGAGCATGGTGGCGATACAGTAAAGAGGCTCAGAGAGAATACCACCGAATCGCCTCGAGTACTTTTGTAAGTTAACCCCACGGTCTGTGTCGGCAGTTTTGTTGAGCAGGCGTTTCAATGCCATGACAGAGGGTATCACGTCTGCTGCAGATGCAGTTGATGAGCTTATTTCTCTGAGACAGTTGTTCGAATGGCGCTAGGAGTGTGTTCATGTTTCCACGTTTCAAACATGTTCTCAAATGTCATTGAAATGGCAGCAGTGATATGAGAACCAGCCCATTCTTGAGCATGCAATACAGCTTTCCTCAGTACGAAATTCTCGCCGACCCACTGTGCTGTCAGAATCAGCATGCTCATGTGGCCGACATCGCTGGTCCAAATGTCAGTCGTGACGCCCATAGCAAGCATAATGAATTCCATTATCTTGGCATTAATGGATTTCGCCTTTCAGTTGTTTCACTGAAATTTTCTTACACTTTCAAATGACTGCTCAATTTCAACTTGTTTGGAAGTGTGCGCTTAGTATTTTTCTGCTTTTGTTCTGTATAGCGCTGTATTTTTCGTGGTGTCACTCAGTCATCTCCTTACGTTAAATACAGTTGAAGTCGGAAGTTTACATACACCTTTGCTAAATACATTTAAGCTCAGTTTTCACAATCCCTTACATTTAATCATTGTAAAAAATACCTGTCTTAGATCAGTTAGGATCGCCACTTTATTATTATTATTTTTTTTAAATGTCAGAATAATAGTAGAGAGTGATTTATTTCAGCTTTTATTTCTTTCATCACATTCCCAGTGGGTCAGAAGTTTACATACACTCAATTAGTATTTGGTATCATTGCTTTTAAATTGTTTAACTTGGGTCAAACGTTTTGGGTAGCCTTCCACAAGCTTCCCACAATAAGTTGGGTGAGTTTTGGCCCATTTCTCCTGACAGAGCTGGTGTAACTGAGTTAGGTTTGTAGGCCTCCTTGCTCACACACGCTTTTTCAGTTCTGCCCACAAATTTTCGATAGGATTGAGGTCAGGGCTTTGTGATGGCCACTCCAATACCTTGACTTTGTTGTCCTTAAGACATTTTGCCACAACTTTGGAAGTATGCTTGGGGTCATTGTCCATTTGGAAGACCCATTTGCGACCAAGCTTCAACTTCCTGACAGATGTCTTGAGATGTTGCTTCAATATATCCACACCATTTTCTTTCCTCATGATGCCATCTATTTTGTGAAGTGCACCAGTCCATCCTGCAGCAAAGGACCCCGAAAACATGATGCTGCCACCCCTGTGCTTCACGGGGGTGTTCTTCGGCTTGCAAGCACCTTTTCCTCCAATCATAATGATGGCCATTATTGCTAAACAATTCTATTTTTGTTTCATCAGACCAGAGGACATTTCTCCAAAAAGTACGATCTTTGTCCCCATGTGCAGTTGCAAACCGTAGTGTGGCTTTTTTTATGGCGGTTTTGGAGTAGTGGTTCCTTCCTTGCTGAGCGGCCGTTCAGGTTATGTCGATATAGAACTTCCTGACAGATGTCTTGAGATGTTGCTTCAATATATCCACATAATTTTCTTGCCTCATGATGCCATCTATTTTGTGAAGTGCAGCAGTCCCTCCTGCAGCAAAGCACCCCCACAACATGCTGCTGCCACACCTGTGCTTCATGGTTGGGATGGTGTTCTTCAGCTTGCAAGCGTTCCCCTTTTTCCTCCAAACATAACGACGGTCATTATGGCCAAAAAGTTATATTTTGTTTCATCAGACCAGAGGACATTTCTCCAAAACGTTCAATCTTTGTCCCCATGTGCAGTTGCAAACCGTAGTCTGGATTTTTATGGCAGTTTTGGAGCAGTGGCTTCTTCCTTGCTGAGCAGCCTTTCAGGTTGTCGATATAGGACTCGTTTTACTGTGGATATAGATACTTTTGTACCTGTTTCCTCCAACATCTTCACATGGTCCTTTGCTGTTGTTTTGGGATTGATATGCTCTTTTCGCACCAAAGTATGTTCATCTCTAGGAGACAGAACGCGTCTCCTTCCTGAGCGGTATGACGGCTGCGTGGTCCCGTGGTGTTTATACTTGCGTGCTATTGTTTGTACAGATGAACGTTGTACCTTCAGGCATTTGGAAATTGCTCCCAAGGATAAACCAGACTTGAGGAGGTCTACAATTTTTAGGTCTTGGCTAATTTCTTTTGATTTTCCCATGTTTTCAAGCAAAGAGGCACTGAGTTTGAAGGTAGGTCTTGCAATACATCCACAGGTACACCTCCAATTGACTCAAATGATGTCAATTAGCCTATCAGAAGCTTCTAAATCCATGTCATACTTTTCTGGAATTTTCCAAGTTGTTTAAAGACACAGTCAACTTAGTGTATGTACACTTCTGACTCACTGGAATTGTGATACAGTGAATTATAAGTGAAATAATCTGTCTGTAAACAAGTGTTGGATAAATTACTTGTGTCATGCACTAAGTAGATGTCCTAACTGACTTGCAAAAACTATAGTTTGTTAACAAGACATTTGTGGAGTGGTTGAAAAACAAGTTTTAATGACTCCAACCTAAGTGTATGTAAACTTCCGACTTCAACTGTGCATATGCACATCAGCTTTGACATCGGTTTTACACATCAGCGTTAAACTAGACATTGGGCCGATGCGGATGTTGGCATTGTTTATCTAATATCGTCCGATTCCGATATGCTCACCGATGTATTGTGCATCCCTAACTAATATTGCAGTTAGCCATGACAGCCTTTATAATATAATGCTTGTGACCACACACATCTAAATATTGCACTTGGGAAAAAAACATCTTAAACCATGAAACAAACAGGCATTCTATTTTTGCTCTATTATAGTGGCCACTATAGACATCGATCAAGTGCACAAGGCTACGTGTGTGCAAAAATAACGTTCACCGAGTAAAAAATTGAATAATCCCACCTCACTCACACGCAGGTGTTACTGTCAAGTTCAACACAACAAAGCAATATCTTTGGGCTACTCTGCACATTATTACATTGTACACTATCTGCCTGTGGACATCTGTTCTACAATTTGCCAGCAGAGCATGATACCCTTTGTTGGCATAATTTATCTTTTTCAAGCAGAGAGTACACCTGGTATACACCTTTTTATCTACCGTACTGACAAAGTGAGAAAGGGGGAAAGTGTGTGGTGTTCCTTTCACCTCTATAGTGACATCCAGCTTAAGCCAGGCCCAGCTCCAGCTACACTTGTTTAACAAGCAACGCCTTATTTTCACCTAATTCTCTCATTCTGAAAATTAACCACATACTGTAGAGGGAAAACAATAGTTCACAGATAGTATTTGGTTCGTTAGCTAACTATAACTAGTTAACATTTCACACAGATTGCCAGGGTCCAGTAAGCAACTAACGCGTTATAAGTTGATGAACGGCAAGGAGTCGTAAAACGTTACCGGTTAATACTATAGCGAATTGGTTAGGTTACTAACATTAGCTCATCTGATGTTGTAACATTAGTTGTCTGACTTTATTAGCCAGCCAATTTTCACACCGTAAACTAAATTGTTTGATCAGTTAAGTTGGCTAATGCTCAACATTTCTCTGGCTAGCTAACAGATAATTTGATCCAGCTAGCAAGATACTTAACAATGCTAACAATACTTGGTCCACCACACTTTCTCCCTCAATCAATCAATCAAATGTATTTATAAAGCCCTTCTTACATCAGCTGATGTCACAAATTGCTGTACAGAAACCCAGCCTAAAACCCCATACAGCAAGCAATGCAGGTGTAGAAGCACGGTGGCTAGGAAAAACTCCCTAGAAAGGCCAAAACCCAGGAAGAAATCTAGAGACAGGGACAGGAAAATCACATCATTGACTCAACCCAGTCAAGTGACGCACCCCTCCTAGGGACGGCATGGAAGAGCACCAGTAAGACAGTGACTCAGCCCCTGTATTAGGGTTAGAGGCAGAGAATCCCAGTGGAAAGAGGGGAACCGGCCAGGCAGAGACAGCAAGGGCAGTTCGTTGCTCCAGTGCCTTTCCGTTCACCTTCACACTCCTGGGCCAGACTACACTCAATCATAGGACCTACTGAAGAGATGAGTCTTCAATAAAGACTTATAGGTCGAGACGAGTCTGGAGCTCTATAGGAGAATGCCCTGCCTCCAGCTGTTTGCTTAGAAATTCTAGGGACAGTAAGGAGGCCTGCGTCTTGTGACCGTAGCACAAGACGTAAAGGTTAAAGGTCCCTCACCTCAAACTTTCCAAATGCCAGTTGTTTTTCGGTTACAGCTCATGAAGTATGCTTCATCACCTTCTCACCCCCGTCTCCGTGGTAAGGCTTCTTACCTACCTCTTCGTTATCGTTCAGGGGACGCGCTGCTGCAAGTTAACTTACAAACTGCCTTTCAAATCTCCCGCTGTCTTTCCAGAGCGCACGCTGATGCTGTAACTAGCAAATTGGTTGTCTCTTCTCTCTTCAGTCGCGTGCTGCATTCTGTTATGTGAACGCTTTGGCTGAGCCTAGGCTGGCGCCAGTATTAATCCAAACGCGTCTCACTCATTCGCATACAGCCAGTAGTCATCCAAAGCCCCCCCCGCCCTCGCCCAAACGTTTTTCGTAGGATCTACACGAATCACGTAGGTCACCTTTTTTGGATTCAAAATGGTGAATTTCACTGAAAGGTGACTAGTTTGCATCCCTGAATAAAGACAGGAGGCAAGGTGCGTCTGTGCTCCAGTGTGTGTGCTTCAGTGCATGTGCTCCAGTGGGCCAGGCCTCTGAGCTGCACCTAATGTTTTAGTGTAGAGGATACCTACAATCAGCAGCTACACACACAAACATACACACACACCTGTACCAAACCTGGGCTCGACACACGCCAGGTTAAGCATGAAGGAGAGGTGCTAAAGCACATAAACACAAACATCAACATACATACTGTACATCCACACACACACACACACACACACACACACACACACACACACACACACACACACACACACACACACACACACACACACACACACACACACACACACACACACACACACACACACACACACACACACACATTTGGGAAAGATCACACTCCACAAGCGATTGGTAGTTTAACCCTGGTGTGTGTGTGTGTGTGTGTGTGTGTGTGTGTGTGTGTGTGTGTGTGTGTGTGTGTGTGTGTGTGTGTGTGTGTGTGTGTGTGTGTGTGTGTGTGTGTGCGTGTGTGTGTGTGTGTGCGCTCAGGGCCAGCTCTAGCCTTTTGGGGGCCCTCAGCAAGATTTAGTTTTGGGGCCCCTCACCTCAAACATTTTGTGGCCTCCATTCTGACAGCAGAGAGAAACATTTACATTTTAATGTTCATTTCCTGCAATCTACACATTTTTCCATGGGGCGGAGTGAAATGTTAGAAATGTTATTTAAAAAATTCTATAAAATCTGTCATGGGGGAAAGAGAAAGAATGTGCAGTTTTTCTTTCCTACAATTCTACCCATTTTGCCATGGGGTGGAGAGAACTGTTGGCCGTTTTAAACCGAATTTCCTACAATTCTATACATTTTGCCATACATTATGGCATGTTAATATGATATCTGAGTGAGATTGAGTAACAAAATGGATTCGCTCGGAATACCCGGTCGGTATTCGGCCATGATTACTACAAGTTTAGAAAGCTGGCTAGACTAACTACCAATCTAAAAATGACATGGCTAATTGAGTCACTGACATAACAAGAGTATGCACAACGCAGTTTCACTCGTATACTGATGTGTGTATACTCGTACACTTGTATACACTGATGTATACTGATGCACAACCACATTTTGAAATGTGGTGTATTCTACTATTCTTACTCTACTCAACTGAAGCGCATGCCTGTGTGACTGGCGCACCTTGTCTCTCTTTCCAGGCACAGGCTGCAGTGTGCATTGTGTTGCCCGGGGTGATGAAGCTACTATTTAATTACAGTAATTAACTAGTTTCTTACCTGTTGATCCTCTGACTGAAAAGTAATGTTACCGAATCACTCATTTGTTAATTGTCTCTTTCCTGTCATACTCTTTTCACATGACACATGCATGCACCTGTGACTGACCAATAGGGTAGGGTCTGAATGTATGTACAGTGGGATCCAGAATTATTGGCACCCCTGACTGGCAATGCACAAACAATACTTAAAAAATATAAACAATATAATTATAGAGACAAACTCAAAATACCAACATGTGAGAAATACTGTACTTGATAATGTTTCAATGGAACCCACCAAAATAATTTATTGATTTAATTAAAAATCAGTGTCTTTCAAATCAAGGTTTCACAATTATTGGCACCCTTAAATGTTATTGTAAATAACATCTACCAAAATTAAACAAGGAATTACATTCCACTTATTTAAGTTTATCTAAGTGTTAAGGAACTATATTGAGCCATTACATCACTTCCTTTTTCACTAGGGTATAAAAAAGAGGGAACACGCATGCAATATCCCTTTGTCATCCAACACCATGAAGAAAACAAAAGAACTGGCAGTTCAAAAGAGACAGATGGTCATAGACCTTCATAAATCTGGTCATGGCTACAAGAAGATCCACAAACACTGAGCACTGTCAGGGCAATTATTAAAAAATTCAAAAGATATGGAACAGTCAAAAACCTCACCGGTAGAGGACGCAAATGCATTTTGCCCCCCAGGATAGGGAGGAGGATCGTGAGAGAAGCAACAAAATCCCCAAGAATCACTGTGAAATAATTGCAGGCCTTGGTGGCGTCTTGTGGTCACCAGGTTTAAAAAAGCACCATCAGACGCCACCTCCACAACCACAGGCTCTTTGGAAGGGTTGTCAGAAGAAAGTCCTTAATGACCCCAAGACACAGACGCAAGCACTTGGAGTTTGCCAAACGTCATTTAAATTATAATTGGAAGAAGGTGCTCTGGTCAGATGAGACTAAAATTGCCCGTTTTGGTCAGATACAGCATCAGCATGTTTGGCGTCGAAACAGAGATGCATACAAGGAGAGGCACCTCATACCCACAGTGAAATATGGAAGGGGGTCAGTGATGTTTTGGGGCTGTTTTAATTCCAGAGTTCCAGGGGCACTGGTTAAGATTGATGGCATAATGAGTTCTACCAAGTATCAGGCAATTTTGGCTGACAATCTGGTTGCCTCTGCCAGAAGGCTGGGACTTGGCCGTATGTGGACTTTCCAACAAGACAATGACTCAAAACATACCTCAAGATCCACACAGAAATGGTTCTGTGACAACAAAATCAATGTTCTGCCATGGCCATCTCAGTCGCCAGACCTCAATCCAATCGAAAACCTGTGGGCTGAGTGGAAGAGGGCAGTTGATAAGCGCAAACCCAAGAATGTGAAGGATCTTGAAAGGATCTGCATGGAGGAATGGTCCAAAATTCATCCAAATGTGTTCCTTAACCTTGTCAAACATTATAGGAAAAGACTCCATGCTGTTATCCTTGCCAGAGGTGGTGGCACTAAGTACTAAATGAGGAGTGCCAATAATTATGAAACCTTGATTTTGGTGAAATGTATTTTGTATTAAATAATTGTATGATTTGGGTGGGTTCCATTAAAACATTATTCAAATACAGTATTTCTCACATCTTGGTATTTTGAGTTTATCTCCATAATTATATTGTTTATATTTTAAGTATTGTTTGCGCATTGCCAGTCAGGGGTGCCAGTAATTTTGGAGCCCACTGTACATCAATACATTGGTTACAGCATCACTGTTATACCGTTATAATTCACTGTTATACCGTTATAATGCGATGCCAAGGATATTAAAAAGAAATTGCCCAAGAGCTCGGGAGGGAAACGGAAAGTCAGATGGGTGGAAGTCATTTGACTTAGCTATTGAAACAACGGGAGAATCAACTGGCCATGCCAAGTGCAGAAGATGTGAGGCCTTTCTACGTTATGACAAGACATCAGGGACTTCTTCTCTGCAGTGCCATTTTGCACAATGCTGTGGCGTGACAGCCTCCTTCCCAGGCCAAGCATCTATGTCAGCTTTCATCAACATAACATGAACTGTCTCAAAGAAAACAAAACAGGCAGTGTCAGTTTATGTTGCAAAGACGTCAGGCCATTCTATACCGTCGAAGGCCCAGGCTTTGAGGAGATTGCCAGGAGCTTATATATATATATAAATACAGTATATAGGAGCCACTTATGGGAGGGTGGGTGACTCTCACAAAATTGGTATTACTCTTGGTACATTTAGATTTTTTCTTTTTTAAATGGATCAAATAGAATCTCACATTTTGGTGTATGTTAAATTAAACATCTTAACTGTCCAGATGTAATAATTTTTTGAAAAGAACTCCAAGACCATCTCATTACCGTAACACAATGTGAACATTTTGCTATTTTTATTACAACAATTTCTGATATGACATTCTGATTTTAAGTATATTTTAATTTAATCAGTTCTCATTACCATAGTATTACACAGTTTTGGCGATTATGATCTAAAATTAGTAAATGGGGTGTACGAGGACAATTATAATTTTTTTGTGTTTTTTTACCCCCTTTTTCCTGATATCCAGTTGGTAGTTGCAGTCTTGTCCCATCGCTGCAACTCCCCTACGGACTTGGGAGAGGAGCCATGTGTCCTCCGAAACATGACCCTGCCAAGCGACACTGCTTTTTGACACACTGCTCGCTTAACCCAAAGCCACCCGCACCAATGTGTCGGAAGGAAACACCATCCAGCTGGCAATTGAAGTCAGCCAGCCCGCCACAAGGAGTCGCTAGAGCGCGATGGGACAAAGAAATCCCAGCCAAATCCTTCCCTAACCCAGACGACACTGGGCCAATTGTGTGTCACCTCATGGGTCTCCTGGTCACAGCCGGGGTTTGTAGTGACGCCTCAATCACTGCGATGCAGTGCCTTAGACCGCTGCGCCATTCGGGAGACCCCGACAATTATCAAATTTAAACATAATAAAAGACAAAAGACTAGCTTGTCCTTTGTAGCCCTCTTTGATCTTCTTTTCTTAGTGATGCATTATGGGTTGAAAAATATATTTTAAAAACTGTACAAAGAACTTGAAGAAATGTTACAGTAATGAAAAACACGTGCTCGGACAAACGTTTTTTTATCTAAAATATGACTAGTTTGTAACATGAATACCCAGAAATGATAACTGTAATTGAATATATACCACTTTAAAACAATATTTAATTGGTTTATGCTAGTTGTTTTTTATAAATTAAATGCATATAAAGTCCTACAAAATTGACCCGGACACATTACAGTAACGAGAGTTTTTAAAATAAAATGTTTACTTACAAAAATAAGATTTAAGCCCCAACAAGTTAAAGAGCCAGAAACCAAGCATAATGAGATTTAATAAGATAGTATATTATGAAATGTTTTTAGAGGCTATTTAACTGAATTCATCACAGACATGGTCTCTTGGTTTCTTGAGCCAGCTCTGTTCTACTGTGCCACAACACCGTCTCTGCCAGGTACAAGAGCATTGCGGAGGACAAAAGAGGGCATAGTGGGGATGACTATCAGAAGCTTAGTTATCTGACAACAACATTTAATTCCTGAAGTTCCAGTTAATTGGAAGAAACTTGAGCATTTCTAAAGCTGAAGACTCAAAAACTGAGGAGAAAATAAAGTGAGTGTTGGTGAAGCTGCTCATGACAGAATTTGGCCTCGACGCTATGTCACTGAGCAGAATTGTTTGGGTGACTGACCAGGGCTCCAACATCTTTCTTGCCCTTCGGCCATATCAGAGGCTATCAGGATCACGTTTTCAACACGGTGCACATTCTAAACAAGGCCTTGACATTGCTAAAACCCTCACCGCAGCAAAGTCCCTGGTGAGGTAGGCGACGTGCTTTCGGAATGTATTCAGACCCCTTGACTTTTTCCACATTTTGTTACGTTACATCCTTAGTCTAAAATGTATTAAGTAATTTAATTCCCTCTTCAATCTACACACAATACCCCATAATGACAAAGAAAAATAGTTTTTGAGAAATGTTTGCAAATTTATAAAAAATTACAGCCTCGAGTCTTCTTGGGTATGACGCTACAAGCTTGGCACACTTGTATTTGGGGAGTTTCTCCCATTCTTCTCTGCAGATCCTCTCAAACTCTGGCAGGTTGGATGAGGAGCGTCGCTGCACAGCTATTTTCAGGTCTCTTCACAGATGTTCAATCTGGTTCAAGTCCTGGCTCTGGCTAGGCAACTCAAGGACATTCAGAGACTTATCCCGAAGCCACTCCTGTCTTGGCTGTGTGCTTAGGGTTGTTGTCATGTTGGAAGGTGAATGCTACAATGGCGCCGGATGAGATGGCTGACGTTTTACGGGCTCTAAAAACAATTCTACTATTGTGTGTGTTTTTTGCCTTATTTGTAACTTATTTTGTACATAATGTTTCTTCCACCGTCTCCTATGACCAAAAAGAGCTTCTGGATATCAGGACAGCGATTACTCACCTCGTACTGGACAAATAATTTTCTTTAAAGAGTCGAACGCAAAGGTTTTACTAAAGACACCAGACAAGGCCCAAATCCCCGTCATTCGCATGAAGAAGAGACAAAGATATCGGGGAAGTAGGTCTGGGTGCCTTGTAAGGATCCGGTGAGTGAGTGATCCGCATTTACCATCAGTCCTATTAGCCAATATGCAATCATTGCATAATAAAATGGATGAGCTCCGATCAAGAATATCCTACCAACGGGACATTAACCTCTAACGAGCCTCTACCCCGGATCCGGAAGCACCCCCCCCCCCCCCCCCCCCCCCCCCACACTGATTAGCATCGCTAGCATAGCGTCACAATTAAATAGTAGCATCTGAATATCATTAAATCACAAGTCCAAGACACCTAATGAAAGATACAGATCTTGTGAATAAAGCCACCATTTCAGATTTTTAAAATGTTTTACAGGGAAGACACAATATGTAAATCTATTAGCTAAACACGTTAGCAAAAATCACAATTTTTCTTTGTCCACCATTTTCTCTCAACACCAGTAGCTATCACCAATTCGGCTAAACTAAGATATTTATAGCCACTAACCAAGAAAAAACCTCATCAGATGACAGTCTGATAACATATTTATGGTATAGGATAGGTTTTGTTAGAAAAATGTGCATATTTCAGGTATAAATCATAGTTTGCCATTGCAGCCAGCATCACAAATCTCACCAAAGCTCCTAGAATTACTAGAGACAGCAACTTGTATTACCAATTTACTCATCATAAAACATTTCTTAAAAATACACAGCACATAGCAATGGACAGACACAGATCTTGTGAATTCAGACAACATTTCAGATTTTCTAAGTGTTTTACGGCGAAAACACAATAAATCGTTATATTAGCATACCACATACGCAAACGTTACCCGAGCACTGATTCTAGCCAAAGAGAGCGATATCGTATCATCGCCAAAATATATTACTTTTTTCACTAACCTTCTCAGAATTCTTCAGATGACACTCCTGTAACATCATATTACAACATACATATACAGTTTGTTCGAAAATGTGCATATTTAGCCACCAAAATCATGGTTAGACAATGACAAAAGTAGCTCAGCTGGTCAGAAAATGTCGTGCACCATATTAGACAGTGATCTAGTCTTATACATAAATACTCATAAACTTGACTAAAAAATACAGGGTGGACAGCGATTGATAGACAATTTAATTCTTAATACAATCGCGGAATTACATTTTTTAAATTATCCTTACTTTTCAATACAGGTTGCGCCAAGTAAAGCTATAGCAAACAAGATGGCGGCATAAACGTTTAACATTTATCGACAGAAACACGATTTATCATCATAAATTGTTCTTACTATGAGCTGTTCTCCCATCAGAATCTTGGACAATGAATCCTTTCTTGGGTCTAATCTTCTTTTGGTCGAAAGATGTCCACTTGTCCGTCGAAATGCCCACTAACGTACGACCGGGACCCCGAAACGTGCCCGGAGCTTCAAAGTCTATTACAAAGCAATGCCTCAAAATCGCACTAAACGGATATAAATTGCTATAAAACGGTTTAAATTAACTACATTATGATGTTTCTAACACCTATAACAAGTAAAAAGATGACCGACGCTATATTACTGGCTAAACCAATGCTTGGAAAAAGGCCAGTCAGATATCCTTCTCGCGTTGAGCGCAGTGTCCAAAGGAAGGCTTACTTCTGGTATTTTGTCATTTATAGAGCCAATGATTGCGCAATCGACTCCATTCAAATTGTCACCACTTACTGACATCTAGAGGAAGGCGTGGGCAGTGTTTGTATCTCATAGGATTAACAGAGACTTTAAAAACTGATCTGGAACCAGAGGCCAAGATGTCTAAATCTCACACACTGGGAGGAAAAGTGCTGTAGAATGAGTTCTGTTTCACTCAGAGACATAATTCAAACGACTATAGAAACTAGAGAGTGTTTTCTATCCAATAATAACAATAATATGCATATTGTACAAGCAAGAATTGAGTACTAGGCAGTTTAATCTGTAGAGACAATTATGCTAATTTGAAACAGCACCCCCTATAGTTGCAAGAAGTTAAAAACTGTAATATCTTATGTTTCGCCGAATCGTGGCTAAACGACGACATAGATAACATAAAGCTGGCTGGGTTTTCAGGCCATCGGCAAGATAGAACAGCTGCCTCCGGTAAGAAAAGGGGTGGCGGTCTGTGTCTATTTGTAAATAACATCTGGTGCACAAAATCTAATATTAAGGAAGTCTCGAGGTTTTGCTCGCCTGAGGTAGAGTATCTCATGGTAAGCTGTAGACCACACTATTTACCAAGAGAGTTTATCATCTATATTTTTCGTAGCACCACAAACAGATGCTGGCACTAAACAAGCTGTATAAGGCCATAAGCAAACAAGAAAATCATCCAGAGGCTTTAATGCAGGGACACTTACATCCATTTTACCTAATTTCTACCAGCATGTTACATGTGCAATTAAAGGGGGAAAAAACTCTATACCACCTTTACTCCACACACAGAGACACGTACAAAGCTCTCCCTCGACCTCCATTTGACAAATCTGAACATAACTCTATCCTCCTGACTCCTGATGCTTACAAGCAAAAACTAAAGCAGGAAGTACCAGCAACTCGCTCAGTAAGGAAGTGGTCAGATGACACAGATGCTAAACTACAGGACTGTTTTGCTAGCACAGATTGAAATATGTTTTGGGATTATTCTGATAGCATTGAGGAGTACACCACATCCGTCACTGCTTTCATCAGTAAGTGCATTGATGGCGTCGTCCCCACAGTGACCGTACGTACATACCCCAACCAGAAGCCATGGATTATAGGCAACATCCGCACTGAGTTAAAGGCTAGAGCTGCCGCTTTCAAGGAGAAGGACCCTAACCCGGACGCTTATAAGAAATCCTGCTACGCCCTCCGACAAACTATCAAACAAGCAAATCGTCAATACAGGACTAAGAATGAATCGTACTACTCCGGCTCCGACAGTCGTCGGATGTGGCAGGTCTTGCAAACTATTACGGACTACAAAGGGAAGCACAGCCGCGAGCTGCCCAGTGACACGAGCCAACCAGATGAGCTAAATAACTTCTATGTTCGCTTCGAGGCAAGCAACACTGAAGTATGCATGAAAGCATCAGCTGCTCCGGACGACTGTGATCATGCTCTCCGTAGTCAAATGTGTGTAAGATCTTTAAACAGGTCCACATTCACAAGGCCGCAGCGCCAGACAGATTACCAAGACGTGTACTGCGAGCATGCGCTGACCAACTGGCAAGTGTCTTCACTGACATTTTCAACCTGTCCCTGACCAAGTCTGTACCAACATGTTTCAAGCAGACCACCATAGTCCCTGTGCCCAAAAACACCATGGTAACCTGCCCAAATGACTACCGACCTGTAGCATTCACATCTGTAGCCATGAATTGCTTTGAAAGGCTGGTCATGGCTCACATCAACACCATTATCCCAGAAACCCTATACCCAGTCCAATTTGTATACCGCCCCAACAGATCCACAGATGATGCAATCTCTATTGCACTCCACACGACCTTTTCCCACCTGGACAAAAGGAACACCTACGTCAGAACGCTATTCATTGACTACAGCTCAGCGTTCAACACCATATTGCCCTCAAAGCTCATCACTAAGCTAAGGACCCTGCAATTAAATACTTCCCTCTGCAACTGGATCCTGGACTTCCTGACGGGCCGCTCCCAGGTGGTAAGGGTAGGTAGCAACACATCTACCATGCTGATCATCTACACGGGGGCCCCTGAGGGGTGCGTGCTCAGTCCCCTCCCGTACTCCTTGTTCACCCATGAATGGATGTCCAAACACGACTCCAACACCATCATTAAGTTTGCTGACGACACAACAGCGGTAGGCATGATCACCGATAACGATGAGACAGCTTATATGGAGGAGGTCAGAGACACTGCCAGGATAACAACCTCTCTCTCAACGTGATCAAGACAAAGGAAATGATTGTGGACTACAGGAAAATGAGCACTGAGCACGCCCCCATTCTCATTGACTGGGCTGTAGTGGGACAGGTTGAGAGCTTCATGTTCCTTGGTGTCCACATCACCAACAAACAATCATGGTCCAACCCACCAAGACAGTCGTGAAGAGGGCATGACAAAGCCTATTCCTCCTCAGTTGACTTGATTTGGCATTGATCCTCAGATCTTCAAAAAGTTCTACAGCTGCACCATCGAGAGCATCTTGACTGGTTGCATCACCGCCTGGCATGGAAACTGCTCGGCCTCCGACCGCAAGGCACTACACAGAGGGTAGTGAGTACGGCCAGTACATCACTGGGGCCCAAGCTTCCCGCGACCCAGGACCTCTGGCAATTGTGTGACCTTATATAGACAGGTGTGTCCAATCAATTGAATTCACCACACGTGTACTCCAAGTTGTAGAAAGATCTCAACGTTGATCAATGGAAATTGGTTGCACCTGAGCTCAATTTAGAGTCTCCTAGCAAAGGGTCTGAATACTTATGTAAGGTATGTTTTTTTTAAATAAATTGCAAACATTTCTAAAAACCTGTTTTCGCTTTGTCATTATGGAGCATTGTGTGTAGATTGATGAGGAAAAAATGTAATTTCATAAATTTTAAAATAAAGCTGTAACGTATCAAAATATGGAAAAAGTCAAGGGGTCTGTATACTTTCCGAATACACTCTATATGATATATGTAAAAAAAAGAAAAAAGAGAAATAAAGAAAATGCATCATGTTATTCTAATTGTTGTGCTAGGGATATTTTTTATTTCACTTTTATGTAGTCAGGCGAAACCCATTGAGATCAGGGTCTCATTTTCAAAGGTGCCCTAAGCACAGTAATACAATTGTACAAAATGATCACTCTAACAAAGATAGAAAATATTTAAAAAATTCAAGGTACAACTCATAATCTCTTCATTCAATCAAAACATCTGCAACTCTCATTCAACACACTAATACTAGAGTCTTAAACTGCCCTGGCGGCACCAGGGAATCAAGACGCAAGGAGATCTGCAGGCTATTTCAAGAATGGGGGGCATTAGAACTGAAAGTGGATCTACCTAGATCGGTATGGACTATTTTAACCTCGAGAGTTAACCATCCCTGTGAACGGGTTTGGTGTATCATATTTGTTTATTTTAAACAGTGAAATTAGGTAGGTTGAAAGCTTTTTCAGAATAGCTTTGTAAACAAACAGGGAGTATTGAAGTTATGTACGGGACTTTAATGAGGTCCAGCCGACCCTTTGATACAGGATGCAGTGATGAATATTAAACATGTCACCTGTGATGAAGGGAAGTGCGCTATGGAGACTGCAGCCAAAGGTTTTAGAGTGGCGTCTGCTGCATTTTGCTAAAATGGTGTCACCATAGTCCAAAACTAGCAGGAAAGTTTTCAAGATCTATTTCTAAAAAGGAGCCCACTTTAAATCATAGCTATTTAACTAGCTCTTCCGTGTGTTTTTTAAACATTAGATCTGTATCGATCCAAACACCCAAATAATGTATTGTGAAATCTGTTGTAAAATGTATTTTAATATTTACATGTTTTATTATCATGTATATAACTGCCAATTTTTTTGCTGGACCCCAGGAAGAGTACAGCAGCTACTGGGGATTCATAATAAATACAAATACAAACAATGGAAAAATCAAATAATTTATTATTGAAATAGTATGGGTGACCGAGAAAAAGTAATTGGTACAATAATGCAGGCACTATGGTGTTGTGAGCATGCGGGTCTGGGCAGATGAGATCTAGTTGTTGTCGTATGTGTATGTTTGTATCTGGTGTAAAAAAAAAGGTAAAATTAAAAATGTGAAAAAATAACTACGTAGAATAGGTTAGAATCTAGACCTACTGATAGCTAGCTGTAGTTCTAACTAATAACCTATCTCTAGACTAACAGTGATCACTGAAAAGTACATGTTCTGAAGAAAATGTGGTGTGCTTGCTTGCTTGTTTTAAAGTATGTATGGTTATGAAATAAGTTATAGTAGTGTTAGTGTCTGCATTAGCAATGGTGGTGACTGGTTATAGTTGAAAAAGTAGGTAGATGAAAAGATTGATTGGTTGGTTTATAGCTAACAGTATGCTTTAATTTGAAATGAAACACTTTTTGACAAAATTAGAGACATATATCTGAAAATGTTGCTAGACTCTTACCCCTATACATGGATGAACTCTACTCCCTCTGTCATGGATGCCATGGTTGCCCTTAGTTTGAGGATGTAATCCGGAGATAGGTGTTTTATACAACTGCCATCTGTGGTCTCTTTTCAACTCCCTCTGTATTTGCAATCATACTCTGCTTCCTTGAAATTAAATCGCCGTTTGGGTCTTTGTCCCCAATACTTAGGTAAGGTTGTACAGTGCAATATGAATGTCAATACACACAATAGGCTGACTGGTGAGGTAACAATGGCGCCGGAGAAGAAGGCTGACGTTTCACGTGTCCCCAACAGATTGTGTTTTTTGTTTGTTTCTTTGCGTTGTTTGTAACTTATTTTGTACATAATGTTGCCGCTATCGTCTCTTGTGACCGAAAATAACTTCTGGACATCAGGACTGCGATTACTCACCACGGACTGGCAGAATCCTTTTTTTCCTTTAACGAGTCTGACGAGCCCGACACGAATGATATACTGCTTTCTCGGGATCAGGCCCAGATCCCTGTGAAGAGGAGGTGGAGAAAAAGGGGCCAGAGGGTGGCCTGCCTTCTGAGAATTCGTAGGCAATCGAATAAACCCCCACTTCCTTCCATTCTGCTGGCAAACGTGCAATCTTTGGAGAATAAAATCGATGACCTACGCGGAAGATTAAACTACCAACGGGACATTCAAATCTGTAATATCTTATGCTTCACGGAGTCGTGGCTGAACGACGACACTATCAACATACAGCTGGCTGGTTATACGCCATACCGGCAGGATAGAACAATGGCGTCTGGTAAGACAAGAGGCGGCGGAATATGTGTTTTTGTAAATAACAGCTGGTTCATGATATCTAAGGAAGTCTCGAGCTATTGCACATTGACTCTGTACCGGTATCCCCCTATATATAGTCTTGCTATTGTTATTTTACTGCTGCTCTTTAATTACTTGTTACTTTTATTTCTTATTCTTATCTGTATTTCTGTTGGTTAGGGGCTCGTAAGTAAGCATTTCACTGTAAGGTCTACACCTGTATTCGGTGCATGTGACTAATAAAATTTGATTTGATTTCCCACAGTCAAAGTCCCGCAATAAGAGCTACGACGCTAATATTTGCGTAAACTCTTCACAGTTGTGTTCTGTGGGTGTCACCGAGTAGACTGACAGCCCATTTCATTGCTCCACATTCCAACACTGCAATCTTGTTTAACATGATCTAGTCTAAATATGGCATGATTCCACCAATTGTAAGCTTCTTCATCACTTTCAAATGGGGACTTTTATCTTAAAGGTGAAATGCAAATTCCACTATTGTGTCTAACCCTTATTGTGACTAGCTTCACAACACATAACCCAGTCCGGTCAAGCCATACTAGTCAGATGAAGCTAGCTGGCTGCTTATAACATTAGTTTTGGGCAACAGGGTTAAGTACCTGGCTGGCTAGTTATTTCAATAGGATAACAACAAGTGGCTACCTAGCTAATACTTACTCACATGGATTCATAAATCATTGCTAAGAATATTGAAAATGTCTGCAGATTCCACTGGTCATTGTTTTCTGGCTGGTTGCATTGATGCTAGCTAGGTACCAAGCTAAAGCTAGCTAGCTAGCTAGCTACCCCAGAAGTTACTAATAACATCTGTATCAAAGATATTTGCAAACATTGTTGATCCTGCTCGTTTGATCTTGATCTAATTTCAAATGCTCACACAGACGTATTCCCATTCGGTCGAACAAATAATTCCTTATTATCAACACAGTATTGTAGAGCTTTGACAGTGATCATAATGGTGGGCCTTGGTTTGTACGTGCAAATTCAGCAAAAACAACATTCTATAATAGAATTGTGTGGGGATGAGGTTGTTGGATGGACTATTTACAGATTGGCTATGTACAGGTGCAGTGATCTGTGATCTGCTCTGACAGCTGGTGCTTAAAATTAGTTAGGGAGATCTCTGGCTTCAGTGATTTTTGCAATTCATTCCAGTCATTGGCAGAAGAGAACTGGAAGGAAAGGCAGCCAAATGAGGAATTGGCTTTGGGGGTGACCAGTGAAATATACCTGCTGGAGCGCCTGCTTTGGGTGGGTGCTGCTATACTGACCAGTGAGCTGAGATAAGGCAGGGCTTTACCTAGCAAAGACTTATAGATGACCTGGAGCCAGTGGGTTTGGCGACGAATAAGAAGCGAGGTCCAGCCAATGAGAGCATAAAGGTCGCAGTGGTGGGTGGTATATGGGGCTTTGGTGACAAAATGGATGGCACTGTGATAGACTGCATCCAATTTGCTGAGTAGAGTGTTGGAGGCTATTTTGTAAATGACATCGCCGAAGTCAAAAATCGGCAGGATAGTCAGTTTTACGAGGGTATGTTTGGCAGCATGAGTGAAGGATGCTTTGTTGCGAAACAGGAAGCCGATTCTAGATTTACTTTTGGATTGGAGATGCTTAATGTGAGTCTGGAAGGAGAGTTTACAGTCTAACCAGACACCTAGGTATTTGTAGTTGTCCACATATTCTAAGTCAGAACGGTCCAGAGTAGTGATACTGGACGGGCGGGCAGGTGCGGGCAGTGATTGGTTGAAGAGCATGCATTTAGTTTTATTTGCATTTAAGAGCAGTTGGAGGCCACGGACGGAGAGTTGTATGGCATTAAAGCCCGTCTGGAGGTTAGTTAACACAGTGTCCAAAGAAGGGCCAGAAGTATACAGAATGGTGTCGTCTGCGTAGAGGTGGATCAGAGAATCACCAGCAGCAAGAGGGACATCATTGATGAAAACAGAGAAAAGAGTCAGCCCGAGAATTGAACCCTGTGACACCCCCATAGACTTCCAGAGGTCCGGATAACAGGCCCTCCGATTTGACACACTGAACTTTGTCTGAGAAGTAGTTGGTGAACCAGGCGAGGCAGTCATTTGAGAAACCAAGGCTGTTGAGTCTGCCGATAAGAATGTGGTGATTGACAGAGTCGAAAGCCTTGACAGGTTGATGAATACAGCTGCACAGTATTTATTGTCTCTTAGTATTGTATCTTATCGATGGCGGTTATGATATCGTTTAGGACCTTCAGCGTGGCTGAGGTGCACCCATGACCAGCTCGGAAACCAGATTGCATAGCGGAGAATGGTTTGACTTACCTGTAATAAGGCACATACAGTATATTTAGCAATAACAAATATAAACATTTATTATCTGCTATAACAACAGTTACTAAAATGAGATTCAAATGGCTACAACTTAGCTAGACAGGCAAAATGTGGCTAACAGTAGTTTCTTAGCTGGCATAACAATTTGTGCATAAAATGCTGCTCAATGATGAAAAATTTACTAAAACATTGACAACTTCGTCAGCGAACATAAGGAAATAAATGCTGTACTCAGTTATTGCATTCATGCACAGTGAAGGATAAAAGAGTTAGAATGATAATGTTAGAAAACCAGAGATTCTATGCGAAGCCACAGGCGGCGAGCTGAACTCATTATTTAACACTGCAAGTGTAATGGATGGGAAATGGCTAGCTAGTTAGCGGTGGTGCTCGCTAATATCGTTTCAATCGGTTACGTTACTCGCTTTGAGACCTTGAAGTGGTGGTTCCCCTTGCTCTGCAAGGTCTGCGGCTTTTGTGGATTGATGGGTAACGATGCTTCGTGGGTGACTGTTGTAGATGTGTGCAGAGGGTCCCTGGTTCGCGCCCGGGTCGGGGCGAGGGGAAGGACTAAAGTTATACTGTTACATTGATGGTGTTGACCCGGATCACTGGTTGCTGCGGAAAAGGAGGAGATTGAAAGGGGGGTGAGTGTAACGGATGTGAAATGGCTAGCTAGTTAGCGGTGGTGCACGCTAATAGCGTTTCAATCGGTTACGTCACTCGCTTTGAGACCTTGAATTAGTGGTTCCCCTTGCTCTGCAAGGGCCGCGGCTTTTGTGGAGCGATGGGTAACGATGCTTCGTGGGTGACTGTTGTTGATGTGTGCAGAGGGTCCCTGGTTCGCGCCCGGGTCGGGGCGAGGGGGCGGACTAAAGTTATACTGTTACAAAAGCCTGTGCTAGCTGTGACGTCATCAGTCACTCAGGTTTTCTTATTAAAGATGAATAAAACAGAAATTAATATATAACTGTTGTTTTCCGATCAATTAAAATGTTGTAATTAATGTTGTTGTATTGTACTGGAACTTATGACAACAAATTGTAATCTATTGGGTTCAATTAAGAAAAATAGGATTCTGATTAGGGTGACAAAATCCTACAAGACTTATAGGATCCAATCAGATTACTTTTTATTTCCAATAGGAAAAAAGTCGTCCAAAAGGATTTTGATATAGGATTCCAGTAGAAAAGTCATAAATCCTATAGAATATTTTGACACATTTGGCCCTCCCAACAACTGGAATAGGCACATTCAAACAGAAGTGGAGATTGAAAATGTCCAAAATGTCAATTTTCTAAAATATTGCATGCTAGTGATGCTAGCACAGTAAATTAGCTTACTCGCTTCTGAAGAGGGATAGGAATGGTGGATGTTTTTGAAAAATCTACTCACAGCCAATAAAATGCTTTCACTGGCAGCCGCTGGCAATCTGCACTCCATTCATATGTATTAGAAAAGTTTCCAATATGAACTTCCCATTTACAACCACTGCTTTCCCTCTCTCCCTTATCTCCTTCTCCCCCCCTCTTTGTTGATTCTGTACAGCAGTGGTCATCACAGTGGTTAACAATTTCTTTTAAATTCAAGTGTATTGCTGGCCATTCGGATAGCTCAAATCACTGTGCCTGCAGCTTCTACGACCCCACAGCCACGTTCGATACTATGTGAGATTTCATAACTTTTCTCTATATTTAGCCGGTTCTCTATATTTAGCCTGTAGCCCCTCTCTCACCATACCACTGGCATTCACAAATCAGAGCAGGGAGAGACAGCACTGCCATTCAGAAGAGAGACTGCCTGGATGTGCACTTGTATAGCCTACACGTATAGGAAGTGCCATTTAGCAGACACTTATCCAGAGAGAGGAGCTATTAGGTTTAAGTGCCTTGCTCAGGAGCACATTGACAGATTTTTTTACCTCGTCGGCTCGGGGATTCAAAACAGCGAACTTTCGATTACTGGCCCAACGCTCTTAACCACTACGCTACCTGCGGCATGTATTAGTATGTGCAGCATGATTGGTGTGTATGTGGCCTGTATGTGGGTGTAGTAGGTCTGTGTATGTTTATAGGAGGTTTGTGTGTATAAGAAGATAGTGTGTGTGGAGAAGGTGGTGTGTAGGCAGTAAGTAAGTGCGTGTGTGTGTGTGCGCACATGTGTGCAGGAAGTTAGTCTTCACTCCGTCCTGTCAGTCAGTCAGTTGGTGAACTTTAACCACACGCTGCCCTCCCTGTGGTTGTCATGGAAGGCGGTGGCGAGTTGGTGATTCGGTTACCGGGACGATCCCGTTCCCCGGACAACAACGGCAACAGTAACTTTGGGTTAGGCGAGTTTGGCCAGACAATGGTGTTAAGGCACAAAGAGGTTCACCACTTCTTCTTGACCCCCTTCAGGGAGCAGCCGATCTACAGCACGCGGGCCCATGCGTTCCAGATTGACCCCAACACCAAGAAGAACTGGGTGCCCACCAGTAAACACGCTGTCGCCGTGTCCTACTTCTATGACAGCACCCGCAACGTTTACCGCATCATCAGCCTCGACGGCACCAAGGTAAAGGCTACTTATAGTGCTTATAACACGTATAACTCTCCTGAGATACTGAAACTCCTGTTATGCCTATATGCTATGTCCACTTGCAGGTATTTGTTTCTAACACTGTGCAGGTCTTTATGGACGTTGTTAGAAGTTCCTTTTGGTTGGTTGAGTACAACATAGGAGCTGCACTGTGATATTGCAAAAGCAGTAGGTTTTTCACCTGCTACGCTGGAAGCATAACTTTTGTCCAGCATGGGCAGTGTGAGCTACTTCAAGTGTTCTCAATTGTGAGCTGCATGTCGAAATCTAGAAAATTGAACCAGAGTGTACGTTTACGCTGAGCAGCACGAGCATCTTGCAGAGCCGCACTGCTTACGCCCAGGTTTCATTGAATTGGAGCGTCTCGCACTGCAAAAGTTACGTGTCTAGTGTAGCAGGCCAGTAAGTTACATGTGAGACAAGCATAGTAGAAGGGTCATTACTTTTTGTAGGCTGTAGCTCGAAAAATTATTTGGTTCATTGGAAAGCTCTAAAAACATTCTAAAGACATTAAACACAAGGTGACTGCACCATCATCCATTGCCAAGGGAAAGATAACTAGCACAATTTTAACACATCCAGTTTAGTGGGTTTGTCTAGTGTTAATGGACAATCTAATGTACAAACATGTCAGTGGGTGGACAGCATAGCTAATACGGGCATGATTCAGCCGAGTGCCAGAATCTAGAATGTGTTTTATTCAGCTCATGTGTCAGACAGAGCCAGGAGTGCCCTAATAGGTGTGTGTGAATGTCTTACTGTGTGATAGGGACAGGGTCCATTTTAGGTCTGGACTTGAGTCCACTCTCCTCTCTGGGTATTTTAGTCTTGTGGGTTTGATTTGTTGTAATTTGATCTAATGTGTGTGTTTGCTCCTGTAGGCGATAATCAACAGCACCATCAGCCCCAACATGACCTTCACCAAGACGTCTCAGAAGTTTGGACAGTGGGCCGACAGCAGAGCTAACACTGTTTATGGCTTGGGCTTCTCTACTGAACACCACCTGACCAAGGTACACACACACGCATCCCTTAAAAGTGGTTCCCTCTGCGCTTTCTCTCTCTCTCTTCTTTACTGTTCTTTCTTTCTTCTCGCCGGGTAGCTCTTCCACTTTTAGCTCTAATGAGGCACTATGTGTGTGTGTCAGTGTGTGTGTATGTGGGCGGGTGGTTCCTTCCTCTGCAGTATGATTAAGTTATGTCGTGAGCCGGGGGAGGCACACAGCAGCCCTACTCTCAGACATTACGCATATGCATACATGCAGCCACACACGCACACACACACACACACACGCACCAGTTGTAAATGAGAACTTGTTCTCAAATGGCCTACCTGGTTAAATAAAGGTGAAATAAAAAAAAAAACACGCACCCACACACAGACACGCCCACACACGCACGCACACACATACGCACACACGCACCCACACATACACACGCACCCACACACACGCACGCACACACACACACACACACACACTCGCACCCACGCACTCACACATATACACACCCACACACACAGAGAGAATAAGCAGAATAATTATGTTCTTAATCTTATAATCATTAACGTCTTAATTTCATGATTAGGGATATTAACATTGGGTATAGATTCTCAATCAATATTCCACTAGTAATCCAGTAATAATGAACCCTCTGAGCACACACTCGTTGAATCAACGTTTTTTCCATGTAATTTCTATGAAATTAAATTGAGCCAACATTGAATAGACGTCTGTTCACCCCAGGTGGCAAGGGTAGGTAACAACACATCTATCACGCTGATCTTCAACACAGGGGCCCCTCAGGGGTGCGTGCTCAGTTCCCTTCTGTACTACCTGTTCACTCATGACTGCATGGCCAGGCACGACTCCAGCACAATCATTACGTTTACAGATTACACAACAGTGTAGGCCTGATCACCGACAACGACGAGACAGCCTATAGGGAGGCGGTCAGAGACCTGGCTGTGTGGTGCCAGGACAACAACCTCTCCCTCAACGTGATCAACACAAAGGAGATGATTGTGGACTACAGGAAACGGAGGACCGAGCACGCCCCCATTCTCATCGACCGGGCTGTAGTGGAGCAGGTTGAGAGCTTCAAGTTCCTTGGTGTGCACATCACCAGCAAATGAACATGGTCCAAGCACACCAAGACAGTCGTGAAGAGGGCTCGACAAAACCTATTCCCCCTCAGGAGACAGTATTTGGCATGGGTCCTCAGATCCTCAAATGGTTATACAGCTGCACCATCAAGAGCATCCTGACGGGTTGCATCACTGCCTGGTATGGCAACTGCTCGGCCTCCGACCGCAAGGAACTACAGAGGGTATTACGTACGGTCCAGTACATCACTGGGGCCAAGCTTCCTGCCATCCAGAACCTCTATACCAGGCGGTGTCAGAGGAAGGCCCAGAAAATTGTCAAAGACTCCAGCCACCTAGTCATAGACTGTTCTCTCTGCTACTGGACGGCACGCGGTACCGGAGCAGCAAGTCTAGGTCCAAGAGGCTTCTAAACAGCTTCTACCCCCAAGCCATAAGACTCCTGAACATCTAATCAAATGGCTACCCAGACTATTAGCACCCCCCCCCCCCCCCGTTTACACTGCCACTACGCTCTGTTATAATCCATGCATAATCACTTTAATAACTCTACCTACAGTACATGTACATATTACCTCAATTACCTTGACTAACCGGTGCCCCCGCACGTTGACTCTCTACTGGTACCGCCTGTATATAGCCTCGCTATTGTTATTTTACTGCTGCGCTTTAATTATTTGTTACTTTTATTACTTTTTTTGTGGTATTTTTCTTAACTGCATTGTTGGTTAAGGGCTTGTAAGTAAGCATTTCACTGTAAGGCCTACACCTGTTGTATTCGGCGCATGTGACAAATACAATTGATTTGATTTGTTCCCAGTGGGAAGACATAGGTGTCCCTCAAGACTACACTAAAACTAGTGAATCCAGTTGGTTGGAGTAGCATGGTGGCACCAGATTTGTGGCATGGGAGCCAGATGCATGGGAGTCAAATGCATACTGTATGCATACTGTATTACTGAATATAAACTTACTCAATTGTCGTGACATGACTATCATTAATGTGATGACTGCTATTCATCAAATAATTGCCTCCTACGTTTAATTAATACTTGATTAAATTAATAATGTAACAGTTAACTTAGGAACCTGGGGCACCATGGGAAAAGTTTATTTAATGAGTTACCGTTTCTAAAATTAACTCAAGAATACAGTTGATGTCGGAAGGTTACATACACCTCAACCAAATACATTTAAACTCAGTTTTTCACAATTCCTGACATTTAATCCTAGTTATAAATCCCTGTTTTAGGTCAGTTAGGGTCACCACTTTTTTTTAAGAATGTGAAATGTCAGAATAATAGTAGAGAGAATGATTTATTTCAGCCTTTATTTATTTCATCACATTCCCAGTTGGTCAGAAGTTTACATACACTCAATTAGTATTTGATAGCATTGCCTTTAAATGGTTTAACTTGGGTCAAACATTTCTGGTAGCCTTCCACAAGTTTCCCACAATAAGTTGGGTGAATTTTGTCCCATTCATCTTGACAGAGCTGGTGTAACTGAGTCAGGTTTGTAGGCCTCCTTGCTCACACACACTTTTTCAGTTCGGCCCACAACTTTTCTATAGGATTGAGGTCAGGGCTTTGTGATGGCCACTCCAATACCTTGACTTTGTTGTCCTTAAGCCATTTTGAAACAACTTTGGAAGTATGCTTGGGGTCATTGTCTGTTTGGAAGACCCATTTGCGACCAAGCTTTAACTTCCTGACAGATGTCTTGAGATGTTGCTTCAATATATCCACATCATTTTCTTTCCTCATGATGCCATCTATTTTGTGAAGTGCACCAGTCCATCCTGCAGCAAAGGACCCCGAAAACATGATGCTGCCACCCCTGTGCTTCACGGGGGTGTTCTTCGGCTTGCAAGCACCTTTTCCTCCAATCATAATGATGGCCATTATTGCTAAACAATTCTATTTTTGTTTCATCAGACCAGAGGACATTTCTCCAAAAAGTACGATCTTTGTCCCCATGTGCAGTTGCAAACCGTAGTGTGGCTTTTTTTATGGCGGTTTTGGAGTAGTGGTTCCTTCCTTGCTGAGCGGCCGTTCAGGTTATGTCGATATAGAACTCGTTTTACTGTGGATATAGATACTTTTGTACCTGTTTCCTCCAGCATCTTCAAAAGGTCCTTTGCTGTTGTTCTGGGATTGATTTGCACTTTTCACACCAAAGTACGTTCATCTCTAGGAGACAGAACGCGTCTCCTTCCTGAGCGGTATGGCGGATGCGTGTTCCCGTGGTGTGTATACTGGTGCGTACTATTGTTTGTACAGATGAACTTGGTACCTTCAGGTGTTTGGAAATTGCTCCCATGGATGAACCAGACCTGTGGAGGTCTAAAATACTTTTTCTGAGGTCTTGGCTGATTTCTTTTGATTTTCCCATGCTGTCAAGCAAAGAGGCACTGAGTTTGAAGGAAGGCCTTGAAATACATCCACAGGTACACCTTCAATTGACTGAAATTATGTCAATTAGCCTATCAGAAGCTTCTAAAGCCATGACATAATTTTCTGGAATTTTCCAAGCTGTTTAAAATAAACTTCTGACCCACTGGAATTGTGATACAGTGAATTATAAGTGAAATAATCTGTCAATTGTTGGAAAATTGACTTGTGTTATGCAAAAGTGGATGTCCTAACCGACTTGCCAAAACTGTAGTTTGTAACAAGAAACTTGTGGAGTGGTTGAAAAACGAGTTTTAATGACTCCAACCTAAGTGTATGTAAACTTCTGACTTCAACTGTATATACATATCATACCAGTCATCAATTAATCATTTCCTCATATCAGTCGTAGACTCCGTAAATCTGCACAAACCCGGGTCTCACTGATCATTCCGTAACACACAAATGGATTTTATTATTTATTTACTAAGAAGGTAAATGATAACATAAGATACACATACACACACACACGGTATAGGTTATTGATTAGAAACTTAATGCGATGACAACAGGTCCCTAGCGGAGCAACACAATATAATGTGTTACACAAGATGGAGATTTAAAGAGAGAGAGCGAGAGTGAGGGAGAAAGAGAAACAACACTTGGATACATTTGTAAACTGCACTTACTTTAGCCCAGATACCTTGCCCCCAACTGCCGATCTTATGGGTAAGAAGTGTAATGCATGTATTTACATGTTGAAGGTCTTTATTGGGTATCTCTGTGGGGTTTCTCTGTTGGGCCCAGGCCTTCGTGGGCCGAGTTCCACTTAGTGAGAGAGGTTCGGCCTTGTTCTTTGGATGGCCATCTCCTTCGTTCTCTGGTGTAAATCTCTGATTAGATACAGTATTTAAAACAGCTACTCAACCGTGGCATTGATTGTTAAGAGGTTCCTTTTGTCTTCTTCAACCTCGTGTTGCGTTTCGGTGTCACGACTAATCGTAGACCTTCTCGTCTGATATGTTAATTCTTAACTCAAGTGCTTTATAACCTTGAGTAGAAAGTGGGCATTTCCGTCTTGCTGACACGCTCCCTGTGTTCCCTGGGGCGTAGCTAGTTACGATGCAATGTATCAGAATTTACTATGATCTTGTTAGATAACTAAAATCACAGTCTTATCGTCACAAAAACATTCTCTGTAATTTGGATATTTTCTGCACAATGTAAAGTATGTCAACATGAGATACACATTATGAAATCCCTTCAAGTTACATTGTTTTCGTTATAACGTCTTCATTTAACTTTTAATGACATCACAAAATAGACATTAATCTTCCACATTCCATCTCTTATCATTACCAAAATTCGGAGGATGAAATAATTGTCCATGTGTCCATTGTTGAATGTTGTAGTTTTGAGCAGTAAACTCTTCATAAGGCAGACAGACATTCCAATCACCCATACTAGAGACCAGAAAGGAGTCTGCTGACAATTTACGATTAATGTAAGGTGTCATAAAACCCCCACATCAATCCCTCTTCCCCCTGCGGGAGAGAGAGAGCTCTGTAGAGCTGATCCACTGTAACCTGATCCTTTGGATCCTCACAATATAGTCATGACACAATGTATGACAAAGCTGTAAGTCACTTTGAATCAAAGTGTGACAGAGAACAGCTGGTGACATAGTATAAATGAAGCCCCTCCCACAAGGGAGAGAGAGGGAGAGTGAAACGAGAAAGAGGAGTTTACCCAGTTTGTCTGTGTTTATTTATGTTTCTAATGTTCCTATGATGTTACTATGTCTCTATGCACATGCCTGTGTCCGCACACTCGCATGGGTTTTACTGTAAGGGTTACTGTGCCATTCTCTGGTTGACATACATCGCTCACGTTTCTACTGAGGCATTATGGGTAGGGGCATCCATTCCATAGCCCAAATGTTGGACGTCAAATCAGATGCCTCCCATTTGGTCGCTAATGACAACCTCCTCTACCCTCTTAATACTAACATACTAGTGTGTTTTTTTGTGTGTGCACAGGTGTACTCTAAAGTGACAAATATTTTGTATTAGAACTAGAAATTGACGTTCTATCTCTCTGAGTATGTGACCAGTCTCTGTCTCGCTCTCCAGTTTGCAGATAAGTTTGCAGAGTATAAGGAGGCAGCTCGTCAGGCCAAGGGAAAAAGTCAAGATGGAAAGATGGAACTAGCCACCTCTCCCTCTCAGGTATTCACCACTAAAAACACAGCCACTGCTCCCTCTTAGGTACTCACACTAAAAACTCAGCCACTGCTCTCTCTTACATTAGGCACTCACACTAAAAACACAACCAATGTTCCCTCTTAGGCACTCACACTAAAAACACAGCCACTGCTCCCTCTTAGGTACTCACACTAAAAACACAGCCACTGCTCCCTCTTAGGTACTCACACTAAAAAATCCACAACACTCTCCTGTGGTACTTCATAAATTTACAGCTGGGAAAAAAGAGAACCATGCAACAAACATATGAACTTGGGAATCCCTGCATTTATTAGATTATTGCGTTTTCGTTGCATATTTATTTGTCCTCCTTTGAACAGAAATGGAAGAAATTAGGTTGTTTTTAAGATTCAAACCCCAGAGTCCCACCACTTCAAAAACCAGCTAAACACCCTCTCTAGTCCAGGGAAACCCTGCTAGTTTACTACACATTGCATCAGTTTACATCACATCATTACATACACAGAAAACAGGATGCTGATGAACGGTTCCTTCATCCCGTTCCTCCATCCAAAAATGATTTGGTGCTGCACTAAATATGTCGGCACAATGGAAATTGACATTGTTGCACCTGTAGAAGTCTGAGAACAGCATTGAGATGATGACGAGCATAAATTAACCCAACCTTCTTCAATAAGGCCACTTATAAATGTAAATTGTGAAATTATACTTTCAATGGGAATGTCCTGAAAGTAATTTCCTACAATGAATAAGTCTCAGTTATCCCTGTCCATCAGGCCTAAGTGGTGCATGGTTTGAGTGTGTACAATGGCCAGTTTATAACCCCTTAATTGTTTTGTAATTAAAGTGTGTAAATGTTTAGTTTGGTCACATAGGCTTAATTGTTTGCAGATAAACTTTTATATTTATTTCCCAATTTCTCTGAGCTACAATAAGCTTTGGCAGGCAGAACAGCTCAGTAATGTCATCTTGGTAATACAGAGCTAGGAGCTTATCACCAGATTCTCCTATCCGTCTCTCTCTATTTGTTTTCTCTTTTTTTCTTTCCAATTCTCTCGATCTTTCTCTCACGCCGAACAGAGGAAGAAGATGATTGCTGAATCTCCTCATGAAAAAATGACTTGGTTCATTTGAACTAATTTCATTCTCATACAATGCTTGCTCTTTGCTAGATAAATCCAGAATCACTGTTCAGCACTTTCAGACTAATGGGTTTATAAGAAGCACTGTAAACAATTCTATAATTATATGTTGATTGATGGATTGATTGCTTGTCCTGTATGTAGGAGTCGCCAGCAGGTGAACTCTCTTCACCTTTGACTCCTGTGACTCCTCCCGCCATGGACAACATCAACGGGACAGATGACCCCTGTGACATCACACCCGAGCCCCGTCCTGAACCGTCTCAGAACGCACTGGCCTTCACACACAGGTAACACACACAGGGGTGTTAATAGGGGGTTGTGTTGTGCGTGTGTGTTTGTGTGTGTGGGTGTAAACACTGAGTTTACGAAACACTTGCAATGTCAAAATCAAATCAAATGGTATTTGTCACATGCCGAAATACAAGACCTTAGAGTGAAATGCTTACTTAAATGCCCTTAACCAACAATGCAGTTTTAAGAAAAATTAGAGTTAAGAAAATAAATAATATATAAAAAAAAGAAAATAAGACAAATCGAAAAATAACAAATAATTAAGAAGCAACAATAACAGTAAAAAAATAACAGTAGTGAGGCTATATTCAGGGGGTAATGGTTAGTCGAGGTAATTGAGGTAATATGTACATGTAGGTAGAGGTAACGTGACTGCATGGATGTAAATGTGCCAGGATCCCTGTGGAACGCGTTTGACACCTCGTTGAGTCCATGCCCCAATGAATCGAGGCTGTTTTGAGGGATGCAATTCAATATTATGCATAAAGGGTAGATGCTTCCAGTTTGCAGAATAAGACAGGAGTGCGCAAGGCTGAATAAGATAAGGTTTGAGTTTGGGCACTGGGCAGTAGTTGTATATAGTTGGAAGGACAGAAAGACTGTCACTCAGTGTCCGTGTGTATGATGGGGTAAGTGTGTGTGTGTGCCAAATGTATAATTTCAAATCTTGGTTTTGTTTAAACTTTATTGTATGAAGACTCCCATTTTTCTAAATCACCCTCTATTTGTATCTTTTCTTTCCAGCGAGCAGTATAAAGCCCGTCGGGTCTGCTCTTTCTGATAGCTTGCTATACAGGTTCTGAAATAGGAGCCCTTTCCACTACCTACCCTACCAACACCAACCTCTATAGCTACTAGACCACTAACATCTTGACTATAGCACCTCTCTTTACTATAGCACACTGATGGAATCAATCACATTCTCAACATCTGTACTTAACTTGAGTTAAGAGAAATCACACTCTCAACATCTGTACTATGACTTGAGTTAAGAGGAATCACACTCTTGTTATCACCTTTATTATTATATCTCCCTCATTAAATGCAGAGGTCACTAAAAAACTCCTCAAATGTGACTGACCCCTTGAGTGAAAAATACTGATGCCTTGTTTGGTTCTCTTACTATACTGAACAAAAACATAAACAGAACATGCAACAATTTCTAAGATTACAGTTCATATGAGGAAATCAGTCAATTTAAATAAATTCATTAGGCCCTAATCTATGGATTTCACATGACTGGGGAATACATATATGCATCTGTTGGTCACAGATACCTTGAGAAAAAAAAGGCCTCACAATGGGCCTCATGGATCTCAACACAGTATGTTTGTGCATTCAAATTGCAAATGATAAAATGCAATTGCGTTCATTGTCTGTAGCTTATGCCTGCCCATACAATGACCACACCGCGACCATGGGGCACTCTGTTCACAATGTTGACATCAGCAAACCGCTCGCTCACACAACACCATACACGTACACTGCGGTTGTGAGGCCGCAGAGACGTTGGAGTTGGCTTATGGTATAAAAATTAACATTAAATTATTTGGCAACAGCTCTGGTGGACATTCCTGCAGTCAGCATGCCAATTGTACGATCCCTAAAATCTAGAGACATATGTGTTACATTGTGTTGTGTGACAAAACTGCACATTTAGAGTGACCTTTTATTGTCCCCAGCACAAGGTGCACCTGTGTAATGACCATGCTGTTTATTCAGGTTCTTGATATGCCACACCTGTCAGCTGGATGGATTATCTTGGCAAAGGGGAAATGTGCACATGGAACATTTCGGGGATCTTTTATTTCAGCTCATGAAACATGGGACCAACACTTTACATGTTGCGTTTATATTTTTGTTTAGTGTAAATGTTATAGTAATAGATTACATTATTATATCAAAATGTATTATTATAATGCTATTATAGCTCCATCTTTATGGCAAAAATAGCTTTTCTAAATAGATTTTAATAAATTATTATTAGTACAGTTGGCACTTTCCACAATTTTTCCATTGATCTCTATGCATTACTTGTAAGAATTATGTTGTTTAGAAATTGAACTTGGTTAGCTGGCCCTCAGAGACTTGTTGTTAATCTGTGTATATTCTTGTGATTTTGTGTCATCTCTTAAAGGACAAATTGTCTTACCTCTCTTGTATTCACAGTTTTTTAAATGGCATGTTGTTTTTGTGATGTCATACAGTAGTTTACATTATGTCAAGATGTGGGGCAAAGAATGCTGCCGTCTATACATTTCTGGGTCTATGATTAGATACTACATATTGATTATGTTCATAGATATTGAATAATGATGACTGAATATTTAATTAAATAGCCGAAGACCTACCATGCAGGGACTCGTTTGAAGTTTATTCTCCTGAAGGGGTTGATGGAGGATTTATGTAACTCTTGTATAACATATGCAGTGGGGGGTGGGGTAGAGGGAGGGAGAGAAGGAGAGAGGGAGAGCGAGAGAGAGAGAGGTGCAGTGTCTAAGGGCCTGTGTGTGTGTCACTGCAACCTAAACATGAGCTTACTGCAGATGCGCACACGCACACACACACACACACACACACGTATGCACGTACACAGACAAACACCGTGCACTACACTACACCAAAATACTGCACCAATAACCAGAATTGATTTGTAGTTTTTTATTGCACAATAAAGACAAATACAACTTTTCCAACATAAATAATCAAGAACAATTTTAATGACCACACTAATACAGATTTCAAATACTGTATGTGTAGTCAAGCATCCCAGTAGGGCATTCATAATATTTTCGAGTACCCACTGGAGACTATTGACATTTCACTGTGTAGAATGAATAAGACCTTACTGATATTCAAAAAGTATGTATTGCCTGGCCATAAAAAATCACTATGATTGTGGTTCATATTGATTAAAGTCATCAATCAATTTATCAATGTTTTGTTGATTTTTTCGATTTATCAGTTTGTCTATTACTTAGCTGATATTCAGCAACTGTATTTAACCCCCTCTGTAGTGCAGTCAGTTTTGTGAGAATTTGCAGAGGTGCTCTTTAAACACACACACACAAGCACAAACACTTTGGTGCAGATCTGCTGATGCTGCTACTATTGCTGCATGTGTGGGAGTCAGGACTGATTTTTTTCACTCATGCTAACACCTGCACATACACACACGTGATGTCGTGTTACTTTGTGAACACCAGCTGTTGTTGCTTATTAAGCTGTTGTTAAAAAATACTGTTGTTCAATCAGGGTGTTAAATTGGCCAGTGTTGATTTTTCTGTTTTACATTTCTAGTGTCGATTCAGGTGTTTAATTAACACTCATTGGTGTAAAAAAACTATGTTGGTGTTAATAACAAGTGTTAAACCAAAACTACGCCCATCATTATCATATTTCCCAGCATGCTCTTTTGCAGGTTGCTTTTTAGATTTTTATTTTATTTTCCAATATCTGTGTCTATCAAAGACAATATCAAAACATTATATAATTAGTATAATAAGAAAAATCCCCATCAAAGTTCGTCAGTTTAAGCTAGAGACATCAGTTTACATTGGATGTGTCTCAGTCCACCTCATCCGCCGATGTTGCACTTCCACATCTGCAGGGGCAGAGCTAGAGCAGTGTTTGTCAGACCTTGAAACATTGGTCTTCTCTGAACGGTTTGACCTACAAACTAGTATGACACCTCTATGGAAAGATGAGACTGTGTTCTCTGTTTTGCACAAGCGTCTTGGGACTTGTCTGAAGTTGGTACAGCCGATCTGACAACTTCTGTCTGTAGCACCTGAACAGTTTGGACTACACACTAATATGACTCCTTTTTGGGGACTATCTATTGTTCCACGTTGTGAATCTGTTATTCATTGCATTTGTATGGGCTAATAGCAGTAAGGCCACATTTAAATAAATAATTCAAATAGCTAAATGATCCTTGGTATGACCTTCTTAAAACAATTCCATATAGCTTAGTAGAACCCTCCCAATCTGTTACGCACCCGTTACTGAAATGGTTGTTCCAGTTTAGATCCTTTAGGTAGTCTCATATTTTAGTCTTCCCAGCCTGGCAGCAGTGGTTTAAAATATTTAAGTTAAAATACTTCAAAGTAGTACCTAAGTAGATTTTGTGGTATCTCTACTTTACTTACTAATTATATTTTTGACAACTGTTACTTGCAGACTGCAATGGAGACATATTGTAAAAAATATTTTGATTTGTTTAACACTTTTTTGGTTACTACATGATTCCATATGTGTTATTCATAGTTGTGATGTCTTCACTATTATTAAAAAATAGTAAAAATAAAGAAAAACACGTGAATGAGTAGGTGGGACCAAACTTTTGACATGGTACTGTATATGCTGGGGAATTCAAAATGTATTTACATGTACAATGTTTGTCCAAAATATATTCATAAAATATATAACTTAAGCACATCATATATGTAAATATATCTTAAAATATACAAGAAGTGTTAAACAATTCAAAATATATTTTATATTTCGAGATTCTTCAAAGTAGCCACCCTTTGTCTTGATGACAGCTTTGCACACTCTTGGCATTCTCTCAACTAGCTTCATGAGGAATGCTTTTCCAACAGTCTTGAAGAAGTTCCCAGATATGTGACCGACCTCTGTGATTCAGTCTTATATAGCATAAGTAGCCATTTGAAATTGTGTTTTTTACATTGAAAAAAAGCGGAGACACAGAGCTACAAAATTGTATGTCATACACTGCTTTGAGGAACAATGGGAAAGTAATTCTTCTTTGAAAGTTGTAACTTGTAACTTCACTTTTGAGAAAATGGCCTTTGAATGTTTTGGTACCTACTGGAGAGCTGTTCTTTATCTACACCCATTCAGCATCGTTCACACCCTCTTAAGCTTTAGCCCCTGCCATCTCTTTAATGGTTGATCCGAGCATTCTGTCCTAACAACAACAGTCAAGCACTCAAGCTAACATGAGAACCATTCACTGATCATTTTACTCACCCTAGCAGAGCTGGTGAGGCTTGTTTTATGTTATCCAGAGCGTTGGTGACTGAAACTGTGCTGCTGGCAACAATTTAGGCTTTTTTTGCCAGCGTTTACTGACACCGGCCATATTCAATGTTGTTGGGCGTTCATAAATTCATCAGTTATTCTGCGCTCTGGCACACTCAGACGAGAGTGCTCTGAAATCAGAGTAGATAGCCAGAGCGAATTTACCAGCTACGTCTATCAACAGTTGTCGTAGTGACATTCTATTGAAACGGTTACTTGCATATGGGGAGTCTTTTGTTAAGACATGTAGCTAGCTAGCTAGGTAAACAATTAACCATAATCCCAACTCATGACATTACTACCCTGCATGAATCTGCAGATAGCTAAAAAAAACTGGTTCAATGTTATCTAGCTACATTAGGCAATAACTAGCAATGCAAATGGCTCTGAGATACAAATAGTAAGATCATAAACGTAACGTAACGTTAGCTAGCGAGCCAGCTCATGTTAGCTAGCTAACAGTACACTTTAACTTGAAATGATGATGCCATGGTTGCCATTAGTTTTAAGATGTAATCCGCAGACAGGTGTTTTCTCCATCTCTTAAACTATCATACTCTAATTCCACTGATTTCAAAACTCGGTCCTCCAGAAAGTGGAGAGCAACACATGCAGTTCTACTACGTCATTCATTTAAAAAAAGCCATGTTAATCAGAATTACCAACACATACTGACCAGCTCAAATCGACAGAAACAACCTATATGGCAGACCAATCCGAACTCATCTCTCGGCATGTCCAGCCCACTCATTATCTTAGCCAATCATGGCTAGTGGGAAGGTTGGTGACTTTTTCTGTGGCTCGTGATTTAACATTTTTATTCGTATTTATAGATGGCATGCAAGTCTGTTATTAAGGCACATGAATGTTCACATGTTCCAGAAGACATTTCTGCCAAAAAATGCATTTTGATTTGAAAAAGGTTTGTTCAAATGGCTCTCCTGTGTAGTAGTGACCCACAAAATATGCCTAGTTTCCTGAAACGAGTCACATATGCTAAGCACTTGTTGGCTGATTTTCCTTAACTCTGCAGTCCAACTCATCCCAAACCATGTCAATTGGGTTGAGGTCGAGTGATTGTGGAGGCCAGGTAATCTGATGCAGCACTCCGTCACTCTCTTTCTTGGTCAAATATCCCTTACACAGCCCGGAGGTGTATTTTGGGTCATTGTCCTGCTGAAAAACAAATGATAGTCTCACTAAGCTTAAACCAGATGGGATGTCGTATCGCCATGCTGTGGTAGCCACGCTGGTTAAGTGTGCCTTGAATTCTAAATAAATCACTGACAGTGTCACCAGCAAAGCACCTCCACACAATCACACCTCCTCCATGCTTCACGGTAGGAACCACACATGCGGAGATCATCAGTTCTCCGACTCTGCATCTCACAAAGACATGGCGGTTTTGACTCATCAGACCAAAGGACAGATTTCCACCGGTCTAATGTCCATTGCTCATATTTCTTGGCCCAAGCAAGTTTCTTCTTCTTATTGGTGCCCTTCAGTAGCAGTTTCTTTGCAGCAATTCGACCACGAAGGCCCGATTCACGCAGTGTCTACTGAACAGTTGATGTTCAATCTGAGGTGCTGGTAACTCTAATAAACTTATCTTCTGCAACAGAGGTAACTCTGGGTCTTCCTTTCCTGTGGCGTTCCTCATGGTGAAACCGTTTCATCGTAGCGCTTGATGGTTTTTGCAACTGCACTTGAAGAAACTTTCAAAGATCATGACATTTTCCTGATTGACTTACCATGTCTTTGCTTATTTGAGCTGTTCTTGCCGTAATATGGACTTGGTCTTTTACCAAATAGGGCTATCTTCTGTATACCACCCCTACCTTGTCACAGCACAACTGATTGGCTCAAACACATTAAGAAGGAATGAAATTCTACAAATTAACTTTTAATAAGGCACACCTGTTAATTGAAATGCGTTCCAGGTAACTACCTTATTAAGCTGGTTGAGAGAATGCCAAGAGTGTGCAAAGCTGTCATCAAGGCAAAGGGTGGCTACTTTGAAGATTCTCAAATATAAAATATATTTTGATTTGTTTAACACCTTTTTGGGTAAAACATGATTCCTTATGTGTTATATCATGTAGAAAATAGTACAGAAAATCCCTTGAATGAATAGGTGTGTCCAAGCTTTTGACTGGTACTGTATTTATTTAAAATATTAATTTGTCTGTCAATATATTAGGCTTTGGCATTGGAAAGTGTCGGTGTTAAAAGGGCAACACTTTGAAAAGTGTAAATTCAACACTTTCTGGTGTTTCTCATATCAACACTTCAAAAGTGTTTAGTTGAACAAGCACAGTGTTCTATTTGCCGATCAAAAGTTGCTGCGTGTGCTGCTTGTTTTCAGACTGTCTTATGGGCCGGTGAAACTCCTGGCATTAACTGCAGTATAGCGGACAGGATTCACACTAGTGTGTAGCTGATGGTCTCTCTGTGTTATTTGCATCTGTGATTTATTATTTATTTAACCTTTGTTTATTGAATTGATCCAGATTAGGCTCATTGAAATGCACTCTTTTTCAAGAGTTATGATTTCAAGAACAGCTCCTCATGTACAGCGCAGCTTCTTGACATCTGTGATGGGATGCTATTTCCAGTCTGTGGAAGTCCAGTAGGTATGTCTGGGTCTGTGTTTTACCTGTATTTACCTGTTTGCTCTGCTCAGAATGTGTGTTTACCTGTGCAATCTTCTTTATGCTCACAGTCTGATGATCTTCCCTCTCCGGTGTGGTTTCCGTAGCGATGTTGTCATAGACCTAGTTTTGCTTACCACCATTGCTGACATATGTAGGGGGTTGTGTGTGTGTCGGTGTGTGGGTAAATGAAGACATTGATGATGTTAATGTGTATGGCCAGGATTCTAACCAAGCCGCGCTATAGCGCAGCCGCGCTAGACAGACTGCAATGGGGGTGTTAAAGGGATTTTACGCTTGAGCCGCATCCACAGCCTTAACCATGAATGTAGACTCCGCAAACGGGGAGTTTTTTTTAAAGTAATTGTCAGCTTTCTAGCACAGCTGCGCTTTAGCGTGGTTCAGATTGAATCCAGGCCTAGGTTTTGTGTTATAACGGGTGTAGCTGTGTGTGTGCAAAACGTGTGTGTCAGCAGAGATTTAAATCATAAATCAGGATGCCATTGGCCAGTTGAACATCTGGATGTCCTTCTGGTGTTATCATGGTGATGTATTACCTGGGTCCAGCAGAGGAAGGTCCATAAAAGGAGAACTTACCTGACCAACTCTCCTGGTAAAAAACAACACACTTAAAGAACCACTTTAAAACAGTTACAACTGTCACATTAAACTACACAATTGACGCTCATCTTCTCCACATTACTGGACATCCTTTCTTCTTTGTTGTCAGCGAAAGTAATTGTAACGGCGGTCCTCCTCCTCTTCTACCGAAAAGGAGGAGTAGTGATCGAACCAAGGCGCAGTGGAGTTTGAACACATAATTTATTAAAGAAAACACGAACTTGACTAAACTAACAAAACAACAAAACGGTGTAGACAGACCTAGACGACGAACTTACATAAAACAAGAAGAACGCACGAATAGGAAACATAGGCTACACAAACCGAACAAACCGTAAACAGTCCTGCGTGGTGTACAGACACAGACACTGAAGACAATCACCCACAACGAACACTGTGACAACGCCTACCTAAATATGACTCTTAATTAGAGGAACGCAAAACACCTGCCTCTAATTAAGAGCCATACCAGGCAACCCAAAAACCAACACAGAAACAGAAAACATAGAATGCCCACCCAACCTCACGTCCTGACCAACTAACACACATAAACTAACAGAAATAGGTCAGGAACGTGACAGTAATGGTGTTTTTTCAGCAAGATATTTTATTTTTACACATCTATGTTTTACAATGGTGTTCTTTATTTAGTTATACAGAAAGAGAAAGAAACCCGATCCGTCCCAATTATCTGCCTGTGAGGTGAAAAAAGAATAGTACTTTTCTTATTCCTTCAAACAAGAATGCCCTTAATCTCGCCAAGCTAAACGCTGTATAGTGTCTGACATTCGGTCTGTAGCGTGGAAATCGAGGCTAGAATAGTCTTAACATCTTTGTAAAGTAAGCTTTGATCGCACTCCATGTACAGTCGTGGCCAAAAGTTTTGAGAATGACACAAATATTAATTTTCACAAAGTCTGCTGCTTCAGTTTGTATGATGGCAATTTGCAAATACTCCAGAATGTTTTGAAGAGTGATCAGATGAATTGCAATTAATTGCAAAGTCCCTCTTTGCCATGCAAATGAACTGAATCCCCCAAAAACATTTCCACTGCATTTCAGCCCTGCCACAAAAGCACCAGCTGACATCATGTCAGTGATTCTCTCATTAACTAACACAGGTGTGAGTATTGACGAGGACAAGGCTGGAGATCACTCTGTCATGCTAATTGAGTTTGAATAACAGACTGGAAGCTTCAAAAGGAGGGTGGTGCTTGGAATCATTGTTCTTCCTCTGTCAATCATGGTTACCTGCGAGGAAACACGTGCCGTCATCATTGCTTTGCACAAAAAGGGCTTCACAGGCAAGGATATTGCTGCCAGTAAGATTGCACCTAAATCAACCATTTATCGGATCATCAAGAACTTCAAGGAGAGCGGTTCAATTGTTGTGAAGAAGGCTTCAGGGCGCCCAAGAAAGTCCAGCAAGCGCCAGGACCGTCTCCTAAAGTTGATTCAGCTGCGGGATTAGGGCATCACCAGTACAGAGCTTGCTCAGGAATGGCAGCAGGCAGGTGTGAGTGCATCTGCACACACAGTCAGGCGAAGACTTTTGGAGGATGGCCTGGTGTCAAGAAGGGCAGCAAAGAAGCCACCTCTCCAGGAAAAACATTAGGAACAGACTGATATTCTGCAAAAGGTACAGGGATTGGACTGCGGTAAAGTCATTTTCTCTGATGAATCCCCTTTCCGATTGTTTGGGGCATCTGGAAAAAAGCTTGTCCGGAGAAGACAAGGTGAGCGCTACCATCAGTCCTGTGTCATGCCAACAGTAAAGCATCCTGAGACCATTCATGTGTGGGGTTGCTTCTCAGTCAAGGGAGTGGGCTCACTCACAACTTTGCCTAAGAACACAGCCATGAATAAAGAATGGTACCAACACATCCTCCGAGAGCAACTTCTCCTAACCATCCAGGAACAGTTTGGTGACGAACATTGTATTTTCCAGCATGATGGAGCACCTTGCCATAAGACAAAAGTGATAACTAAGTGGCTCGGGAAACAAAACATCGATTTTTTGAGTCCATGGCCAGGAAACTCCCCAGACCTTAATCCCATTGAGAACTTGTTGTCAATCCGCAAGAGGCGGATGGACAAACAAAAACCCACAAACTCCAAGCACTGATTATGCAAGAATGGGCTGCCATCAGTCAGGATGTGGACCAGAAGTTAATTGACAGCATGCCAGGATGGATTGCAGAGGTCTTGAAAAAGAAGGGTCAACACTGCAAATATTGACTCTGCATCAACTTCATGTAATTGCCAATAAAAGCCTTTGACACTTATGAAATGCTTGTAATTATACTTCAGTATTCCATAGTAACATCTGACAAAAATATCTAAAGACACTGAAGCAGCAAACTGTGGAAATTAATATTTGTGTCATTCTCAAAACTTTTGGCCACGACTGTAGTTAGTTTTCTCTCAATGGTCTCCTAAATTAGCCCGTTGGGCTGAACGGAGTGATTCCTATAACACTGTAGTGTAGATATTCACGGAGCTCTTTTGCAGTCATCATGGCATTATAAAGGGATAATGATTCTATCATAACTGTGATGCTCAGATGCAAGTGTCAAATAAAGCGTTACAATGGAACTTTATTAATTTCAAACTTCATTGACAAACGAAAGATGTTTTCAACAGTGAAGAGGTCGGACCCGATTACCCAGAAAGAATCACAAAACACTTCAGAAGTTCGACTGAGGGACCTTACAGATAATTGTATATATGAGGTACAGAGATGAGGTAGTCATTCAAAAATCATATTAACACTATTAATGCACACAGAGTGAGTCCATGCACCTTATTATGTGACTTGTTAAGCAAATTGTTACTCCTGAACTTATTTAGGCTTTTCATGACAAAGGGGTTGAATACTTTTGGCTCATGACATTTCAGCTTTTTATTTGTAATTCATTTCTGAAAATGTCAACGACAACAACAAAAAAATCTACTTTGACAGTATGGGATATTGTGTGTAGGCAAACAGTTGTAAGAGCTGTACATACTTTCTGAATGCACTGTGTGTGTGCGTTGTATGGTTATTGTTGTAATTTAGAACTGATTGTGTTCTGGGACATACATTATTGATATATTTGTATTTAAAGTGAGTTGAATGGTAACCAGTTGTTCCCATTGGCTTCGGCGGTCTAACTGTTAGTGCCACCGCCTGCAGCACATGCATGTTTGCACACATGGTGTCGGCGTGGGTTTAAATCATTCACCACTGCCTTTCTGACACATTCTCTGTCTATCTTCCCCACTATCTCTCCTGTGTCCAATAAAATAAAACATGTATACAGTATATAAAACAACTAGATGTCCTATTTTTTTATTCATATAATTTGGCAGACCAGAAACATTATACCTTACCACATAACAGGCTCCACTGTCACAGAATAGCTGTATCTTTAGATTGAAACCTCTAGTAGGGATACAGTCACACCAAGAAGAATTAAATACAATAAAACTTGATTGCCCAACATGGGGATATTTGCTTTACATTTGCATTCAAATAGCAACACAGGCGGAGAGCATGTTTCAGGTGATGCTATTCATATGTGAAGGCTAATGTTCTCAGATGTAGGAACAGCTCACTTACCACGCTGAGGTCTCTCGATGTGTGTTGCTCGCTCTCTGTGTGTGTGTCGCTGTCTGCAGAGTAGATGGACCCAGTTCACAAGCAAGTGGGTTTAAGTAACATAACAGAAGTCTTCTTTATCTTAAAACTGTCAGGTCCTTATGTTGTGAAAGCTCTCCCTTTCTCTCCTGGTCTCTCCATCTCTTCTGCCTCTCTCGCTCACTTTCTCTCTCTCGTCCTCTCTTTCTTCACCTCTCACATGTGCTCTCTCTCTCTGAGTCTGGTTGAGGCGTGTGAGAGGTTTTTACATTTGTGTGGCTGTGTGTGGAGGTGACAGCCTCACAGTGGGTGTGTGTGGGACGAGGTGTTGTCTCTCTCATCTGCATCATGCGGTACGCACACACACACACTGAGGGGGTGGCTGTGTTGTGTAAGAGCCCAAGGCATTGTGAGAGTTTGCCATTATGTAATACTACATTGTGTGTGTGTGTGTGTGTGTGTGTGTGTGTGTGTGTGTGTGTGTGTGTGTGTGTGTGTGTGTGTGTGTGTGTGTGTGTGTGTGTGTGTGTGTGTGTGTGTGTGAGAAAGATAATGTGATTGTGTGTGTGCGTGCATGCATGCCACTAAGGGGACTATGTGTCTCAGAGGAGATACTGCAGAGTGTGTGGGAGAAATTACTCCGATTCAAAAGGACCCTCAGCGTTAAGGTCTTTATATTCCACTCTAACAGCTGCATATCCATATGTGCTGAGATACGGGCTGAATGAGTATTACCTCAAACAGGTGAATCGGGTAAGGAAGATGGACTGTAAAGTTATGTTTGATGTTTTTTCATGTATTATTTCTTACATTGTTAGCCCAGAAAATCTTAAATGTTATTACATACAGCCGGGAAGAACTATTGGATATCAGAGCGACGTCAACTTACCAGCACTACAACCAGGAATACGACTTTCCCAAAGTGGATCCTTTGTCCGGGCTACCGAGGGCATTTGAACTGATTCCAGAGGCTGACACACAACAACGCCGCCGGAGAAGAGGCAGACGGAGTCGTCTTCTGGTCAGACTTCGGAGGCGCACACACCACCCACCGTTTCCGAGTATATTATTAGCTAATGTCCAGTCTCTAGATAACAAGGTAGACGAAATTAGGGCAAGGGTTGCTTTCCAGAGACATCAGGGAATGTAACATACTCTGTTTCACGGAAACATGGCTCTCTCGGGATATGCTGTCGGAGTCGGTACAGTCACCTGTACGTTGCACCGTTGCACCGACAGGAATAAACATCTCTCCGGGAAGAAGAAGGAAGGGGGTGTATGTTTCATGATTAACAACTCATGGTGTAATTGTAACAACATACAGGAACTCACTCCTTTTGTTCACCTGACCTAGAATTCCTCACAATAAAGGGCTGACCATATTATCTCCCAAGGGAATTCTCCTCGGTTATTGTCACAGCCGTGCACCTCCCCTCAAGCCGATACCATGACGGCCCTCAAGGAACTTCACCCGACTTTATGCAAACTGGAAACAATATATCCTGAGGCTGCATTTATTGTGGCTGTGGATTAACAAAGCAAATTTGAGAACAAGGCTACCAAAATTCTATCAGCATTTTGACTGTAGCACTCGCACTGGTAAAACACTGGATCACTGCTACTCTAACTTTTGCTCCTCCCTTCCTAAAGACAGAAACTCAAACAGGATGTACCAGTGCTAAGGACTATTGAACGCTGGTCTGACCAATCGGATTGTTTTGATCACGCAGACTGGGACATGTTCCGGGTAGCCTCAGTCAATAATATCGACGTATACGCTGATTCGGTGAGGTAAGTTTATAAGGAAGTGTATTGGAGATGTTTTACCTACTGTGACTATTAAATCCTACCCTAACCAGAAACCGTGGATAGATGGCAGCATTCGCACAAAACTGAAAGCGCAAACCACCACATTTAACCATGGAAAGGTGACTGGGAATATGGCCGAATACAAACAGTGTAGTTATTCCCTCCGCAAGGCAATCAAACAAGCAAAATGTCAGAATAGAGACAAAGTGGAATCGCAATTCAACAGCTCCGACACGAGATGTATGTGGCAGGGTCTACAGACAATCACGGACTACAAAAAGAAAACCAGCCACGTCACGAACACCGACCTCTTGCTTCCAGACAAACTTAACACCTTCTTTTCCTGCTTTGTGTATAATACAGTGCCACCGATGTGGACTGTGGGCTCTCCTTCTCCGTCGCCAACGTGAGTAAGACATTTCAACTTGTTAACGCTCGCAAGGCTGCCAGCCCAGACGGCATCCCTAGCCGCGTCCTCAGAGCATGCGCAGACCAGCTGGCTGGTGTGTTAATGGACATATTCAATCTCTCTCTAACCCAGTCTGCTGTCCCCACATGCCTCAAGATGGCCACCATTGTTCCTGTACCCAAGAAGGCAAAGGTAACTGAACTAAATGACTATCGCACCGTAGCATTTACTTCTGTCATCATGAAGTGCTTTGAGAGACTAGTTAAGGATCATAACACCTCCACCTTACCTGTCACCCTAGACCCACTTCAATTTGCTTACCGCCCCAATAAGTCCACAGACGATGCAATCGCCATCACACTGCACATTGCCCTATCCCATCTGGACAAGAGGAATACCTATGTAAGAATGTTGTTCATTGACTATAGCTCACCATTCAACACTGTAGGTCCCTCCAAGCTCATCATTAGACTTGAGACCCTGGGTCTGAACCCCGCCCTGTGCAATTGGGTCCTGGACTTCCTGATGGGCCACCCCCAGGTGGTGAAGGTTGGAAACAACATCTCCACTTCGCTGATACTCAACACTGGGGCCCCACACGGGTGCATGCTCAGCCACCTCCTGTACTCCCTGTTCACCCATGACTGTGTGGCCATGCACGCCTCCAACTCAATCATCAAGTTGCAGAAAATACAAAAGTAATGGGCTTGATTACCAACAATGACGAAACAGGGATGCCTACAGGGATGAGCCTACAGGGATGTTGTGAGGGCACTCAGAGTTTGGTTCAGGAAAACAACCTCTCACTCAACGTCAACAAAACAAAGGAGATGATCGTGGAATTCAGGAAACAGCAGAGGGAGCACCCCCCTATCCACATCGACGGGACAGCAGTGGAGAAGGTGGAAAGGTTTCAGTTATTCAGTGTACACATCACAGACAAACTGAAATGATCCACCCACACAGACAGTGTGGTGAAGAAGGCGCAAGAGCGCTTCTTCAACCTCAGGAGGCTGAAGAAATTTGGCTTGTCACCTAAAACCCTCACAAACTTTTACAGATGCACAACTGAGAGCATCCTGTCAGGCTGTATCACCGCCTGGTACGGCAACTGCACCGCCCGCAACCGCAAGACTCTCCAGAGGGTGGTGTTGTCGGCACAACGCATCACCAGGGGAAAACTACCTGCCCTCTAGGACATCTACAGCACCCGATGTCACAGGAAGGCCTAAAAGATCATCAAGGACAATGCATCAGTCATCTCATATGTATATACTGTATGTTATACCATCTATTGCATCTTGCCTATCATCTTTCATTGCTCATCCATATATTTGAATTCTTATTCCATTCCTTTACTTAGATTTGTGTGTGTTAGGTAGATGTTGTGGAATTTTTAGATTACATGTTAGATATTGCTGTGCTGTCGGGAAACTAGGAGCACAAGCATTTCGCTACACTCACAATAACATCTGCTAACCATGTTTATGTGACAATACAATTTAAAAAGACAATACTGTAACGGTCGTCTTGTGGTGAATGAGCGGACCAAGGCGCAGCGGGTGCTGAATACATAATGATGTTTATTAAAGTAAAGACGAAAGACGAAAACACTTCAACAAACTACAAAACAAATAAACGATGTAGACAGACCTGGACTTGAGAACTTACAAATGACGAAGAACGCACGAACAGACTACATACACGAACGACAAAACGAAAAAGTCCCATGTGGCGCAACACACAGACACGGAAGACAACCACCCACAACAAACAATGTGAAACAACCTACCTATATATGGTTCTCAATCAGAGGAAAACGTAAAACATCTGCCTCTGATTGAGAGCCATACAAGGTCAATTAAACCTGACACTTAACATAGAACAAACAACACAGACTGCCCACCCAGCTCACGTCCTGACCCACTAAGCACAACTATACAAAATGAAAACAAGGTCAGGAACGTGACATCACCGGACTGAGGGGCGGCAGCTCCGGACTGAGGGACGGCAGCTCCGGACTGAGGGACGGCAGCTCCGGACTGGCTGACAGCTCTGGCTGGTCATGGCTGGCTGACGGCTCTGGCTGGTCATGGCTGGCTGACGGCTCTAGCGGCTCCTGTCTGGCGGACGGCTCTGAAGGCTCATGGCAGACGGGCGGCTTTGCAGGCTCAGTACAGATGGGCGGCTTTGAAGGCTCAGTACAGACGGGCAGTTCATGCGGCGCTTGGCAGACGGACAGTTCAGACGGCGTTGGGCAGACGGGCAGTTCAGGCGCCGTTGGGCAGATGGGCAGTTCAGACGGCGTTGGGCTGACGGGCAGTTCAGGCGCCGCTGGGCAGACGGGCAGTTCAGGCGCCGCTGGGCAGACGGCAGACTCTGGCCGGCTGAGACGCACTGTAGGCCTGGTGTGTGGTACCGGAACTGGAGGTACCGGGCTAAGGACACGCACCATCAGGCTAGTGCGGGGAACAACAACAGGGCACACTGGACTCTCAAGGCGTACTATAGGCCTGGTGCGTGGTACCGGCACTGGTGGTACCGGGCTGAGGGCACGCACATCAGGGCGAGTACGGGGAGAAGGAACAGTGCGTACAGGGCTCTGGAGACGCACAGGAGGCTTGATGCGTGGTGCCGGAACTGGAGGTACCGGGCTAGAGACACGCACCACAGGGAGAGTGCGTGGAGGAGGAACAAGGCTCTGGAGACGCACTGGAAGCCTGGTGCGTGGTGTAGGCACTGGTGGTACTGGCCTGGAGCGGGGAGGTGGCGCCGGAAATACCGGACCGTGCAGGCGTACTGACTCCCTTGAGCACTGAGCCTGCCCAACCTGACCTGGTTGTATGCTCCCCGTCGCCCGACCAGTGCGGGGAGGTGTAATAACCCGCACTGGGCTATGTAGGCGAACCGGGGACACCATGCGTAAGGCTGGTGCCATGTAAGCCCGAGGAGACCCACTGGTGGCCAGATGCGTTGGGCCGGCTTCATGGCACTCGGCTCAATCCTCAATCTGTCCCGGCCGATACGAGGAGCTGGTATGTACCGCACGGTGTCTGCCCGTACTCTCGCTCTCCACAGTAAGTACAGGGAATAGGCGCAGGTCTCCTACCTGACTTCGCCACACTCCCTTTTAGCCCCCCCCCAAGAAATTTTTGGGGTTTCTTTTCGGGTTTCCAGCCACGTCTCCTTGCTGCCTCCTCATACCACCGCTCCTGGGCTTTAGCTGCCTCCCTCTCTTCAAAAGAGCGGCGATATTCCCCTGTCTGAGCCCAGGGTCCTTTTCCGTCCAATATTTCCTCCCAAGTCCACGAGTCCTGTTTTTTTGGCCGCTGCTGCTGGTTCCTCTCACGCTTGATCCTTGTTAGGTGGATGGTTCTGTAACGGTCGTCTTGTGGTGAATGAGCGGACCAAGGCGCAGCGGGTGCTGAATACATAATGATGTTTATTAAAGTAAAGACGAAAGACGAAAACACTTCAACAAACTACAAAACAAATAAACGATGTAGACAGACCTGGACTTGAGAACTTACAAATGACGAAGAACGCACGAACAGGAACAGACTACATACACGAACAACAAAACGAAACAGTCCCGTGTGGCGCAACATACACAGACACGGAAGACAACCACCCACAACAAACAATGTGAAACAACCTACCTATATATGGTTCTCAATCAAAGGAAAACGTAAAACACCTGCCTCTGATTGAGGTCAATTAAACCTGACACTTAACATAGAACAAACAACACAGACTGCCCACCCAGCTCACGTCCTGACCCACTAAACACAACTATACAAAAGGAAAACAAGGTCAGGAACGTGACAAATACAATCTAAAAATACATCCTTGTGACTGTTATAAAATTAAAATATGGTATATTTGTGATGCCAGCTGTCTTTATTTGTTACCTAAACCTCCAACCCTCCTTCCTAACAAGGAATTTAGGAATCCTTTGAGCTGAAGCTCGTCTAGCCCAAAATAGAGTTGTGGAGAGCAGAATTAAAGTTTTTCTGTTCAGTCTTCGTTCTCCACCCTCCCTCTCACTCAGATTAAATAAACAAAGTAAAGTATGATGGGGAGTAAGGGGGAGAATGGGTGAGTTGATGAGCGAGGGGAAGCGAACGATGCATTATGTAATCACAAGGGGCGCTGGTGAGCAGCAATGTTATGCTGAAGAAGGAGGACCCAAAAGCGACGAAATAGAAACAGAGTCTTTATTCCAGTCTAAGACAAAAACGATACTCCTGATATATCTAAGGTGAAAACAAAACAGGAAAACTGAAATCCTCTCGTCAGTAGAGATGAACGACTGGAGACGCGACCACTAGACACCTGCTCACACGCAGCATCTGATGAAGGCAAAAACACGATAGGGCGGAACAAGGACACAGAACAGCAAACATCAAACAAGAATCCGACAAAGACAGAAGCAGAAAACAGAGGGAGAAATAGGGACTCAAATCAGAGGGCAAAATAGGGGACAGGTGTGACAGAGTAAATGAGGTCGTTAGGAGAAAGAGAAACAGCTGGGAGCAGGAACGGAACGATAGAGAGAGAGAGCGGGGGAGGGAGAGAGGGAGGAGGAGAGAGAGGAATAGAAAGAGGGAAAGAACCTAATAAGACCAGCAGAGGGAAGCACAGGGACAAGACATGAAGATCAAAGACAAAACATGACAGTACCCCCCCACTCACCAAGCGCCTCCTGGCGCACTCGAGGAGGAACCCTGGCGGCGACGAAGGAAATCATCAATCAACGAACGGTCCAGCACGTCCCGAGATGGAACCCAACTCCTCTCCTCAGGACCGAAAACCCTCCCCATCCACTAAGTACTGTTGACCACGTCCCTGAGAACGCATGTCCATGATCCTCCGTTCCTTGTAAATAGGTGCGCCCTCGACAAGGACGGGAGGGGGGGAGGGAAGACGAACGGGGGCGCGAAGAAAAGGCTTGACACAAGAGACATGGAAGACAGGGTGGACGCGACGAAGATGTCGCGGAAGAAGCAGTCGCACAGCGACAGGATTAACGACCTGAGAGACACGAAACGGACCAATGAACCGCGGAGTCAACTTGCGAGAAGCTGTCGTAAGGGAAAGGTTACGAGTGGAAAGCCACACTCTCTGACCGCGACAATACCTAGGACTCTTAATCCTACGTTTATTGGCGGCTCTCACAGTCCTCCCCGCAGACGAAGGCAGACCGGTACTAAAGTCTAAGGCGATCTGAGACCATGGTCGAGAAGGAATGGGAAGCGGTCTAAGACGACCAGCATGAGGAGAGTTACCTGACTTAGTCTGCGCGCAGTCCGGACAAGCAGCCACGAAACGGCGCGTGTCCCGCTCCTGAGTAGGCCACCAAAACCGCTGGCGAATAGAAGCAAGCGTACCCCGAACGCCGGGGTGACCAGCTAACTTGGCAGAATGAGCCCACTGAAGAACAGCCAGACGAATAGAGACAGGAACGAACAGAAGGTTACTAGGACAAGCGCGCGGCGACGCAGTGTGAGTGAGTGCTTGCTTTACCTGTCTCTCAATTCCCCAGACAGTCAACCCGACAACACGCCCTTCAGGGAGAATCCCCTCGGGTTCCGATGGCGACAATCGATGAGAAAAGTAAGCGCAAGGATGGACCTTATCGTCAGACTGGAAGCGCTGGGACAGAATGGCTCCCACGCCCACCTCTGAAGCGTCAACCTCGACAATGAATTGTTTAGTGACGTCAGGAGTAACAAGGATAGGGGCGGATGTAACACGCTTCTTGAGGAGATCAAAAGCTCCCTGGGCGGAACCAGACCACTTAAAGCAAGACTTGACAGAAGTCAGAGCTGTGAGAGGGGCAGCCACTTGACCGAAATTACGAATGAAACGCCGATAGAAATTAGCGAAACCGAGAAAGCGCTGTAACTCGACACGTGACTTAGGAACAGGCCAATCGCTGACATCCTGGACCTTAGCGGAATCCATCTGAATGCCTTCAGCAGACAGATAATCATCGAGAGCCTTACGTTCGGGAGCCGACAGAGAGAATAATCTACCCCGAGGAGAAGTGGTCCCCGGATGGAGATCAATACAACAATCATACGACCGGTGAGGAGGAAGAGAGTTGGCTCTGGACCGACTGAAGACCGTGCGTAGATCATGATGTTCCTCCGGCACTCCTGTCACATCACCAGGCTCCTCCTGAGTAGAGGGGACAGAAGAAACAGGAGGAATAGCAGACATTAAACACTTCACATGACAAGAAACGTTCCAGGATAGGATAGAATTACTAGACCAATTAATAGAAGGATTATGACATACTAGCCAGGGATGACCCAAAACAACAGGTGTAACAGGTGAACAAAAAATCAAAAAAGAAATGGTCTCACTGTGGTTACCAGATACTGTGAGGGTTAAAGGTAGTGTCTCATATCTGATACTGGGGAGAGAACTACCATCTAAGGCGAACATGGGTGTGATCCTCCCTAACTCTCTGAGAGGAATGTCATGTTTCCGAGCCCATGCTTCGTCCATAAAACAACCCTCAGCCCCAGAGTCTATCAAGGCACTGCAGGAAGCAGCCGACCCGGTCCAGCGTAGATGGACCGACAAGGTAGTACAGGATCTTGATGGAGAGACCTGAGTAGTAGCGCTCACCAGTAGCCCTCCGCTTACTGATGATCTCTGACCTTTAACTGGACATGACATGACAAAATGTCCAGCAGAACCGCAATAGAAGCAAAGGCGGTTGGTGATTCTCCGTTCCCTCTCCTTAGTCGAGATGTGAACACCTCCCAGCTGCATGGGCTCAGTCTCTGAGCCGATGGAAGGAGATGGTCGAGATGCGGAGAAGGGAATCCCCGCTAACGCGAGCTCTCTTCCCCGAGCTCGGTGACGAAGATCTACCCGTCGTTCTATGCGGATGGCGAGTGCAATCAACGAGTCCACGCTGGAAGGAACCTCCCGGGAGAGAATCTCATCCTTAACCTCAGCGTGGAGTCCCTCCAGAAAACGAGCGAGCAACGCCGGCTCGTTCCAGTCACTGGATGCAGCAAGAGTACGAAACTCTATAGAGTAATCCGTTATGGATCGATCACCTTGACATAGGGAAGCCAGACCCCTGGAAGCCTCCTTCCCAAAAACTGAACGATCAAAGACCCGTATCATCTCCTCCTTAAAGTTCTGATAAACGTCAGAACACTCAGCCCTTGCCTCCCAGATAGCTGTGCCCCACTCCCGAGCCCGCCCAGTAAGGAGTGATATGACGTAAGCGATCCGAGCTCTCTCTCCAGAGTATGTGTTGGGCTGGAGAGAGAACACAATATCACACTGGGTGAGAAAGGGGCGACACTCAGTGGGCTGTCCAGAGTAACATGGTGGATTATTAACCCTGGGTTCCGGAGACTCGGAAGACCAGGAAGTAGCTTGTGGTACGAGACGAAGACTCTGAAACTGTCCTGAGAGATCGGAAACCTGAGCGGCCAGGGTCTCAACGGCATGACGAGCAGCAGACAATTCCTGCTCGTGTCTGCCGAGCATTGCTCCCTGGAACTTGACGGTAGTGTAGAGAGAATCCGTAGTCGCTGGGTCCATTCTTGGTCGGATTCTTCTGTTATGCTGAAGAAGGAGGACCCAAAAGCGACGAAATAGAAACAGAGTCTTTATTCCAGTCTAAGACAAAAACGATACTCCTGATATATCTAAGGTGAAAACAAAACAGGAAAACTGAAATCCTCTCGTCAGTAGAGATGAACGACTGGAGACGCGACCACTAGACACCTGCTCACACGCAGCATCTGATGAAGGCAAAAACACGATAGGGCGGAACAAGGACACAGAACAGCAAACATCAAACAAGAATCCGACAAAGACAGAAGCAGAAAACAGAGGGAGAAATAGGGACTCAAATCAGAGGGCAAAATAGGGGACAGGTGTGACAGAGTAAATGAGGTCGTTAGGAGAAAGAGAAACAGCTGGGAGCAGGAACGGAACGATAGAGAGAGAGAGCGGGGGAGGGAGAGAGGGAGGAGGAGAGAGAGGAATAGAAAGAGGGAAAGAACCTAATAAGACCAGCAGAGGGAAGCACAGGGACAAGACATGAAGATCAAAGACAAAACATGACAAGCAACATGTGAATACGTGTTATCTCGGTGCTCCTATTTAGGGACAACTATTTACTAGTAATACTTCACCAACACCTCCCCTACCATATTCTTTTTGTAACCTTTAATTAGGAATCAAACCCAATTCACTCATTTGGCAATTGTTCCTGACATTTTTGGCCTTTTCATCGTAAAATGTTGAAACAACAACGGCCACGAGTCACAAAAGAACAGGACTCTGCTAAAGCCTCAGGCTCACCGGACACTGACATGGACTAAGGTGGAGTCATTATCCACTGACCTATCCGCACAAATAGCAACTCTCGCCAACGAGGTCAACACAAAGATCAACTCCATTACAGAAGATTTTGCAAAACAGGACACATGCCTTTATAGCCTGGAGGGTGGCGCAAATGCTTACTCCTACAAAATGGTGACAATGGAAGATTAAGTTACACGGCTATCATCAGATGTTGTCAAACTTTCTTCCAAGGTCAAGGACCTCGAGAACAGACAGCACCGGAGGAACGGTCGCCTTTTCGGCGTGAGAGAGGGACTCAAGACCGTTGGCGGATTGCGGCCTAGCCTGTTCGCACCGAAGAATGGGGAGTCGCCCAGACCCATCATAGTCAAATTCCACTACTTTCAGGAGAAGGATGGTGTCTTTCTTAAGGCATCACGAACGGCTCCCATCACCCACAAAGAGGTCAGCCTTCAACGAGGTGAGGGGGCTCCAAGATCGCTGCCGGGAGTCCAAGTTCGGCATTCTCTACCCGGCAGTGCTAAAGATCACTACTCCCTCCGGCGAGCAGAGGACATTCGTGGACCCAACCAGGGCCAAAGAATACATCGTTGTGCACCTACATCCATCCAGAGGACAGACGGAATATGACTAGCTAGCCTCTGTAGGCCCATACTTTGCCCCTGGCCCTAATACACTAGGCATTCTAACGCGACTAAGGACCACCTAACTAGTGAACTCATCTCTTGATGAGAGACGTGCCTCCACCCTGCCAAAAAAGACAATTATTCTTCCAGTAACTTAACGTTATAAACAAGGATGGTATGTATATGGTGGCATGTTTTCACAAGGACAATATAGTATTTTATTGACATGGCAAAATTAGCTTTTACCAACTAGCTGCGGCTGGACAGCCTAGATGGCGCAGTACTAATTAGTCTAGTCGCTACCTAAGACTAGCCACTGAGCTTTATATTTCCATGCCTTAATAGGATACCCTTAAAAATAAAGGAGAGCCGCACACTCTAGGAGCTCAGATGCAAAAATGTAATTACAACGTTTCGACAGCCAAGCTGTCTTCATCAGGGTATAAATAGGATGCCCTACCAGTATACTGTGGGCATGTTTAATGCCTGCAAGTTTGTATTACCAAAGGACCACGTGTATTATTCTTTACTATTTGACTGGTTGGCCCGCTTTTATGCTTAGTGGCTGCTGGCACAGGACCGCAGGTTGAACCGATATTAATTACCAAACGTTTGCCAGTAATATTTCTGTGTTCTGCCTTGTGTAACAGTATAACTTTAAACCGTCCCCTCGCCCCGACACGGGCGCGAACCAGGGACCCTCTGCACACATCAACGACTGTCGCCCACGAAGCATCGTTACCCATCGCTCCACAAAGGCCACGGCCCTTGCAGAGCAAGGGGCAACACTACATCTAGGTTTCAGAGCAAGTGACGTAACTGATTGAAACGCTACTAGCGCGTACCCGCTAACTAGCTAGCCATTTCACATCCGTTACACTCACCCCCCTTTCAACCTCCTCCTTTTCCGCAGCAACCAGTGATCCGGGTCACGGCACCAATGTAACTTTAAACCATCCCCTCGCCCCAACACGGGCGCGAACCAGGGACCCTCTGCACACATCAACGACGGTCGCCCACGAAGCATCGTTACCCATCGCTCCACAAAGGCCACGGCCCTTGCAGAGCAAGGGGCAACACTACATCTAGGTTTCAGAGCAAGTGACGTAACTGATTGAAACGCTAATAGCGCGTACCCGCTAACTAGCTAGCCATTTCACATCCGTTACACTTGTTAGGCTGTTCCATCGATGGTTACATTTATATATTTGTTGAATTATACTGCTTTTTCAATTGGATTTGTTTTCCTTTTTTTTATAACATGTCATCCCAAGTGGATGGGGTTAGTCACAAGGAGGGTTGGGGATAGGAACGTATTCCTCTTATTTATTTTTTTAATGATCCTTTCAATATGCATATTGCATAAGATACATTAGAGAACTGTCACCTTAGAGATCCTTTTTATGTCTCTATTTTGGTTGGTTAGTGAGTTGGGGTGGACATTCTATGTTGTGTTCTATGTTGTCTCTGATTGAGAACCATACTTAGGTAGCCTTTTCCCACTGGTCCCGTGTGGCTCAGTTGGTAGAGCATGGCGCTTGCAACGCCAGGGTTGTGGGTTATATTCCCACAGGGGGACCAGGGTTCAATTCCCACGGGGGGACCAGGATGAATATGTATGAACTTTCCAATTTGTAAGTCGCTCTGGATAAGAGCGTCTGCTAAATGACTTAACCTGTCTAGGATCAGCGTGGCGCTAGCGGCACACCCCCCCCCCCCCACTGAAAAACCAGTGCCGCGAAATTCAAAAAAAATATTTTTTTTAAATATTTAACTTTCACACATTAAAGTCCAATACAGCTAATGAAAGACACAGATCTTGTGAATCCAGTCAACATTTCCGATTTTTAAAATGTTTTACAGGGAAGACACAATATGTAAAGATGTACATCTATTACCTAAAAACACATTAGCATAATCCACCATCTTTTATTTGTCCACCAACACCAGTAGCCATCACCAATTCGGCTAAACTAAGATATTTATAGCCCCTAACCAACAAAAAAACTCATTAGATGACAGTCTGATAACATATTTATGGTATGGGATAGGTTTTGTTAGAAAAAAGTGCATATTTCAGGTATATGGCATAGTTTACAATTGCACCCACCGTCACAAATGGACTAGAATAATTACAATGAGCAACGTGTTTACCTAACTACTAATCATCAAACATTTCGTAAAAATACACAGCATACACGAATCGAAAGACACAGATCCTGTGAATACAGACAATATTTCAGATTTTCTAAGTGTCTTACAGCGAAAACACAATAAATCGTTATATTAGCTTAGCACATAGCAATTAGCAGCCCAGCATTGATTCTAGCCAAAGTGAGCGATAAAAGTCAACATCGCCAAAAGATATTAATTTTTTCACTAACCTTCTCAGAATTCTTCCGATGACACTCCTGTAACATCACATTACAACATGCATATACAGTTTGATCGAAAATGTTTATATTTAGCCACCAAAATCATGGTTAGACAATGTGAAATGTAGCTCAGTTGGTCAGAAAATTTCCTTGCGCCACTTAGACAGTGATCTACTCTTATACATAAATACTCATAAACGTGACTAAAAAATATAGGGTGGACAGGGATTGATAGACAATTTAATTCTTAATACAATTGCGTTATTACATTTTTTAATTTATCCTTACTTTTCAATACAGTTTGCGCCAAGCGAAGCTACGTCAAAAAACATGGCGTCCTAAGCCACTAAAATGTTTCGACAGAAACACGATTTATCATAATAAAAATGTCCTACCTTGAGCTGTTCTTCCATCAGTATCTTGGGCAAAGGATCCTTTCTTGGGAGAAATCGTCTTTTGGTGGAAAGCTGTCCTCTTGCCATGTGGAAATGTCAACTGCGTTCGGGATGAACTGAAAAGCGTGCCCAACTTTTCACATCGTTGCAAAAATAAATGTCCCAAAATCGCACTAAACGGATATAAATTGCTATAAAACGCTTTAAATTAACTACCTTATGATGTTTTTAACTCCTATAACGAGTGAAAAGATGACCGGAGAAATATAACAGGCTAAACTAACGCTTGGAACAGGTGCGCGCCGGTGTCCACTTGGCTCATGACGCAGCTCCCAAAGAATGACTAGCTTCAGGGTTTTTTCATTTGTAGGGCCTGTGAACGCGCAATCGACCCCGTTGGAATCGTCATCACGTAAAGGCATCCAGGGGAAGACGTAAGAAGTGTCCGTATAGTCATAGCAACGACAGTGCCCTTTTAAATGACTTCAGAAGAGTGGCCAACATTTCTCAAATCTGACTCCATGTCAGGGAAATTGCTGTAGAATGGGCTCTGTTCCACTTAGAGACAAAATTTCAACTCCTATAGAAACTATAGACTGTTTTCTATCCAATAATAATAATAATATGCATATTGTACGATCAAGGATTTTGTGGGAAGCCGTTTAAAAAATTAGCCAAATTAGCATAAGTAGTCTAAACAGCGCCCCCATCCCCAACAGGTTAAATGTAATGTAAATGTGTTTGTGGGTAGTTCAATCAATCAAGTTTATTTTATATAGCCCTTCGTACATCAGCTAATATCTCGAAGTGCTGTACAGAAACCCAGCCTAAAACCCCAAACAGCTAGTAATGCAGGTGTAGAAGCACGGTGGCTAGGAAAAACTCCCTAGAAAGGCCAAAACCTAGGAAGAAACCTAGAGAGGAACCAGGCTATGAGGGGTGGCCAGTCCTCTTCTGGCTGTGCCGGGTGGAGATTATAACAGAACTATGCCAAGATGTTCAAAAATGTTCATAAGTGACAAGCATGGTCAAATAATAATCATGAATAATTTTCAGTTGGCTTTTCATAGCCGATCATTAAGAGTTGAAAAACAACAGGTCTGGGACAGGTGGCGGTTCCATAACTGCAGGCAGAACAGCTGAAACCGGAACAGCAGCAAGGCCAGGCGGACTGGGGACAGCAAGGAGCCACCACGCCCGGCAGTCCCGACGTATGGTCCCAGGGCTCAGGTCCTCCGAGAGAAAGAAAGAGAGAAGGAGAAAATTAGAGAGAGCCAAGATTTTCAAAATGTTCATAAATGACAAGCATGGTCAAATAATAATCAGGAATAAATCTCAGTTAGCTTTTCATAGCCGATCATTAAGAGTTGAAAACAGCAGGTCTGGGACAGGTAGGGGTTCCGTAACCGCAGGCAGAACAGTTGAAACTGGAATAGCAGCAAGGCCAGGCGGACTGGGGACAGCAAGGAGTCATCATGCCCGGTAGTCCTGACGTATGGTCCTAGGGCTCAGGTTCTCAGAGAGAGAGAGAAAGAAAGAGAGAACGAGAGAATTAGAGAGAGCATACTTAAATTCACACAGGACACTGGATAAGACAGGAGAAGTACTCCAGGTATAACCAACTGACCCTAGCCCCCCGACACAAACTACTGCAGCATAAATACTGGAGGCTGAGACAGGAGCGGTCAGGAGACACTGTTGCCCCATCCGAAGATACCCCCGGACAGGGCCAAATAGGAAGGATATAACCCCACCCACTTTGCCAAAGCACAGCCCCCGCACCACTAGAGGGATATCTTCAACCACCAACTTATAATCCTGAGACAAGGCCGAGTATAGCCAACAAAGATCTCCACCACAGCACAAACCAAGGGGGGGCGCCAACCCAGACAGGAAGATCACGTCAGTAACTCAACCCACTCAAGTGACGCACCCCTCCCAGGGACGGCATGAAAGAGCACCAGTAAGCCAGTGACTCAGCCCCTGTAATAGGGTTAGAGGCAGAGAATCCCAGTGGAGAGAGGGGAACCGGCCAGGCAGAGACAGCAAGGGCGGTTCGTTGCTCCAGAGCCTTTCCGTTCACCTTCACACTCCTGGGCCAGACTACACTCAATCATATGACCTACTGAAGAGATAAGTCTTCAGTAAAGACTTAAAGGTTGAGACCGAGTCTCCGTCTCTCACATGGGTAGGCAGACTGTTCCATAAAAGTGGAGATCTATTGGAGAAAGCCCTGCCTCCCGCTGTTTGCTTAGAAATTCTAGGGACAATTAGGAGGCCTGCGTCTTGTGACCGTAGCGTACGTATTGGTATGTACGGCAGGACCAACTCGGAAAGATAGGTAGGAGCAAGCCCATGTAACGCTTTATAGGTTAACAGTAAAACCTTGAAATCAGCCCTCGAGGGTAGTTGTTTTCTCTTTTGTGTTGCTGCACCTTACAGGACTGTTTCGTTTCGTTCACTCTCTTTGTTTTGTTTTTTTGTTGTTTCAGTGTTCAGTTTATTTATTATATTAAAATGAACACTTACAACGCTGTGTTTTGGTCCGATCCTTCCTCCTCATCCGACGAAGACGAATGTCGTTACAAGAACTGAGGTTGTTCCTTCCAGAATCCCTTCCCTATGTGTAAACTTGATTATGTTCGCCCTGGATAGAGCTCTTATGACTTTCGTTTAACATGGTAGTATCTTGCTCTAGCCTAGGAGAGGAAGATGGAGGCTTCCAACAGGGGGAAGGCCAGCATAGGGGTCAAATGTTTACTTCTGGGTATTTTGTTGTTTTTAGCTGTTTTTATTTTCTTTATATTTCATTACCTTTCAGCCCACTGGCCATGTGATTGTACTAACATTCATTTCTAATTACTATGACTATGCCTAATTCACATACACCTAGGCTCCACTAGCTTTATCAGCTGGAACTTAAAATGAATTAACCATGTGGTCAAGTGTAGCCGAGTGTATGCTCATCTTAAGTCTTTAAATCCGGACATTGCTTTTCTCCAAGAGACCCATCTCTGGTCCAGTGACCATGATAAACTAAAGAGAGGATGGGTTTACCAAATATTTCATTCCAGCTTTGGTGCTAGGGCCAGAGCGGCAGCCATCCTTAACAGAAAAGGCAACCTGTTTGTCTCCTTCAAAGTAATTTCAGATACTAATGGCAGATATGTTATAGTGATAGGCAAGTTTTTTAACACACAGGTTGTTCTGGCTAACCTCTATGGTCCTAATTGGATGACGCTCAATTTTTCTCTGACCTCATTGCAACACTTACCTACCTCAACTCAACTCTCATCATTTGATATTGGGCGGCGATTTCAATTGTGTATTACATTGTCGTGTCTTTGACTATGCCAGATTTATTGCTATGACATGCTATTCTATAAAATAATTTCTCCGTAATTAATATTACCTGATTGAACTAATCCTGTAAATATGAATTAACTAGAGGGACACCACGAAAGAATATTTATAGAGCTGTTATCTTTCGAATAAACTCTTAAAGATTTAGTAATATTTTACTAAATAGCCGTCACATTAATCGTCATTTTATTCAGTCTCATCTGAAAGTTGTAAGTCCTTGATTATCTGCAAGAATCCTGGCTAACAAAGTGAATCAGCAATACAAAATTGGGTTTAATTATTTATTTACTAAATACCTAACTAATCACACAGAATCACACATATACAATTAAATCATAACTTGATCCCAAATTACGTCATACAGAAAACGTCCCTAGCGGGCAGAGTAGATATGGCAGCTTGTTACACAAAGAAAAGGGGCTGAGTCTTAGTGAAAGCGCGGGAGACTTGAGCATAGGAGAGCTGTGCTATCGTAAATCTTATCTTATGCATTCTAAATTACCGCCCATTTGAAGAAGAAAATGCAATACATATTTACTCTGAGCTGCGCTTCAGTAGGTTGGTGGTAGATGGAAGGCCGTATCGCCAACCCGAGTCCTCTGCCCTTTGGAGATAGTCTCTGGTAGTCACGGGAACACGTGTGTATTAGACGGGATACTTGGACTGTCCTTCCGAACCTGCGTTTAGCTGTTGCTAACTCAAAGGCTAGGAGATATCACTTCTGTAGTGAATACGAGTTCAAAGTTCATACCATTCACAATCAAAGTCCATGCTGATGTTGGCTTCATCTATAGTGATTATCTGAACCATTCTGACCCTGGATCGTCATCCTAGAGTACCCGGAACAGAAAGTTATTTTCTGGGAAAATGGCTTTTATAGTGGAGGGAGAGGGGTGTGTCTGAAAGGTTTATAACCCATTCCTTTTCACAGGCGCGGACCGCTGTGAGCAGAGAAACTTATGAAAGCACAGATCTCTCATTTGGAAGCTAAAATTACATTTAATCTCTTCACAAATAATGTCATATTCAAACATTTGAAATAAACAACAATTCCATGTGAATCCGATACCTCTGACGTTTAGACTTTTCACAGTAGAGTTTATGTCATTCTATCATTGATGAGAATGTGTCAGAGGGCAACCGAACTGACATAATATACCTTAAGTACCACCGCATATGTACAGTTGGTTGGATTACCAGAATATAGTTCATTTCCCCCAACTTCTAATGTTACCCAGAATCTCTATGTTAACCCATGGGTTTCCTTATGTCACATCAGTTATAGTGGGGAGAGAGAAAAAGGGGGAAAGAGGTATTTATGACTGTCGTAAACCTACCCCCAACCCAACGTCATGACAACATCCAAGTCTAGACAGATCCAGACCAAAGCCCAACAATGTATTTTCCAAATCAGGCGCAGTAATCAATTCATTTCTAGAATCCTATAATTTGTCTGATCCATGGAGGAGGAGCAATCCCACTGCTAAACAGTACTCCTTTTTTTCACTCCAGTCTACCGCTCATACACTAGGATTTCCTTTTTCCTGCTGGACAATAGAATTCTTCCTTTTGTAACTAAAAGCCAATATCTCAACATCATTATCTCAGACCACAATCCTGACCAGCTGGATATCCACTTTCCGGACAGTGCATCACAACGCGCGTGGTAACTTGACCCACTACTACTATACTGTAGTTCCTTTCATTAATGTATTTTTACATATAAACTACATCCCTGTCATGTCTCGTTCTACTGTGTGGGAGTTGTTAAAAGCATATCTAAGGGGCCAAATTATTTCATGCACAGCGTATGACAAAAAACAGTCCACAAAACGCTTATAGGAGCTATTTTAACTCATTCCAGATGTGGACAACAGATATGCTTCTTCTCCGACTCCTGAACTCTACAATGAGACTGCTACACCAATCGGAATTTGACAATCTTTCCACTAAACAAACGGAGCAGCTTCTGTTTAAGTCGAGGCAGACATTTTATGAACAGTTGTTCATAACTGGTTGTTATCTCATCAGCGTCGACAATCCACTGCTGAAGTCTGTGTTGCAGCTGATTTAACTTCTACCAATCCCAAAGAAAACAACAATCAATTTAAGCAATTCTACTCTACTCTTTACTCGCCTGACACATCTCGTATGCATGCATATCTAAACAATCTGGACATTCCCCGTCTCAATTCAGATGAACAAACTAACATGGATGCCTCAGTAACTGATGAGGAAGCTACTTGGGGAATACAGTCCATGCAGAGCCATATCAAATAAGCTCCTGGGCCTGATGGCTTCCCTATTGAATTTTATAAAGCATTCCCCTCCAAACTATTCCCTATCCTCATCTCAATGTACAATGAAATCGTTTCTAATCAGAAACTGCCCCAGACACTTAACCCAGGCGACTATTTTGGTTTTGCTATAAGCCTCCTGTGCTGCGATTTAAAAAAGTCTCACTAAGGTACTCTCGTGCCGTTTAGAGACAGTGATACCTAATATAATTAACTCTGACCAAACCAGCTTTGTCTCAGGTAGGCAATCTTTCTATAATATGCGCCGGCTATTTAATGTTCTTTATTCTGCCCACTCAACTCGACAGCCAGAGGTTGTCATCTTTCTTGATGCTGAGAAGGCTTTTGAATGGGTTGAGTGGGAATATCTATTTACAGTACTAGAGAGATTTGGGTTTGGCCCGTCATTCCTTTCCTGGATTAAGATTTTGTACCGCTCCCCAGTGGCTTCTGTTCACACCAACAATGTTACATCCAGCTACTTCCCTCTCCACAGGGGGGCCAGGCAAGGTTGTTGTTTATCCCCTTTCCTATTTGATTTGACTATAGAGCCCTGCAAGCGGAGGAGAGGACTAAGGGCATACGAAGGGCAACATAACCCACAAGGTGCCCTTATATGCAGACAATCTTCTTTCATACATCTCTAACCCTGTGGAGTCTATACCTTATCTCTTGGACATGCTACAAGGTTTTGGGGCTTTCTCTGGTTATAAGTTAAACCTTACGAAAAGTGTGATCCTCCCCATTAACCAGTTAGCAGAAGGTATTGGGTATGCCAATTTCCTGTTTAAGGTGGAGCATCAGGTCTTTACTTATTTGGGGATGAAATTCACACGCTCAGTTAAGGCTCTGTTTAAGCATAACTTCTAAACACTCCTTTAGCGCACTAAGCAGGATTTAATATGGTGGTCGTTTCTATCCATTTCATTAGCAGGTCGCATGAATTATGTCAAGACTGTACTACCTAGATCTTTGTACTTATTCCTAATGATTCCAATTTTTCTGCCAAAGTTTATGTTCAAGCAACTGGACAGCTGCATTTCCAACTTCATTTGTAAAAAGTAAAATCTACAAATGAGAAACCTATATCTAGAGAGACCTAAGTCTGCAGGCTGGCTTGGGCCTTCCCAATTTGTTACACTACTATTGGTCAGCAACTATATCTAAATGTGTTTAGATTGGGTTTCTACATTTTAAAACAAGGATGGTCCAACTTGGGCTATCATGGAGTTGCAATCAAGCCTTCCAACTTATCCTGTCTTGTTCCTGTGCTCCCCACTGCCCATGAACCTTGGCACCCATGTTTTGAATCCCATTGTCAAGAACTCCCTTAAAATCTGGTCCCAATTCCGAAATCCCTTTCGCCTTAAAAAAGCAAGCTGCTTCTCCCCATTACCATCTGATCATCTCCTCCCAGTGTCGCAGATTGACATAGCATTCCAGTTCTGGTATAGGAATGGAATCGTGTTTTTTTATTACCTATTTGTTGATAACACATTAGTCTCATTTGATACTCTGAGGGTTGACCATAGTATTCCCACTTTTTTAGGTACCTGCAAACTCGCAGCTTTGCTAAAAAACATTTTCCTTCATTTCCACTCAAGCCAGCTCAGTGTCCAGTCGAGAGGTGCTTAGAGCTTAAGTCGCATCTGAAGGGCTCATTCTCCAGGAAAATACGACATAATTCTGAATATTAATCCGCCTTCCTGGGCAAATACAACATTTGCATGGGAGCAAGACATGGGTGGCGAGCTACCCGATGATACATGGCAACACAGTATTAAGCGTATCCACACGTTCAAAGTTTTTCACCCCCTCCATTACTAAAATGACAGATTTGCAAAAATATATCCAAATATTGACCCCAGGTGTTTTGCAATGCCCTCATAGTCCAGCGACTGTGGGACACATGTTTTGCTCATGCCAATCCTTGAGTGGCTTCTGGGACCCCATTTTTGAGACATTCTCACATATTTGTAGTACAACTATTAGCCCCAACCCGTTCACCACACATCTGCCTCGCTGCTACCTCACCACACATTTGCCTCGCTGCTAGCTCACCGCCTTGTCCTCTTTCATTGGAAGTCTGAAAAGCCGCCTTCCTTTATGAAATGGGTTAAGGAGGTTATGTCATCTCTGCTTCTGGAAAAGGTTAAGTACACTGTGCATGGGTCCTGATAAAAGTTCTAGTACTGTTTATATTTTTGTTCTATTTACTTTTCTGTGTTATCCTTGTATGATGCCTTGGGTGGTGTGGATGGATTGGAGGGAGGATGGGTGGGTGGATGGATCGAGGAATGAGGGGTTGGGGTTGTTCTGAAAATATCTGAAAATCTATAAATAAAGTTAAAAAAATAAAAATGTAATCACCAATTGTGGATGAAGAACAGGGCAGGCCATTCACAGTAATGATCTACAATAAAATGTCCCTACATTTCAAGCAAAAAACAACATCAGCAAAGCACTCACCATGTAAGCACAAGCTGACAATTATTCACTATTTTTGACTCCTGTCATTTGTGACCGACCGCCTTGATTCGGTCTTATGGAGCAAAATTTTAAATTGTGTTTTTTACATTGGATAAAAGTAGCGACTTAGAGCTAGAACATGGTGTAGCATACACTACAGTTGAGGAACAATGGGCAAGTAATTATGCTTTGAAAGTTGATAAACTTGTAACCCAACTTTTGATAAAATGGCCCTTGAATTTTTTGGTACACCTACTGGAGAGCTTTTCTTGGTCTACACCCATTCAGCATCGTTCACACCCTCTTAAACCTTAGCCCCACCCACCTCTTTAAGAATTGACATGTGAGGCCATGTGCTAAACAGAGCGAGTAAGGTGGTGTAGTTTAGTAGTAGTAAACAACCAAAGATTTCAAGATTAAAAGTGTTAAAAGTAGTAGCCTACAATATCTCCCGGTATAAATACACTTTATCTAGTCCTTGGCCTATATCCTAATATGACTTTGGTGCAGGTCATGTTGTTCTTCACATTACCGTCTCTGGTACACACACACTTTATCACATAAAGTCAAAGTTTATTTGTCACATGCACAGGATACACAAGGTGTAAACGATACAGTGAAATGGTTACTTGCATAGTAGCAATATCAAAAACAGAGTGTCCAGATAAAAATATTTTATGAATATTTGATCATTATTAGCTGACGCTTATGTGACACACTTTAAATGGATTGGTCATATGAATGAAATGCTATAACCACCACCCAGCCACATCTAGCTAAGTGGATGGGTCACTATTGTCTAGACATGTACACATGTTCATGGAATACAATAGATGGCCATAATCACCCCCAGACACACCTGGCTAACTTGATGGGTCATGTAATCATCTGGCGAGGTGGAGTTTTTTGTTTAGACATGTAGCTAGCTAAATAATAAATCGGCGTAACCCCAACTCATACTACTACCAATACAAACATTGTCATAGCTGTAGTATGAATCTGCATGTAGCTAAAGCTAACCAATCAGGTTCAATGTTAGCTAGCTAACATTAGGCTATAACTAGCAATGCAAATGGATTCTGATTCAAAAAATAATACTACACAGATCATAGAACTAACTTTAGCTAGCAAGCCAGCAAGCTAACATTCGCTAGCTAGCGAACTGTATGCTTTAACTTCCAATAAAAATGATTTTCTGACAAAATTAGAAACGTATAGTATCTGAAAATGTAGCTAGACGCTTACCTGTATACATGGATGAATGTTTTATGGCAGACTGGAACCATTCAACTCCGTTTTGTATGTAGCTACATCTTGTTTGGGAAGCATTGTGTCAAGTCACTCCGGTTCACACTGACTGTGGTGTGTACAGAAAGTAGCCCATCACTTTTTCCAACCGATCTGTTTAATGCGCCTGCTAAATTCAGGGCATCAATGTTGTTGAGAAAAGTATTAAAACTTTTGTAGTTCTCGATGGCTAACATTATATCTTTCAAAAACGGCGTGGAGAAAGGGCTATCAACAGAAACTGAGCAGCTCACGTTATAAACAGAAGAATCCTACATGATAGACCAATCCAAACTCATCTCCCGGCATGTCCAGGCCATCCATTATCTCAGCCAGTCATGGCTAGCAGGAAGGTGCCTGTCTTTTTATGTGGCTAAACCAACTAGGCTCATAATTTAACATTTTCATTTGTACTTGCGGAAGGAATACAAATGTGTAATTAAGGCACATGTTCTAGAAGACATTTCTGCCCAAAAAACACATTTTGATAAAATGCCTCTCCTGTGAAGTAGTGACGTGCGACATACACCTAGTTTCCTGAAACGAGTCACATATCACACTTACAGTGCATTCGGAAAGTTCTCAGGCCCCTTCCCTTTTTCCATATTTTGTCATGGTAGAGCCTTATTCTAAGATTAATTAATTTAATCGTTTTCCTCATCAATCTATCCACAATACCACATAATGACAAAGCGAAAACAGGTTTTTAGAAATGTTTGTACATTTATTCAAAATAAAAAACAGAAATACCTTACTTACATAAGTATTCAGACCCTTTGCTATGAGACTTGAAATTGAGCTCAGGTGCATCCTGTTTCCATTGATCATCCTTGAGATGCTTCTACAACTTGATTTGCCCCAAATGACTGAGCCCCAGCTGAGGGAAGAAATGCAACTGCCAACACTAGAGTCTATTAGAAAAACATTATAATAAAAAGTATATCACATAAGAATATTATGCAGATATGACATCGTAATTACTTATGTTACCCAACTAATTCTGATTCATCCACCACAGTGTTCAGAGAAAATGAAAACAATCCTGAAAAAGCACTGCCATATTCTGCATTCTTGGAATTCTTGGATCCACTCTAAGGTGGCTTAGCAGTTCAGACGTCTTTTCCGTATTGTCGTGTCGTGTCCTGTATATATATATATATTTACACCTTTTCTTCACATATCTTTTATTTATTTTATTATCCAAGAACTCAACTACAAAAGCTTTCCTGCAAAAGCTTTCCTGCAACCCGCTTCACCAATTACTAAAAGTATTATTTACCTCAATCTGAAAATCCATCGTGGAAGCTAGCTAGGGGCTAATTCAGAAGCTAGCCTGAAAGCTAACCAGAAGCTACTCCGATAGCTAGCCAGAAGCTAATCTGTAGCTGCCCCGAAATTAGCCGGTTTGCTGGCTAGCGTTGGTGTTTCAGCTGCCCACGTTTTGCGGTCATCAGCTATTCCTTTAGCTCGATAATCTACCGGCACTTTTGTGCAACGCGACTCGGACCGGAGCATTCCGGGACTTTTTTCTCTCAGTTTCCCCGGATTCCAACCGCAGGCTCTGGACACTTGCACCTTGATTTCGCAGCTAGCTAGCTGCATACCGTGTGACTATTGGCTTACGTCGACCCCGGAGCAAACTCAAATCATGCTGGAGCTAGCCAGCTGAGGAGTCCCATCACCATCCGGACCCGTTTCTTTTGTTGCTGCCGCAGATACGGAACCCCACCGGGCCTTCACGACTGACTGCCGCGACTGACTGCCGACGTTATCTGCCCGAGGGATTTATCCAACCGGCACCACCGTCCCGACGTTACCTGAATGCTCATCTGAGGCCCGCTAATCGTTAGCTGTCTTATCGGCTGCTACCTGAACAAAACCCCACTACACGGAACCTACCGACGGAAACGCACGAGGTATCTACAAACAGACCTCCATCCTATGCTGCTACCGATAGCCATATACCTGGCCAGCTGTCTGGATCGCCACGACCCCAACCAACCTCTACTCACTGGACCCTTATTGATCACTCGATTAAGCATGCCTCTCCTTAATGTAAATATGCCTTGTCCATTGCTGTTCTGGTTAGTGTTTATTGGCTTATTTCACTGTAGAGATTCTAGCCCTGCTCTCTATACCATATCCAACCTCTCAGTTCCACCACCCACATATGCGATGACATCACCTGGTTTCAATGATGTTTCTAGAGACAAGATCTCTCTCATCATCACTCAATACCTAGGTTTACCTCCACTGTATTCACATCCTACCATACCTTTGTCTGTACATTATTCCTTTAAACTATTTTATCGCCCCCAGAAACTTCCTTTTACTCTCTGCTCTAGTAGCTCTAGGCGACCAATTCTCATAGCTTTTAGCCGTACCATTATCCTACTCCTCCTCTGTTCCTCTGGTGATGTAGAGGTGAATCCAGGCCCTGCAGTACCTGGCTCCACTCCTATTCCCCAGGCGCTCTCTTTTGATGACTTCTGTAACCGTAATAGCCTTGGCTTCATGCATGTTAACATTAGAAGCCTCCTCCCTAAGTTTGTTTTGTTCACTGCTTTAGCACACTCTACCAACCCGGATGTTTTAGCCGTGTCTGAATCCTGGCTTAGAAAGACCACCAAAAATTCAGACATTTTTATCCCCAATTACAAGATTTTCAGACAAGATAGAATGGCCAAAGGGGGCGGTGTTGCAATCTACTGCAAAGACTGCCTGCAGAGTTCTGTTATACTATCCAGGTCTGTTCCCAAACAATTTGAACTTCTACTTTTAAAAATCCACCTCTCTAAAAACAAGTCTCTCACCGTTGCCGCCTGCTATAGACCACCCTCTGCCCCCAGCTGTGCTCTGGACACTATATGTGAACTGATTGCCCCCCATCTATCTTCAGAGCTCGTGCTGCTAGGCGACCTAAATTTGAACATGCTCAACACCCCAGCCACCCTACAATCTAAGCTTGATGCCCTCAATCTCACACAAATTATCAATGAACCTACCAGGTACCACCCCAATTCCGTAAACACGGGTACCCTCATAGATATCATCCTAACAAACTTGCCCTCCAAATACACCTCTGCTGTTTTCAACCAAGATCTCAGCGATCACTGCCTCATTGCCTGCATCCGTAATGGGTCAGCGGTCAAACGACCTCCACTCATCACTGTCAAACGCTCCCTGAAACACTTCAGCGAGCAGGCCTTCCTAATCGACCTGGCCGGGGTATCCTGGAAGGATATTGATCTCATCCCGTCAGTAGAGGATGCCTGGTCATTTTTAAAAAAATGCCTTCCTCACCATCTTGAATAAGCATGCCCCATTCAAGAAATTTAGAACCAGGAACAGATATAGCCCTTGGTTCTCTCCTGACCTGACTGCCCTTAACCAACAGAAAAACATCCTATGGCGTTCTGCATTAGCATCGAACAGCCCCCGTGATATGCAACTTTTCAGGGAAGCCAGAAACCAATATACACAGGCAGTTAGAACAGCCAAGGCTAGCTTTTTCAAGCTGAAATTTGCTTCCTGCAACACAAATTCAAAAAAGTTCTGGGACACCGTAAAGTCCATGGAGAATAAGAACACCTCCTCCCAGCTTCCAACCGCTCTGAAGATAGGAAACACTGTCACCACCGACAAATCCACTATATTTGAGAATTTCAATAAGCATTTTTCTACGGCTGGCCACCTGGCTACCCCTACCCCGGACAACAGCACTGCCCTCCCCTCTGCTACTCGCCCAAGCCTTCCCCATTTCTCTTTCTCCCAAATACAGTCAGCTGATGTTCTTAATGAGCTGCAAAATCTGGACCCTTACAAATCAGCCGGGCTAGATAATCTGGACCCTTTCTTTCTAAAACTATCTGCTGAAATTGTTGCCACCCCTATTACTAGCCTCTTCAACCTCTCTTTCGTGTCGTCTGAGATCCCCAAAGATTGGAAAGCAGCTGCGGTTATCCCCCTCTTCAAAGGGGGGGACACCCTTGACCCTAACTGCTACAGACCTATATCTATCCTACCCTGCCTTTCTAAGGTCTTCGAAAGCCAAGTCAACAAACAGATTACCGACCATTTCGAATCACACCACACCTTCTCCTCTATGCAATCTGGTTTCAGAGCTGGTCATGGGTGCACCTCAGCCACGCTCAAGGTCATAAACGATATCGTAACCGCCATCGATAGGAAACAATACTGTGCAGCCGTATTCATTGACCTGGCCAAGGCTTTTGACTCTGTCAATCACCACATCCTAATTGGCAGACTCGACAGCCTTGGTTTCTCTAATGATTGCCCCGCCTGGTTCACCAACTACTTCTCTGATAGAGTTCAGTGTGTCAAATCGGAGGGTCTGTTGTCCGGGCCTCTGGCAGTCTCTATGGGGGTGCCACAGGGTTCAATTCTTGGACCGACTCTCTTCTCTGTGTACATCAATGATGTCGCTCTTGCTGCTGGTGATTCTCTGATCCACCTCTACGCAGACGACACTATTCTGTATACTTCTGGCCCTTCTTTTGACACTGTGTTAACAACCCTCCAGGCGAGCTTCAATGCCATACAACTCTCCTTCCGTGGCCTCCAACTGCTCTTAAATACAAGTAAAACCAAATGCATGCTCTTCAACCGATCGCTGCCTGCTCCTGCCCGCCTGTCCAACATCACTACTTTGGACGGCTCTGACTTAGAATATGTGGACAACTACAAATACCTAGGTGTCTGGTTAGACTGTAAACTCTCCTTCCAGACCCACATCAAACATCTCCAATCCAAAGTCAAATCTAGAATTGGCTTCCTATTCCGCAACAAAGCATCCTTTACTCATGCTGCCAAACATACCCTTGTAAAACTGACCATCCTACCAATCCTCGACTTCGGTGATGTCATTTACAAAATAGCCTCCAAAACCCTACTCAATAAATTGGATGCAGTCTATCACAGTGCCATCCGTTTTGTCACCAAAGCCCCATATACTACCCACCACTGCGACCTGTACACTCTCGTTGGCTGGCCCTCGCTTCATACTCGTCGCCAAACCCACTGGTTCCAGGTCATCTACAAGACCCTGCTAGGTAAAGTCCCCCCTTATCTCAGCTCGCTGGTCACCATAGCAGCACCTACCTGTAGCACGCGCTCCAGCAGGTATATCTCTCTAGTCACCCCCAAAACCAATTCTTCCTTTGGACGCCTCTCCTTCCAGTTCTCTGCTGCCAATGACTGGAACGAACTACAAAAATCTCTGAAACTGGAAACACCTATCTCCCTCACTAGCTTTAAGCACCAGCTGTCAGAGCAGCTCATAGATTACTGCACCTGTACATAACCCATCTACAATTTAGCCCAAACAACTACCTCTTTACCTACTGTATTTATTTATTAATTTATTTTGCTCCTTTGCACCCCATTATTTCTGTCTCTACTTTGCACTTTCTTCCACTGCAAACCAACCATTCCAGTGTTTTTTTAGTTTTTATTTTTACTTGCTGTGTTGTACTCACTTCACCTCCATGGCCTTTTTATATTTTTATTTATCTATACATATATCTGTTTGCCTTCACCTCCCTTATCTCACCTCACTTGCTCACATTGTATATAGACTTATTTATTTTTTTCTCACTGTATTATTGACTATATGTTTGTTTTACTCCATGTGTAACTATGTGTTGTTGTATGTGTCGAACTGCTTTGCTTTATCTTGGCCAGGTCGCAATTGTAAATGAGAACGTGTTCTCAATTTGCCTACCTGGTTAAAAAAAAAAAAAAAAAAAAAAAAAAAAAAAATGACAAAAAACCTCCTCAAATAACCCCCACTGGTGGTCTATAAGTCTTGTCGTAATATTGGGGATAGCTTAGTGAGATTTGACCTGCCCCCTGAGCTCACTCAGACTCGCTTGACACCCATTCCAAATGGGAACTACAAATGTGGCTTATGCGTACAGTGCAATAGCACTACAGAAACATCCTTCTTCAGACACCCACATACAGGTTGAAAAATCCCTGTCAGGGGTATCATCTCATGCAAGACCAAAGGGAGTAATCTATCTCATCACCTTTTCATGTGGAAAATCCTACGTAGGACAAACAAAAATAGAATTAAAACAATGCATAGCTGAACACCGCAGCTCAATCAGGTGTAAGAACATTGCCTATCCAGTAGCAGATCACTTTGTTGAAGCTAACCATCCCATCTCCTCCCTCAAATACACAGGCATTGAGCATGTTGCTCCACCAAGGAGTGGAGGTAACATCGAGATCCTACTACTACAGAGGGAGGCCTACTGGATATCCTATTTAAAAACATTGACCCCTAGTGATCTGAATATTGACCTTGATCTCAGACCCTTCTTATGAACAATTTGATTTTCTATGAACAAGTTATATAAGTGAATATATTCTTTCTACAGCTTATCTGCGTACACCCAATATGTTCCCCCTGTTGATGACTTGCCTAGTTAAATAAAGATTTTTTTTAAAACGATGTTTATTATGGATTATGGTTGAACCAAAAGATTCCATGTAACAAAAAAATATGAAATTAGAAACAATTAAATATATATGTGAAATGTAATTAAACAATAATGCATGTTGTTGCTAATCTTATGCTAATGCTAATGATAACAATAGCCTAATATATTCAATTTGCTGTAAACTATTGTCTTTTAACAGTTCCACTCAATTTATTGTAATCAACCTAATAATTATGACACACTCCTCACTATTGTCATTGGTTGCACTAATTGCATTGTTTTGTCTACATAACCAGGTTCAAGCATTTATGAAATTACCCTGAAGAAGGCACATTGATGCCGAGACGTTGGTGGTTTACCCAATAAATTACTGGGAGTTTATACATAGAGTGTGCGACTCTCTTTGTTTTTATAGCTTAAAGTTTATCAACCCAAAAAACAGGCTACATGAGAAAAAGAGATACCATTGAATATGTGCAATGTCGTAACCCAAAGTCCCTTTGCACATAATGTTGATGTCAGGCTTGCACGTCAGTGTCAATCATTTTAGCCCAAGGATATGATCGAAACTTAAGTCTTCATATAAAGTCGTCCGGATGCTACTCGGTGGTGCAGGATGAATGAATAAGGCCACGCTATCTTAAGGGTAGCTCACTGGCTAAATAAGTGAGGTAACGTTAGCCATTTCGAGTCCGTTGACATGGAGCTAAACATCTTTGCTGGCATTTTACAGTGTTTTATGTAATCCAATGGAAGAGAATTATCAGCATAACAAAAATAAACTTAAACATGACATCAACGTTCAATGAACAGCCACCTCGCCTGTCATATAGAAGAAACTGAGCTAACTGATGAGCACATACAGGCTACAAATAATATAAGGAAACTTTGAGTGGGCTAGCTCACCATATTATTCACTTTACTGTTATGCTAGCTACAGTACTACAGTAGCAGCTAATAAATTAGCTAATGTTCATTAGCTTGCCAACAGTCACATAATCCAAGGTGGGTTAATTCTCCGTACTCCAGAGTGGTGGTAAACTTCACAGCGGAAACATGACTAGGAAGAAGATTCACGTTGTATGCCACGGATGAATGCCTCGGCTTGAGAGTGAGATTCAATCTTGTGTGACCGTCCATTGTAAGTCAGACATAGTTTAGCTGGGAAGGCTATTCCATAGGCAATGTTGAGGGACATGAGCTGGCATTTGACCCCGTCATAGCCTTTTCTTTTTTGGTGCAGGTCTGCTGTAAGGTCAGGGAAGAACATTAACTCTTGGTCCCCGTACATTACCTTGCCCTTAGCCCTGGCTTTCCACATCACTGACTTTGTTTTGAGAGTTGAGAAACTTCATGATAAGGACTCGAGGAGAGGGGTGGTTTCTCTGGCCTCTAGGAGCCGGAAGCCGATGGGCTCTTTCAAAGTACAGGGGGTCCGGGACGTTGTCCGGCCCCAATGCCTCGGGAAGCCATCTCTCGAGTAGCCTTGGTCACATTTAACCTCACTAATCCTTGTTAGGACACCTTTGACTTTGGTGGAAAAGTCCACCCTAATGGCAGAGATTCCAAAGCCCCTTGGTTCTGGTTCTGGTTTAAGCCGTCAACATCGTTGGTAGTCATGTCGGACTTGTGGTTTCAGGAGCATGCAGGGCTAACTGGGTTAGTAAACCTGGCTGAATTAGGGCTAACTGGCCTAGCCTGGACCACGTTGTTGATACGAGATGTTCTTCTTGTTTTAGGAGAACTATGTTTAAGTCAAATCATAATGGATGTAGATGCACCTGAAATTGTCCAAGAACATGCTGTTTGTGTTACAAGGATTTAAAATAAGAGATTAAAATAATTTAAAAGAAGTTTAGCCCGAAATGATCAAGAGAGCACTAAAACCACATCCGCTCAGTTCAACGCCATAACCACCCACTTGGCACTTTTAATGATGTTTGGACTACTGATGTTTTCAACATCTGATTATCATCTGGGTATTTTTTTTAAAAATGTAATAAAAATAACCTGTTACTGCACTCCACAATGAAACATTTGTTGAACACTTGAATTTTCTTTTTTTACATATCGCTTACGGTAACATAAACTAATAAAAATGCTATTGTGTTATTTAAAATATTTTTTTACGTATTCTAATGTCAAATCAAATTTGATTGGTCACATGCGCCAAATTTTTGTATATTTTTGTATTTATTTAACTTTTATTCAACTAGGCAAGTCAGTTAAGAACAAATTATTATATACATTGATTGCTTACCCCGGACAAACCCTAACCCGGACGACACTGGTCCAATTGTGCACCGCCCTATGGGACTCCCAATCACGTCCGGTTGTTATACAGCCTGCAATTGAACCAGGGTCTGTATTGACGCCTCTAGCACTGAGATGCGGTGCCTTAGACCACTGTGCCACTTACAAGCCCTTAACCAACAATGCAGTTCAAGAAATAGAGTTAAGAAAATATTTTCTAAGTAAAAAAATCAAATCAAATCAAAAAGTAACACATGAAAATGACATAACAATAACGAGGCTATATACATGTTACCTAAAACCTTCATAAACACAACCGAGTGATAACTTTTTTTGCTTTAGCATATATGAAATTAATTAATTACACTGTTAGAATGTTGTGGTCAGGAAGAAGGAGGGTCCCTTGAGTCCCAGCGGTTCTAGTGTTAAACGCCTTGCAGTAAAAATTTGAACAAATCCTTGATTCGTAATAGAACTTTCAGATCTTGTTATGACGATAAATCAGGCCTTGGCAACGGATTGTAGCTGATTGGCAGCTTTTCAGGCAATTGAGAAATACACGGAACAAAAATATAGCTGCAACATGTAAAGTGTTAGTTCCATGTTTCATGAGCTGAAATAAAAGATCCCATAAATGTTCCATACGCACATAAAGCTTATTTCTCTCAAATTTTGTGCACAAATTTGTTTACATCCCTGTTAGTGAGCATTTCTCCTTTGTCAAGATAATCCATCCACCTGACAGGTGTGGCATATCAAGAAACTGAATAAACAGAATGATCGTTACACAGGTGCAACTTGTGCTGTGCACAATAAAAGGCCACTCTAAAATGTGCAGTTTTGTCACAACACAATGCCGCTGATGTCTCAAGTTTTGAGGGAACGTGCAATTGGAATGCTGACTGCAGGAATGTCCACTAGAGCTGTTGCCAGAGTATTGCATGTTCATTTCTCTACCATGAGCCACCTTCAACGTCATTTTAGAGAATTTGGCAGTGCGTCCAACCGGCATCACAACCGCAGACCACGTGTATGACATTGTATGGGCGAGCGGTTTGCTGATTGCAAAGTTGTGAACAGAGTGCCCCATCGTGGTGGTGAGGTTATGGTATGGGCAGGCATAAGCCATGGACAATGAACACAATAGCATTTCATCAATGACAATATGAATGCACAGAGATCCCGTGATTAGATCATGAGGCCCAATGTAGTACCATCCATCCGCTGACATCACCTTATGTTTCAGCATGATAATGCACGGCATTTTTCTGATCCACGTTCCTACTTTTTTTAAAACAGATGCATATTTGTATTCCCACTCATGTGAAATCCACAGATTAGGGCCTAATGAATTGATTTAAATTCACAGATGTCCTTATATGAACTGTAACTCAGTAAAATCTTAAAATTGTTGCGTGTTACGGTTATACACTGCTCAAAAAAATAAAGGGAACACTTAAACAACACAATGTAACTCCAAGTCAATCACACTTCTGTGAAATTAAACTGTCCACTTAGGAAGCAACACTGATTGACAATAAATTTCACATGCTGTTGTGCAAATGGAATAGACAAAAGGTGGAAATTATAGGCAATTAGCAAGACACCCCCCAAAACAGGAGTGATTCTGCAGGTGGTGACCACAGACCACTTCTCAGTTCCTATGCTTCCTGGCTGATGTTTTGGTCACTTTTGAATGCTGGCGGTGCTCTCACTCTAGTGGTAGCATGAGACGGAGTCTACAACCCATTACATTGTGTTGTTTAAGTGTTCCCTTTATTTTTTTGAGCAGTGTATATATGTTTTTAGAAAACAGTTAATGCACTGAAGCGTGGAAATTAATCTCCCTCCCTGCTTTATCAAGTTGTGTCAGAGTTTAGCATCTTTCTTACTGCAGCTTTCTGCTCCCCTAATTGTGGAATCATTGACACATATTTTTAATCTGACAATTATTTTGGGTGCTATCCCTAAGGCCTGGAAGGCCGCCCATGTACTCCCTCTCGACACAGGTGGTGGCCCCTCTGACATTAAGTATCTTGCCTAGCAATTAAAAATAATATTTAATCAACACTCAGCTTAGATCTTTTCAAAATGTATTCTAACTGTCCACCAGTCGGGTTTCAGGCCATATCACAGCATTATATCTGCTGCTTCTTTGGTGATAAATGAGACTGTAAATTGTGTGGACAAAAGGCAGCATTGTGCTGTCATTTTCATAGACCTGTTGAAGGCTTTCGACACTGTTGACCATTTATTATGAATTTGTAGACTGTCTGAAATTGGCCTCAGTCAGGCAGCCTGCATTTGGTTTGAAAACTACCTGACAAACAGGACACAATGTGTTTCTTCTGATGGAACGGGACATGGTAGTAGGTGCCAAGTCGCACTGGTTTGTGTCAAGAACGGCAACGCTGCTGGGATTTTCATGCTAAACAGTTTCCCGTGTGTACCAAGAATGGTCCACCACTCAAAGGACATCCAGCTAACTTGACACAACTGTGGGAAGCATTGGAGTCAACATGGGCCAGCATCCCTGTGGACCGCTTTTGACGCCTTGTAGAGTACATGCCCCAATGAGTTGAGGGGGGGTGAACTCAATATTAGGATGGTGTTCTTAATGTTTGTACACTCAGTGTACAGTACAGTGTACACTTGATGTGTATGTTTGATACAGGGCTCATCTGTAAAAGAGACCTTGGTCTCAGCATGACTGATCTCATCTCCTGATTACAGCGGATCGTCACATATTATGTTACCTTTTGTTCTGTTCTTATAAAGTAATCATGTTAATGTGTCCTCTTTCCCAGCCCCTCCATCAATAAGCACTGGGAGGCAGAGCTATCAGCTCTAAAGGGGAACAATGCTAAGCTAACAGCCGCTCTGCTGGAGTCCACAGCTAACGTCAAACAGTGGAAACAACAACTGGCCGCCTACCAGGAGGAGGCCGAGAGACTACACAAACGGGTGAGGAGGCAGAAGACATGGGAGAGAGACGGGAGATGGGAATGGTGTGTGGAGCATCAATGGTATTTGTTCAGTTTATGTGTGTATCTTGTTTCTGATTTAGTTTGTCTGTGTGTGTGTGTGTGTGTGTGTGTGTGTGTGTGTGTGTGTGTGTGTGTGTGTGTGTGTGTGCGTGCGTGCGTGCGTGCGTGCGTGCGTGCGTGCGTGCGTGTGTGTCTAGGTGACTGAGCTAGAGTGCCAGAGCACACAGACCACTGTGATCAAATCCCAGAAGACGGAGCTAAACCAGACCATTGAGGACCTGGAAAGCACTCTGAAGGATAAAGAAGAGGTACGTGTGTGACATATTTGGAGACACCTATTTTATTTTATCTTTATTTTAGCAGGGAGTCCCATTGGGACCAAGGCTTCTTTTCCAAGGGAGCTCTGCATGAACACAATTTATAACAGTCAAACATAATAAGAACATACAATACTACAAGCAATTTAAGAAGCAAACACATTCGCCTGCATTAAAGCTTGGTGTGCTATAACACACTGGGTCCATTGCCTCCAATACAGTGGTAGCTGCATTCATATAGACTATATCACCATAGTGTAAAGCCGGAATGTCGATTGAACAATTTGTTTTCTACTATTTAATGAAAGGCATGCCCTATTCCTATAAAGGAAGCCCATTTTAAGTCTTAACTTGTAACTAACCCATCAATATTATTTTTGGAAGATAGCTTGTCGACAATCCAGATACCCAGATATTTGTAAGCAGGGAAACGTTCACCAATTTTTCACCAATTTTTTTTTTTTCACCAATTCACCAATTTTTCACATTTGTGTTTTTTCATCAGAAAATATTTACGGGTACTTTCATCAGTGTGTAAAATATGACTGTTCTCAAATTTGTTTATTCATAAATTTTAGTATCAAAATGGGTTTTGTTGCAAAATGCTATATATTTATTGTTTAGCTGGAATGGAATGTTCGTATCCTGTGTATTTGACTGTGATATGTGGTTGTCTAACCTAGCAACCTTAAGATGAATGGACTAAGTCACTCTGGATAAGAGCATCTGCTAAATGACTCAAATGATAAATGTAAATATTTGACATACAGATCTCATGTTACTGTATTGATACGCACACACACACCGACACAACACAGACACATGCACTCAAACACACATACACACACGCTTTTACACTCATCATTTGCCGATGCTACTCTGTTCTTTATTTTACTACAATTATTATCTATCATGATGCCTAGTCACTTTACCCTGCCTTTATGTACATATCTACCTCAAATACCTCGTACCCCTGTACATTAATCTGGTACTCCCTGTAGTGCTTCAGAATGTATGAATACCTCCTGACTTATTCCACATTTTGTTGTCTTACATTCAAAATTGATTGAGTTCATTGTTTTTCTCACCCATCTACACAAAATACCCCTAATGACAAATCAAAAACGTGTTTTAGAAATGTTTGCAAATGTATTGAACATGAAATACATAAATATCTCATTTACGTATGTGTTCACACCCCTTGAGTCAATACTTTTTAGAAGCACCTTTGGCAGCAATAACAGCTGTCAGTCTTCTGGGATAAGTCTCTAAGAGCTTTGCACACCTCGATTGTACAATATTTGCCCATTTTTGTTTTTAAAATCCTTCAAGCTCTGTCACGTTGATTGTTGATAATTGCTAAACAGCAAGACTTGACATATATTTTCAAGACGATTTATGTCAAAACTGTAACTATGCAATCTCAGGAACATTAAATTATGTCTTGGTAAGCAACTCCAGTGTAGATTTGGCCTTGTGTTTTAGGTTATTGTTCTGCTGAAAGGTGAATGTGTCTCCTAGTGTCTGTTGGAAAGCAGACTGAACCAGGTTTTTCTCTGGGATTTTGCCTGTGCTTATATCTGTATTCCTGTCACGCCCTGGCCTTATTATTCTTTGTTTTCTTGATTATTTTAGTTAGGTCAGGGTGTGACATGGGTAATGTTTATGTTTTGTTGGTTTTGGATGTTTATTTGGTAAAGGGGTTATGGGGTGTAAAATATGGTTTTGTGTTTAGTGTAGATGTCTAGCATTGTCTATGGTGGTTAGTTGTCTAGGAGAGTCTATGGTTACCTGAATGAGTTCCCAATTAGAGACAGCTGATTTCGGTTGTCTCTGATTGGGAGCCTTATTTAGGGTAGCCATAGGCTCTCATTGGTTGTGGGTAATTGTCTATGTAAGAACGTTTGTAGCCTGTTTGTATGTGCACAACGTTTGTAGCTTCACGGTCGTTTTGTATAGTTTTGTTAAAGTGTTTCGTGTCGTGTTCATCTTCGTGTTAAAATAAAAGAGAAGATGTATTCATATCCAGCTGCGCCTTGGTCCTCATTCTCTCCAGTACACGATCGTGACAGAATTACCCACCATCGGACCAAGCAGCGGAAAACAAGGCAACAGGACCTACCCATAAAGGATTTCTGGACATGGGAGGAGATACTGGATGGTAAGGGGCCGTGGGATCAACCTGGAGAATATCGCCTCCCTCGTGAAGAGCTGGAGGCAGCGAAAGCCGAGAGGAGGCGATATGAGGAGGCAGCACGGAGACAAGGCTGGAAGCCCGTGAGTACAACCCAAAAATTTCTTGGGGGGGGCCTTAAAGGGAGTGTGGCGAAGTCAGGTAGGAAACCTGCGCCTACTCCCTGTACTTACCGTGGAGAGCGAGAGTACGGGCAGACACCGTGTTACGCAGTAGAGCGCACGGTGTCTCCTGTACGCGTGCATAGCCCGGTTCGGTACATTGCAGCTCCACGTATCGGCCGGGCTAGACTGAGCGTTGAGCCATATGTCATGAAGCCGGCCCAACGCATCTGGTCACCAGTGCGTCTCCTCGGGCCGGCGTACATGGCACCAGCCTTACGCATGGTGTCCCCGGTTCGCCTACATAGGCCGGTGCGGGTTATTCTACCTCCCCGCACTGGTCAGGCGACGGGGAGCATAGAACCAGGTAAGGTTGGGCAGGCTCGGCGTTCAAGGGAGCCAGTACGCCTGCACGGTCCGGTATTACCGGCGCCACCTCCCCGCCCCAACCCAGTACCACCAGTGCCTCCTCCACGCACTAGCTATATGGTGCGTGTCTCCAGCCCTTTACCACCAGTGTCTAAACCACGCACCAAGCCTCCTGTGTGTCCCCAGAGTCCTGTGCGTCCTGTTGCTGCTCCCCGCACTAGCCCTGAGATGCGTGTCCCCAGCCCGGTGCCACCAGTCCCGGCACCACGCACCAGGCCTACAGTGCGCCTCAGCCGGCAGGAGTCTGCCGTCTGCACAGCATTGACTGAACTGCTCGTCTCCCCAGCGCCATCTGAGCCATCCGTCTCCCCAGCGCCATCTGAGCCATCCGTCTCCCCAGCGCCATCTGAGCCATCCGTCTGCAATGAGCCTGCAAAGCCGCCCGTCTGCCATGAGCCTGCAAAGCCGCCCGTCTGCCATGAGCCCACTGAGCCGTCCGCCAGACAGGAGCCGCTAGAGTCGCCAGCCAGACAGGAGCCGCTAGAGCCGTCCGTCAGACAGGATCTGCCAGAGCCGCCAACCAGACAGGATCTGCCAGAGCCGCCAACCAGACAGGATCTGCCAGAGCCGCCAACCAGACAGGATCTGCCAGAGCCGCCAACCAGACAGGAGCAGCCAGATCAGTCAGCCAGCCATGAGCAGCCAGATCCGTCAGCCAGCCATGAGCAGCCAGATCCGTCAGCCAGCCATGAGCAGCCAGATCCGTCAGCTAGCCATGAGCAGCCAGATCCGTCAGCTAGCCATGAGCAGCCAGATCCGTCAGCTAGCCATGAGCAGCCAGATCCGTCAGCTAGCCATGAGCAGCCAGATCCGTCAGCTAGCCATGAGCAGCCAGATCCGTCAGCTAGCCATGAGCAGCCAGATCCGTCAGCTAGCCATGAGCAGCCAGATCCGTCAGCTAGCCATGAGCAGCCAGATCCGTCAGCTAGCCATGAGCAGCCAGATCCGTCAGCTAGCCATGAGCAGCCAGATCCGTCAGCTAGCCATGAGCAGCCAGATCCGTTAGCCAGCCATGAGCAGCCAGATCCGTTAGCCAGCCATGAGCAGCCAGATCTGTCAGCCAGCCATGGGCTGTCCCTCAGTCCGGAGCTGCAGTCCCTCAGTCCGGAGCTGCAGTCCCTCAGTCCGGAGCTGCAGTCCCTCAGTCCGGAGCTGCAGTCCCTCAGTCCGGAGCTGCAGTCCCTCAGTCCGGAGCTGCAGTCCCTCAGTCCGGAGCTGCAGTCCCTCAGTCCGGAGCTGCAGTCCCTCAGTCCGGAGCTGCCCCCTACCCTGGAGCTGCCCCTTACCCTGGAGCTGACCCTGGTACTGCCCCTGACCCTGGTACTGCCCCTGACCCTGGTACTGTCCCTGACCCTAGTACTGCCCCTGACCCTGGTACTGCCTCTTACCCTGGTACTGCCCCTTAGTCCGGAACTGCCCCTGAATGCAATGGGGTTAATGTGGAGGGGGGTCGTTTGGAGGAGGCCTAGGAGGTGGTTAGGTACTGTGGTAACGTGGGGACTACGACCAGAGCCAGAGCCGCCACCGTGGAGGGGAGCCCACCCAGACCCTCCCCTAGACTGTGTATGGTGCGCCCGGAGTTCGCGCCTCAAGGGGGGGGTTATGTCACGCCCTGGCCTTATTATTCTTTGTTTTCTTGATTATTTTAGTTAGGTCAGGGTGTGACATGGGTAATGTTTGTTTTGTTGGTTTTGGATGTTTATTTGGTAAAGGGGTTATGGGGTGTAAAATATGGTTTTGTGTTTAGTGTAGATGTCTAGCATTGTCTATGGTGGTTAGTTGTCTAGGAGAGTCTATGGTTACCTGAATGAGTTCCCAATTAGAGACAGCTGATTTCGGTTGTCTCTGATTGGGAGCCTTATTTAGGGTAGCCATAGGCTCTCATTGGTTGTGGGTAATTGTCTATGTAAGAACGTTTGTAGCCTGTTTGTATGTGCACAACGTTTGTAGCTTCACGGTCGTTTTGTATAGTTTTGTTAAAGTGTTTCGTGTCGTGTTCATCTTCGTGTTAAAATAAAAGAGAAGATGTATTCATATCCAGCTGCGCCTTGGTCCTCATTCTCTCCAGTACACGATCGTGACAATTCCGTTTCTTTTTATCCGAAAAAACTCCCTTGTCCTTGCCAATGACAAGCATAACCATAACATGATGCAGCCACCACCATGCTTGAAAATATGAAGAGTGGTAATCAGTGATGTGTTGGATTTGCCCCAAACATAATGCTTTGTATTCAGGACAAAAAGTACATTCCTTTTTCACATGTTTTGCAGTATTACTTAACCTGTCTAGGATCAGCGTGGCGCTAGCGGCACACCCCCCCCCCCCCCCCACTGAAAAACCAGTGCCGCGAAATTCAAAAAAAATATTTTTTTTAAATATTTAACTTTCACACATTAAAGTCCAATACAGCTAATGAAAGACACAGATCTTGTGAATCCAGTCAACATTTCCGATTTTTAAAATGTTTTACAGGGAAGACACAATATGTAAAGATGTACATCTATTACCTAAAAACACATTAGCATAATCCACCATCTTTTATTTGTCCACCAACACCAGTAGCCATCACCAATTCGGCTAAACTAAGATATTTATAGCCCCTAACCAACAAAAAAACTCATTAGATGACAGTCTGATAACATATTTATGGTATGGGATAGGTTTTGTTAGAAAAAAGTGCATATTTCAGGTAGATGGCATAGTTTACAATTGCACCCACCATCACAAATGGACTAGAATAATTACAATGAGCAACGTGTTTACCTAACTACTAATCATCAAACATTTCGTAAAAATACACAGCATACACGAATCGAAAGACACAGATCCTGTGAATACAGACAATATTTCAGATTTTCTAAGTGTCTTACAGCGAAAACACAATAAATCGTTATATTAGCTTAGCACATAGCAATTAGCAGCCCAGCATTGATTCTAGCCAAAGTGAGCGATAAAAGTCAACATCGCCAAAAGATATTAATTTTTTCACTAACCTTCTCAGAATTCTTCCGATGACACTCCTGTAACATCACATTACAACATGCATATACAGTTTGATCGAAAATGTTTATATTTAGCCACCAAAATCATGGTTAGACAATGTGAAATGTAGACAAGCTGGTAAAGAAAAAGTCCTTGCGCCACTTAGACAGTGATCTACTCTTATACATAAATACTCATAAACGTGACTAAAAAATATAGGGTGGACAGGGATTGATAGACAATTTAATTCTTAATACAATTGCGTTATTACATTTTTTAATTTATCCTTACTTTTCAATACAGTTTGCGCCAAGCGAAGCTACGTCAAAAAACATGGCGTCCTAAGCCACTAAAATGTTTCGACAGAAACACGATTTATCATAATAAAAATGTCCTACCTTGAGCTGTTCTTCCATCAGTATCTTGGGCAAAGGATCCTTTCTTGGGAGAAATCGTCTTTTGGTGGAAAGCTGTCCTCTTGCCATGTGGAAATGTCAACTGCGTTCGGGATGAACTGAAAAGCGTGCCCAACTTTTCACATCGTTGCAAAAATAAATGTCCCAAAATCGCACTAAACGGATATAAATTGCTATAAAACGCTTTAAATTAACTACTTTATGATGTTTGTAACTCCTATAACGAGTGAAAAGATGACCGGAGAAATATAACAGGCTAAACTAACGCTTGGAACAGGAGAGGGTCGGTGTCTTCCACGCGCGTTACGCAGCAAGAAAAGACTTGCTAGCTAAAGGTTTTTTTCATTTGTAGTGCCTGTGAACGCGCAATCGACCCCATTGGAATCGTCATCACGTAAAGGCATCCAGGGGAAGACGTAAGAAGTGTCCGTATAGTCATAGCAACGACAGTGCCCTTTTAACTGACTTCAGAAAAGTGGCCAACATTTCTCAAATCTGACTCCATGTCAGGGAAATTGCTGTAGAATGGGCTCTGTTCCACTTAGAGACAAAATTTCAACTCCTATAGAAACTATAGACTGTTTTCTATCCAATAATAATAATAATAATATGCATATTGTACGATCAAGGATTTTGTGGGAAGCCGTTTAAAAAATTAGCCAAATTAGCATAAATAGTCTAAACAGCGCCCCCATCCCCAACAGGTTAAGTGCCTTGTTGCAAACAGGATGCATGTTTTGGAATATGTGTATTCTGTACAGGCTTCCTTCTTTTCACTCTTGCATTAAGGTTAATATTGTGGAGTAACTACCTTAGTATTGTATTGAGTTTTGTGGAGTAACTACCTCTATCCATAGTTTTCTCATATCAAAACAATTGAACTCTGTTGGTTAAAACTCTGAGCAGTTCCCTTCCTCTCCGACAATTGAGTTAGGAAATACAACTATCTCTGTAGTGACTGGGTGACTTGATACCCATTCAAAGTCTAATTAATAACTTCACCATGCTCAAAGGAATATTCAGCGTTTTTTTTTTTTTACACACACATCTACCAATCGTTGCCCTTCTTTGCCAAGCATTGAAAAACCTCCCTGGTCATTGTGGTTGAATCTCTGCTTGAAATTCACTACTCGATTGAAGGACTTCACAGTATGTGTGGGGTACAGAGGGGAGTAATAGTGGTTAACATAATTCAAAAATCATGTTAACAACTATATTTGAACACGGAATACATCCATGCAACTTATTATGCGATTTCGTGAGCACATTTTTACTCCTGAATGTATTTAGGTGTGCCAAAACAAAGGGGTTGAATTGACATTTTAATATATATTTTTTTCAACATTATTACTTTGACATTATAGGGTATTGTGTGTGGATGTGTAACACAATCTCAATTTCTTCTATTTTAAATTCAGTCTGTAACACAATGTGGGAAAAGTAAAGTGGTGTGAATACTTTCTGATGGCACAGTAGGTTCATTCTTGTGTATTTCATTCCTCTTGTGTTATTATTATTATTTTTCACTCAATTTGTATTTGGTAGGATTGCCTTTAAACTGTTTAACTTGGGTCAAACGTTTCGGTTAGCCTTCCACAAGCTTCCCACAATAAATTGGGTGAATTTTGGCCCATTCCTCCTGACAGAGCTGGTGTAACTGAGTCAGGTTTGTAGGCCTCCTTGCTCACACACATTTTTCAGTTCTGCCCACAAATGTTCTATAGGATTGAGGTCAGGGCTTTGTGATGGCCACTCCAATACATTGCCTTTGTTGTCGACAACTTTGGAAGTATGCTTGGGGTCATTGTCCATTTGGAAGACCCATTTGCGACAAAGCTTTAACTTCCTGACTGGTGTCTTGAGATGTTGCTTCAATATATCCTCATAATTTTCTTGCCTCATGATGCCATCTCTTTTGTGAAGTGCACCAGTCCCTCCTGCAGAAAAGCACCCCCACAACATGATCTTGCCACCCCCGTGCTTCGCGGTTGGGATGTTGTTCTTCGGCTTGCAAGCCACCCCCTTTTTCTATTTTTGTTTCATCAGACCAGAGGACATTTCTCCAAAAAGTATGATCTTTGTCCCCATGTGCAGTTGCAAACCGTAGTCTGGCTTTTTTATGGCGGTTTTGGAGCAGTGGCTTCTTCCTTGCAGAGCGGCCTTTCAGGTTATGTCAAGTTAGGAATCGTTTTACTGTGGATATAGATACTTTTGTACCTGTTTCCTCCATCATCTTCACAAGGTCTTTTGCTGTTGTTCTGGGATTGATTTGCACTTTTCGCACCAAAGTACGTTAATCTCTAGGAGATAGAATGCGTCTCCTTCCTGAGCGGTATGACGGATGCGTGGTCCTATGGTATTTATACTTCCATATTATTGTTTGTACAGATGAACCAGACTTGTGGAGGATGAACCAGACTAGTCGAGGTCTACAAACTTTTTTTTGAGGTCTTGGCTGATTTCTTTTGATTTTCTCATGATGTCAAGCAAAGAGGCACTGAGTTTGAAGGTAGGCCTTGAAATACATCCACAGGTACACCTCCAATTGACTCAAATGAATAAATAATTTTCAAACCAGCTACACACAGCCTGCCTGGTGCAGGACAATTGATGAAAGTTTCAGAATATTTACTGAGTGATCCACAGTGTCAAAAGCTTTAGACAGGTTAATAAATAGGGCTGCACAATGTTAATTTTTATCCAAACAATTAAGAACATAATTTAAGACCAAAGAAGTAGCAGAGATGGTGCTATGACCTGGTCTGAAACCTGACTGGTGTACATTTAGAACACATTCCACAGTTAAAAAGGATCTAAGTTGGGTGTTTAACAAGGATTATACACTGCTCAAAAAAATAAAGGGAACACTTAAACAACACAATGTAACTCCAAGTCAATCACACTTCTGTGAAATCAAACTGTCCACTTAGGAAGCAACACTGATTGACAATAAATTTCACATGCTGTTGTGCAAATGGAATAGACAAAAGGTGGAAATTATAGGCAATTAGCAAGACACCCCTCAAAAAAGGAGCGATTCTGCAGGTGGTGACCACAGACCACTTCTCAGTTCCTATGCTTCCTGGCTGATGTTTTGGTCACTTTTGAATGCTGGCGGTGCTCTCACTCTAGTGGTAGCATGAGACGGAGTCTACAACCCACACAAGTGGCTCAGGTAGTGCAGTTCATCCAGGATGGCACATCAATGCGAGCTGTGGCAAAAAGGTTTGCTGTGTCTGTCAGCGTAGTGTCCAGAGCATGGAGGCGCTACCAGGAGACAGGCCAGTACATCAGGAGACGTGGAGGAGGCCGTAGGAGGGCAACAACCGAGCAGCAGGACCGCTACCTCCGCCTTTGTGCAAGGAGGTGCACTGCCAGAGCCCTGCAAAATGACCTCCAGCAGGCCACAAATGTGCATAAAAATCTGTTCATAATTATACGACACAGAATGGCACCTGACCAACTCTGCTATTTTGTGTGTTTTTGTACATAATGTTTCCGCCATCGTTTCCTGTGACCGAAAAAGGCTTCTGGATATGAGAACAGCGATTTGGATGAAGATTTCTCCTTAAATGAGTCAGCGGCGCAGGAAATACTTCTCACCCTGACCAGGCCCTAATTCCAGAGACTCGGAAAAGGAAGAGACGGCGTAAGAGGCCAACGTGCGGTCACTTTGATGAAACTACGTTGACTAATAAATTATCCAGCTCTACCCTACGTTCTATTGGTGAACGTACCACTACTGGAGAACAAACTGGACGAGCTCTATTCGAGACTATCCTATCAACGGGAGCTGAAGACCTGTAATATCTTATGTTTCTCGGCGTCCTGCCTGAACAAGGACATGGATAATCTACATCTAGCTGGTTTTTCTATGCATCAGCGGGATCGAACTGCAGCCTTGTGTAAGCTCAAGGGGGAGGTGTGGGTGTCTTTGTTGACAACAGCTGGTGTGCGATCTCTAATTTTAAGGAACTCTCAAGGTTCTACTCGCCTGAGTTAGAATACCTCATGATAAGCTGTAGACCATGCTATTTACCAAGACCGTTTCCTGTGTTTTTCGTATCTGTCTATTTACCACCACAAACCGATGCTGGCGCTAAGACCACACTCAACGAGCTGTATAGGGTCATCAGCAAACAAGAAAATGCTCATCCAGAGGCGGCGCTCCTAGTGGCTGGGGATTTTAAGGGAGGGAAACTGAAATCTGTTTTAACTCATTTTACCAGCATGTCACCTGTGCAGCTACAGGAGACCAAACTCTAGATCACCTTTACTCCACACACAAAAATGCATACAAAGTTCTCCTTCCATTTATCAATTCTGACCATAATTCTATCCTTCTGATTCCTGCTTACAAGCAAAACTAACATTTTGTTGTGTTACAGCCTGAATGAAACATTTATTACATTGAGATTTACCCCTTAGTGTCAAAGTGGAATTATGATTTTAGGCATTTTTACAAATTAATAAAAAATGAAACGCTGAAATGTCTTGAGTGAATAACTATTCAACCCCTTTATTATGGCAAGCCTAAATAACTTCAGGAGTAAAAATTTGTTTAACAAGCCACATAATAAGTTGTATGTACTCACGCCTGCTCCCCTCGAGCGAGGGTGCCATTCATTACGCTAACCTGTCACCATCATTACGCGCATCAGCGCTCATTGGACTCACCTGGACTCCTTCAGGTTGTTGATTGCCCCCTCTATATCTGTCTGTTCCTCAGTTCTGTTCCCCGTGTCAGCATTATTGTCGTAATGTCGTTTTGTCCCCCCGTCCAGATGCTGTTCTTGTTTTGTTTGATGTCCATTTTTGATTAAATGTCCACTCCCTGAACTTGCTTCTCGTCTCCAGCGTCGGTCCTTAGAGAATGCTGACACCACTATTTGAAGCATCAGGAAGTACTTGTTTTTTGTTTTTGGTGGTGATGTCGGGAAAGGGTGCCGCTGCCGATGGAACCGGGGGTGCCTCAGCTGGCTCGTCGGGCTTCCACGCCTTGGCTGGCTCGAGAGGTTTCCTTGCCTCGGTTGGCTCGACAGGCACCCAGCTCACGTCAAGCCTCAGCCGGCTCGTCGGGCTCCCATGCCTCAGCCTGCCCGTCAAGCTCAGTGGGATCGTCAGGCTTTCACGCCTCAGCCGGCTCGTCGGGCTCCCATGCCTCAGCCTGCCCGTCAGGCTCAGTGGGATCGTCAGGCTTTCACGCCTCAGCCGAATCGTCGGGCTCCCACGCCTCAGCCGGCTCGTCTGGCTTCTATGCCTCAGCCGGCTTGTCCAGCTCCCATGCCTCGGCCAGCCCGCCAGGCTCGCCCAGGTGGGATGGCTGCGCTTCTCATCTCCAGTGTATGTCCTTACACATAGATCAGGTAGGTTTTTCCAATGCCTCGAAAAGAAGGCTCGTAGTTAAGTAAAAAAAAACTAAAACAAAGACATTGAATATCATGTTGAGCATGGTGAGGTCATTAATCACTACAAAGACACAGGCGTCCTTCCTAACTCAGTTGCCGGAGGGGAAGGACACTGCTCAGGGATTTCACCATGTGGCCAATGGTGACTTTAAAATAGTTACAGAGCTTAATGACTGTGATAGGACAAACTGAGGATGGATCAACAACATTGTAGTTGCTCCACAATACTAACCAAGATGCCAGAGTGAAAAGAAGGAAGCTTGTACAGACTAAAAATATTCTAAAACATGCATCCTGTTTGCAATAAGGCACTAAAGTAAAACTGCAAAAAAAATGTGGCAAAGAAATTAACCTTATGTTCTGAATACAAAGTGTTATGTTTGGGGTAAATCCAACACAACACATCACTGAGTAACACACATACTGTATTTTCAAGTATGGTGGTGGCTGCTGGAGTTGCTTACCAAGATGACATTGAATGTTCCTGAGTGGCCGAGTTACAGTGTTGCCATAGATTTTCAAGCTGATTTAAATCAAGACTTGAAAGTGTCTGTCTAGCAATTATCAACAACCAACTTGACAGGTCTAGAAGAATTTAAAAAGAATAATGGGAAAATATTTTACAAACCAGGTGTGCAAAGCTCTTAGAAACTTTCAAAGAAAGTCTCACAGCTGTAATCACTGCCAAAGACAATTCTTACATGTATTGACTCACGGGTGTGAATACTTACGTAAATGATATATTTTTATGTATTTCATTTCCAATAAATGCCCAAAAATATAGATTTTTTATTTCTTCACTTTTTTAGTATGGGATATTGTGTGTACAGTGCATTTGAAAAGTATTCAGACCACTTGACTTTTTACACAAATTGTTACATTACAGCCTTATTCTAAAATTGATTCAATTGTGTTTTCCCCCTCATCAATCTACAGACAATAGCCCATAATGAAAAAGCAAAACAGGTTTTTATCAATAAAAATAAATAAATATAACATTTACATAAGTATTCAGACCCTTTACTCAGTACCTTTGGCAGTGATTACAGCCTGGGGTCTTCTTGGGTATGACGCTACAAGATTGCCACACCTGTATTTGGGGAGTTTCTCCCATTCTTCTCTGCAGATCCGCTCAAGCTCTGTCAGGTTAGATGGGGAGCGTCGCTGCACAGCTATTTTCAGGTCTCTCCACAGAGAATTTAGATCGGGTTCAAGTCCGAGCTCTGGTTGGGCCACTCAAGGACATTCAGAGACTTGTCCCGAAGCCACTCCTGCATTGTCTTGGCTGTGTGCTTAGGGTTGTTGTCCTGTTCGAAGGTGAACCGTCACCCCAGTCTGAGGTCCTGAACACTCTGGAGCAAGTTTTCATCAAGGATCTATCTGTACTCTGCTCTGTTCATCTTTCCCTTTATCCTGACTAGTCTCACAGTCCCTTCCCCTGAAAAACATGGTATTGGCCAGGTGATGAGCAGTGCCTGGTTTCCTCCAGACGTGATGCTTGCCATTCAGGACAAAGAGTTCAACCTTGGTTTCATCAGAGCAGAGAATCTTGTTTCTCATGGTCTGAGAGTTCTTTAGGTGCCTTTTGGGCAAACTCCAAACAGGCTGTCATGTGCCTTTTACGGAGGAGTGGCTTCCGTCTGGCCACTGTACCATAAAGGCCTGATTTTTGGAGTGCTGTGGAGATGGTTATCCTTCTGTAAGGTTCTCCCATCTCCACAGCATAAACTCTGGAGCTCCGTCACAGTGACCATCGGGTTCTTGGTCACCTCCCTGACAAAGGCCCTTCTCCCCCGATTGCTCAGTTTGGATAGGTAGCCATCTCTAGGAAGGGTCTTGGTGGTTCCAAACTTCTTCCATTTAAGAATGATGGAGGCCACTGTGATCTTGGGGAGCTTCAGTGCTGCAGAAATGTTTTGGTACCCTTTCCCAGATCTGTGTTTTGACACAATCCTGTCTCGGCGCTCTAAGGACAATTCTTTCAACCTCATGGCTTGGTTTTTGCTCTGACATGCACTGTCAACTGTGGGACCTTATATATACAGTTGTGTGCCTTCCCAAATCATGTCCAATCAATTGAATTTTCCACAGGTGGACTCCAATCAAGTTGTAGGTACAGCTCAAGGATGTTCAATGGAAGCAGGGTGCACCTGAGCTCAATTTCGAGTCTCATAGCAAAGTGTCTGAATACTTATGTAAATATGGTATTTCTGTTTAGTTTTTTTATAAATATACAAACATTTCTAAAAACCTGTTTTCGCTTTGTCATTATGCGGTATTGTGTGTAGATTGATGAGGATCTTTTATTTATTTAATCCATTTTAGAATAAGGCTGTAACGTAACAAATTGTGGGAAAAGTGAAGGGGTCTGAATACTATCCGAATGTACTGTAGATGTGTGAAAAAAACTATCAATATAATACATTTTGAATTCAGGCTGTATCACTACAAAATGTGGAATAAGTCAAGGGGTGTAGAAGGCACTCTTTCCTCTGGTCCCCAGAAAATATCCCAATGCCGCAGAGCATTGATTGGGGACATTCCCCTGTGTAAGGTGCCGTTATTCAGATGGGACATTAAATGGGTGTCCTGGCTCTCTGTGGTCACAAAAGATCCCATGGCACTTATTGTAAGAGTATGGATGTTAACCCCGGTGTCCTGGCTAAATTCCCAATATGGTACTCATATCATCATGACAACCTAAACATCCCCAGTTTCCAATTGGCTCATTCATCCCCCCTCATCTCCCCTGTAACTAATTCCCCAGGTCATTGCTGTAAATTAGAATGTGTTCTCAGTCAACTTACCTGGTAAAATAAGGGTTAAATATATATTTAAAAAAATATGACTTAATGAAGGCACTGTATCCCAACCAGAAGCCATGGATTACAAGCAACATCTGCACTGAGCTAAGAGCTTGAGCTTCCGCTTTCAAGGCGGAGAACACTAATTCGGACACTTATAAGAAATCCCACTACGACCTCGGAGCCATGAAAACAGGCAACGGCATGTCTTGCAAACTATCACGGATTACAAAAGGAAACCCAGCCGTGAGCTGCCCAGTGACGCGAGCCCACCAGAAGAGCTAAATGCATTCTATGCTCGCTTCGAGGCAACCAACGCTGAACAGTGCATGAGAGCACCAGCTGTTCTGGATGACCTTGGCATCACACTCTCCATAGCCGATGTAAGACCTTTAAATAGGTCAACATTCACGAACTATCAGAACATGTGCTCAGATTTAGTGATGACCAGCTGGCAAGTGTCTTCACTAACATTTTCAACCTCTCCTTTACCCAGTCTCTAATACCTACATGTTTCAAGTAGACTACCATAGTCCCTGTGGTCAAGAATACCAAGGTACTGTAACCTGTCTAAATGATTATAGCCCTGTAGCACTCACATCTGTAGCGATAAAATACTTTGAAAGTCTGGTCATGGCTCACATCAACACAATCATTCCAGACACCCAGTACCCATTCCAATTTGCATACCGTCCAAACAGATCCACAGATTATGCAATCTCTATTTTACTTCACACTGCCCTCTACCACCTGGACAAAAGGAACACCTATGTCAGAATGCTGTTCATTGACTACAGCACAGCATTCAACACCATAGTGTCCTCCAAGCTCATCACTAAGTAAGGACTCTGGGACTGAAAACCTCCCTCTGCAACTGGATCTTGGACTTCCTGACGGGCCGCCCCAAGTGGTGAGGGGTAGGCAAAATATCCTTTCAATACGGGGGCCCCTCAGGGGTGCATTCTTAGTCTCCCCCTCTATTCCCTGGTCACCCACGACTGCAACACTATCATTAAGTTTTCTGAGTACACGATGCTGGTAGGCCTGACAGTGTGATGCCAGGACAACAACGTCTCCCCCAATGTCAGCAAGACCAAGGACTACAGGAAACAGAGAGCCAAGCACGCCCCCTTTCACATTGACATGGCTGTAGTGGAGCGGGTCAAGAGCTTCATGTTCCTTGGTGTCCACATCACTAATGATCTATCATGGTCCACACACACCAACGCAGTCGTGAAGAGGGCGCGGTAACGCCTCTTCCCCATCAGGAGGCTGAAAAGATTTGGCATGGGCTCTCAGATCTTGAGAGCATCTTGACTGGCTGCATCACTGCTTGGAATGGCAACTGCTTGGCATCCGACTACAAGGCGCACCAGAGGGTAGTGCATACGGCCCAGTACATCGCTGGGGCCGAGCTCCCTGCCATCCAGGACCTCTATACAAGGCGGTGTCAGAGGAACTAAAAATTGCCAAAGACTCCAGCCACCCAAGTCATAGACTGTTCTCTCCGCTACCGCACGGCAATCGGCACCGATGCACCAATTCTGGAACCAACAGGACACCTGAACAGCTTCTACACACAAGCCATAAGACTGCTAAATTGTTCAGTTAAATAATTAACAAAATAGCTACCTGGACTATCTGCATTGACCCTTTTTGCACTAACTTTTTGGACTCGTCACATACACTGCTGCTACTGTTTATTATTTATCCTGTTGCCTAGTAATTTTATTCCTAGTTATATGTATATATCTACCTCAATTACCTCGTACCCCTGCACATCGACTCGGTACTGGCACCCCGTGTATATAGCCAAGTCATTGTATATTTTTTATTACGTGTTATTACTGTTATATTATTTTTCTATGTTCTTTCTCTCTGCATTGTTGTGAAGTACGTAAGCATTTTACTGTTAATCTACACTTGTTCACAAAGCATGTGACAAAATAACATCTTATTTTATATGAGGATCAGTGTTAATCTGTTTAGTATCTCTAATATGCACTAGGACAGTGATCACTGAGATCATTAGCAAATGACACCACTGGGCAAGTACTTGTTAAAAATCAAGACAAATAGTCTTCAAATGGTCAGAGGCCGGATAAACAGATACATGTGTATTTTGTCTTATGGCTACATCTATAACCAAAAGCTAAAATTTGGGGGGGATAGTGATATTTCGAGAACATGATGTCACAGAAGTTGACTTCACATATATAGCCACCCCTCCCCTTTTTTCAGTCTGTCACACCTGACTATGTTGTAATCAGCAATGTCAATGTCCTTGTCTGGGATCGAGCCATTTAGTCAAGTCTCTGTGAGAACCAACATATCCGGGCTCGTGTCATGCACCAGATATAAAATCTTTGACTTCAAACACCGTACGTTGATATGTAACAACCCAATCACTGTATGCGATTTGAAAACAGTGGGTGTGTCCATAGTTATATTATTTGATATACTAGCACTGGACAAGCTTACCACAGTGGTCTTCTTAATTGGGCTAACAGTGGAATTCAACTTCATGTTCACAAGATTATTACTGACAATACCCCTGGGAATATGGTTATAATGCTCTGAAATAGTGGGAATATACAGTGCATTTGGAAAGTATTCAGACCCCTTGACTTTTTTCACATTTTGTTACAAGACAGCCTTATTCTAAAATGTATTAAACTGTTTTTTCCCCTCATCAATCTACACAGAATACCCCATAATGACAAAGCAAATACAGGTTTTTAGAAATGCTATTTTCAGGTCTCTCCAGAGATGTTCGATCGGGTTCAAGACCGGGTGTCACGATTGTCGTAATGAGGCAGAGTGGACCAAGGCGCAGCGTGATAGAAATACATCTTCTTTATTATGAAGACCAAACAAACAAACAAAAACAACAAACAGACGACCGTGAAGCTATTCAAACAAATAGTGCTGACACTAAACACTACACATAGACAATTACCCACAATAGCCTAATGCCTATGGCTGCCTTAAATATGGCTCCCAATCAGAGACAATGAATGACAGCTGTCTCTGATTGAGAACCATTCAGGCAACCATAGACATACCTAGACACCTACACTCAAACACAAACCCATATACTCTACCAAAACCCCCTATACCATACAACCACCCAAGACGAGACAAATACAGACAAACATCCCCCCTGTCACACCCTGACCTAACCAAAATATTACAGAAAACAAAGATAACTATGGCCAGGGCGTGACACCGGGCTCCTGCTGGGCCATTTAAGGACATTCAGAGGCTTGTCCCGAAGCCACTCCTGCGTTACCACTCCACCATGAAGGCCTGATTGGTGGAGTGCTGCAGAGATGGCTGTCCTTCTGGAAGGTTCTCCCATCTCCACAGAGGAACTCTAGACCTCTGTCAGAGTGACCATTGGGTTTTTGGTCACCTCCCTGACAGGGCCCTTCTCCCTCGATTGCTCAGTATGGCCGAGCGGCCAACTCTAGGAAGAGTACAAACTCCTTCCATTTAAGAATGATGGAGGCCACTGTGTTCTTGGGGACCTTCAATGCTGCAGACATTTTTTGGTACCCTTCCCCAGATCTGTGCCTCGGCACGATCCTGTCTCGGAGCTCTACGGACAATTCCTTCGACCTCATGGCTTTTTTTTGGTACCCTTCCCCAGATCTGTGCCTCGACACGATCCTGTCTCGGAGCTCTACGGACAATTCCTTCGACCTCATGGCTTGGTTTTGCTCTGACATACACTGTTAACTGTGGTACCTTATATTCAGGGGGCTCCAAAATTACTGCCACCCCTGACTGGCAATGCACAAACAATACTTAAAAAAATATAAACAATGTAATTATAGAGAAACTCAAAATACCAACATGTGAGAAACACTGTACTTTATTAATGTTTCAATGGAACCAACCAAAATCATACAATTATTTAATACAAAATACATTTCACCTAAATCAAGGTTTCATAATTATTGGCACTCCTCATTTAGTACTCAGTGCAACCACCTCTGGCAAGGATAACAGCAGTCTTTTCTAGTAATGTTTGTCAAGGTTAAGGAACACATTTGGAGGGATTTTGGACCATTCCTCTATGCAGATCCTTTCAAGATCCTGGGTTTTGCGCTTATCAACTGCCCTCTTCAACTCAGCCCACAGGTTTTCGATTGGATTGAGGTCCGGCGACTGAGATGGCCATGGCAGAACATTGATTTTGTTGACACAGAACCATTTCCGTGTGGATCTTGAGGTATGTTTTGGGTCATTGTCTTGTTGGAAAGTCCACCTACGACCAAGTCCCAGCCTTCTGGCAGAGACAACCAGATTGTCAGCTAAAATTGCCTGATACTTGGTGGAATTGATTATGCTATCAATCTTAACCAGTGCCCCTGGACCTTTTTTTTTTAACAGTATTTTTATTGGAATTTCTCAATTTTCACCCATATTAAGAGATACAACATCAAAGACAAAGCAAAGAAACAGCACTCACACACACCTGCATACATACATACATACATGTACATACACCATCTTCCACTCCCCGCTCGGCGCTTCTCTCACCCCATCCCCATCATTGTGTCTCTCAATACATACATTTTAAACAAACATACAAACAGAAATTAAACACAAAAGCTCAGTTTAAACCAAGAAGTTAGGTTCAACACATGGAATGTACAGTGTAATTCTGAAACAAATAGATCACCACCATTCTAAGAAAATCCTTGCAGCATAATAGCTGATACCTCAGGTTCTAGATAATTTAGATAAGGTTCCCATACTTTGTAGAACTGATCTGTTTTAGAATGCAATGTACATGTCAGATATTTCAGTGGCACCCATTCAAATATTATCTTTTGCCAATCTTTAATAGAAGGAACCTCATCACTAATCCATTGTAAGAGGATGTTTTTCCTCGCTGCGAAACTAAAGATGTTGTAAAGCCTCCTCTTTCCCACAGAAGTAACATGTCTGCTAGGGAGACCTAACAGTAAAGAAACTGGGTCCAATTCTAGATCGACCCCTAGAATCTTTTCAATTTCTTGCAGAACACCAGACCAGTATCTTTGTACACTGCTCAAAAAATAAAGGGAACACTTAAACAGCACAATGTAACTCCAAGTCAATCACACTTCTGTGAAATCAAACTGTCCACTTAGGAAGCAACACTGATTGACAATACATTTCACATGCTGTTGTGCAAATGGAATAGACAACAGGTGGAAATTATAGGCAATTAGCAAGACACCCCCAATAAAGGAGTGGTTTTGCAGGTGGTGACCACAGACCACTTCTCAGTTCCTATGCTTCCTGGCTAATGTTTTGGTCACGTTTGAATGCTGGCGGTGCTTTCACTCTAGTGGTAGCATGAGACGGAGTCTACAACCCACACAAGTGGCTCAGGTAGTGCAGATCATCCAGGATCGCACATCAATGCGAGCTGTGGCAAGAAGGTTTGCTGTGTCTGTCAGCGTAGTGTCCAGAGCATGCAGGCGCAACCAGGAGACAGGCCAGTACATCAGGAGGCGTGGAGGAGGCCGTAGGAGGGCAACAACCCAGCAGCAGGACCGCTATCTCCGCCTTTGTGCAAGGAGGAGCAGGAGGAGCATTGTCAGAGCCCTGCAAAATGACCTCCAGCAGGCCACAAATGTGCATGTGTCTGCTCAAACGGTCAGAAACAGACTCCATGAGGGTGGTATGAGGGCGGGGGTTGTGCTTACAGCTCAAAACCGTGCAGGACGTTTGGCATTTGCCAGAGAACACCAAGATTGGCAAATTCGCCACTGGCTCCCTGTGCTCTTCACAGATGAAAGCAGGTTCACACTGAGCACATGTGACAGACGTGACAGAGTCTGGAGACGCCGTGGAGAATGTTCTGCTGCCTGCAACATCCTCCAGCATGACTGGTTTGGCGGTGGGTCAGTCATGGTGTGGGGTGGCATTTCTTTGGGGGGCCGCACAGCCCTCTATGTGCTCGCCAGAGGTAGCCTGACTGCCATTAGGTACCGAGATGAGATCCTCAGACCCCTTGTGAGACCATATGCTGGTGCGGTTGGCCCTGGGTTCCTCCCAATGCAAGACAATGCTAGACCTCATGTGGCTGGAGTGTGTCAGCAGTTCCTGTAAGAGGAAGTCATTGATGCTATGGACTGGCCCACCCGTTCCCCAGACCTGAATCCAATTGAGCACATCTGGGACATCATGTCTCGCTCCATCCACCAACGCCACGTTGCACCACAGACTGTCCAGGAGTTGGCGGATGCTTTAGTCCAGGTCTGGGAGGAGATCCCTCAGGAGACCATCCGCCACCTCATCAGGAGCATGCCCAGGCGTTGTAGGGAGGTCATACAGGCACGTGGAGGCCACACACTACTGAGCCTCATTTTGACTTGTTTTAACTTTTACTTGGTACTCATCCCGGATCCGGGAGCACCCTCATCAGTAAAAAAGCTGACTAGCATAGCCTAGCATAGCGCCACAAGTAAATACTAGCATCTAAATATCATGAAATCACAAGTCCAAGACACCAGATGAAAGATACACATCTTGTGCATCCAGCCATCATTTCTGATTTTTAAAATATTTTACAGGGAAGACACTATGTATTTCTATTAGCTAACCACAATAGCAAAAGACCCAACTTTTTTTTCTCCACCATTTTTTTACTGCATAGGTAGCTATCACAAATTCGACCAAATAAAGATATAAATAGTCACTAACCAAGAAACAACTTCATCAGATGACAGTCTGATAACATATTTATTGTATAGCATATGTTTTGTTTGAAAAATTTGCATATTTCAGGTATAAATCATAATTTTACATTGCAGCCACCATCACAAAATCTCACCAAAGCAGCTAGAATAACTACAGAGACCAACGTGAATTACGTAAATACTAATCATAAAACATTTATGAAAAATACACAGCGTACAGCAAATGAAAGACCAACATCTTGTGAATCCAGCAAATATTTCAGATCTTTTAAGTGTTTTACAGCGAAAACACAATATAGCATTATATTAGCTTACTACAATAGCCAACCACACAGCAGCATTGATTCATGCAAGTTACCGATAGTGAATAAACCAGCAAAAGATATTAAATTTTTCACTGACCTTCTCAAAACTTCATCAGATGACAGTCCTATAACATCATATTACACAATACTAATATTGGGCAGATCCAAGCCGCCCATAGAACTTGGCAGCTGCAATATTGCCATCTTAAGTCTTGGCTTGTGTTTACTCCATATAAAGGAAATTAGCCATCCATTTACATCCTTTATTACTTTATTGGGGAATAATAATTGGATCATTTGGATTGGGTAAAGTAGTCTAGGTAAAATGTTAATTTTAAAGAGGGATATTGTACCCAACCATGAAATCGCAACAGAGTTCGAGCACACCAGATCCTGTCTTATTGCATCAAACAAGGGAACAACATTGGCTTTGTACATTTGCTGGACTTTAGGAGTTACAAATATACCCAGATACGTAAAACATGAGGGAGATCATTTAAAAGGAAAGGGGAGAAGTATTAGGTACAGAATGAAGGTTACCAAGTGGCATAGCCTCTGATTTAGTTAAGTTAATCTTGTAGCCTGAGAATTCACTGACTAAGTCAATAATATTAACAAGAGATGTAATTGAAGTCTCAGGACTAGAGATGAATATTAGGACATCATCAGCATACAAGCTTATTTTATGGTGAACGTCACCAATGAGCAGCCCCTGTATAGCAGGCGTTACTCTGATGGCCTCGGCCAGTGCTTCCATAGCGAGTGCAAATAGGAGAGGGGACAAAGAACAGCTTTGTCTGGTACCTCGGTGTATAGAGAAGCTATTTGACCTTAGCCCATTAGTAAGGACAGCAGCCCGAGGATCATCATATACAACTTTAACCCATTTTATAAAGTTGTCCCCTAGACCAAATTTAGTCAGAGCAAAGAATAGGTAAGACCACTCCACACAGTCAAAAGCTTTCTCAGCATCTAGGGAAAGCACAATACCATCCATAGCACTTTGTTGGTAGGCTTGAATAACATTAAGAAGCTGCCTGACATTGTTACATGACTTACGGCCCTTAATGAAGCCAGTTTGGTCTCCTTTCACAATTAGTGGCAGTGAGTCCTCTAATCTTGTGGCTAGAATTTTAGAATTTTCTATCCACATTCAGAAGGGAAATGGGTCTGTACGAGGAGACAGACTCTGGGCATTTTCCCCTTTTTGAGAATAAGGGATATGTTGGCTTCTCTCAGCATTTGAGGGAGATGGCCATTTGAAAATGAGTGGGTAAACATATCAAGCAATGGCTCAAGGATCAGGCAATGGAACTCTTTATAGAACTCACTACAGAACCCGTCTGGTCCTGGGGCCCTACCATTTTGCAGATTCTTAATTGCGAGCATTATCTCTTCCTTGGAAATAGGGGCATTAAGGAGAGCCCTCTGTTCTTAGGAGATAGTAGGGAGCTCAATCTTAGAAATTAAGTCCTCAATTAATTTGCGTGCGTCATTTGTCAGTTCTGAGGCATAAAGATTTGTATAAAATGTCTTAAATTACTAATTTGTCAATTTATTTTCATATAAAAGATTCCCATCAGAGTCAGTAATAGTAGCAGTTGACTGAGTCAGCTCTCTTTTTAGCTAGGTACGCCAAATACTTTCCTGGTTTATCTCCATGTTCATAAAGCTTTTGCCTGACAAATCTCATTTTCTTTTCAGCGTCCTGTGTTAGGAGAGAGTCCAACGTTGATCTAAGGACTGATATTTCCTTTAATAGGGCAGGAGTGGGAGTTTTAGTGGCTGTGTATGACATAATCAGACCCCTGGCGTACGCTTTACAGGTTTCCCAAAGTAGCGAGGGGTTATCTGTTGATTGAGAGTTAATAGAGAAAAATGCTTTAAACTCTGTAATAAAATATGATGTCAATGTATGGTCTTTAAGAATGGTTGTATTCAACCTCCGATGTCTTGACAGATTGGATCCCCCATTGAGTTTTATGTCCAAGATCACCTCTGCATGATCAGATATGACTATGCTAGTGGATAAAACAGACTGCAAAGATGTCCTGGACATGAAAAAGTAATCTATTCTAGTCTGACATCCATGAGGTGCAGAGAAAAACGTGAACTCCCTGTTGGAGGGATGAAAGGTTCTCCAAACATCAGCATACCCCAAATCATCACAAATAGCTTTAAGTGACCTAGCTTGAGGAGAGAGTGACGCTATACCGCTGGGATACTTGTCAATAAGGGAGTTCAACAAACAATTCAAATCTCTTCCAACCACTGACTTTAATTCTGAAAAGTCTAGAAATACCTTAGTGAGGAAATCAGGGAGGTGGGCAGGGGGGAAGTAAATATTCATTATGGAAATGTTCTGCCCTTGTAAAGTACCATTATTAAAATAAAATGACCACATTTATCTTTTACACAATTCAACACCTTAAGTGGTAGGTTATTTTTCACAAGAATTGCTACACCTCTACTTCTGGATGTAAATGATGAGAAAAACACTTGACCAAACCCCCTTGTTGCAATTTTAGATGCTCATTATCATCCAAATGAGTTTCTTGCAACAGAGCAATATCAATATTAATTTTTTTCCAAAAAGACAGTACCTTCTTCCTTTTAATTGGATTATGGCTCCCTCTAATGTTCCATGTACATACACACAGTCTGTTACCTGTCATTGCACTTTGACCAACCAATATCCAGACTGAATCCTACTGTAAAGATGGAGTGGTACCTTTTCCCATGTGTTGAACTCGCCTCAATCTCACCGAGCATAAACAAACGATATGAACCCTGAACCCGAGCTATACTAAACCAAAAAATCTAACATGTAAAGATCCAGAAGGGGGTTTTCCCACTAGCTAACATGCAGGGGATTTCAACTCTCCAATGTAGACTCTTATGTCCGCATAGCCACTCTATAGGCTCATCCTTTATATATATAGAAATTAAAATCAATAAAAGAAGATTGAGGCTCTTCCACCTAAAGCCAAGCCGGGCACCAATATAGATTCACACATATTTCAGTCTGAGCTATAGTGGCAGTTACTTTAGCAAGAAAAATAATAAAGATACGAATATTACTGAACAGGAGCACTTGAGAACTCACATCACTGCTTCATGATCAGATTCAAATAAAAAAGTTATCCAATGCTGCGGAGGTGCAGCTTAAAGTTATTTACCCGAGAGAGTCAATAAACACAGAAGCCTCTCCAGGTGCGTAAAGTTTTTTAGGCGATCCATTGACCATAATCTTCAATGTGGCCGGGTACAGCAGTGCGTAGTCCATCTTCATTCTCTTGAGTAGAGCCTTCACCTCATCAAAGGCCTTGCGTCTTCGTACAACCGCTGTGGAACAATCATTGAAGGATGAGACCCTTGGACCTTGACGTTGACTACCGTCAGAACCGATACATCTGGCCGCATCCATGACGCGTTGCTTGTCGGTGAAGTTGTGGAACTTTATAACCACTGGCCGTGTGCACTTGTTGGGACCGGGTATCGGTGCTTGAGAGCGATGGGCTCTGTCCAGCTTCACAAGACCAGCCTTAGTGTCCATTTGTAGGTAGCCAGAAAGTTTTTACTGAACGTGTCCCTTCAGAATTTTCCGGGAGTCCCACAACACAGATATTGCATCTGCGTCCTCGATTATCCAAGTCGTCAACGTGCTCCGCCATTTCGCGCACCTGTTTCTCAAGTGCCTTTGTCTTGTGTCCATTGGTGTAGTTGAAGTTTCCACAGTAGCAATTCTTCCTTCTGCCTCATCCACACGCGTGACAACCCTCTGTAGTTCAGCTGAATGGCCTGCAATTGCTTCCAAGACCGTTCCTATCTTAACATCGATCACTTTAGTAATGTTATCCGTCATACTTTGAATCACCAGGTCCATTGTGCCTGGATCCGCAATGGTGTTAGCTTCGCTAAAGTTAGCTAGCTCCTCCTGCACATCTACAGAGGTGGTGGTTTTGGTCGAGTTCTTAGTAGTTCTGTTGGTCATGTTGTCGGAATTTTTTTAGAAATAGCCGTCAAGACTCATTGTAGGATAACTTATTTAGCAAATTCTACCACTTTTTCAAGCTAGAAAATGAATATAAAAAGAGAAATTGACAAATGTCACAGGAGCTCGCTGAAACACAGTGTTCTCTCTAAGGCGTCATTTTGTTCCCACTCCAGACATTGATTTTTAATTGAATCAATAAATGATTTTGGTGGGTTCTATTGAAACATTAATAAAGTACAGTATTTCGCACATGTTGGTATTTTGAGTTTATCTCTATAATTATATTGTTTATATATTTTAAGTATTGTTTGTGCATTGCCAGTCATTGCCAGGTGGACTCCAAGTTGTAGAGACATCTCAAGGATGTTCAATGGAAATTTTGAGTTTCAGCAAAGGGTCTAAATACTTATGTAAATAACCTTATTTACATAAGTATTTAGACCCATTTCTATATATATTTTTTAATTAATTTGCAAACATTTTTAAAACCTGTTTTTGCTTTGTCAATATGTATTGTGTGTAGATTAATGAGGAAAATGTTTTATTTAATACATTTTATATAAGGTTGTAACGTAACATAATGTGGAAAAAGGGAAGGGGTCTGAATACTTTCGAATGCTCTGTATAGCAAATAACAATCTGTAACAATGTGAATCTTGTTTCTCTGAAACTCGCTGTCTCACCCACAGGAAATGGAGCGGTTGAAAGAGGAAGTGGAGAACGCTAACGAGCTGCTAGAGCAGAGACACTCCTTAACACAGAAACTACAGGTGAGTACATTGTACTGACACCAGTTGCTTTAGACTTTTGTATTTGTATTTATTATGGATCCCCATTGCCAAGGCAGCAGCTACTCTTCCTGGGGTCCAGCAAAATTAAGGCAGTTATACAATTTTAAAAACATTACAATACATTCACAACAGATTTCACAACACAAGTTGAGGATGATGGATGATAATTATTTGGAAAAATACCAACTATTCAATCGAACTGTTAGGAACACTACAGCACCAATGTGCATTTGTTTATGTTTCACATCAGTAAGCAGCCCATAACGCCCTGGACCAGAGCTAGCGGTAGCTAGTTTAATTAACAAGCTTTGAAAACACATCTTACTTTTTAAAAGTTAATAACACCAATGTGAACTATACTTAATATATCCTTATCACTAGCCTTAAAAAAAATGTAATCTATGCTGATGCCACATAGGGATGAGGTGTGGATGTGGTAGTGTGCTGTCTATCTATGCGCATACACTAAACTACCCCACATATCATAACAATTCTTCTCTCATTAAAACTCTCTACATATCTTTTAATGTTAATTAGGGCTCAGTTCAATCCGTAGCGTGTAAGAGCTGCGTTGTTGCATGATTGCCATGCAAAGGCAATTTTACTGCGTTTGCAGAGACTGCATTCATGGTAAACGCTGCATATGTCAGCTCAATCGAAAAATGACCTTTACATTTCAATCGTATAATGCGGATCTTCAGCGCTACGGATTGAATCGAGCCCTTAACCTATATTGTAACAGGAGTCCCATTGATACCAAGGTCTCAACAATTACACAACAATTACACAATATAGGAGCATAGGAAATACAAAATACAAAACACAATCATGAAATACAGTCACATTCCTAGGTAAAGAGGTCTTCAACCAAAAATCTGAATTGCCCAAAGGGCACCAATGCATCCAACTGTAGAGTATTCTGAAGATTGTTCCATAAGTGAGGTGCGAAGAAACTAAAAGCTGTTTGGGTCATTCCAATTGTCAAGTCAACAAAATAATTAGTGCTTTAACATGGATAAATTTTGTGGTTAAGTGGGTTAAAATCTTCTTATAAGTCACAAATGGGAATTGCACGGAGGGACATATCAAAACTCTTGGCACTAAAAAATCTTGATTTATTGACTCATGTGGTCTATATTAAAAGGCACTTCATTTAATATAACAGGCTTTTAAAAATCTATATTGGTGCATGTCTACTTAAAATATCAAAAGGATGCAAAAGGCACTCTTTTTGTGGAAAGACCCTTTTATCTAAATCTGTAGTAACAGACGGAATCTCGTTCTTCCATAAGTTAGTAGTAACAATGTTAAGTAATGCAGGAGTTTTTGCAAAAAGGCTTTATAAATTAACAGGATGCAAAGTTTTCACCTATGCAACATCAAACAGGACTATCCTACTTTATGATAAAGGAAGCAGTGATTAGTGCAAAACCTTTCACCCATGATAAAAACAAAGTGCACTGTGGTAAACTGCATTTCATTCAAATGTGAGTTCATTCAACCTTTGATTGGATGGGAAAGGTGTAAATTGCTACTGATCTGATTGGTCATCTGTTCATTCTCCCCTGAGCAGCAGCATCATCATAATAGGTTTCTAGGGAGGGTGTTTTTTTCTTCTTCACCATAAGCTGGATGGGTTTGTGTTGAAGTCACTGGGAGATTCTCAATTGGTTTTTCTCAACAGCTCCCATCGTCTCCTCCTTCCTCTTCTCGCCTACTTTTGCAAAAGGTGCTGATTGAGCACCCCCTAATGGCCATTGCAAAACTGTTTTTAAAAAGATATTTCGTAATTTGAATATATTAACAATAGATTTATCTATAAATCGTTTCTATTTTTATGTTTCATAATTTCTGATTTTTCTTGAATTCAGATAGAGGGTGGTCCTCCCCTTCCTCCAATGACCAGCCTCCTCCGAGTGACACAAAGTGACACACTAATACAGCAGTGTAGTGACAGTGAATTTTGTTAGATTCGTTTCGAATTTCAACGCTGCCACCATGTTCCTACCAACATATTCAGGTTAGAGTGTGTCAATACTGCATCTCATTGTCTCTGAACCAAGCAAAAATGAGAAACTACACATTCATGGTTGTAGCCGGTATTATTTCTCACTGTCTCTCTCCCAGAATTGTGGACTCAAGTCACATGACTTGGACTCGCGTTTGATGACTTGAGACTTGAGACTCAACTTGATAGAAAATAAAATAACTTGGACTAGGAGCCTCAAGACTCTACTTTGACTAGAGATTTATGGCTTGAAATAATCTGGCCAGGTTTTGTAACGTTTTGTCACTCATTTTGTGGCACAGAATCTTTGTGGATTACTCTCCACGCAGCCAGAGACAGTAAACATCTGATTGGGCAGTGAAATGCACACTCGGCCCTCTGATTGGACCAGCAAACTGTCAATCAACACAGGTCGGGTGTGCTAGGGCAGTAAGAAGGTTGCGATTGTGAAACTGAATTGGAAAAACTTATGTATTTCATACATATTTTAATAGGCTACATATAGCCTACCATTTTTATTTAATATTTATACCTTTGCTTATTCGATCTGGTCACTAAAATAGGTCTGAGGCATTGCACCAAATTCTTGTTTCAAAAACATCTAATCTGTGTTTAAGAACCAAACATTTGCACGTCTTGACTGTTGACCAATGACCAATCACCAATTGCGCACAAAGGTGGATGCACATATCCAGATTAGTGATCAGAAAGTGCTGTAACGATGATGCTGTGAGTCGAGAAGCAGGTGCAGGTGAAACATTTAATAAAAAAACATGAAACAAGACAGCGTGACAGTGGTGAGATAGCAGGAAAACAGGAAACAATACCAACTGAGGAATGCACATAATGGAGGGACATATAAAGGGAGGTAATGAGGAAGGTAATGATGTCTAGGTGTGAATCATGATGATCTGCAGGTACGCATAATGAAGGATGCCAGGTGTGCATGATGATGAATCCCAGGACCGGTGGTTAGTATTCCGGTGTGTTATCCATATAAGTATTGCGGTATATTATTCATATAAAGTACCGTTTAGCGATCTGTATGAACGCATCTTTGCCACAACAATAGGCTACCTGTTGATTTTGTTGATCATTTTTATATTTCAGGCCTAGTAGTTTGGGTGGGTTATAATGTTATACCTCAGTGGTACTGGCTATATGTCTAAAGATAGCTGTAACATTGAAGTACCTTCAATACTTATGGAATGACGATGTAACATATTCTGGCAAATTAATTATAATATTTGTGAGGAAGAAAAAGGCTAGAGACAGATTGTGCTTTCCATCTGATCCTGCAACCTCCGCTGCATTAAGGTAGGCCATATGTGACCGACTGGCTCGATTTGGTCTTATGTAGCAAAATTAGAAATTGTGTTTTTTACATTGGATAAAGGTAGAGACTCAGAACTAGAAAATTGTATATCATACACTACAGTTGAGGAACAATGGGAAAGTAAAGTCTGCTTTGAAAGTTGATTAATTTGTAACCTCACTTTTGAGAAAATAGCCCTTAAATGTTTTGGTAAATCTACTGGAGAGCTCTTCTTTGTCTACACCCATTCAGCATCGTACACACCCTCTTAAGCCTTAGCCCCACCCATCTCTTTAAGGATTCAAATGTTTTTTATAATTCTTTTTTTATTTCACCTTTATTTAACCTGTCTAGGACTGGGGTGCCGCTAGCGGCACACCCCCCCCCCCCACATTCCACTGAAAAGGCAGAGCGCGAAATTAAAAAAAAAAAATATTTTTTAAATATTTAACTTTCACACATTAAAGTCCAATACAGCTAATGAAAGACACAGATCGTGTGAATCCAGCCAACATGTCCGATTTTTAAAATGTTTTACAGGGAAGAGACAATATGTAAAGATATAAATCTATTAGCTAAAAACACATTAGCATAATCCACCATCTTTTATTTGTCCACCAACACCAGTAGCTATCACCAATTCGGCTAAACTAAGATATTTATAGCCCCTAACCAAGAAAAAAACTCATCAGATGACAGTCTGATAACATATTTATGGTATGGGATAGGTTTTGTTAGAAAAATGTGCATATTTCAGGTAGATGGCATAGGTTACAATTGCACCCACCGTCACAAATGGACTAGAATAACTACATAGAGCAACGTGTTTACCTACTTACTAATCATCAAACATTTCGTAAAAATACACAGCATACACTAATCGAAAGACACAGATCCTGTGAATACAGACAATATTTCAGATTTTCTAAGTGTCTTACAGCGAAAACACAATAAATCGTTATATTAGCATACCACATATGCAAACGTTACCAGAGCATTGATTCTAGCCAAAGAGAGCGATAACGTAAACATCGCCAAAAAATATTAATTTTTTCACTAACCTTCTCAGAATTCTTCAGATGACACTCCTGTAACATCACATTACAACATACATATACAGTTTGTTCGAAAATGTGCATATTTAGCCACCAAAATCATGGTTAGACAATGACAAAAGTTGCCCAGCTGGTCAGACAATGTCGTGCGCCATATTAGACAGTGATCTAGTCGTATACATAAATACTCATAAACGTGACTAAAAAATATAGGGTGGACAGCGATTGATAGACAATTTAATTCTTAATACAATCGCTGATTTACATTTTTTAAATTATCCTTACTTTTCAATACAGTTTGCGCCAAGCGAAGCTACGTCTAGCAAGATGGCGTCATAAGCGATTAACATTTCTCGACAGAAACACGATTTATCATAATAAATTGTTCCTACTTTGAGCTGTTCTTCCATCAGAATCTTGGGCAAAGAATCCTTTCTTGGGTCTAATCATCTTTTGGTCGAAAGCTGTCCTCTTGCCATGTAGAAATGCCCATTGCGTTCGGCATGAACTGGAACCGTGCCCAGAGATTCACAGTGTCTCAGAAATAAATGTCCCAAAATCGCACTAAACGGATATAAATTGCTAAAAACGGTTGAAATTAACTACCTTATGATGTTTTCAACTCCTATAACGAGTAGAAACATGACCGGAGAAATATAACTGGCTACACTAATGCTTGGAAAAAGAGTAGGTCGGTGTCCTCCGCGCGCCTGACGCATCTGGAAAAGAGTTCCTACCTACACGTGTTTTTGTTTTATAGGGGCTGTGATTGCGCAATCGATACCATTCAAATCGTCATCACGTAAAGGCATCCAGGGGAAGACGTAAGCAGTGTCTGTATACTCATAGCAATAACAGTGGCCTTTTAACTGACTCCAGATCAGGGGCCAAAATGTGTGAAATCTGACTCCATGTCAGGGAAATTGCTGTAGAATGAGTTCTGTTCCACTCAGAGACAAAATTTCAACGGCTATAGAAACTAGAGACTGTTTTCTATCCAATAATAATAATAATATGCATATTGTACGATCAAGAATTTAGTAGGAAGCCGTTTCAAAAATTACACGATTTCCATAAATAGTGACAACAGCACCCCCTATTATCAACAGGTTAACCAGGTAGGCTAATTGAGAACAAGTTCTCATTTGCAACTGCGACCTGGCCAAGATAAAGCAAAGCAGTTCGACACATACAACAACAGAGTTACACATGGAATAAACAAGCATACAATCAATAATACAGTAGAAAAATCTATAAAAAAGCATGTGCAAATGAGGTAGGATAAGAGAGGTAAGGCAATAAATAGGCCATGGTGGTGGAAGTAATTACAATATAGCAATTAAACACTGGGATGGTAGGGTGTGCAGAAGATGAATGTGCAAGTAGAGATACTGGGGTGCAAAGGAGCAAGATAAATAAATATATACAGTATGGGGATGAGGTAGATTGGATGGGCTATTTATAGATGCGTTATGTACAGGTGCAGTGATCTATGAGCTGCTCTGACAGCTGGTGCTTAAAGCTAGTGAGGGAGGTAAAAGTCTCCAGCTTCAGAGATTTTTGCAGTTCATTCCAGTCATTGGCAGCAAAGAACTGGAAGGAAAGACGGCCAAAGGAAGAATTGGCTTTGGGGATGACCAGTGAGATATACCTGCTGGAGCGCGAGCTACGGGTGGGTGCTGCTATGGTGACCAGTGAGCTGAGATAAGGCGGGGCTTTACCTAGCAGAGACTTATAGATGACCTGGAGCCAGTGGGATTGGCGACGAGTATGAAGCGAGGGCCAGCCAACGAGAGCATACAGGTCGCAGTGGTGGGTAGTATATGGGGCTTTGGTGACAAAACGGATGGCACTGTGATAGTCTGCATCCAATTTGTTGAGTATAGTGTTGGAGGCTATTTTGTAAATGACATCGCCAAAGTCGAGGATCGATAGGATGGTCAGTTTTACGAGGGTATGTTTGGCGGCATGAAGGATGCTTTGTTGCGAAACAGGAAACCAATTCTAGATTTAATTTTGGATTGGAGATGCTTAATGTAAGTTTGGAAGGAGAGTGCACAGTCTAACCAGACACCTAGGTATTTGTAGTAGTCCACATATTCACATGTTCTAAGTCAGTACAGGTCAGAGGAGTGATGCTGGACGGCTGGGCAGGTGCGGGCAGCGAACGGTTGAAGAGCATGCACTTAGTATTACTTGCATTTAAGAGCAGTTGGAGGCCACTGAAGGAGAGTTGTATGGCATTGAAGCTCATCTGGAGGTTGTTAACACAGTGTGCAAAGAAAGGCCAGAGGTATACAGAATGGTGTCGTCTGCATAGAGGTGGACCAAAGAATCACCAGCAGCAAGAGCGACATCATTGATGTACAGAGAAGAGAGTCGGCCCGAGAATTAAACCCTGTGGCACCCCCATAGAGACTGCCAGAGGTCCGGACAACAGGCCCTCCGATTTGACATACTGAACTCTATCAGAGAAGTATGAAAAACACCAAAATAAAGATGCCCATGTTCCCTGCTCATCTGCGTGAACGTGACTTAGGCATGTTGCAATGAGGCATGTGGACTGCAAGGGCAATAAATTGCAATATCCGTACTGTGAGCCGCCTAAGACAGCGCTACAGGGAGACAGGATGGACAGCTGATCGTCCTTGTAGTGGCAGACCACGTGTAGCAACACCTGCACAGGATCATTACATCCAAACATCACACCTGCGGGACAGGTACAGGATGGCAACAACAACTTCCCAAGTTACACCAGGAACGCACAATCCCTCCATCAGTGCTCAGACTGTCCGCAATAGGCTTAGAGAGGCTGGACTGAGGGCTTGTAGGCCTGTTGTAAGGCAGGTCCTCACCAGACATCACCGGCAACGACGTCACCTACGGGCGTTTATCGTTGAAGGAATGAGCGTTACACCGAGGCCTGTACTCTGGAGAGGGATCGATTTGGAGGTGGAGGTTCCGTCATGGTCTGGGGAAGTGTGTCACAGCATCATTGGACTGAGCTTGTTGTCATTGCAGGCAATCTAAACGCTGTGTGTTACTGGGAAGACATCCTCCTCCCTCATGTGGTACCCTTCCTGCAGGCTCATCCTGACATGACCCTCCAGCATGAAAATGCCACCAGCCATACTGCTCGTTCTGTGAGTGATTTCCTGCAAGACAGGAATGTCAGTGTTCTGCCATGGCCAGCAAAGAGCCCGGATCTCAATCCCATTGAGCACATCTGGGACCTGTTGGATCGGAGGGTGAGGGCTAGGACAATTCCTCTCAGAAATGTCCAGGAACTTGCAGGTGCCTTTGTGGAAGAGTGGGGTAACATCTCACAGCAATAACTGGCAAATCTGGTGCAGTGCATGAGGAGGAGATGCACTACAGTACTTAATGCAGCTGGTGGCCACACCAGATACTGACTGTTACTTTTGATTTTGACCCCCCCCTTTATTCAGGGACACATTACTTGATTTCTGTTAGTCACATGTCTGTGGAACTTGTTCAGTTTATGTCTCAGTTGTTGAATCCTGTTATGTTCATAGAAATATTTACACATGTTAAATTTGCTGAAAATAAAATCAGTTGACAGTGAGAGGACGTTTATTTTTGAACATTCTATTGTCGTCCCCCATCAAACTTGTCGTTGTCGTTATGAAAATGTAGAATCACAAAAAATACAGGCTTCATGACATCAGCAGCCTGGTGGTCCAAAATATCATAACTAGTGTATTTTAACACCAATCAACCCAACCGTTTAAAAATGAATTTAGTATATGTCAATCTAGCAAACAGGCAAATGTAACTTTCTAAACAATGTTTTGGTTCCTTTCTAGCTAGTTAGCTAGAGCTTGCTAGCCAGTTCAAATAATGACCATACATAGCTGACAATGTCTTCACTTTAGCTCATTTGTCTTCATTATTACAGGAAGATAAACTCACAACAAGATCGTTATTTAGTTAATGGCGAGCCATGACAAAATATAAGCAGGACATTCTACTAGAGAATTTTAGAACTTGGACACTGTCTCAATGGCCTAACGTTGGGGTTGTTCGAACATTTGAGAGCGCAGAATAACTGATACATTTGCAAACGCTCAACACCTGTTGAATATGGCCGGTGTCAGTAAACATCGGCAAAAAAATCGCAATTAAATTGTTGCCAGCAGCACAGTTACAGTCACCAAAGCTCTGGATAACATGAAAACAGCCTAACCAGCTCTGCTAGGGCGAGTAAAATGGTCAGTGTGAGGTGTTCTCTCAGTTGTATCTGGAAGTAGCTAGCAAGCTAGCCAACGTTAGCCAGTTAGCTTGGGCGCTTGACTTCCGTTGTGAGGTCAGAACGCTCGGATCTACCCTACTCATTGGCCAGAGCATCCAGTGTGAACTCTGAACGCTCCGGGAGCGAAATGCTCTGAATTTACAAACAGACAATCTGACAACGCTCTGAATTTACGAATGCCCAGAGCACACTCTGAGCGCACTCTGGCACTGCAGTTTGAATTTATGAACACACCCGTTATATCCTAATTTGACTTGTGCAGGTCATGTTCTTCACATTACTGTCTCTGGTAAACACATACTATATCAAATAAAATCTAAGTTTATTTGTCACATACACAGGATACAGAAGGTGTAGTGAAATAGTTACTTGCATAATGGGGTCTTTTGTTTAGACATGTAAGTAGCTAGCTAAACAATGAACCATAATCCCAACTCATAAAGTTACTACCCTGCATGAATCTGCAGGTAGCTATTCAAACAGGTTCAATGTTAGCTAGCTTGCTAACATTAGGTTATAACTAGCAATGCAGTGGCTCTGAGATACGAATAATATTACTACACAGATCATACACGTAATGTTAGTTAGCGAGGCTGCCAGATAATGATAGCTAGCTAGCTAACGGTGCGCTTTAACTTGAAAGGAAAACGACTTTCTTAAATCTATCTGAAAATGTAGCTAGCTAGACTATCTAGACTATACATGGTTGGACACTTCTCCCTCTCTGTCACGGACGCCATGGGTGACCTATACAACAGCCTTCTGTGTGTTCTCTTTTCGACTCCCTCTGCATATTTGCAATCAAATGGCAGAATTGTATCCATCTCCTTAACTATCATACTGTAATTTGACTGGACTGATTTCAAAACTCAGTCCTCCAGAAAGTGAAGAGCAAGTTTTGCAGTTCTACTACGTGATATCTTTCAAAAAAGTGGCATTAAAAAGGATTACCTACACATATTGTCCAGCTCATATTATAGACAGAAGTGCCACATGGCAGACCAATCCAAACTCATCTCTCGGAATGTCCAGCCCAGCCATTATCTCAGCCAATCATGGCTAGCCGGAAGCTTCCAGTCTTTTTCCGTGGCTAAACCAACTAGGCTCGTAATTTAACAATTTTATTTGTATTTACAGATGGCATACAAGTTTGTTATTAAGACACATGAAAGTTCACATGTTCCAGAAGGAATTTCTGCCCAAAAACAAAATCTGATTAAATAAAGAAGTTTACATTCAAAATGCCTCTCCTCTTAGGTAGTGACGCGCAACATACCCCTAGTTTCCCGAAACAAGTCACATATGATCCTGCTTGCTCTGGACTCCAGAGAAGTGATAATGTGACATGATATCCCTAATTGATATTGACTGCTAACATGAATGACTTTCAGCTCAAAATGCAGGTGAAAAACACAGTTTATTTCTAATTCTTGCGTTGTGAAAATCTGTCACCGTTTATGGCTGTAATGACAGCCTATATTCGCGCAGTGATTGTGCACACGTGCATGTGCGTGAGCGGGGTCACAAGCTTTGAACGACTCCTTTTTGGTGGTCACGGGTCAAAAAGTTTGAAAACCACTGAACAAATTGCTCATTTGCTGAATTGCTATAGGATCGGGTGCAGCGCAAAAGTGAAATTGTAGGGAGAGAGGACTGCCATAAATGAATATGCATCTCAGCTCCAAAAAATGTTGTTGATCAAGAATATGAACTGTTTACTTATGAAGCTTGACATTTGGAATTTGTTGTTCAAATCAATTATTACATAATCAAAATGTGAAAAGGGCTGTCTTGTAGCCTCAATAAATAGAAAAATATTTGTTGTTGAACAACATATACTGTATCTCGACCCGTTCTACTTGGGACTCAACTTGAGACTTGCTCTCTCCCCCCTCTCTTCCCTCCCCAGGAGACGGAGTTGCATTGGCGAGTGTTAGAGGAGCAGCTCCTGGGAGCTGAGCAGCGATTGGAAGAAAGTCAGGAAGAGCAGGAGAACTTCAGGAAGAGCCTAAGGACCCTACTGGAGATGCTGGATGGGAAGATATTTGAGCTGACAGAGCTCAGGGACAGCTTGGCCAAGCTCATAGAGGGCAGCTAAATAATCACACACCACCTCCCACTGGCCAACACACAGAATTACACAGACACACTGACCCCTACTGGCAGAGTCAGAGAACTACACACACAGATACACCACAGGATTGAAATGACTCATAGAGGTCCTATAGAGCTCACTGGCTCACAGTGCCCCTTAATGTTAGACATACAGAACAGCACTCTCGCAGGTTAGTGCCCCCTTCTACCAGAGCCATAGAACAATAATATACACTGCTGCCAGACCCACACAACAACATAACCCAGTGCTGATGACATAGAACAGCACCCCTTATTGGCTCCTAGGTGTATTGTATCTGCACCCTCTCCTTCCAAAATAACCTCCTGCAGCTGCTGCCACACTGCCCTGAGCTGTTGAACACACAGAACAGGTGCCCCATGCTGACTCTCTGAACATATGTCTGAGCAACGACATCCTTTGCAGACTGACGGAACAGCAACCCTTGCTGGTAGACTCACAGAAATACAGCTTTACAGTTAATTCATACACAGTATTCAGTATCTGGCCCATGCAGAAATAAAACCTACAAATCTAGTGTTGCCAGCACCATATTACAACACGCTGAGCTATTGAAAACCACAGAACGGCAGGAAAGCCCTAAATCAACCACTGAAACCCACAGAGCAGGAGCAGGAGACATGTCCAACACACAACCACACACCTTGGCCTAGGATTTACAAAGGCTGCTGTAAATTGGAGTACTGTTTACATTGATATTCAAGTCTTCATGAGTATGACTGAACCTTCGCAATATGAAAATAATATAGTATACTATCACAAGAGAATCTTCCAGAAGCATTGGTCATGCTTTATTTAGAACTCCAAGTATCCTAGCGGTTAAGAGCATTAGGCTAGTAACCGAAAGGTCATTGGTTAGAATCCCTGAGCCGGCAAGGTGGAAATATCTGCTGTTCTGTCCTTGAGCAAGCCCCAACAACAACTGCTCCCTGGGCGCAGATGATGCCAATTAAGGCAGCCCCACCACCTCTCTGTTTCAGAGGTTGGGAAACTGACTCTTGACTGGGACATTTCTTTATGGTTTATTCCTCACTTCTTATTCCACCAGCCCAACTGGTTTATTTCTCACTTCTTATTCCACCAGCCCAACCCCAGAGACCTGGGGAATGTTCCCTCTAAACTGCACGCACTTCCTCCAGGACTGCAGCACAGAAGAAATGCCATGCTGTGTTCAGAGATGCAAGAGATTGAAATTCACTGAGTTCGCCCTATATAGATCAACGTCTTTCCTGTGATCGAATCAACATTGTATCAGGCCCTTTTCAATGCAACAAACCAAAACACATCATACTCTGCAAGATTGAGTCTGTGATTGTGTTGTAGGCAAGGCCAGTGCAGAACGGAGTAGAATTATATTGTCGGGGGTAGCCTACAAGCGGTATTTCAATCACTCTTTTCAGATGATTTCAGATCAGAGTGCAGAGCCGTGCAAGTGCATATTTGTTGATATTCTTTGCTAGTTAGTTAGTTATTAGACCAGTTATAGATAAGTATAGGTCAGCAATGGGGAGTTAATGCTTCCTACAAGAGCACAAACCTTGTAGGCTACATTTCAAGCACTTGTTGAAAAGCCAGTCAGGTAAAAAGCTTTTGTCTTCATTAAAGGGGCAATGCATTTTGAGTCAGGCTTGATAAGCCAATAGACAGAGGGGTAGCCTATATTGTCTAATTCTCTGTATGGTAATAATTAATCATTTTATTTTGTGAAATGGTTTCTTCCATCATACAACACAATGCAATCACCTTTTTGGCCCATGGTGTTACAGACCAAGTAAAAAATATTTCATTAATGTCAATGTAAAAACGTTTTTAAAAGTCACATGCAATGTAGGCCTACATTGAATAACACATATAGGCTACTGTAGGCCATAGAAAACAAAAGCTATTTCCATGTGAAAATGTTATGGGATTTGCTCCATTGGTTGTGTTGGTAGGCCTACATTAAGCTCAAATAGCCATAATAGCCTATTGGCTACTTTCTAAAACTGTAAGGGTAACGCCTTAGTGTTCACTGTAAATGCACGCTGGAAGTTGCACAGAATTCTCACGATGTTCAATTTTCCACTCTCAAGATGTAAAATTTGCTCAGTGCCCCCCAAAATTTGAGGAAACATTGGACCTGGGGTTTGGAGAAAAGTTTCAGAACGTTTCAAGCAGTTCAGCGTTAGCCCTGTTCATTTGAAAGATGTTTAAATGTTTTAAAATCTTACACGTTCTAAATCCACCCTTACTTCCTCCTGAACAGAGAACTGACCTTATCTTCCTGCAAAGCTTGGGGCGATGTGTGTGTTACTGAACGGGTCCTGAACTCTACACTGCTTGAGTGTGTTGGAGTGTGTGTATGTGTCTAGAGAGACACATGCACAAAGAGGCCTGTATACACACTGAGTAAAACCAGACATTCTCTGGATGACAGACACTTTAATCTAACAATCAGGTATTCAACTCAACGGTCTGACTCGGACACCAAGACTGCACCTCAAATGACACTCTATTCCTCATATAGTGCTTTACTTATTAAAAGATACATAGACAGACAGATAGGTAGTTAGAAAGATAGATAGTTGTATAGTTTATTTATGTAACTCTTCAATTAAAAAAAAGCATAGTATGACATTTATGCATAGGCACTTTAAAATCCAAGATTATAATATGGCTCAAAGCATAAATGCCGTATGTGCAAAGAAAGAAGAAAAACTGTACCATTCATGTGTCTCTACTGCACTTTAAGGGGAATAAGGGGAAGAGATGCGCCCTAAAACTCTTTGGTCTCAGAAACACTGGGTACACTCACATGAAAAAATACTATGGTTTACTATAGAACTCTACCATACTTACTATATAATTCTGTAGTACACTGTAGTATACGGTAGAATACTATACTACACACTGTACTATCCCTTGATCATGTGTAGTACTTACTACAGAACCGAGGAGGCTGGTGGGAGGGCTATAGGAGGACGGGCTCATTGTAAAGGCTGCAATGGAGTAAATGGAACAGAGTCAAACATGTGGTTTCCGTATGTTTGATACCATTTTATTAATTCCATTCCAGCCATTACAATGAGACGATCCTCTTATAGCTCCTCCCACCAGCCTCCTCTGCTATAGAATGTTGTAGTATACTGTAGAATACTATAGTATTATCTGCAAAAAAACACTGTAGTATATACTATATAGATCAGGGGTGGGCAACTCCTGTCCTCGGGGGCCTGATTGGTGTCACACTTTTTCTCCATCCCTAGCAAACACAGCTGATTAATCAAATTGTATTCTAAACTGAAGATCATGATTAGGTGATTATTGGAGTCAGGTGTGTTAGCTGGGGCTGAGGCAAAATTGTGACACGAAATCAGGCCCTCGAGGACTGGAATTGCTCACCCCTGATATAGATACTACTAATTAAATACTGTAGTATTTAATTAGCATATACCTGCCCATTCCCCACCCCCATATCCCAATTTGTGCTACCCATAAGTGAGAAACCTACATGTCAAGTATGCGTTCACTACAGGGTATAGAAAAGAACAGAAGCGGTGAACTTTCTGTGCAGACCTGCCTGCCTGCCTGCCTGCCTGCCTGCTATGGAACATTTTCTCTTTTAGTATTTCTCCAGTAGGTTTTCTCAAGGAGAAAGGAGAGCCTTTACTTCTATGTCAAAGATAATAAAACAAAAATGCTATAATACATACTACAGTAATGTCTGCAGAAACACTACAATAAATAACAGTATACTACAATTTGCAAAAAACACTACAGTGAATACTATAGTATTGTTATACCGTAGGACACTAGTATTTTTTCATGTGGGCAGTTCTTCACCATGGACCTGGACTGCGATGAATACAAAATAACTGTCCTTAGTTTATATATTTTTTTATATTCAGTATATATTATGTATATTAAATATAAGACATACTGTATAATATAACTTTATACTTGGGCTCGGGTGTAACCAGAAAGTTGGTTAAATCTGCAAAATAATTTTCTGTTGCTTTGCTGTACGTTTTTGGATTATAGAAATCAATATCTTAATTTTGAGGTGAATGATGTTATACTGTAAATGAAAGGCTTTGTTGAGATAATGCGGAGGATATAAGAATTTGTTTTCCTATTTTGTAACTTATGGTACTTAATTTAAGTATGAGTGTATTTAAAGCTGTGAGAAAGCTGGCAATATGTTTGATTATTTAAGTAATTTTGAACAAAAGTGAGTATGCTATTTAATAAGATGTACCTCCGGCTTTGAATAATGATGCTAGGGTGTACGGCTGGTGTGATGACGCAATTGTGATGAAAAATGTGGTTGTGGTGGAGATGAATTTACCAAATTCTATGGAGAATTCAGAGCTTTGAAACTTTCAAAAGTTTTGGAATCGCCATGTCAATGTTGTAATAATATTACTACAGGAAAGAATCACTGTTTAAGTAAAGTTCTTAAAATAGTTTCTAGACTGACCACCTTTGCAATGGGACACATTGGTTGAAATTACATCAGGCTGACATATTCTGGTTGTTGTATACAGGCGGAAAAATGCAGTTTTTTTTACGTGTTTCAGAAAATGTCCAGCCTTTTCCCAGACTTATTCAATTGGTCGTGAAAAAGACATCTTGAGACATTTGGACATCTGATGTAAAAACAGATTTCAACCACAACAATTACATCATTATGACATTGTATGCTCACTGGGTCATGTTCAGAAATATGTTGGGTTTAGATTTCAGGGGTTCCCTGCACTGTCTGTTTCTTCCCTTCACAGAACCATGGACATGAGAATGGACTACTGGGAAATTGTCGAGTTTTATTTTTCAAAACAGCTGATGGACTAAACTGTGTATCTTCTTTTATAAACACATAATAGCTCTCCTTGGTCTGGCTATAACTGCCATGGAGTCAATTTGTATTTCTCTGGTGGAGGTAGTGATACTGTTTGCAGAAGCATACCTTCATTATACATTGACAAAATTGCACAGAATGTCAGGAAATTCAAAACATAAGTAAAATACACAAACACACCATGAATGGAATTTTAAAATACTTAAATTAACTAGGCTAAAATAATGAAACATGTCACAATTTATATTTTTCACAGAAAGAGAGGCAACTTCAGTACTCGATATACCAGGTTTTATTACGCTTTGAATACATATGAAAAATAGAGAAAAGGCAAAAAAGTTATTTTTTGAAGAACTATTGCTAAATAAATGTCTGAGAAACCATTAAATGTTCAAATAAAGACAGAATTTGGCCGTTTTTGTCAATCACATGGATGTATTTCTTGTTGAGATTTGTTTATCATTAATTCTCTAACTGCAATATGTTGCACTTCTGAAGTGACTGACCAATCAAAATCCAGGACCCGTGTGAGAGTCCAGGTGGAGTAGGATGAAGTTGCTCCAAGACACTGATCTATGGTCAGTTTTGTGTTCCCCTCTAATTGTGCATATTCTGATTTGGAAAGGGTAAGCTGATCCAAGATTTGTGCCAATAGTCAACTTTACCCAGAGCTGCGAGTCAAAGGTATACAGTACAGTGTCATGACTTTACTTTCATTAATCTGATGACTGTTGTTTATTTCATCCATTAACTATGTTTTGTTACCCGATTAAATTAATCATGTAACAATTAACTCATTAGGATTTGGGGTACCATGGAAGGTTGTTTAAAGAGTTACCATCTCCCGAATTAAACTATATAAGGTATATATCTATTTCATCGATAAACAGTCAACTTATTAATCATTACTTATCATAATTCTGAACACTCGTAACCTCATGCATCTGCAAAACCCCCAGCCTTACTCATGATTCAGCACTACACCTATTGGTTTAATTATTTATTTACTAGCTAACTAAAATAAGAAAACAGGATAACATACACACTTAATACCTGAGACAAAGGTCCCTGGCGGACTGACACAACATGGTATTGTACCCAACCACATGGAGAGAGAAGGAGAGAGAAAAATACACTTATCTTCGATACATTTCAGAATTATTCTCACATTAATCATATAGTTGGCACACCAACCACCACTTCTTTGGAATAAGAAATCATGAATGTATTTACGTGTGGGTGTCCTTCTCCATCGTGTAGTCCTGACCAGAACTACAGAGTTCACTCTGTTCCATTCGCTCCTGAAGTTGCTTATTTGAAGATAAGCCAGCCGTGCCAATGGTTCCAGTGGGGTGATGAGAGAAGTGTACTATAGCGATTTGACAAGGGTAGTAGGATGGTTTGAAGAGTTCGAGATATTTTACTCAGGACAGCTAATCATCTGTACCAGTGATTGTCTGAGAGGGGAGTTTGTCTTCCTCTCGTGTTGATAGTTAGGATTCAGACCACGATGTACATGAGCTGCAGCTTGCCATCTGTCATGTTGTGTTTCAAAGTTCCAACCATTCCAAACGTTTAGCTCCAGCCTCACGTTTCCTGGTCTAATGTTCATTTTGTTACCAAGTCTTTTTATGCACTCTGGGCGAAGGGGACGGCTCCGTCCGTCTGACATGCTCTCTGACCTTACTTGGGGCATGACTACTTGCTAATGCACAGTTTATAGGTGATAGATTCTCTTATATTCTCAACTCCCGTACGGACTCAGGAGAGGCAAAGGTCGAGAGCTATGCATTCTCTGAAACACGACCCAACCAAGCCACACTGCTTCTTGACACAACGCCCACTTAACCCGGAAGCCAGCCACACCAATGTGTCGGAGGAAAGACCGTACACCGTGTGCATGCGCCATTAAGAAAATTAATTAACATATGATGTGTTTGTAGGGAGGTTTGAAGGGAGGTGATTGATTAGACATTTTCTATTGGAAGGCCACGTTTTACCCACCAAACCTTCTGAGCATGGGGCAGAAGTGTCTGGGAAAGATATTAGTCCTTAATTGAATATGGTGGTCAAGTTTGGGTCAATAACCAGCACATAATTTTTGACAGTGGCTGAGTTGTGTTCCATCTCTGTTGTGTTCCACAAACAGCAGAAAACGGAGAACTAAGGTGTGTTCAATCTCCCAGTGATGTGCAATGTTCCAGGCAATATTAGCATCAGTTTTTGATTCCCGCTCACACGTTTGTCATGAAGCTCTGCTTTGTAACTAGTCACAGTTGACTATCATGTCCATCTCTGTGTGTTTACTGTACAGTATCAGTTCAAGAACTTCTGATTCCCCAACCCACTGTCATTGTTTCAGCTGTACAGTAAGTCATACAGTAACAACTGCGCTGTTTATTTGGATCCCCATTAGCTTATGCAGAAGCATCAGCTACTCTTCCTGGGGTCCACAAAAAAAAACACAAAACATGACAAGTAACAAAACACGGAGACACTGATAGACGAGGAAAGTCACACAAATGTCAAATACTTGTGTGTACATGTGGGTAGGGGTAAAAGTGACTAGGCAATCAGGATATATAATAAATAGAGTAGCAGCAGCGTATGTGAAGTGTGAAAGTGTGTTAGTTTGCGTGTGCCGTCAATATGCATTGTGTGTGTGGGAGTGTCAGTGTAGTATATGTGAGAGTGTGGGTACAGTTTACTGAGTGTACATAGATCGAGTGCAAGGGAGTCAGTGCAAAACAATTAAGATAAATAAAAAAGTGGGTCAATGTAAATTGTCCAGGTAGCCATTTGATTAACTGTTCATCAGTCTTATGGCTTGAGAATAGAAGCTGTTCAGATGCCTTTTGGTCCCAGACTTGGCGCTCCAGTGTCGCTTGTCGTGCAATAGCAGAGAGAACAGTCTATGACTTGGGTGGCTGGAGTCTGACCATTTGTTGGGCCTTCCTCTGACACCAAGCAGTGATGCAGCCAATCAAGATGCTCTCAGTTGTACAGCTGTAGAACCTTTTCAGGATCTGAGGGCCCATGCCAAATCTTTTCAGCCTCCTGAGCGGGAATAGGTGTCACGACTTCCGCCGAAGTCGGTCCCTCTGCGTGTTCGGGCGGCCTTCTGCGGTCGACGTCACTGGCCTTCTAGCCGTCGCGCATCCACTTTTCATTTTCCATTTGTTTCGTCTTTGTTTTACACACCTGGTTTCAATTCCCCAATTACATGTTCATTATTTAACCCTCTGTTTTCCCCATGGTTTTTGTGCGTGAATGTTTTATGTATGTTCGGTCCGTTATTGTGGCCTAGGTATTACGACATGTTATTGGAATATTTGAGTAAAGTTACTTGTGTTACTCATCCCTGCTGTCCTGCGCCTGACTCCTCTGCACCAGCTACACACAGACCATTACAATAGGCATTGCCGTGCCCTCTTCACGACTGTGTTGGTGTGTTTGAACCATGATCGGTCCTTAGTAATGTGGACACCGAGGATCTTGAAGCTCTCTACTTGCTCCACTACAGCCCATCGATGTGAATGGGGACGTGTTTGGCCCTCCGTTTCCTGTAGTTCACGATAAGCTCCTTTGTCTTGCCCATGTTGAGGGACAGGTTGTTGTGCTGGCACCACACTGCCAGGTCTCTGACCTCCTCCCTATAGGCTGTCTCATCGTCGTCGATTAGGCCTACTACCACCCTTGTGTCGTCGGAAAACTTAATGATGGTGTTGGAGTGGTGCACAGCCACACAGTTGTGGGTGAACAGGGAGTACAGGCGGGGACTAATCACGAACACCTAAGGGGCCGCCGTGTTGAGGGTCAGCGTGGCAGATGTGTTGTTGCCTACCCTCACCACCTGGGGGCGGCCCGTCAGGAAGTCCATGATCCAATTGCAGAGGGAGGTGTTCAGTCCCAGGGTCCTTAGCTTAGTAATGAGCTTGGAGGGCACTATGGTGTTGTAAGCTGAGCTGTAGTCAATGAACAGCATTCTCATGTAGGTGTTCCTTTTGTCCAGGTGGGAAAGGACAGTGTGGAGTGCAATAGAGATTGTGTTATCTGTGGATCTGTTGTGGCGGTATGTGAATTAGGAGCGTGTCCAGGGTTTCTGGGATGATGGTGTTGATGTGAGCCATGACCAGATTTGAAAGCATTTCATGGCTCGAGATATAAGTGCTAAGGGGGAGGTAGTCATTTGGACTTGGGGACTGTAAAGGTTACATTGGCGTTCTTAGGCACAGGGAATATTGTGGCTTGCTTGAAACATGTAACCAACAAATCCGGTGGTCCCGGATTTGAGAAAGAACTTACAGTTGGCATGTGGACTGACGATTTTCTAAAATAGAATACTTGTGCCTTACAGCCCATTATACAAACAAAGAGTGTGTGCTCGTGGAGAGGATGCTATCCACCATGGAGTGGAACAGTTCACAGCTCAACTCCAGAGGCCAATTAATGTGATAGAGTACTTATGGATCTTGTTGTTTTTATCTATCGCTTCAAAGAGGCCACACTTGCCATGGAGGCAAGCCAGCAGCCTACTCTTCACCTGGTAATTGTGTGGTTCCAAAGGATAAAGCGTCATCTACAGATGGTGGTGTCAGAGTGAAGCCAGCTGCGAGCCTGCAACCAGGCACGGTGCTTGACATCCTTTTCCTGTACAGCAATTGGAAGAAATCCAAGTGATGAATGGACTGTTTTTGAAGTTGTTTTAGTAGCTTTATTTGTTGGCTAATATTAGAAGGCACTTTCAAAGTGATTTGAGTTCTCAATGTGCCGCATTGTATTGTGAAAATAAAAGTATATCGTTCTTAATTCATGGCATGGTTTCTTTTTAGCCAAATGTTGAATAGACATGCAGACAAATGAACTCATGCAGGAAAAGAGGAATAATAGCCTACTGTCTGTTGTCACAAAAACTATTAGGCTAAATAAATTTATGTTATTTTGTTGGGTAATGGATCGGCTCTCAGAACTCATAAGAGGAGGCTTCTTTCTTCAATATAATCATTCATTCAGAAGGTTAAATCCATAGGTTTTAGGCTCACAGTAAATGAAATTAGATTACAATAATAAATTATTATATCATTCATACTTAAGTGTTGCTTGCCTCGAAGTGAGCATTAAAGGAATTTAGCCCGTCTGATAGGCTTGCATCACTATGCAGCTTGCGGCTGGGTTTCCCTTGGTAGTCCGTAATAGTTTGCAAGGCCTGCCACAGCCGACGAGTGTCAGAGCCGGTGTAGTAGGATTCAATCTTAGTCCTGTATTGACACTTTGCCTGTTTGATGGTTCGTCGGAGGGCATAGTGGGATTTCTTATAAGCTTCCGGGTTAGAGTCCCGCTCCTTGAAAGCAGCAGCTCTACCCTTTAGCTTATTGTGGATGTTGCCTGTTATCCATGGCTTCTGGTTGGGGTATGTACGTACAGTCACTGTGAGGACAACGTCATCGATGCACTTATTGATGAAGCCAGTGACTGATGTGGTATACTCCTCAATGCCATCAGAAGAATCCCGGAACATATTCTAGTCTGTGCTAAAAAAACAGTCCCGTAGCTTAGCATCCGCGTTATCTGACCACTTCCGTATTGAGCAAGTCACTGATACTTCCTGCTTTAGTTTTTGCTTGTAAGCAGGAATCAGGAGGATATAATTATGGTCAGTCTTGTCAAATGGAGGGTGAGGGAGAGCTTTGTACGCGCCTCTCTGTGTGGAGTAAAGTTGGTATAGATACATTTCTCCTCTGGTTGCACATGTGACATGCTGGTAGAAATGTTGCTTGCTTATGGGCTTTTACAGCTTGTTGAGTGTGGTCTTAGTGCCAGCGGCGGTTTGTGGTGGTAAATTGACGGCTACGAAAAATATAGATAAGCTGTAGACCACACTATCTACCAAGAGAGTTTATCATGAGGTACTCTACCTCTGGCGAGTAATACCTCGAGACTACCTTAAAACCTGTTGGGGATGGGGGCGCTGTTTAGACTATTTATGCTAATTGTGTAATTTTTGAAACGGCTTCCCACAAAATCCTTGATCGTACAATATGCATATTATTATTATTATTGGATAGAAAACAGTCTATAGTTTCTATAGGAGTTGAAATTTTGTCTCTAAGTGGAACAGAGCCCATTCTACAGCAATTTCCCTGACATGGAGTCAGATTTGAGAAATGTTGGCCACTGTTCTGAAGTCAGTTAAAAGGGCACTGTCATTGCTATGACTATACGGACACTTCTTACGTCTTCCCCTGGATGCCTTTACGTGATGACGATTCCAATGGGGTCGATTGCGTGTTCACAGGCACTACAAATGAAAAAACCCTGAGGCTAGTCATTCTTTTGGAGCTGCGTCATGCGCCTAGAGGACACCGGCCCGCACCTGTTCCAAGCGTTAGTTTAGCCTGTTATATTTCTCCGGTCATCTTTTCACTCGTTATAGGAGTTAAAAACATCATAAGGTAGTTAATTTAAAGCGTTTTATAGCAATTTATATCCGTTTAGTGCGATTTTGGGACATTTATTTTTGAAACGATGTGAATAGTTGGGCACGCTTTTCAGTTCATCCCGAACGCAGTTGGCATTTCCACATGGCAAGAGGACAGCTTTCCACCAAAAGACGCTTACTCCCAAGAAAGGATCCTTTGCCCAAGATACTGATGGAAGAACAGCTCAAGGTAGGACATTTTTATTATGATAAATCGTGTTTCTGTCGAAACATTTTAGTGGCTTAGGACGCCATGTTTTTTGACGTAGCTTCGCTTGGCGCAAACTGTATTGAAAAGTAAGGATAAATTAAAAAATGTAATTCCGCAATTGTATTAAGAATTAAATTGTCTATCAATCCCTGTCCACCCTATATTTTTTAGTCACGTTTATGAGTATTTATGTATAAGAGTAGATCACTGTCTAAGTGGCGCAAGGACATATTCTGACCAGCTGAGTTACATTTCACATTGTCTAACCATGATTTTGGTGGCTAAATATAAACGTTTTCGATCAAACTCTATATGCATTGTGTAATATGATGTTACAGGAGTGTCATCTGAAGAATTCTGAGAAGGTTAGTGAAAAAATTAATATATTTTTGGCGATGTTGACTTTTATCGCTCACTTTGGCTAGAATCAATGCTGGGCTGCTATGTGCTATGTGCTATGCTAATATAACGATTTATTGTGTTTTCGCTGTAAGACACTTAGAAAATCTGAAATATTGTCTGTATTCACAGGATCTGTGTCTTTCGATTCGTGTATGCTGTGTATTTTTACGAAATGTTTGATGATTAGTAAGTAGGTAAACACGTTGCTCAATGTAGTTTTTCTATTCCATTTGTGACGGTGGGTGCAATTGTAACCTATGCCATCTACCTGAAATATGCACTTTTTTCTAACAAAACCTATCCCATACCATAAATATGTTATCAGACTGTCATCTGATGAGTTTTTTTGTTGGTTAGGGGCTATAAATATCTTAGTTTAGCCGAATTGGTGATGGCTACTGGTGTTGGTGGACAAATAAAAGATGGTGGATTATGCTAATGTACTTTTAGGTAATAGATGTACATCTTTACATATTGTGTCTTCCCTGTAAAACATTTTAAAAATCGGACATGTTGACTGGATTCACAAGATCTGTGTCTTTCATTAGCTGTATTGGACTTTAATGTGTGAAAGTTAAATATTTTAAAAAAATATTTTTTTTGAATTTCGCGGCACTGGTTTTTCAGTGGGGGGGGGGGTGTGCCGCTAGCGCCACGCTGATCCTAGACAGGTTAATATTAGACATTGCTCACCATCTGTTATTGACAAATAGACACACCCCCAACCCCTCGTCTTACCGGACATAGCTGTTCTGTCCTTACGATGCACAGAAAACCCAGCCAACTGTATTATCTTCGTCGTCGTTCAGCCACGACTCTGAAACATAAGATATTGTCCTGTTGGTAGGATAGTCTCAAACAGAGCTCATCCAGTTTATTCTCCAGTAATTGCATGTTGGCTGAAATAATGGATGGTCGAGGCGGGTTACCCACTCGCCGACGAATTCTCACCAGGCACCCTGATCTCCGCCCCCTGTATTTCCGTATTTTCCTCATGAGAATGACAGGGATTTGGGCCTTGTCTGGGAGCAACATTATATCCTTCGCGTCCGACTCATTAAAGAAAAAATCTTCGTCCAGGTTGAGGTGAGTAATCGCTGTTCTGATATCCAGAAGCTCTTTTCAGTCATAAGTGACGGTAGCATCAACATTATGTACAAAATAAGTTAAACAATGCGAAAAAAAACATGCAAAATAGCACAATTGGTCAAGAGCCCTGAAAACGGCAGCCATCCCTTCTGGCGCCATTCTTCTTGGATGCTTGGCTAGCAATAGACAAGAAGAAATTTACAGGGGCCGACCAACTTGATCTTAGTCTGTGCAGCGCCCATTTTTGTTGGCTCAAAAACTCACATTTTCTATTTAACATTATCAGGAAACATTCCAAAAGTATGGAAATCAGCTCTTGTGCTGCCACTCCATGAGGGTGGGGATAGAAGTGATCTTAATAATTATCACCCAATTTCAAGGCTTGTCTAGCTAAGATTTTTGAGTCCTTGGAAAGTGTTCAAGTTTGCTATTTTTTATCTGAGAAATTTATTTTGAATGTAAACCAATCAGGGCTTAGGCCTGGGAATAGCACTATTACAGCAACCACTTTAGTTGTTATTAAACAATACAATGATAATGTGCTGCTTTGTTTGTGGACCTGCGAAAATGATTTTGATACTGTTGATCATGTTATTTTATTGAAGTTGTCCTTGATAGGCCTGAGCTCTGACACCTGTTCATGGTTTCATGATTATCTTAGTGACAGAATTCAGGCTATCATGATTGTCTGAATTTCTTGTATTACATAAAGGTGTACCACGTGGGTCGATTTTGGGACTTGTTCTCTTCACTATTTTTATAAACATCAATGGTCAATCTGTTAAAATTGGTCAAATTCATCCATTTGTGGATGATACTATTATGTATGCTATTGCCCTGACTTTTGTTCTGGCAGTGTCAAAACAACAATCAGATTTTATTGCTATGCAGTTATCCCATTTACATACATTACATTTAAGTCATTTAGCAGACGCTCTTATCCAGAGCGACTTACAAATTGGTGCATTCACCTTATGATATCCAGTGGAACAACCACTTTACAATAGTGCATCTAAATCTTTTAAGGGGGGGGGGTTAGTTAGAAGGATTACTTTATCCTATCCTAGGTATTCCTTAAAGAGGTGGGGTTTCAGGTGTCTCCGGAAGGTGGTGATTGACTCCGCTGACCTGGCGTCGTGAGGGAGTTTGTTCCACCATTGGGGTGCCAGAGCAGCGAACAGTTTTGACTGGGCTGAGCGGGAACTGTACTTCCTCAGAGGTAGGGAGGCGAGCAGGCCAGAGGTGGATGAACGCAGTGCCCTTGTTTGGGTGTAGGGCCTGATCAGAGCCTGAAGGTACGGAGGTGCCGTTCCCCTCACAGCTCCGTAGGCAAGCACCATGGTCTTGTAGCGGATGCGAGCTTCAACTGGAAGCCAGTGGAGAGAGCGGAGGAGCGGGGTGACGTGAGAGAACTTGGGAAGGTTGAACACCAGACGGGCTGCGGCGTTCTGGATGAGTTGTAGGGGTTTAATGACACAGGCAGGGAGCCCAGCCAACAGTGAGTTGCAGTAATCCAGACGGGAGATGACAAGTGCCTGGATTAGGACCTGCGCCGCTTCCTGTGTGAGGCAGGGTCGTACTCTGCGAATGTTGTAGAGCATGAACCTACAGGAACGGGTCACCGCCTTGATGTTAGTTGAGAACGACAGGGTGTTGTCCAGGATCACGCCAAGGTTCTTAGCGCTCTGGGAGGAGGACACAATGGAGTTGTCAACCGTGATGGCGAGATCATGGAACGGGCAGTCCTTCCCCGTGAGGAAGAGCAGCTCCGTCTGCCAGACATGCAGAGATGCGATTCGCCACCTGGTTATCAGAAGGGGGAAAGGATAAGATTAATTGTGTGTCGTCTGCATAGCAATGATAGGAGAGACCATGTGAGGATATGACAGAGCCAAGTGACTTGGTGTATAGCGAGAATAGGAGAGGGCCTAGAACAAAGCCCTGGGGGACACCAGTGGTGAGAGCATGTGGTGCGGAGACAGATTCTCGCCACGCCACCTGGTAGGAGCGACCTGTCAGGTAGGACGCAATCCAAGCTTGGGCCGCGCCGGAGATGCCCAACTCGGAGAGGGTGGAGAGGAGGATCTGATGGTTCACAGTATCAAAGGCAGCCGATAGGTCTAGAAGGATGAGAGCAGAGGAGAGAGAGTTAGCTTTAGCAGTGCGGAGCGCCTCCGTGACACAGAGAAGAGCAGTCTCAGTTGAATGACTAGTCTTGAAATCCCTTTGATGATATAGTGGTAGCAATACAAGATTATAACATTTACAGAAAATACAGAAATACCAGTGATGGAGGTGTTGCTGTTTATAATCAGAACCACATTCGGGTTAAGATTAGAGAAGATCTCATGTTAAATACTGTTGAAGTAATATGGCTACAGGTTCATCTTCCTCACCTAAAGCCCATTCTTGTGGGAAGATGTTAACCTGTCTAGGATCAGCGTGGCGCTAGCGGCACACCCCCCCCCCCCCACTGAAAAACCAGTGCCGCGAAATTCAAAAAAAATATTTTTTTAAAATATTTAACTTTCACACATTAAAGTCCAATACAGCTAATGAAAGACACAGATCTTATGAATCCAGTCAACATTTCCGATTTTTAAAATGTTTTACAGGGAAGACACAATATGTAAAGATGTACATCTATTACCTAAAAACACATTAGCATATTCCACCATCTTTTATTTGTCCACCAACACCAGTAGCCATCACCAATTCGGCTAAACTAAGATATTTATAGCCCCTAACCAACAAAAAAACTCATTAGATGACAGTCTGATAACATATTTATGGTATGGGATAGGTTTTGTTAGAAAAAAGTGCATATTTCAGGTAGACTTCATAGTTTACAATTGCACCCACCATCACAAATGGACTAGAATAATTACAATGAGCAACGTGTTTACCTAACTACTAATCATCAAACATTTCGTAAAAATACACAGCATACACGAATCGAAAGACACAGATCCTGTGAATACAGACAATATTTCAGATTTTCTAAGTGTCTTACAGCGAAAACACAATAAATCGTTATATTAGCTTAGCACATAGCAATTAGCAGCCCAGCATTGATTCTAGCCAAAGTGAGCGATAAAAGTCAACATCGCCAAAAGATATTAATTTTTTCACTAACCTTCTCAGAATTCTTCCGATGACACTCCTGTAACATCACATTACAACATGCATATACAGTTTGATCGAAAATGTTTATATTTAGCCACCAAAATCATGGTTAGACAATGTGAAATGTAGACAAGCTGGTAAAGAAAACGTCCTTGCGCCACTTAGACAGTGATCTACTCTTATACATAAATACTCATAAACGTGACTAAAAAATATAGGGTGGACAGGGATTGATAGACAATTTAATTCTTAATACAATTGCGTTATTACATTTTTTAATTTATCCTTACTTTTCAATACAGTTTGCGCCAAGCGAAGCTACGTCAAAAAACATGGCGTCCTAAGCCACTAAAATGTTTCGACAGAAACACGATTTATCATAATAAAAATGTCCTACCTTGAGCTGTTCTTCCATCAGTATCTTGGGCAAAGGATCCTTTCTTGGGAGAAATCGTCTTTTGGTGGAAAGCTGTCCTCTTGCCATGTGGAAATGTCAACTACGTTCGGGATGAACTGAAAAGCGCACCCAACTTTTCACATCGTTGCAAAAATAAATGTCCCAAAATCGCACTAAACGGATATAAATTGCTATAAAACGCTTTAAATTAACTACTTTGTGATGTTTGTAACTCCTATAACGAGTGAAAAGATGACCGGAGAAATATAACAGGCTAAACTAACGCTTGGAACAGGAGAGGGTCGGTGTCTTCCACGCGCGTTACGCAGCAAGAAAAGACTTGCTAGCTAAAGGTTTTTTTCATTTGTAGGGCCTGTGAACGAGCAATCGAGCCCGTTGGAATCGTCATCACGTAAAGGCATCCAGGGGAAGACGTAAGAAGTGTCCGTATAGTCATAGCAACGACAGAGCCCTTTTAAATGACTTCAGAAAAGTGGCCAACGTTTCTCAAATCTGACTCCATGTCAGGGAAATTGCTGTAGAATGGGCTCTGTTCCACTTAGAGACAAAATTTCAACTCCTATAGAAACTATAGACTGTTTTCTATCCAATAATAATAATAATATGCATATTGTACGATCAAGGATTTTGTGGGAAGCCGTTTAAAAAATTAGCCACATTAGCATAAATAGTCTAAACAGCGCCCCCATCCCCAACAGGTTAACAGTCAGTATCTGGATAACATGTATGAAATGTGATATCAACAGAGAGGAATATTTTCTGCGTGATTTAAATATTGACTGGCTTTCATCAAGCTGCCCACTCAAGAAAAAGCTTCAAACTGTAACCAGTGCCGGCAACCTAGTTTAAGTTATTAGTCAACCTACCAGGGTAGTTACAAACAGCACAGGAATGAAATTATCAACATGTATTGATCACATCTTTGCTAATACTTCAGAAATGTGCTTTAAAGCAGTATCCAGATCCATCAGATGTAGTGATCACAATAGTAGCCATATCTAGGAAAACCAAAGTTCTAAAGGCTGGGCCTAATATAGTGTATAAGTGGTCATACAATATGTTTTGTAGTGATTCCTATGTTGTTGATGTAAAGAATATTTGTTGGTCTGTGGTGTGTTATGAGGAGCAAACAGGTGTTGCACTTGATACCTTTATGAAATTGCTTATTCCAGTTAGTACTAATAAGCATGCACCCATTAAGAAATTGACTGTAAAAACTGTTAACCTTTCAAGGATACACGTTCCGCTAGCGGCACACCCCCCCCACCCCCACTGAAAAGGCAGAGCCGCGAAATTCAAAAAATATATATTTTTTAAATATTTAACTTTCACACATTAAAGTCCAATACAGCTAATGAAAGACACAGATCTTGTGAATCCAGCCAACATGTCCGATTTTTAAAATGTTTTACAGGGAAGACACAATATGTAAAGATGTAAATCTATTAGCTAAAAACACATTAGCATAATCCACCATCTTTTATTTGTCCACCAACACCAGTAGCTATCACCAATTCGGCTAAACTAAGATATTTATAGCCCCTAACCAAGAAAAAAACTCATCAGATGACAGTCTGATAACATATTTATGGTAATGGTTAGGTTTTGTTAGAAAAATGTGCATATTTCAGGTAGATGTCATAGGTTACAATTGCACCCACCGTCACAAATGGACTAGAATAATTACAATGAGCAACGTGTTTACCTAACTACTAATCATCAAACATTTCGTAAAAATACACAGCATACACTAATCGAAAGACACAGATCCTGTGAATACAGACAATATTTCAGATTTTCTAAGTGTCTTACAGCGAAAACACAATAAATTGTTATATTAGCATAGCACATGTGCAAACATTACCCCAGCATTGATTCTAGCCAAAGAGAGCGATAACGTAAACATCGCCAAAATTTATTATTTTTTTCACTAACCTTCTCAGAATTCTTCAGATGACACCCCTGTAACATCACATTACAACATACATATACAGTTTGTTCGAAAATGTGCATATTTAGCCACCAAAATCATGGTTAGACAATGGGAAAAGTAGCCCAGCTGGTGAGAAAATGTCCTGCGCCACATTAGACAGTGATCTAGTCGTATACATAAATACTCATAAACGTGACTAAAAAATATAGGGTGGACAGCGATTGATAGACAATTTAATTCTTAATACAATCGCGGAATTACATTTTTTAAATTATCCTTACTTTTCAATACAGTTTGCGCCAAGCGAAGCTACGTCAAAAAAGATGGCGTCCTAAGCCACTAACATTTTTCGACAGAAACACGATTTATCATAATAAATTGTTCCTACTTTGAGCTGTTCTTCCATCAGTATCTTGGACAAAGGATCCTTTCTTGGGTCTAATCGTCTTTTGGTGGAAAGCTGTCCTCTTGCCATGTGGAAATGTCAACTGCGTTCGGCATGAATTGGAAGCGTGCCCAGCGATTCACAGTGTTTCAGAAATAAATGTCCCAAAATCGCACTAAACGGATATAAATTGCTATAAAACGCTTTAAATTAACTACCTTATGATGTTTTTAACTCCTATAACGAGTAGAAACATGACCTGAGAAAGATTACTCCCGACACTAATGCTTGAAACAAGTGCGGGTCGGTGGCCGCCGCGCGCAAGACGCAGCTGCAAAAGAGTTCCTAGCTACAGGTTTTTTTTATTTATAGTGCCTGTGATTGCGCTATCAACCCCATTCAAATCGTCATCACGTAAAGGCATCCAGGGGAATACGTAAGCAGTGTCCGTATACTCATAGGAATAACATTGGCCTTAAAACTGACTCCAGAACAGTGGCCAAAATTTCTGAAATCTGACTCCATGTCAGGGAAATTGCTGTAGAATGGGTTCTGTTCCACTTAGAGACAAAATTTCAACTCCTATAGAAACTATAGACTGTTTTCTATCCAATAATAATAATAATATGCATATTGTACGATCAAGAATTTTGTAGGAAGCCGTTTCAAAAATTACACGATTACCATAAATAGTGACAACAGCACCCCCTAGCCTTAAGAAGTTTTAACTCCCCGTGGTTTGATGAGCAAATGAAAAATGTTATGGTTGAAAGGGATGAGGCAGAAAGATTGACAAATAAGTCGGGCTGCTCAACCGATTGGCAAACGTACTGCAAATTGAGAAATCATGTGAATAAACTGAATAAAAACAATGTATTTATGGTTGCTTGTTATTTTGTCTTTTAATCATTATCTGTTATTGTTTTTACCAGAGGACCACTTTGGAAACAAGCATTTTAATGAATACTTTCAAGTGATATCCTCTGGGTACACATTGTACATTTTGTTGTATATGTTGGTTACCCAAAATAAATAAACTAAAAAAAGAATAAACTACACTTTGAAACAAAGATAAATGACATAAAGAATGATAGTAAAAAGCTTTGGAGCACCTTAAATGAAATATTTTGGGGAAAAAAGCAAACTCAGCTCCATCATTCATTGAACTGGACGGCTCATTCATCACCAAACCGACTGATATTCCCAACTACTTTCATGAATTTTTTCATTTGCAATATTAGCAAATTTAGGCATGACATGCGAGCAAACAACGCTGACACTACACATCCAAGTATATCTGACCAAATTATGAAAGACAAGATTTGTAATTTGTAATTTAGAAATTGAAAAATAATTGTTGTCTATGCACAATGACAAGCCATCGGGGTCTGACAACTTGGATGGAAAATTACTGAGGATATTAGCAAATTATATCTCCACTCCTAGTAAAATCTTCAATTTTAAGCCTACTAGAAAGTGTTTGCCCTCAGGCCAAGAGGCAAGCTACACAGTAAAATCACCAGTGTTAAATTCACTGTGTCAAAAGTGATCGACTCCCATAGAGTTGTTTTAGCAACTGGCAGTGCCAAATGACCGCTAGCGTCAGTGCTGATAACTGGTGTTAATTGCTAAGGTATAACATTTTACTCTAATAGTGTAGACTTTTAATCAGTAAGTGTAAACATCATCACAACCCCACCCATAAATTCAGGTTCTGCATTCAAAACTCCTCTTTTCTCAACGCCATTGTTGGATCAACAAAATACTAATTTGTTCCATTCAAAAGGTGAGTGTTAAACAATTATTTCACTGATATTATTTAGCTATTTTAATTTAAATACTTGATACCTGGTTGTCAGACTGCTGTGTAACTTAAAACGTCTAACAGTTTTGATTGTGTGTGTGCAGCTAATGTTAGAGTTACTTGCGTTTGACTTTTTGCACGTCTTTGCTAGATAGCTAGCATGTCCTGTGCAGTTAGTCTGCTCCACGTGTTGGTTCCATGGGCATGTGTCTCATTTCAGCACCGAGCTTTTTTAGCCCCATGCTAGTTTGCTCTTTCTATTTCAGCTGCTTACTATATATTAGAATATGTGGACAACTACAAATACCTAGGTGTCTGGTTAGACTGTAAACTCTCCTTCCAGACTCATATTAAGCATCTCCAATCCAAAATTAAATCTAGAACCGGCTCTCTATTCCACAACAAAGCCTTCTTCACTCACGCCGCCAAACATACCCTAGTAAAACTGACTATCCTACCGATCCTCGACTTCGGCGATGTCATTTACAAAATAGCCTCCAACACTCTACTCAGCAAACTAGATGCAGTCTATCACAGTGCCATCCGTTTTGTCACCAAATCCCCATATACCACCCACCACTGCGAACTGTATGCTCTAGTCAGCTGGCCCTCGCTACATATTCGTCGCCAGACACACTGGCTACAGGTCATCTATAAGTCTTTGCTAGGTAAAGCTCCGCCTTATCTCAGCTCACTTGTCACGATAACAACACCCACCCATAGCAGGCACTCCAGCAGGTATATCTCACTGGTCATCCCCAAAGCCTACACCTCCTTTGGCCGCCTTTCCTTCCAGTTCTCTGCTGCCAATGACTGGAACGAATTGCAAAAAACGCTGAAGCTGGAGACTTATATTTCCCTCACTAACTTTAAACATCAGCTCTCCGAGCAGCTAACCGATCGCTGCAGCTGTACATAGCCCATCTGTAAATAGCCCATCCAATCTACCTACACTATCCCCATATTGTTTTTATTTACTTTTCTGCTCTTTTGCACACCAGTATTTCCAACTTGCACATCATCATCTGAACATCTATCACTCGTGTTAATTTGCTAAATTATAATTACTTCGCTACTATGGCCTATTTATTGCCTTACCTCCTCTTGCCATTTGCACACACTGTATATAGACTTTCTTTTTTTAACCTATTGTGTTATTGACTGTACGCTTGTTTATTCCATGTGTAACTCTGTATTGTTGTTTGAGTCACACTGCTTTACTTTATCTTGGCCAAGTCGCAGTTGTAAATGAGAACTTGTTCTCAACTAGCCTACCTGGTTAAATAAAGGTGAAATATATATTTTTTTAAATAGTAAAGACCCCTTTACTGGCTCAAATAGCTAACCAATCAGCCTGTTACCAACCCTTAGTAAAGCTTTGGATTTTTTGTTGTTGACCCGATACAATGCTATTTTACAGTAAACAAATTGACAACAGACTTTCAGGGCGCTTATAGGGAAAGACATTCAACAAGCACAGCACTTACACAAATGACAATCAGTCATTTGTGTAAGCTGAGAGAAATTGATTTGTTAGACTTCAGTGTGACTTTTGACATTATCGATCATAGTCTACTGCTGAAAAAGCATACAGTGGGGCAAAAAAGTATTTAGTCAGCCACCAATTGTGCAAGTTCTCCCACTTAAAAAGATGAGAGAGGCCTGTAATTTTCATCATAAGTACACTTCGACTATGACAGACAAAATGAGAAAAAAAATCCAGAAAATCACATTGTAGGATTTTTAATGAATTTATTTGCAAATTATGGTGGAAAATAAGTATTTGGTCAATAACAAAAGTTTCTCAATACTTTGTTATATACCCTTTGTTGGCAATGACAGAGGTAAAACGTTTTCCATAAGACTTGACAAGGTTTTCACACACTGTTGCTGGTATTGTGGCCCATTCCTCCATGCAGATCTCCTCTAGAGCAGTGATGTTTTGGGGCTGTTGCTGGGCAACACGGACTTTCAACTCCCTCCAAAGATGGGGTTGTGGGGTTGAGATCTGGAGACTGGCTAGGCCACTCCAGGACCTTGAAATGCTTCTTACGAAGCCACTCCTTCGTTGCCCGGGCGGTGTGTTTGGGATCATTGTCATGCTGAAAGACCCAGCCATGTTTCATCTTCAATGCCCTTGCTGATGGAAGGAGGTTTTCACTCAAAATCTCACGATACATGGCCCCATTCATTCTTTCCTTTACACGGATCAGTCGTCCTGGTCCCTTTGCAGAAAAACAGCCCCAAAGCATGATGTTTCCACCTCCATGCTTCACAGTAGGTATGGTGTTCTTTGGATGCAACTCAGCATTCTTTGTCCTCCAAACACGACGAGTTGAGTTTTTACCAAAAAGTTCTATTTTGGTTTCATCTGACCATATGACATTCTCCCAATCTTCTTCTGGATCATCCAAATGCTCTCTAGCAAACTTCAGACGGGCCTGGACATGTACTGGCTTAAGCAGGGGGACACGTCTGGCACTCCAGGATTTGAGTCCCTGGCGGCGTAGTGTGTTACTGATGGTAGGCTTTGTTACTTTGGTCCCAGCTCTCTGCAGGTCATTCACTAGGTCCCTCCGTGTGGTTCTGGGATTTTTGCTCACCGTTCTTGTGATCATTTTGACCCCACGGGGTGAGATCTTGCATGGAGCCCCAGATCGAGGGAGATTATGAGTGGTCTTGTATGTCTTCCATTTCCTAATAATTGCTCCCACAGTTGATTTCTTCAAACCAAGCTGCTTACCTATTGCAGATTCAGTCTTCCCAGCCTGGTGCAGGTCTACCATTTTGTTTCTGGTGTCCTTTGACAGCTCTTTGGTCTTGGCCATAGTGGAGTTTGGAGTGTGACTGTTTGAGGTTGTGGACAGGTGTCTTTTATACTGATAACAAGTTCAAACAGGTGCCATTAATACAGGTAACGAGTGGAGGACAGAGGAGCCTCTTAAAGAAGAAGTTACAGGTCTGTGAGAGCCAGAAATTTTGCTTGTTTGTAGGTGACCAAATATTTATTTTCCACCATCATTTGCAAATAAATTCATAAAAAATCCTACAATGTGATTTTTGGGATTTTTTTTTCTCATTTTGTCTGTCATAGTTGAAGTGTACCTATGATGATAATTACAGGCCTCACTCATCTTTTTAAGTGGGAGAAATGCACAATTGGTGGCTGACTAAATACTTTTTGCCCCACTGTATGTGTTTTGGCTTTACATCCCCTGCTATATTGCGGATAAAGATTTACCTGTCTAACGGAACACAGATGGTGTTCTTTAATGGATGCTCTCTAACATAGAACAGGTAGAATCAGATATTCCCCAGATCATGTGTCTTACCTTTTTCATTCTTTACGAACGACATGCCACTGACTTTGAGTAAAGCCTGTGTGTCTATGTATGCAGATGACTCAACACTATACATATCAGCTACTACAGCGACTGAAATGACTGCAACACTTAACAAATAGCTGCAGTTAGTTTCAGAGTGGGTGGCAAGGAATACGTTTTAGTCCTAAATATTGCAAAAACTAAAAACATTGTATTTGGGACAAATCATTCACTAAACCCTACATCTCAACTAAATCTTGTAATAAATAATGTAGAAAATGAGCCTTTTGAGGCGACTAACTGCTTGGAGTAACCCTGGATTGTAAACTGTCATAGTCAAAACATATTGATACAACAGTAGCTAAGATGGGGAGACGTCTGTCCATAATTAAGCGCTACTCTAACTTATTAACAGCACTATCAACAAGGCAGGTCCTACAGGCCCTAGTTTTGTCACACCTAGACTACTGTTCAGTCGTGTGGTCAGGTGCCACAAAGAGAGACTTAGGAAAATTGCAATTGGCTCAGAACAGGGCAGTACGGCTTGTCCTTGGATGTTCACAGAGAGCAAACATTAATAATATGCATGTCAATCTGTCCTGGCTGAAAGTGGAGGAGAGATTGACTTCATCACTACTTGTATTTGTGAGAGGTATTGACCTGTTGAAAGCACAGTGCTGCCTGTTTAAACGACTAGCACACAGTTCAGACACCCATGCGTACTCCACAAGACATGCCACCAGAAGTCTCTTCACAGTCCCCAAGTCCAGAACAGACTATGGCAGGTGCACAGTACTACATAGAGACATGACTACATGTAACTCTATTCCAAATCAGGTAACTGATGCAAGCAGTAGAATCAGATTTTAAAAAAAATATTTGTGAAGCAACACAAATATTGGCACAGACACATGCATACACACACATGATAACTAACGCACTATACACACAAGTACACATTGATTTTATGTTGTAGATATGTGGTGGTGGAGTAGGGGCCTGAAGGCACACACTTAGTGTGTTGTGAAATCAGTTATGAATATATTGTAATGTTGTCACGCCCTGACCATAGTTTGCTTTGTATGTTTTGTGTTTTGTTTGGTCAGGGTGTGATCTGAGTGGGCATTCTATGTTGTATGTCTGGTTTGTCTATTTCTATGTGTTTGGCCTGATATGGTTCTCAATCAGAGACAGGCGTTTTGCGTTGTCTCTGATTGGGAACCATATTTAGGTATCCTGTTTTGTATTGTGGGTTGTGGGTTATTGTCTATGTGTTAGTTGCCTGTGTCTGCACTGTATTATATAGCGTCACGGTCGTTTTGTATTTAGTTTGGTTAAGTGTTCTTCGTTATAATAAATAGAAGAATGTATTCACTTCACGCTGCGCCTTGGTCCTCCTCTCTCACGACGAACGTGACAAGTGTTTGTATAACTGCCGGAGTAGGGGATAAAGGGGATCCATATAAATACAAATACAAAGTGCAGCTTTTACTACTCTTAAACCTTTGGATGCCATCTAAAATAGTACCCTTCGTTTTGTTACTGGTGACACTTTTGATACTCATCACTGCATCCTGTATCAAAAGGTTGGCTGGACTTCGATAAAGACCCTTAGATCTCTACATTCCTCCCTTTTTGTTTACAAGGCCGTACTTCATAAACTTACGTCTTATCTAACTTTGTTGTTGAAGTACAGACACTTAAGTTGCCTAACAGGATTGGTTAACTCTTGAGTTTCTTAAGGTCTCCACCAAGCTAGGTAAATCTGCTTTTCGTTTTAATGCACTGTATTGCTGGAACAAAATTCAAAATAGATTTCATACTGATATTCTGGTGCTGTTCTATCTTTTTTTAAAGTATTGTTCGGGGACTTATTTGTGGAGGAATGAAACTGTTTTTCTGGGTGATTTGTGATGTGTTATTTGTGCTCACTTTGTGCACGGGGGCATTGTCATGCTCAAATAGGAATGGGCCTTCCCCAACTGTTGCCACAAAGTTGGAAGCACAGATTTGTCTAGAATGTGAATCCCTTCACTTGATCTAAGGAGCCTTGCCTGAACTATGAAAAACAGCCCCAGACCATTATTCCTCCGCCACCAAACTTTACAGTTGGCACTATGCATTGGGGCAGGTTGCGTTCTCCTGGCATCCTCCAAACCCAGATTTATCCGTCGGAGAGCCAGATGGTTAAGCGTGATTCATCACCCCAGAGAACGCGTTTCCATTGCTCCAATTACATCACTCCAGCAGACGCTTGGCATTGCACATGGTGATTGTAGGTTTGTGCGTGGCTGCTCGGCCATGGAAACCCATTTCATGAAGCTCCTGGCGAACAGTTAATGTGCTGATGTTGCTACCAGATGCAGTTTGGAACTGGGTGGTGAGTGTTGCAATAACAGCACTTAAAGTTGACTGGGGCAGCTCTAGCAGGGCAGAAATTTGATGAACTTACTTGTTGGAAAGGTGGCACCCTATGACGGTGCCACGTTGAAAGTCACTGAGCTCCTCAGTAAGGCCAGTATACTGACAATGTTTGTCTATGGAGATTGCATGGCTGTGTGCTCTGTCAGCAAGTGCATTCGGAAAGTATTCAGACCACTTTACTTTTTCCACATTTTGTTACGTTACAGCCTTATTCTAAATGTATTAAAGAGAACATTTTCCCTCCTCAATGTACACACAACACCCCATAATGACAAAGTGAAAGCATAAATACCTTTATTTACATAAGTATTCAGAACCTTTGCTTAGAGACTCAAAATTGAGCTCAGGTGCATCATGTTTCCATTGATCATCCTTGATGTTTCTACAACTTGATTGGAGTCCAACTGTGGTACATTCAATTGATTGGACATGATTTGGAAAGGTACACACCTGTATATATAAGGTCGCACAGTTGACCGTGCATGACAGAGCAAAAACCAAGCAAAAACCGTGCATGTCAGAGCAAAAACCAAGGAATGAGGTCGAAGGAATTGTCCGTAGAGCTCCGAGATAGGATTGTGCCGAGATCTGGGGAAGGGTACAAAAAAAAAATCTGCAGCATTTAATGTCCCCAACAACAAAACGGCCTCCATCATTCTTAAATGGAAGAAGTTTGGAACCACCAAGATTCGGGCTAAAGGGGATCCATATAAATATGGCATTTTCTATTCAAAATTGAGCTCATGTGGAGAAGGGCCTTGGGGGAGAAGGGCCTTGGTCAGGGAGGTGACCAAGAAGCCGATGGTCACTTTGACAGAGCTCCAGATTTCCTCTGTGGAGATTTTTGTCCTTCTGGAAGATCCTCTCATCTCTGCAGCACTCCACCTTCAGGCCTTTATGTTTGAGTGGCCAGACAGAGCTACTCCTCAGTAAAATTAAAACTCCCACTTGGAGTTTGCCAAAATGCACCTAAAGACTCTCAGACAATGAAAAACAAGATTCTCTGCTCTGATGAAACCAATATCGAATACTTTGGCCTGAATACCAAGCGTCACGTCTGGAGAAAACTTGGCACCATCCCTACGGTGAAGCATGGTGGTGGCAGCATCATGCTGTGGGAATGTTGTTCAGCGGCAGGTACTCAGAGACTAGTCAGTATTGAGGGAAAGATGAACAGAGAAAAGTACAGAAATCCTTCATGAAAACCTGCTCAGGACCTCAGACTGGGGCGAAGGTTCACCATCCAACAGGATAAACACCCTAAGCACACAGCCAAGACAACGCAGGAGTGGCTTCGAGACAAGTCCCTGAACGTCCTTGAGTGAACCCGATCGAACATCCAACCAGAAAAAGCTAGAGGATCTGCGGAGAAGAACCTATGGGACCTCAATCCTATAGAAAATTTGCGGGAAGAACTGAAAAAGCGTGTGCGAGCAAGGAGGCCTAAAACCTGACTCAGTTACACCAGCTATGTCAGGAGGAGTGGGCCAAAATTCACCCAACTTATAGTGGGAAGCTTGTGGAAGGCTACCTGAAACGTTTGACCCAAGTTAAACAATTTAAAAGGCAATGCTACCAAATACTAATTGAATGTATGTAAACTTCTGACCCACTGGGATTGTGATGAAATAAATAAAAGCTTAAGAAAATCATTCTCTCTACTATTATTCTGACATTTCACATTCTTAAAATAAAGTGGTGATCCTAACTGACTTAAAACAGGGATTTATACCTAGGATTAAATGTCAGGAATTGTGAAAAACTGAGTTTATGTCACGCGGAACTAGGTTGGCGAAAGAACCAGACGCAGAGAGAGAGAGAGCCGCTTTGGAAAAAAATATTCCTTATATTTTTTCTTCATTCAAAACTGAATAAGCCCGAACATCAAGGGCGCAGAGAGAACACTTGCCAAAACCCAAACATACACACACGTAACAAAAAACAGGTCAGGAGCGTGACAGTTTAAATGTATTTGGCTAAAGTGTATGTAAACTACCGACTTCAACTGTAGATTTTGTTCCACTTGGAACTGACAGGTTGCTCAACCTTATTCATTGTGTGTAAAGGTGGTGGAATTATGAGGAATTAAATCAAGGTCAGAATATGATGTATCTGTAGACACACCTCTGCCACACCTTCATTTAAAAAAAATATCCACCCCAAATGAATAGCAGGCCAATGGCATGCTATTCTCATGCTTAAGTTCAAGGTCAGAATACACGTCGAGAGAAAAATGCATAAAAAGGACTTATGTTACATTTTCCATGCGGTTAACTCGGGTCGGAATTCCCCCCTTACAGATCTGGGACACGTCTACATGTATGCTGCTTCATCATAGAAAACTTCAGTGCCCTTCATCATATTTGGTGAATAATTATATTTGAATGTTGAAGTATAAGTAATAAGGTAGTTATCGATACAGAAACAAGCAAAATAGTTAAATGTCATCGTTGTACTGGTTTAGTAAAGTGAGTAAACTGAACATCTTTGGTAATGGAAATTCTAGAGTGCGTGTGTGTGTGTCTGTGTGCGTGTGGGGAGGGGGGGGGGAGAGAGAGAAATAAAAACGAGGAATGCAGAGCGCCTCACAGCCTACTATGCTATTGCCTACTCATATGTGTGAGGGAGGAACAACTTCCTGCATTTTTACATCATTTCAGTCAGTCGTAACCAGTGTTCCTATAGAGAGGCCCCGGTGTAGGCTGTCCTTGTAAGTGATTTTCCCTATGAGTGGGAGAGCTGTTTACATAATTATGGTAAATTAGGCCAACTTTAAGGTTGGGTGTCATTTTGCTGCCTCAGAGTAGAGAATATGCATTAGTGAAATACTCAAACTGACTGTCTGGCTCACAGTAGTGTGATTTCCAGGAAGATTTGGAGCCCAAGCATAATCAAATGTTTCACTCCAAATCTCCCACCAGCCCAGCCATATGCTGCAATCTGACAGATGGCCAGATACATATCCTCATCACTCTCAAAGGACACACACACACAGAGAGAGATTATTACTCTAATCTCTCTCTTTCTCTGTGTGTGGCGTATGTGTATTGTAGAGTACTCAACCCTATATGGTGTCGACTTCTACTATGTATAATAATGCCATATTTACAGTATGATTATGAAAATAATACATAATTACATACAGAACACCATCAACATGGGTGATGTCATGCAAAACTGAGCTACGCCGCTGGCTACACAATCTTTCTATTTACCTGTATAGTCAGGGGGAAAAAAACATTGAGAACACGTTCTCTATTACAAGTGCGCCCTGTTTACATTATTAAAAATCTCAGCACACAAAACACAACAAAGACATGCAAACACTCCAACACAGGCAAATACAACAACAAGCATATTACTCCTTAAGCAAATCCTACATCAATGCTTTAAAGTCATTTAAAGGCACAAGGAGTTTAAGTCTGAGCTCATTTTGCAGCATATTCCATTTCTGCGGAGCATGAACATTGAAGGCAGTTTATCCTAGTTCTGAAACTACTTTTGGTACAGTTGAAGTCGGAAGTTTACATACACTTACGTTGGAGTCATTAAAACTCGTTTTTCAACCACTCCACACATTTCTTGTTAATTATTAAACTATAGTTTTGGCAAATCTACTGTGTGCATGACACAAGTTATTTTCCAAACAATATTTTACAGACAAATTGTTTCACTTATAATTCACTGTATTACAATTCCAGTGGGTCAGAAGTTTACATACACTAAGTTGACTCTGCCTTTAAACAGCTTGGAAAAATCCAGAAAATGATGTCATGGCTTTAGAAGCTTCTGATAGGCTAATTGACATCATTTGAGTCAATTGGAGGTGTACCTGTGGATGTATTTCAAGGCCTACCTTCAAACTCAGTGCCTCTTTCTTGACATCATGGTAAATCAAAATAAATCCTCAGATTTTTTGAAGGTACCACGTTCATCTGTACAAACAAACAATGCAAGTATAAACACCATGGGACCACGCAGCCGTCATACCGCTTATGAAGGAGACGCGTTCTGTCTCCTAGAGATGAACGTACTTTGGTGCGAAAAGTGATCAATCAATCCCAGAACAGCAAAGGACCTTGTGAAGACGCTGGAGGAAACAGGTACAAAATTATCTATATCCACAGTAAAACGAGTCCAATATTGACATAACCTGAAAGACCGCTCAGCAAGGAAGAAGCCACTGCTCCAAAACCGCCATAAAAAGCCAGACTACGGTTTGCAACTGCACATGGGGAGAAAGATCGTACTTTTTTTTAGAGAAATGTCCTCTTGTCTGATGAAACAAAATTAACTATTTGGCCATAATGACCATCGTTATGTTTGGAGGAAAAAGGGGGAAGCTTGCAAGCCGAAGAACACCATGCCAACCGTGAAGCACGAGGGTGGCAGAGTCATGTTGTGGGGGTGCATTGTTGCATGAGAGACTGGTGCACTACACAAAATGTCTAGAAATGTCTAGAAATCCTGATTTAACGCCGTCAGTAAATACTCACTGTGTTCTGTCTTTTAAATAATTCTCAAACCAGCTACAAGCAGCCAGATCTAAGCCAATCGTAGAGTTTCTGAATAAGTAAGGTGTGATCCACAGTGTTGAAAGCCTTGGACAGGTCAATGAAGTGGGCAGCACAGTGTTTCTTCGTATCTGTAAGGTCCTTCAATCGAGAAGTGAATTTCAATACAGATTCAACCACAAAGACCAGGGAGGTATTTCATTGCCTGTCAAAGAAGAGCGCCAATTGGTAAATTTGTAAAGAAAAAAAAAAATGCATGGTGAAGTAATTAATTACTGTCACTACCCAGTCCTTCCTAACTCAGTTGCTGGAGAGGAAGGAAACTTCTCAGGGATTTCACCGGTGTGCCCCCGGTGATGCATTGGGCAGACCGCACCACCCCTTGGAGAGCCCTGCGGTTACGGGCGGTGCAATTGCCGTACCAGGCGTGATACTGCCCAACAGGATGCTCTCAATTGTGTATCTGTAAAAGTTTGTGAGGGTCTTAGGGGCCAAGACGAATTTCTTCAGACTCCTGAGGCTGAAAGGCCCCGTTGTGCCTTCTTCCACAGACCATTTCAGATTGTCAGTTATGTGTACGCCGAGGAACTTGAAGCTATTCACCTTCTCCACTGCGGTCACGTCGATGTGAATAGGGGCTTGCTCTCTAAGTTTTCACCTGAAGTCCATGATCATCTTCTTCATTTTGTTGACGTTGAGAGAGAGGTTATTTTCATGGCACCACTCCACCAGGGCCCTCACCTCCTTCCTGTAGGCTGATTTCTCATTGTTGATAATCTGTCCTACTACAGTTGTGTCATCTGCAAGCTTGATTATTGAGTTTGAGGCATGCGTGGCCACGCAGTCATGGGTGAACAGGGAGTACAGAAGGGGGCTGAGCACACACCTTGTGAGGCCCCAGTGTTGAGGATCAGCGTAGTGGAGGTGTTGTTTCCTACCTTCACCTCCTGGGGCGGCTCGTCAGGAAGTCCAGGACCCAGTTGCACAGGGCGGGGTTCAGACCCAGGGTCTTGACCTTAACCTCTCTGGTACAAGTGGGGCGGTAGCGTCCCACCTCGACAACAGCCAGTGAAATTGCAAGGCGCCAAATTCAAAACAACAGAAATTCCATAACAAAAATTCCTCAAACATACAAGTATTATACACCATTTTAAAGATAAACTTCTTGTAAATCCAACCACAGTGTCCGATTTCAAAAAGGCTTTACTGCGAAAGCACACCATGCGATTATGTTAGGTCAGCGCCTAGCCACAGAAAACCATACAGCCATTTTCCAGCCAAGGAGAGGGCTCACAAAAGTCAGAAATAGCGATTAAATTAATTACTAGCCTTTGATGATCTTCATCAGATGACACTCCCAGGAACCCATATTTGACAATAAATGTGTGTTTTCTTCGATAAAGTTCATCTTTATGTCCAAAAACCTCATTTGAAATTGGTGCGTTATGTTCAGAAATGCATTGTCTCAAACAAACATTCGGGGGAAAGTGCAGAGAGCCACATCAAATTACAGGAATACTCATCATAAACATTGATCTAAGATACTTGTGTTTAACATACGATTAAAGATAAACTTCTCCTTAATGCAACCTCTGTGTCATATTTCAAAATGGCTTTACGGCGGAAGCACACCATGCGATTATGTTAGGTCAGCGCCTAGCCACAAAAACCATACAGCCATTTTCCAGCCAAGGAGAGGTGTCAGAAAAGTCAGAAATAGCGTTCAAATTAATCACTTACCTTTGATGATCATCATTTGATGGCACTCCCAGGTCTCCATGTTAGATAACAAATGTTTGTTTTGTTACATAGAGTTCATCTTCATGTCCAAATACCTCCTTTTTGTTCTCGCGTTTAGTCCTGTAATCCAAATGCAAAATGCGCGGGCACTAAGTCCATACGAAAAGTCAAAATAGTTACATTACAGTTTGTAGAAACATGTCAAACGATGTATAGAATCAATCTTTAGGATATTTTTTGCATAAATCTTCAATAATATTCCAACCGGACAATTCCTTTAGAAATGAAAGGGAACGGAGCTTGTGCTCACGGCCGCGCGCGTGACTAAACTATAGGCTTTCAACCAGACCACTGGTTCAAACAGCTCTTATTCGCTCCCCTTTCATAGTAGAACCCTGAAACAACGTTCTAAAGACTGTTGACATCTAGTGGAAGCCTTAGCAATCTGACCCCATAGACACAGTATATTGGGCAATCACTTGAAAAACTACAAACCTCAGATTTCCCACTTCCTGGATGGATTTTCCTCAGGTTTTTGCCTGCCATATCAGTTCTGTTATACTCACAGACATTATTTTAACATTTGTGGAAACTTTAGAGTGTATTTTATCCAAATCTACTAATAATATGCATATCCTAGCTTCTGGGCCTGAGTTGCAGGCAGTTTAATTTGGGCACTCTTTTCATCCAAAATTCCGAATGCTGCCCCCTACTCTAGTGAAATTAATGATGAGCTTGGAGGGTACTATGGTGTTGAATGCAGAGCTATAGTCCATAAATAGCATTCTTACATGGGTGTTCCTCTTGTCCAGATGGAATAGGGCAATGGCGATTACATCATCTGTGGATCTATTGGGGCGTTATGGAAATTGAAGTGGGTATTGTGTGTCAGGTAAGGTGGAGGTGATATGATCCTTAACTAGCCTCTCAAAGCAGTTCATGATGACAGAAGTGAGTGTTTCGGGGCGATATTCATTTAAATCCGTTACTTTTGCTTTCTTGGGTACAGGAACAATGGTGGACATCTTGAAGCAAGTGGGGACAGCAGACTGGGATACGGAGAGATTGAATATGTCCGTAAACATCCCAGCCAGTTGGTCTGCGCATGCTCTGAGGATGCTGCTAGGAATACCGTCTGGGCCGGCAGCCTTGTGAGGGGTAACACGCTTAAATGTCTTACTCATGTCGGTCATGGAGAACGAGAGCCCACAGACCACAGACTGCGTCGGTGGCACTGTGTTATCTTCAAAGCGGGCATAGAAGGTGTTTAGCTTATCCGGGGGCAAGATATTGGTGTCCGCGATGTGGCTGGTTATCCCTTTGTAATGCATGATTGGCTGTAGACCCTGCCACATACGTCTCGTGTCTGAGCCGTTGAATTCCGTCTCCACTTTGTCTCTGTACTGATATTCTGCCTGTTTGATTGCCATACGGACGGAAAAGTTACACTGTTTGTAATCACCAATATTCCCAGTCACCTTGCCGTAGTTAGATGCGGTGGTTTGCGCTTTCAGTTTTGCACTGCCATCTATTCACAGTTTTTGGTTTGAGTAAGTTTTCAGAGTCAGTGGGAACAACATCCCCTATACACCTTCTGAGGAATTCAGTCACCTGTGTATACATTTGTGTATACGTCAATGTTATTCTCAGAAGCAACCCGGAAACATATCCCAATCCGCATGTTCAAAACAATCTTGAAGCATGTATTCTGATTGGTCAGACTAATGTTGAAATGACCTTAGCACAGGTACTTCCTGTTTGAGTCACTGCCTATAGGAAGGGAGGAGTAGAATGGAGTTGTGATCTGATTTACAGAAGGGAGGGCAGGTGAGCACCTTGTAGCCATCCCGGAAGGGAGAGTAACAATGGTAGAGAGTTTGTAGTGTGAGTACTACAGGCAATGTGTTGATAGATCTTCAGTAACTTTTTCTTAAAATGTGCTTTGTTAAAATCCTCAGCTACAATAAATGCGGCATCAGGATATGCGGTTTCCAGTTTGCACAAAGTCCAGTGTAGTTCCTTGAGGGATGGTTTGGTATCGGCTTGAGGGGGAATATACACGGCTGGGACTATAATGGAAGATAATTCTCTTGGGAGGTAATACATTCGACATTTGATTGAGATATTCTAGATCGGGTGAACAAAAGGACTTGAGTTCCCGTACGCTTAAAGAATGTAATATGAGAACTGAGGATGGATACACAACATTGTAGTTACTCCACAGTGAAAAGACGGGAGCCTGTACAGAATACAAATATTGCAAAACTTGCATCCTGTTTGCAACAAGACACTTAAGTAATACAGCAAAAAATGTGCCAGAGAAATGAACTTTTTGTCCTGAATACAAAGCGTTATGGTTGGGCCAAATTCAACACAACACATTACTGAGAACCATTCTTCATATTTTCAAACAAGGTGGTGGCTGCATCATATTATGGGTATTCTTATCATCGGCAAGGACTAGGGAGTCAAAGAAACGGAATACAGCTATTAGCACCGGCAAAATCCTAGAGGAAAACCTGGTTCAGTCTGCTTTCCAACAGACATTTAGAGACAAATTCACTTTTCAGCAGGACAATAACCTAAAACACAAGGCCAAATCTAGACACAAGTTGCTTACCAAGACAATATGAATGTTCCTGAGTGGCCTAGTAACAGGTTTGACTAACATCGGTTTGAACATCTATGGCAAGACTTGAAAATGGCTGTCTAGCAATGATCATCTTGTCACGTTCTGACCATAGTTCGTATGTGTTTTGCTTGTTTTAGTGTTGGTCAGGACGTGAGCTGGGTGGGCATTCTATGTTGTGTGTCTTGTTTGTCCGTTTCTATGTTTGGCCTAATGTGGTTCTCAATCAGAGGCAGATGTTTTGTGTTGTCTCTGATTGGGAATCATATATATGTGGCTTGTTTTGTGTTGGGGATTATGGGTGGTTGTTTCCTGTCTTTGTGTTTTCTATGCACCAGCTAGGACTGTATCGGTTTGCCACATTTGCTATTTTATATTTGTTAAGTGTTCACGTTTATCGTTCGTATTAAACATGTTGAGCACTGGCTACGCTGCGTGTTGGTCTGATCCCTGTTCCATCCCCTCTTCTAGTGAAGAGAGGGAAGGCTGCCGTTACACATCTTGACAGAGCTTGAAGAATTTTACAAATAATAATAAGCAAATGTTGTACAATCCAGGTGTGCAAAGCTCTTAAAGACTTACCCAAAAATATTCACAGCTGTAATTGCCGCCAAATATGCTCCTACAAAGTATTGACTCGGGTGTGAATACTTATGTAAATTGAATATTTCTGTATAACATTTTCAATAAGTCAGCAAAAAATATCTAAACATGTTTTCCCTTTGTCATTGAGAGGTATTGTGTGTGTAGATGGGTGAGAGAAAAAAATCGATCTAATACAAATTTAAATTCAGATTGTAACACAAAAAATTTGGATTAAGTCAACTGGTATGAATACTTTCTGATAGAAGTTGCTATGTGTATATAGATTATATCCTGGTAATCTAAAACAGACATAAATGTAGCCTGAACAATACATTTTCTACTTTCAAAAGACAGACAGGTTATAGTTCTGAAAAATAATACCATTTTGATATTTAATTTACTAACTCAGCAACATGTGTTTTAAATGACAGCTTATCATCTAGCCAAATACCAATATATTTTAAAGAGAGAACTCATTAGATTTGTGCTCCATACAGGGTAGTAATTTCAAGGTCATTTAATTCTGAGTTATGGGTCTTACAAAATAGCATTTATTTTGTTTTAATTTAACTTCTGTAGTGCTTGGAAATCAGACTAAATGTGAAAAGGTTTGGCTTACAGATGGTGCTGCGGAGTAAAATACTGTATCATCAGCATAAAAATGTATGCTAAAAATGTTCATAGCAGTTTCAATGTCATTAATATACAGAGTGGATAATGGACCCAAAATCGAACTTTGGGGTTCCCCTTTATGCACTTCAAGAAGTATACCTTTATTTTGACAGCACAATCTGCTTCCTGCTAACTAGAGAGAGACAAGATCTGTTTCTGTACAAAAGCCCACTTTAAGTCTTCGTTTCTTAACAAGCTCAGTCTTCTGTTTTTTTTAATTTTTTATAAATCATTGTAAATCCAAATACCAAAGTATTTGTATGCAGGGACTTGTTTGATTACAGAACCATCTGATGAGTGAAGGTGCAATCCATCTAAGACAACCTTATGAGAACTTGGAAACAACATGTATTTAGTTTTGCCCATATAATGTACACGTTTGAAATCAGTAAGGGCTTCCTGCACAACTGCAATATCGGGCTCTAGCGTTGTCAAAACAAACGTCAGCAGTTGGGGCAATTGCGTACATAATAGTACCATCAGGATATAGATGAAATGTAAACATGTGAGCAGATTGACCAACAGCATTTATATTAACAGTCAAAAGAACAGGTCAAAGTATCGACCCCTTTGGAACACCTTCATGTAATTCGGACTTAACCCCATCAATCACAATGGCCTGAGTTCTGTCACTAAGATAATCATGAAACCATGAACAGGCGTCAGAGCTCAGGCATATTGAGCACAACTTACTCAATAAAATAACAGGTTCAACTGTGTCAAAAGCTTTTGACAGGTCCACAAAGCAGCACATTTCATTTAATCATCCAAAGAGTTGACAATATAATTTACAACCACTGAGGTTGCAGTAACAGTGCTTTACCCTGGTCTAAACCTGATTGATGCACATTTAAAATACAATTCTCAGACAGAAAAGAGCATAGCCAGTGATTCTAGAATCTTAGCTAGGCAAGATAGTTTAGAGATGCAACTGCACATTCCCTAATGAATCTGCCACAGATGAGGTCAGGATCACAAGAGAGTAGTCTCTTGTGCATTTCCCATGATTCAACAGTAGATAATGGCATAGCTGGCAAGAATGCAGGTAGGTCTGACAGGTTTATTGGTGAGGTGACAGAAGAAAACTTGTCATTTATAGCGTTGGCAGTGTGCTCTCCATGTTTGTTACTTCCAACCATTTATGGAGGGAAAGCCACTGACCAAATGCTCTACTGCTTGACTCTTTCATTGGTTGATTTTTTCTTCCTGGTTGCGTTAGTGACAGAATGAGACTTGGGTGTGATAACTACAATATTATGATCACTGAGACCCAAAGGTGACATTGTTGTAGGGGTACTATACAAGTCCTCTAGGTGGGTAATGACAAAGTCAAGGATGGCGTTCTGTCTAGTTGGAATGTTAACCAGTTGTTGTAAAAAGACACAAAGTCCTTTCATCTTTAAACGGATAAAACCAATTATTTATGAATAAAAAAAAGTGACATTCTCTTCTGCTGCCTCATATCCCAAATGCCAAATGCTTTTGTACAACAGCGAAATATATATGTGGCAGCAACAACAAAAAATCAGTAGGAAATGGTGATTTGAGTCCCACAAGTCAACGCACGGGGAGGGAAGGGTATGGGCCGCATTATAATTTTTTTTAACCCCTTTTTTTCTCCCCAATTGGTAGTTACAGTCTTGTCCCATCGCTGCAACTCCACTCTAAACTCAGGAGAGGTGAAGGTCGAGAGCTAAGTGTTCTCTGAAACACAACCCTGCCATTTCTCACTGCTTCTTTACACATTGCTCGCTTAACCCAGAAGCGCCAATGTGTCAGAGGAAACACCGCCCAGCTGGCGACCAAAGTCAGCTTGCAGGTGTTTGGCCCGCCACAAGAAGTTGCTGGAGCGCGATGGAACAAGGAAATCCCTGCCGGCCAAACCCTCCCCTAACCTGGACAACGCTGGGCAAATTGTGTGCCGCCTCATGGGTCTCCCGGTCATGGCCGGCTGTGACAGAGCCTTGGTGTAACGGTCCTGACCTGTTTTCTGTTGTTTTTGTATGTGTTTATGGTCAGGGCGTGTGTTTTGGGTGGGCAGTCTATGTTTTCTGTTTCTATGTTGGTTTTGGGTTGCCTGGTATGGCTCTTAATTAGAGGCAGGTGGTTTGCGTTTTCCTCTAATTAAGAGTCATATTTAGGTAGGGTGTTCTCACTGTTTGTTTGTGGGTGATTGTCTTCCGTATCTGTGTTATGTTTTGCACCATACGGGACTGTTCGGTTGTTCGTTTCGTTTTGATGTAGTCTGTTCCTGTCCGTGAGTTTTACGTTTAGTTGTTAAGTTCATGTTCAGGTTTCGTCTACGTCGTTTTCTTGTTTTGTAATTTTGTAAAAGTGTTTGTTTTCGTGTGCCGTCGTTACGAATAAAGAGATGGCTTATTTCCCTAATGCTGCATTTTGGTCTACTGATCCTTCTCTCCTCTCCGACAGCCCTTACACTTGGATCGAACCCGGGTCTGTAGTGATGCCAGTGCCTTAGACCGCTGCGCCACTCGGGAGGCCGGTATGCACTGTTTGAGAAGATAAAAAATATGTAGTTAGCTACAATTTATAATAGGAATAATTGTGTGGCTTGCGCAGCAAAAGCCCCAGCTTAGATATTCAACCTATTACTACTACTTCTACTACTACTACTACTACTTCTTCCTCTTCTTCAGCACGCTACTCCTCCTACACAGTTTGAGCTAGAAACGTCGTTCAAACTTTAAAACATGGTCTCACTCGAGTTGCTTGTATACAAGATATTGATATACTTTCAACTTTTTTTTCGAAAAACATTCTAAAGCTCCCCATTTTGACATCAGCACTTCCAACTGCCATTCTCTGTATTTGAAATCATGGAACTTTTGACGAAAATCAGCTACTTTGACCACTACCCCAACAAGTTAGACCAAACGTTAGTGTATGGAATATTCGTCTAAGGAGCTTACAGTACAGCTGTTTTAGTAACTGCATTGCCCCATTGTCTTCCAACTTTTTAAACAACTGCCGTTTTGACCACTAACCCAACAAGTTAGACAAAAATATTCATTAAAATATTCCCCTACTTCACTGCTTGTCAAATCTGAAAACGGATTAGAAATCATGTGTACCAATCTCTAGATAGAGCTGTTTTAGTAACCCATCAACTGCTCTCTTTCTAACTGCAGTAAATCATTTCATAAGCTAGCAGATTAGTTATTTACCAACAACAACTGAAAATATAAGTTTACTTTCCTTGCTAGAATCTAGCAAAGACGTTTTGTTGGTCAGAGTGCAGTATTTAGTTATTATTAAAGCACAAACGTACTGTATGTTAGCATGTTTCTCTATTGCTTTAGCCAAAAGGTAGCAGTGTTGCCAAGGCTACTGTTGCCATGCAATGCTAGTTTACCTTTCGCTAAAGAGAAGGATGGGATGTACCCCTCTGATTGGAAAGAGAGGATTAGGAATAGCTTCTACCAATAAAAAGTTAAAGTTGTTTTTGAGTTTAGAGTGACAAGAAGTGGCATGCTGACGGCCAAATGGAGCCATTGCTATGGGTACTCACAGACAGAGGGCAAAAAATGTGAGGGTGAAGATAGTCACCACAATTACTGATCACAACCATACACATTGACCACACAACAGCTAAACCACACAACTACAGACCACAACCACACAACTGCTGACCAAAATAACTGACCACAACCACAAAACAACGGACCACTGCCACACAACTTCTGATCACAACCACACAACTTCGGACCACGACCACACAACTACTGATCACAACCACACAACTTATGATAAAAAACCTACTCACCATTCAACTGCTGACCACAACTACTGACCACAACCACACTTTCTGACCACAACCACACAACGACTGACCACAACCACACTTCTTACCACATCTAGTGACCACAACAATAGAACTGATGACCACACAACTAATGATAAAACACCTACTGACCACACAACTTCTGACCACAACCACACAACTTCTGACCACAACCACACAACTACTGACCACAAACACACTTTCTGACCACAACCACACAACTACTGACCACAACAATACATCGGATGACCACAAGCACACAACTAATGATAAAACACCTACTGACCACACAACTTCTGACCACAACCACACACCTTCTGACCACAACCACACAACTACTGACCACAACTACACAACTTCTTACCACATCTAGTGACCATAACAACTGACAACAACCACACAACTTCTGACCACAACCACACAACTTCGGACCACGACCACACAACTACTAACCACAACCACACAACTTTTGATAAAACACATACTGACCATCAACTACTGACCACAAACACTCTTTCTGACCACAACCACACTTCTAACCACATCTAGTGATCACAACAATACAACTGCTGACCACAACCACACAACTAATGACAACACACCTACTGACCACACAACTTCTGACCACAACCACACAACTTCTGACCACAACCACATACACTTCTGACCACAACCACATAACTACTGACCACAACTACACAACTTCTTATCACATCTAGTGACCACAACAACACAACTACTGTCAACAACCACACTACTTCTGACCACAACCAAACAACTGCTTACAAAATCTAATAACTACAACCAAACAAATACTGACCACAACAAAACTTCTGACCACACATCTACTGACCACAACTGCTGACCACAACCACACAACTTCAGACCACATGTAGTGACCACAACCATACATCTACTGACAACAACCAAACAACTACTGACCATGACCACAACAACTGACCACAACTTCTGACCACAACCACACAACTGCTTACCACAGCTAGTGACCACAAACACACAACTACTGACCACCCATCTATCTACTGACCATATCCAAACGTTTGACCAAACCCACACAACTACTGACCAGAACTACTGAACCACACAACTACTGACCACTACTACTGACCACAACTCGTGACCATCGATAGGAATTTAAAGAGAATTCACTATTCAAATAATATAATTAAAGTACAACTTTTTAAACTTCTTTCACTACCACAAAAATACTTTGAAAGAGCTTTAGAAAGCCCCATAACATTGTGGGTTTGTCAACTTCGGCTCCAATGTATTTCCAAAACAATTTTTACATGTTTCTTCTTATCTTATAATAATGACGTTCATAAAAAATATTTTTAGCACATACAGTATAAAGCTTATTTCACATTGTAAATCATAGGATTTATAGTAGTTTTGAGTGTAGTATTACTTCAACTTAGTTAGCAAATTAGCCAAAACAATTTGGCTTGCTAGCTAATTAGCTCATTATACGCTAACTTACCTGTGAAACTTACAGATTCATCCACCATCAACCAATGGATTCTAGCCCTCCTGAGTTCTGCACCTGTTAATTAAACCGAGCTAGCTTGCTATGTGAAAATGTGTGGTTCATAATAATACAAATACATTACAAAAATCCTTCTATGAATCAAACATTTGTGCTGAAAAATCTAAGGATCAACCGGTTGGTGTAGCTGCGTTGTTGGACTAGTGAGAGTGACCAGATTACATTTTTTTGTTTTAGCCCTAGGACAACTCACCTGATTCAACTCATTGAAGGCTTAATAATTAGTTGACAAGTTGAATCAGGTATGCTTGTCTGGGACTACGACAAAAATGATGTGCTGTTGGGCATACTCAAGGACTATAGTTGGGAAGATGGGAGAAGATGGGTGGGAGACAAGTTTAAAAGGCAGGCATCTTACATCAGTCAGGATGGGAAGAAAGAAGATATGACCATCTTCTGGTAGATGCAGACTGATAGTCAACTTCAAACATTTTCTCAAAAGAGGGTCTGATCAAATACGCTAGTTTCCCATGGAAGGAGCCTTGTGTAAATAAGTAAACGCATGTCTGTGTGCGTGGGGGTGTGTGTGTGTGTGTTTTGGGGAGGGGATGTTAAGCCTGCTTGTTGTAGTACTGTACCTGTCCATGTATGTCTCTCTCTTTATATCCTCCTCCCTCATTCATTTCTCACCTGTTCCTGGATCTGTTATTGTTGCTGCCTTCTACCAGTGTCTGTAGGGAGAGCAGAGCAGTCCAGCTCAGTTGCTATCTACTCGGCTCTTTCAGGCCCCCGGGCATGGTCTGACATGGGCACCACCTCAACACCCACAGCCACTCCTCCACTGCAGGGTTCTCATGCCTCCATCTCTCCGCCTAGACCACCACCACCACCACCTCACAGTGTTAGTATTTAATGTTAGTATTTGAACCATCCAGTCCTATGTGTAATGTATCGACTTGACTCAGACTCACGGGAATCATTGACCTGTTCATTATTCGTCTCAAAACCCATCCAACTGCATAATCCAAGCATAGCCTCCATCCGTCCTCACGTGCTTCATAGTGCCTCCCTGGTATTGCACAACCAGGTGTCGCTAATACACCACACCCCTCCTCTTCTTAGATGTCTGACTAACCATTATTAATAACACATCTCCAAACTGTAGATCTATCCATTATAATGTAACAAAACATTATCTAGTATTCAAAATAAACTCACTCTCGTATACAGTATTTAAATAATTTCCAAAACAACATACTGTAATGTCTACTTTTACTTTCTATAAACTACCAACCATAATACTGGTTACATTTATGGAACTCTTTTGTTGACAATGTTTATTTTGACAAGAATTCTTGCCAGAACTTTTCTGCGATGGCTAGGGGTAGACTGCCCCGCCATTGAGATTCTGCCGGAGATTATTTTGCCCCATTATGGCAACGTCTATCTAACATTGTCCTTCAGATGCATAGCTTGTTGTCTGAGTCTTCAGGATCGAGGCTGTAGTTGAAAGGCATCGTCAGGTGCAGGCACTTGTCTAGGCAGTGTGTCAGGTTCTGCCCGGTCAGTGTCTCTGTAACTTGTAGTCCATTGTCCTGACTGTGGTTGTATCCATAGTTTTACAAAAGAAACATGTCGCATGGCCCTCTTGCTATTCGTTTTCAGGACAACAGAGTTCCCCTTCCTGTCCACGACAGTGTATGGCTCTGGTTCGAAGGTAGTTGACAACTTGTTCTGCTTCGGTTGCTGTAGCAGACCCATGTCACTTTGCGCTGGATTGTGCTTTCAGTTGCTCTCCTAAATCTGTCGGCATTCTGCCGGCCCTTTTCCTTCCTTTCAGCATCAGCAAGCCGAATGGCCTTGTTGTGTGGTTCAGCTCCTGACTGCATGTCGGCTGACAGCTCTGGCAGTGTGGTTCTAATTTGGAGGTTGAATAAAAGTTCAGCTGGGCTGCGACCTGTGACTCCTGTTTGTAGTTCTGTGCTCCAATCCTTCCCTTCTCATTGAGCAGCGCGGATTGCTTTGACAAGCGTCCTGTTCTCTTTCAACTTCGCCATTGGCCTGAGAACCTGGTCCTTTGCTGACATTTATTCCAGCTCTCGTGGGGTGAATGCACATGGCACTGCGTGTTTGGCTACAAACTAGCCAAACATGTAGCCAAACCCGCTTTGAGAAGGCTCTGGAGGTGACCCACTACACCCCTCACTACATTGACCAATCGCAGCAGGAGGAGAGGAAGAGGATCAGCAGTGACCCGCAACTGACGTCACCAATAATGAGAGGTACGCTACACCTCCAGTCAGACTGTTGCTAGAAGGGTGTGTGCAGATGTGCGTGTTCTTTCTTTATCTCATCTCTTACATGCACTGATCTCTCATTACCCCTCTCTCTCCCTCCCCTTTCTATCTTTCTCTCTCCCCCTCTTTCCTTCTCTCTCCCAGTGTGAGTGCCGTGTATAATGATCTTCAAAACACTCTCATGGCCATCAATGAGCAGGACACATTACGCTGGTGGAAGAACACCCACAGACCGGGCATGCACTTACACTGGCCTCAGTTCCATGTGCAACACACACACACACACACACACACACACACACACACACACACACACACACACACACACACACACACACACACACACACACACACACACACACACACACACACACCCGGCTAATAGAAGTTAATGGGGCCTAATGGAGTGTACTGTAAAATGAGATGATGTAGACTTCAGCCATGTGTTATTGTCAGTTAGTCTAATGTAGTGAACAGTGTTACAAGCTAATGTAGCAGACTATATGACAGTAGAGTATGGTCTTACAATGTGTAGAGGCACAGCAAGGCCCAATAGAGAGGTGTTGAGCCATGGCCATGGCCATTTCTCCATCACCCAAATCAAGATAGCTGATGTTCTGAAAGAGCTGCAAAATCTGGACCCCTACAAATCAGCCGGGCTAGACAATCTGGACCCTCTCTTTCTAAAATTATATGCCAAAATTGTTGCAACCCCTATTACTAGCCTGTTCAACCTCTCTTTCGTATCGTCTGAGATTCCCAAAGATTGGAAAGCTGCCGCGGTCATCCCCCTCGTCAAAGGAGGTGACACTCTAGACCCAAACTGCTACAGACCTATATCTATCCTACCCTGTCTTTTCTAAGGTCTTCAAAAGCCAAGTTAACAAACAGATTACCGACCATTTCGAATCCCACCGTACCTTCTCCGCTATGCAATCTGGTTTCAGAGCTGGTCATGGGTGCACCTCAGCCACGCTCAAGGTCCTAAACGACATCGTAACCGCCATCGATAAGAGGCATTACTGCGCAGCCGTATTGATCGACCTGGCCAAGGCTTTCGACTCTGTCAATCACCACAACCTCATCGGCAGACTCGACAGCCTTGGTTTCTCAAATGATTGCCTTGCCTGGTATACCAACTACTTCTCTGATAGAGTTCAGTGTGTCAAATCGGAGGGCCTGTTGTCCGGACCTCTGGCAGTCTCTATGGGGGTCCACACAGGGTTCAATCCTCGGGCCGACTCTCTTCTCTGTATACATCAATGATGTTGCTCTTGATGCTGGTGATTCTCTGATACACCTCAATGCAGACGACACCATTCTGTATACGTCTGGCCCCTCTTTGGACACTGTGTTAACTAACCTCCAGACGAGCTTCAATGCCATACAACTCTCCTTCCGTGGCCTCCAACTGCTCTTAAACGCAAGTAAAACTAAACGCATGCTTTTTAACCGATCACTGCCCGCACCTGCTCGCCCGTCCAGCATCACTACTCTGGACGGCTCTGACTTAGAATACGTGGACAACTACAAATACCTAGGTGTCTGGTTAGACTGTACACTCTCCTTCCAGACTCACATTAAGCATCTCCAATCCAAAATTAAATCTAGAATCGGCTTCCTATATCGCAACAAAGCATCCTTCACTCATGCTGCCAAACATACCCTCGTAAAACTGACCATCCTACCGATCCTTGACTTTGGTGTTGTCATCTATAAATAGCCTCCAACACTCTACTCAACAAACTGGATGCAGTCTATCACAGTGCCATCCGTTTTGTCACCAAAGCCCCATACACTACCCACCATTGCGACCTGTACGGTCTCGTTGGTTGGCCCTCGCTTCACACTCGTCGCCAAAACCACTGTCTACAGGTTATCTACAAGTCTCTGCTAGGTAAAGCTGCTCACTTATCTCTGCTCACTGGTCACCATAGCAGCTCTCACTCGTAGCACACGCTCCAGCAGGTATATCTCTCTGGTCACCCCCAAAGCCAATTCCTCCTTTGGTCATTTTTCCTTCCAGGTCTCTGCTGCCAATGACTGGAACGAACTGCAAAAATCTCTGAAGCTGGAAACACTTATCTCCCTCACTAGCTTTAAGCACCAGCTGTCAGAGCAGCTCACAGATTAATGCACCTGTACATAGCCCATCTATAATTTAGCCCAAACAACTACCTCTTCCCCTACTGTATTTATTTGTTTATTTTGCTCATTTGCACCCCATTATTTATGTTTCTACTTTGCACATTCTTCCACTGCAAATCTACCATTCCAGTGTTTTACTTGCCATATTGTATTTACTTCGCCATCATGGCCTTTTTTGCCTTTACTTCCCTTATCTCACCTCATTTGCTCACATTGTATATAGACTTATTTTTCTACTGCATTATTGACTGTATGTTTTGTTTATTCCATGTGTAACTCTGTGTTGTTGTATATGTCAAATTGCTATGCTATATCTTGGCCAGGTCCTAGTTGAAATGAGAACTAGCCTACCTGGTTAACCTGTCTAGGATGAGGGTGCCGCTAGCGGCACTCCCCCCCCCCCCCCCACTGAAAAGGCAGAGCCGCGAAATTCAAAAAAAATATTTTTTTTAAATATTTAACTTTCACACATTAAAGTCCAATAAAGCTAATGAAAGACACAGATCTTGTGAATCCAGCCAACATGTCCGATTTTTAAAATGTTTTACAGGGAAGACACAATATGTAAAGATGTACATCTATTACCTAAAAACACATTAGCATAATCCACCATCTTTTATTTGTCCACCAACACCAGTAGCTATCACCAATTCGGCTAAACTAAGATATTTATAGCCCCTAACCAAGAAAAAAACTCATCAGATGACAGTCTGATAACATATTTATGGTATGGGATAGGTTTTGTTAGAAAAATGTGCATATTTCAGGTAGATGGCATAGGTTACAATTGCACCCACCGTCACAAATGGACTAGAATAACTACATAGAGCAACGTGTTTACCTACTTACTAATCATCAAACATTTCGTAAAAATACACAGCATACACTAATCGAAAGACACAGATCCTGTGAATACAGACAATATTTCAGATTTTCTAAGTGTCTTACAGCGAAAACACAATAAATCGTTATGATGGCATAGCACATGTGCAAACATTACCCCAGCATTAATTCTAGCCAAAGTGAGCGATAACGTAAACATCGCCAAAATATATAATTTTTTTCACTAACCTTCTCAGAATTCTTCAGATGACACCCCTGTAACATCACATTACAACATGCATATACAGTTTGTTCGAAAATGTGCATATTTAGCCACCAAAATCATGGTTAGACAATGGGGAAAGTAGCCCAGCTGGTGAGAAAATGTCCGTGCGCCATATTAGACAGTGATCTAGTCGTATACATAAATACTCATAAACGTGACTAAAAAATATAGGGTGGACAGCGATTGATAGACAATTTAATTCTTAATACAATCGCGGAATTACATTTTTTAAATTATCCTTACTTTTCAATACAGTTTGCGCCAAGCGAAGCTACGTCAAAAAACATGGCGTCCTAAGCCACTAACATTTTTCGACAGAAACACGATTTATCATAATAAAAATTTCCTACTTTGAGCTGTTCTTCCATCAGTATCTTGGGCAAAAGATCCTTTCTTGGGTCTAATCGTCTTTTGGTGGAAAGCTGTCCTCTTGCCATGTGGAAATGCCAACTGCGTTCAGCATGAACTGGAAGCGTGCCCAGCGATTCACAGCGTTTCAGAAATAAATGTCCCAAAATCGCACTAAACGGATATAAATTGCTATAAAACGCTTTAAATTAACTACCTTATGATGTTTTTAACTCCTATAACGAGTCTTAACATGACCGGAGAAAGATTACTCCCAACACTAATGCTTGGAACAGGTGCGGGTCGGTGTCCTCCAGGCGCATGACGCAGCTCCAAAAGAGTGACTAGCTACAGGGTTTTTTAATTTATAGTGCCTGTGAACGCGCAATCGACCCCATTCAAATCGTCATCACGTAAAGGCATCCAGGGGAAGACGTAAGCAGTGTCCGTATACTCATAGCAATAACAGTGGCCTTTTAACTGACTCCAGATCAGGGGCCAACATTTCTGAAATCTGACTCCATGTCAGGGAAATTGCTGTAGAATGGGTTCTGTTCCACTTAGAGACAAAATTTCAACTCCTATAGAAACTATAGACTGTTTTCTATCCAATAATAATAATAATATGCATATTGTACGATCAAGAATTTTGTAGGAAGCCGTTTCAAAAATTACACGATTACCATAAATAGTGACAACAGCGCCCCCAGCCTCAACAGGTTAAATAAAGGTGAAATAAATCAAATAAAAATAAAAATGTCTGAATAACTGGTACTTGCATTCTAAGTAGTAGGTGTTTCATCCATATCGGGTGAACCATTTAGAAATTACAGCACTTTTTGTACATAGTCGCCCCATTTTAAGGGAGCAAAGGTTTTGGGACAAATTCCCTTACATGTGCATTAAAGTAGTAAAAGGTTAAGTATTTGGTCCCATATTCATAGCACAATCAAGCACTACATCATGCTTGTGACTCTACAAATTTGTAGAATGCATTTGCTGTTTGTTTTGGTTGTATTTTAGATTATTTTGTGCACAATAGAAATTAATGGTAAATAACGTATTGTGTCGTGAATAATAATCAGTGAGAAAGTTATAGACGTAAAAATATCATGAGGAATTTAACAATTTTATGATTGTGAGGGAAATCATGTGACTGAACTAAAGAATAACCTGTTGGGGATGGGGGCGCTGTTTAGACTATTTATGCTAATGTGGCTAATTTTTTAAACGGCTTCCCACAAAATCCTTGATCGTACAATATGCATATTATTATTATTATTGGATAGAAAACAGTCTATAGTTTCTATAGGAGTTGAAATTTTGTCTCTAAGTGGAACAGAGCCCATTCTACAGCAATTTCCCTGACATGGAGTCAGATTTGAGAAATGTTGGCCACTCTTCTGAAGTCATTTAAAAGGGCACTGTCGTTGCTATGACTATACGGACACTTCTTACGTCTTCCCCTGGATGCCTTTACGTGATGACGATTCCAACGGGGTCGATTGCGCGTTCACAGGCCCTACAAATCAAAAAACCCTGAAGCTAGTCATTCTTTGGGAGCTGCGTCATGAGCCTAGAGGACCCCGGCGCGCACCTGTTCCAAGCGTTAGTTTAGCCTGTTATATTTCTCCGGTCATCTTTTCACTCGTTATAGGAGTTAAAAACATCATAAGGTAGTTAATTTAAAGCGTTTTATAGCAATTTATATCCGTTTAGTGCGATTTTGGGACATTTATTTTTGCAACGATGTGAAAAGTTGGGCACGCTTTTCAGTTCATCCCGAACGCAGTTGACATTTCCACATGGCAAGAGGACAGCTTTCCACCAAAAGACGATTTCTCCCAAGAAAGGATCCTTTGCCCAAGATACTGATGGAAGAACAGCTCAAGGTAGGACATTTTTATTATGATAAATCGTGTTTCTGTCGAAACATTTTAGTGGCTTAGGACGCCATGTTTTTTGACGTAGCTTCGCTTGGCGCAAACTGTATTGAAAAGTAAGGATAAATTAAAAAATGTAATAACGCAATTGTATTAAGAATTAAATTGTCTATCAATCCCTGTCCACCCTATATTTTTTAGTCACGTTTATGAGTATTTATGTATAAGAGTAGATCACTGTCTAAGTGGCGCAAGGACATTTTCTGACCAGCCTGTCTACATTTCACATTGTCTAACCATGATTTTGGTGGCTAAATATAAACATTTTCGATCAAACTGTATATGCATGTTGTAATGTGATGTTACAGGAGTGTCATCGGAAGAATTCTGAGAAGGTTAGTGAAAAAATTAATATCTTTTGGCAATGTTGACTTTTATCGCTCACTTTGGCTAGAATCAATGCTGGGCTGCTAATTGCTATGTGCTAAGCTAATATAACGATTTATTGTGTTTTCGCTGTAAGACACTTAGAAAATCTGAAATATTGTCTGTATTCACAGGATCTGTGTCTTTCGATTCGTGTATGCTGTGTATTTTTACGAAATGTTTGATGATTAGTAGTTAGGTAAACACGTTGCTCATTGTAATTATTCTAGTCCATTTGTGATGGTGGGTGCAATTGTAAACTATGCCATCTACCTGAAATATGCACTTTTTTCTAACAAAACCTATCCCATACCATAAATATGTTATCAGACTGTCATCTAATGAGTTTTTTTGTTGGTTAGGGGCTATAAATATCTTAGTTTAGCCGAATTGGTGATGGCTACTGGTGTTGGTGGACAAATAAAAGATGGTGGATTATGCTAATGTATTTTTAGGTAATAGATGTACATCTTTACATATTGTGTCTTCCCTGTAAAACATTTTAAAAATCGGAAATGTTGACTGGATTCACAAGATCTGTGTCTTTCATTAGCTGTATTGGACTTTAATGTGTGAAAGTTAAATATTTTAAAAATATATTTTTTTTGAATTTCGCGGCACTGGTTTTTCAGTGGGGGGGGGGGGGGGTGTGCCGCTAGCGCCACGCTGATCCTAGACAGGTTAAGAAATATAAACTATTCTATGAAACAAAAACAAATGATATAAAGAATGATAGTAAAAAGCTTTGGAGCACCTTAAATGAAATTTTGGGTTAAAAGGCAAACTCCGCTCCATCATTCATTGAATCAGATTGCTCATTCATCACAAAACCCACTGATATTGCCAACTACTTTAATGATTTTTTCATTGGCAAGGTTAGCTTTTTTTTACAAAAGGATGAAAGAACACAATATGTCTGTCAGGGAAGGCTATTGTGATAATTCAGATGAAGAGTTATACCAGAAAGTCAGTGCCATTAAGGCAAGGATGCCCCATGCGGGCTTTAGAATGGTCAGAGGAAGTCTAAGAGCAATGGTACATCATGTACAATGGCAAAGAGTTAGGTAGTCTTTACAGCGTGTAGATGGTGCCGGTATCATTGCATATTTCCCATCACCTAATGAACAACCACAATACCAGTCTGGTGTTAACCTTTCCATGCTGTATTGACGTATCCTGACAATTACATCTGCTGCTTTAGATTGAACGGTCATATCTCAGTTATTGTTTTCATATCTACAAAAAAGAATGTATTTTCTTTACTTTCAGAGAGAAAGCTGATCAAGGGGTCGAAAATGTAAATATTGCCAGATGTTCACTGTCCGAGGAAACAGGTCGTAGAAGCTTATTACTGGCAAAAGTGTCCATAACCAGAGGTAATTAACTTCTTGGAACTATAGGGGGTGCTGTTCCGCATTAGCATATTTGTGTCTCCAAATTAAACTGCCTCGTGCTAAATTCTTGATCGTACAATATGCATATTATTGTTATTATTGGATAGAAAACACCTTCTAGTTTCTATAGAAGTTGAAATTTTGTCTCTGAGTGGTACAGAACAATTTCTACAGCACTTTTCATGACAGGGTTCAGATTTCAAAATTTTTTACCTCTGATCTGGGGTCTGTTTTTAAGGCGACAGTGAATGCTATGAAGAAACCGACACTGCCTACGTCTTCCTCTGGGTGTCTGTACGTCATCACGCTTTCAATGGAATCGATGGGATATTCTCAGCCATTATAAAAGACCAAAATGTATAGAGACCGCCCTTTCTCGTCGTGCGCCTGAAGCGTGAAGGGCATCGGACCTGCCTCGTTCCAAATCGTTTTCTAACCAGCAATATTTCTCCGGTCATGTTTTTACTCGTTTTAGGTGTTAAAAACATCATAATGTAGTTAATTTGAACCGTTTTATAGCAATTTATATCCGTTTAGTGCGATTTTGAGGAATTTATTTGTTGTGCACTCTGAAACTTTGGACACGTTTTGGGGTGTCGGTCGTTGGTGGTGGACATTTCGAAGGACAGAGGACATCTATCGACCAAAAGACGTTTATAACATAGAAAGGATACATTGCCCAAGAATCTGATGGAAGAACAGCTCAAAGTAAGCAATATTTAATATGATAAATCGTGTTTCTGTCGAAATATTTTAAACGCATATTTCGCCATTTTGTTTGGTATAGCTTCACTTGGCGAACCCTGTATTGAAAAGTAAGGATAATTTTAAAAATGTAAATCAGCGGTTGCATTAAGAACTAATTTGTCTTTCGATTCCTGTAAACCCTGTATTTTTTAGTCAAGTATATGATTAGCTATTAATTAAACCAGATCACTCTGAAAGATGGCGACCGACATTTTCAGGCTTGTTTTGCTACTATTTTCATTGTGTAACCACGGTTTTGTATGGCTAAATATGCACCTTTTCGAACAAACTGTATATGTATATTGTAAAATGATGTTACAGGAGTGTCATCGGAAGAATTCTGAGAAGGTTAGTGAAAAAATTAATATCTTTTGGCGATGTTGACTTTTATCGCTCACTTTGGCTAGAATCAATGCTGGGCTGCTATGTGCTATGTGCTACGCTAATATAACGATTTATTGTGTTTTCGCTGTAAGACACTTAGAAAATCTGAAATATTGTCTGTATTCACAGGATCTGTGTCTTTCGATTAGTGTATGCTGTGTATTTTTACGAAATGTTTGATGATTAGTAGTTAGGTAAACACGTTGCTCATTGTAATTATTCTAGTCCATTTGTGACGGTGGGTGCAATTGTAACCTATGCCATCTACCTGAAATATGCACTTTTTTCTAACAAAACCTATCCCATACCATAAATATGTTATCAGACTGTCATCTGATGAGTTTTTTTCTTGGTTAGGGGCTATAAATATCTTAGTTTAGCCGAATTGGTGATAGCTACTGGTGTTGGTGGACAAATAAAAGATGGTGGATTATGCTAATGTGTTTTTAGCTAATAGATTTACATCTTTACATATTTTGTCTTCCCTGTAAAACATTTTAAAAATCTGAAATGGTGGCTTTATTCACAAGATCTGTATCTTTCATCTGGTGTCTTGGACTTGTGATTTAATGATATTTAGATGCTACTATCTACTTGTGAAGCTATGCTAGCTATGCTAATCAGTGTGTGGGGGGGTGGGGGGGATCCCGGATCCGGGTTAGGTACTCTGTAGAGGTTAAACTGTTTTGTGTTCTTTTTCTCGTCTTCCTCACTGCCTGTCTTTTTGTACATGGAACCTGTCTCACATGCATTCATTTAAAAAACCTTAATTTTCAGATTTACACCACATAAACACAGCCATTTTCACTGGACTATCTGTTGCTGCCAAGTCATGATTTCTATGGGGGTTAGCCTTGCAATAACCAAGTGGTGAGACACAGCCCTCTAAATTTAAATGTTTCAGGTATTCTCCGATAGGTGTCTGCGTCACATACTTTATCTTCTATTGTTTGTCCTTATGCGTAAGCATAAAGTACTCTGTAGCCACTTACTGTAGACACCAGGTGAGACCACACACACACAAACAGTCTCTCTCCTTCACTTCATGCCTCTCCCCCTTCTCCCTAAATCCTCTATGTTATATCGGCTGTTTTGGTGAACCCCTCACGCATCTGAACTGGCTGACACAGAGGGAACAGCATGATCATAGGTGAGAGGTCACTTGGTCAGGTCAACGGGAAAGTATTATTAAAGAGATGCTTTACATTGAAATACAGATAGAGATGTAGTAGTCCCAGAGTTAATAATCCAAAATCAGTTTTGCATTTCATCTCCTGATGATTATGATGACTGACCGTGTTAGAATAAAAAAAAACAAGGCTTAATCATGCTCTCTCTCTATCCATCTGTCTCTCGTCTGCAGGTATGTTTTGATGTGAGAGAGGAAGCCAGTAGGAAGCCAGTCCCGTCATCGCCACCTTACCCGCTCCTCTTGGCGCTAGGGGTCAGATTTTTTTATATTTTTGAAATAACGTTCCCAAGGTAAACTGACTATTTCTCAGGTCCAGATCGTAGAATATGCATATAATTTACAGATTATGATAGAAAACATTCCAAAGTTTCCAAAACTGTCAAAATATTGTCTGTGAGTATAACAAAACTGATTCTGCAGGCGAAAACCTGAGAAAATCTAACGCGGAAGTGTTTAAAAAAATAAATAATTATCTGTGTTTCCTGGCCCGTCTTTCTTCCATTTAAAGGGGTATCAACCAGATTCATTTTACAATGGTTCCTCAGGCTGTGACCAGGCTTTAGACATAGTTTCAGGCTTTTATTTTGAAAAATTTGCGCGATTTTTCAAAAGTAGTCAGGTGTCTTCTGATAGTTTCCTGCGCGCGAGAGGGTAGCTCTCCATTTTCTTTTTCTCTCTTATTGAATAGGTTACGGTCTGGTTGAAATATTATTGATTATGTTTGTTAAAAACAACCTGAGGATTGATTATAAAAAACATTTGACATGTTTCTACGACAATTACGGATACTTTTTGGAATTTTCGTCGAACGGATCGAGGCTTTGGTTTTTCTGAACATAATGCACAACCCTAACTAGTATTGATTGATACACTCACAAAAGCTTAGATTGCTTTCGTTGCAAAGCATAATTTCAAAATCTGACACGATAGGTGGATTAACAACAAGCTAAACTGTGTTTTGGTATATTTCACTTGTGATTGCATGATTATACATATTTTTAGTAATATTTTTGAATCTGATACGTTTGGGAATTTTGTTCTTCCTTTCAGCACCGGAACAAGGCTGTAGTTTTCTGAACATAACACGCAACCCAAATGGCGTTTTTTTGGTATAAAAGTAATATTTATCGAACAAAAAGAACATTTGTGTAACTGGGAGTCTCGTGAGTGCAAACATCCGAAGATTTTCAAAGGTAAGCGATTAATTTGATTGCTTTTCTGACTTTCGTGACCATGCTAATTTGGGGCTAGCTGTTCTAGCATTGATTGATACACTCACAAAAGCTTGGATTTCATTTCTCTGTGAAGCATATTTTAAAAATCTGACATGATAGGTGGATTAACAACAAGCTAAGCTGTGTTGTGGTATATTTCACTTGTGATTGCATGATTATAAATATTTGTAGTAATATTTTGCGCCCTGCAATTCAGCGGTTGTTTAGGAAAATGATCCTGTAAAAGGGATCCGTAGCGCAGAGAAGTTAACCTGTTGAGGATGGGGGCGCTGTTGTGACTATTTATGCTAATCAGGTAATTTTTGAAATGGCTTCCCACAAAATCCTTGATCGTACAATATGCATATTATTATTATTATTGGATAGAAAACAGTCTATAGTTTCTATAGGAGTTGAAATTTTGTCTCTAAGTGGAACAGAGCCCATTCTACAGCAATATCCCTGACATGGAGTCAGATTTCAGAAATTTTGGCCCCTGATCTGGAGTCAGTTAAAAGGGCACTGTTATTGCTATGAGTATACGGACACTGCTTACGTCTTCCCCTGGATGCCTTTACGTGATGACGATTTGAATGGGGTCGATTGCGCGTTCACAGGCACTACAAATTAAAAAACCCTGAGGCTAGTCACTCTTTTGGAGCTGCGTCATGCGCCTAGAGGACACCGACCTGCACCTGTTCCAAGCATTAGTGGAGGGAGTAATATTACTCTGGTCATGTTTCTACTCGTTATGGGAGTTAAAAACATCATAAGGTAGTTAATTTAAAGCGTTTTATAGCAATTTATATCCGTTTAGTGCGATTTTGGGACATTTATTTCTGAAACGCTGTGAATTGCTGGGCACGCTTCCAGTTCATCCCGAACGCAGTTGGCATTTCCACATGGCAAGAGGACAGCTTTCCACCAAAAGACGATTGGACCCAAGAAGGGATCCTTTGCCCAAGATACTGATGGAAGAACAGCTCAAAGTAGGACATTTTTATTATGATAAATCGTGTTTCTGTCGAAAAATGTTAGTGGCTTAGGACGCCATGTTTTTTGACGTAGCTTCGCTTGGCGCAAACTGTATTGAAAAGTAAGGATAATTTAAAAAATGTAATTCCGCGATTGTATTAAGAATTAAATTGTCTATCAATCCCTGTCCACCCTATATTTTTTAGTCACGTTTATGAGTATTTATGTATAAGAGTAGATCACTGTCTAATATGGCGCACGGACATTTTCTCACCAGCTTGGCTACATTTCACATTGTCTAACCATGATTTTGGTGGCTAAATATAAACATTTTCGATCAAACTCTATATGGATTGTGTAATATGATGTTACAGGAGTGTCATCTGAAGAATTCTGAGAAGGTTAGTGAAAAAATTAATATATTTTGGCGATGTTGACTTTTATCGCTCACTTTGGCTAGAATCAATGCTGGGCTGCTATGTGCTATGTGCTATGCTAATATAACGATTTATTGTGTTTTCGCTGTAAGACACTTAGAAAATCTGAAATATTGTCTGTATTCACAGGATCTGTGTCTTTCGATTAGTGTATGCTGTGTATTTTTACGAAATGTTTGTTGATTAGTAAGTAGGTAAACACGTTGCTCAATGTAGTTTTTCTAGTCCATTTGTGACGGTGGGTGCAATTGTAACCTATGCCATCTACCTGAAATATGCACTTTTTTCTAACAAAACCTATCCCATACCATAAATATGTTATCAGACTGTCATCTGATGAGTTTTTTTCTTGGTTAGGGGCTATAAATATCTTAGTTTAGCCGAATTGGTGATAGCTACTGGTGTTGGTGGACAAATAAAAGATGGTGGATTATGCTAATGTGTTTTTAGGTAATAGATGTACATCTTTACATATTGTGTCTTCCCTGTAAAACATTTTAAAAATCGGACATGTTGGCTGGATTCACAAGATCTGTGTCTTTCATTAGCTGTATTGGACTTTAATGTGTGAAAGTTAAATATTTAAAAAAAATATTTTTTTTGAATTTCGCGGCTCTGCCTTTTCAGTGGGGGGGGGGGGGGGGGGGGGAGTGCCGCTAGCGGCACCCTCATCCTAGACAGGTTAATGCAACCGCTGTGTCAGATTTAAAAAATCTTTACCGCAAAAGCACAATGTTCAATAATCTGAGAACAGCGTTCAGCCACAAAACTCCCAGGACTCCCACTTCCAAGAAATGTTTGTTTTGTTCGATAATGTTTATCATTCATGTCCAAGTAGCTACTTTTGTTAGCGCGTTGAGTACACAAATTCAAACGCTTGTGCAGGTCCAGCCGAACGTCGGACGAAAACTTTAAAAAGTTATATTACAGGTCCAAGAAACTTGTCAAACTAAGTATAGAATCAATCTTTAGAATGTTGTTATCATAAATATTCAATAACGTTCAAACCGGAGAATTCCTTATTGTCTATAGAAGTAATGGAACGCAAGTCGATATCATGTGGAATGCGCGTGACCAGGACCTGGCTCTCTGCCAGACCACTGACACATTCCCCTCTCATTCAGCCCCACATCACAGTAGAAGCTTCATTCAAGGTTCTACGGACTATTGACATCTAGTGGAAGCCGTAGGAAGTGCAAACAGATCCATATCTACTGTGTTTTCAATAGGCGATGAGTTGAAAATCGATCAAACTCAGATTTCTTGCTTCCTGGTTGGATTTCTTCTCAGGTTTTTGCCTGCCATATGAGTTCTGTTATACTCACAGACATAATTCAAACAGTTTTATTAACTTCAGAGTGTTTTTTATCCAATACGAATAATAAGCATATATTTGCAACTATGACTGAGGAGCAGGCCGTTTACTCTGGGCACCTCTGTGCACCTTTCATCCAAGCTACTCAATTCGACCCCTGCAGCCATAAGAAGTTAAAATGGTGTAAAATACATGTATGTTTGAGGAATTTTAATTATGGGATTTCTGTTGTTTTGAATTTGGCGCACTGCACTTTCACTGGCTGTTGAAGAGGTGGGACGCTAACGTCTCACGTACCCTAGAGAGGTTAACCTGTTTGGCGTGCAAGGCCGACGTCGGTACACTTATGACAACAGCCAGCTCAAAGTGCAGGGCGCGAAATTCAAAAGATTTTTTTTTTTATATTTATATTTTAACACATTAACAAGTCCAAGACACCAGATGAAAGATACACATCTTGTGAATCAAGCCAACATGTCGGATTTTTAAAATGTTTTACAGGGAAGACAAAATATCTAAATCTATTAGCTAACCACGTTAGCAAAAGACACCACTATTTTTATTCCATCAGTTTTTTACTACATCAGTAGCTATCACAAATTCGACCAAATAAAGATATAAATAGCCACTAACCAAGAAACAACTTCATCAGATGACAGTCTGATAACATATTTATTGTATAGCATATGTTTTGTTAGAAAAATGTGCATATTTCAGGTGTAAATCAGAAATTGCACCGAAAGCAGACAGAAAAATTACAGACACCAACTCCAAATAACTAAATACTCATCATAAAACATTTCTGAAAAAGACATAGTGTACAGCAATTGAAAGACAGGCATCTTGTGATTCCAGACAATATTTCCGATTTATCAAGTGTTTTACAGCGAAAACACAATATAGCGTTATATTAGCTTAGCACAATAGCAAACATAACAACAGCATTGATTCAAGGCAAAAATAGCTATACCGTATAAACCACCAAAATATATTAATTGTTTCACTAACCTTCTCAGACTTCTTCAGATGACAGTCCTGTAACATCATATTACACAATGCATATAGAGTTTGTTCGAAATGTGCATATTTAGCGGCACAAATCGTGCTTATACAATGAGAATAGTGTCCAAAACGTCAAACAATCTGTCCGGCGCCATCTTGTAAAGGCACCTTTTCTTATCGAAAACTATTCATAAACTTGACTAGAAAAATACAGGTTGGACAGCAATTGAAAGACAAATTAGTTCTTAATGCAATCGCTGAATTACATTTTTAAAATTAACCTTACTGCGCAATACAGGCTGCGATAACGCAAGGCTACACTGCAGGAAATGGTGTCTTATGCATTTGACATTTTTCAACAGAACATTGAATTATCAGCATAAATAGTTCTTACTTTTCGATGAACTCCCTTCAGAATCTTGGGAAATGTGTCCTTTGTACAAAAGAATTGTTGCTAGGTTGGAGAACGTTGTCTTCAACGTTGCGATTAGCATTAAACAATAGCCATGTGGGCCAGAGATACCCAACTTCCTACAACATCACGAAAATAAATACCCGAAAATCGCAATATACTGACATAAACTGATATAATTCGGTTTAAAATAACAACATTACGATGTCTTCAACACCTATATCGAATAAAAACAGAGCCGGATATATCTAGGAGCTAATACGGGAGCTTCTAAAATGACATGCCAAGACCCTCCCTGCGTCAGAGCGAAGAGTGGAAAGATGGGACACTTCGGTTCCAAGCAATTTATAACCTTTGGGAACTACGTAGAAACTCCATTTCAACTCTCCCTATTCGCTGACACCCAGTGGAAGGCGTATGCAGTGCATCTCAACCAATAGAGGACAGGCAAATTAATACACAGGTCTCAGAACAGCCAGCAAAATTCTGCATTCTGACATAGACATAGGAAAATTGCTCTAAGTCCAGTTCTGTTTCACCCACAGATATAATTCAAACGGTTTTAGAAACTAGAGAGTGTTTTCTATCCAATAGTAATAATAATATGCATATTGTACGAGCAAGAATTGAGTACGAGGCAGTTTAATTTGGGATCGAATTTTTACAAAGTCGAAATGGCGCCCCCCATTGAGAAAAGGTTATTGGTTGCAACACTCACTACCAACTTCCAAACTGCCTCTGGAAGCAATGCCAGCAGAAGAACTGTTCGTCGGGAGGTTCATGAAATGGGTTTCCATTGCCGAGCAGCCACACACAAGCCTAAAATCACCATACGCAGCCACACACAAGCCTAAGATCACCATACGCAATGCCATTTGTCGGCTGGAGTGGTGCAAAGCTCGATGCCATTGGACTCTGGAGCAGTGGAAACGTGTTCTCTGGAGTGATGAATCACACTTCACCATCTGGCAGTCCAATCTGTTTGGCGGATTCCAGGAGAATACTACCTGCCCCAATGACAACTATACAGTTTGGTGGAGGAGGAATAATGGTCTGGTGCTATTTTTCATGGTTTGGGCTAGGCCTCTTATTTCCACTGATGGTCAATCTTAACGCTACAGCATACAATGACATTCTAGACGATTCTGTGCTTCCAACTTTGTAGCAACAGTTTGGGGAAGGCCCTTTCCTGTTTCAGCATAACAATGCCACTGTGCTCAAAGCGAGGTCCAAACAGAAATGGTTTGTCGAGATCGGTGTGGAAGAACTTGACTGGCCGGCAAGGAGCCCTGACTTCAGCCCCATCGAACACCTTTGGGATGAATTGGAACGCTGACTGTGAGCCCAACATCAGTGCCCGACCTCACTAATGCTCTTGTGGCTGAATGGAAGCAAGTCCCAGCAGCAATGTTCCAACATCTAGTGGAAAGCCTTCTCAGAAGAGCAGAGGCTGTTATATCAGCAAAGGGGGGACCAACACCATATTAATGCCCATGCTTTTAGAATAAGATGTTCAATGAGCAGGTGTCAACATCCTTTTGCTCATGTAGTGTGGTCTTCATCAGACAATTGTAACCTTACTGCAATATTGATCATCATGGATCATCCTCGGTTTTTCTTGAATAAAGTTCATTTGCTATGTGCTCTAACATAATCATTAATGTCACTTTTTTTAAAGCAATTTTCAATTTTGCTAGAGTAAGACGTGTTTATCAAAAGTAAATAGGCTAACAGCTCAATTCAATGTTGTTGTTTTGATGTTATCAAAACTTTCCAATGTAATTCATCTCGGTTGGTGTTTTGTGAGGATGTGTGTAGTTATAGCAGTTGTCCTGCTAGGGGGAGCCCAGACCAAGTAGTTTAAATTATACTGTCTACAGTCTCAGTCCACTGTTAATTTTTATCCTCAATTCCCCAAACGAAGGGTGACCATGTGAAGAACATGAAATCAGTTGACAGCCTGGAAATGCATTTGGGTTCCGTTACTTCAGATTATACCATTATTGTACCACATATTCAACAACATAAAGTTAGTTTCAGAAACGGTTTTATGGCCGAAATGTTATGGGCTAAAATGTAGGTTCTGTTTTGTCCTATAGCCATTTTTATATTGTTAATTATTTAAACGAGAAATTACCTTTTTATTTGGCATTTCTATTTCAGTATTCTCAGGTTACAAAGTAGGGCCTGATTTTGAACGATTGACAACACCTGGTGCTCTTTGCTACAGTATGGATAACACATCTCCAGTGATCCTAACGTCAGTGCAGAACTCTCCCAAAGAGCCAGGGTAGGAGGTTTTTAAAACAAGACTGCAAGTGTTTACACCCACACAGTGAGATACATTTGCCATCAGTGCAAGCAGGTGAGTGCATTGCACATTTATTTTTAACACACCTGTCCATTAGGTGTAAATACTACTACCTCTTGCTCAGACGTTAAAGAGGAATATCTGGTGTGGGTGTAATGTACAGTAAAATACTCCTGCTGTTGACTGACTTAATACATTGTGCCTTCATGGGTGATTCTAGAGCAGGCCCCCCTTCAGTCATAGTAAACGAGCATCAGTTCTGCGTCTGTGCATAATCAATGGCAAGTGGACTGGAGCCGCCACATCTGCATTTGCTACATGACACACACACACACACACACACCTCTAGACTCTAACAAGGAGTGACACACCACTGGGGATGAACCTCTGTCACATGGTTTGTTTACTTCAGATTGTGAAAGGTAAACAGACTGTGTGTGTGTAGTAGACACATAAAGGGGGACAGACAGAGAGAGACAGAGAGAGACAGAGAGAGACAGAGAGAGACAGAGAGACAGAGAGACAGAGAGACAGAGAGACAGAGAGAGTTAGAGAGAGAGAGACAGAGACAGAGACAGACAGAGAGAGACAGAGAGAGACAGAGAGAGACAGAGAGAGACAGAGAGAGACAGAGAGAGACAGAGGGAGACAGAGGGAGACAGAGGGAGACAGAGGGAGACAGAGGGAGACAGAGGGAGACAGAGGGAGACAGAGGGAGACAGAGAGAGACAGAGAGAGACAGAGAGAGAGAGAGAGAGAGAGGACCAGCATGGCCTGGTCTCTCCTAGCTCCCTGAGGCAGTGTGAAAACAACCTCTTAGGCTGATGGTTGCTACATTAGTCTCTTAACCAGCCGGTCAATTTACAACTGTTCATTAGGCCGTAGGCCATAGCCGAGAGGTATGATAGTTCACTCCCTCTCTAATTACCTGAGTGGAGTTGACTGTTGTCTTAGAGAGAGAGAAAGAATTAACATTAAGGGCAGGTGTTAAAAGCCACAGCTTTAATTATCCACTTGTCTTGGACCTGAATAAAAAGCTATACTTATTAGGTCACAATAAGGACTCCGAATAGGATTGTGGTGAAGCATGTAGTGAAGCATGATTTCATCACTGTAGCATCGTTATACAGTGTATTCGGAAAAGTTTCAGACCTCTTGACTTTTCGACATTTTGTTACGTTACATCCTTATTCTAAAATTGATTAAATTGTTTCCCCCCCTCATCAATCTACACACAAAACTCTTTAATGACAAAGCAAAAACAGGTTTTTAGAACATTTTGCAAATGTATTACAAATAAAAAACTGAAATATCACATTTACATAAGTGTTTAGACCCTAGTACTTTGTTGAAGCACCTTTGGCAGCAATTACAGCCTCGAGTCGTCTTGGGTATGACGCTACAAGCTTGGCACACCTGTATTTCGTTTTTTTCCCAATTTGTCTCTGCAGATCCTCTCAAGCTGTGTCAGGTTGGATGGGGAGCGTTGCTGCACAGCAATTTTCAGGTCTCTCCAGAGATGTTCGATTGGGTTCAAGTCTGGGCTCTGGCTGGTCCACTCAAGGACATTCAGAGACCTGTCCCGAAGCCACACCTGTGTTGTCTTGGCTGTGTGGTTAGGGTCATTGTCCTGTTGGAAGGTGAACCTCTGGAGCAGGTTTTCAACAAGGATCTTTCTGTACTTTGCTCCATTCATCGTTCCCTCGATCCTGACTAGTCTCCCAGTCCCTGCCGCTGAAAAACATCCCCACAGCATGATGCCAGGTTTCCTCCAGACATGACGCTTGGCATTCAGGCCAAAGAGTTCAATCTTGGTTTCATCAGACCAGAGAATCTTGTTTCTCATGATCTGAGAGTCCTTTCGGTGCCTTTTGGCAAACTCCAAGTGGGCTGTCATGTGCCTTTTACTGAGAAGTGGCTTTAGTCTGGCCACTGTACCACAAAGGCCTGATTGGTGGAGTTCTGCAGAGATGGTTGTCCTTCTGGAAGGTTCTCCCATCTCCACAGAGGAACTCAGGAGCTCTGTCAGAGGAACCATTGGGTTCTAGCAAGAATCTTGGTGGTTCCAATCTTCTTCCATTTATGAATGATGGAGGCCACTGTGTTCTTGGGGACCTTCAATGCTGCAAAAATGTTTTAGTACCCTTCCCCAGATCTCTGGCTCAACACAATCTTGTCTCGGAGCACTACGCACAATTTATTCAACCTCATGGCTTGTTTTTTTGCTTTGACATGCACTGTCAACTGTGGGACCTGATATAGACAGGTGTGTGCCTTTCCAAATCAAGTCTAATCAATCGAATTTACCACAGGTAGTCTCCAATCAAGTTGTAGAAACATCTCAAGGATGATAAATGGAAACAGGATGCACCTGAGCTCAATTTCGAGTCTCATAGCGAAGGGTGTGAATACTTATGTAAATAAAGTATTTCTGTTTTTATTTGTAATACATTTGCAAACATTTCTAAAAACCTGTTTTCGCTTTGTCGTTATGGGGTATTTTGTGTAGATTGATGAGGAAAAACATTTTAGAATAAAAATGTAACGTAACAAAATGTGGAATAAGTCAAAGGGTCTGAATACTTTCTGAAGGCACTGTATATTCTCAATACCCCCAAAAATCTACAGATGTCTCATAATCTTCCATCATTGGACCACAAATATGTGATTTTAGAAGCTATTAACTGGATAATGCATGCATAATGTGTGCATGTGTGAGTATGTGTGTATGTGCTGTGTGTCTATGTGAGTGTGTTGCTCATGTGTGTATGCGTGCTGATGGCCAGTCAGAGCAGATTACACACCAACCACGGATACAAAGCTCTGTTTTAGGAAGAGTGACTGATTTCACATTTCCATATTAATGAGTAGATTTGTTAAGAGGCAGCGGGACAAGGGGGAGAATAGCTCGGTCTTCATAGGGCATGACACATAAAGAAAGCTGATGCAGGGGAAAAATGGAAATTAAACCTTTTAGCTTAATACATTTGAGGCGTCCGCAGCACAGCCGGCGATTCGCATTTCCATTTGTACCTAAATGATGCGGTGGGTCCATGATGAGGCTGGGTGTTTCTTTCTCTACACCTTTTAGACAAGAGGTTTTGCCACCAACTTTATCATGCCTGAAACTTTTTCAGACTTTCCTTTATATAGAAAAGTATCAAAGCAAATGCTCGGCCCACCTGAGGATGTCTTTTTCAGCCATCTTTTTCCTGTGTTTGATGGGTGCAAAATCCACTTGTCTTGCTAGATTGATTGCTTTCATGTGACTCGTTCATACTTTTGCTTGTGCCTGTTGTTTTTTCCCTTACTGTAAACTTATGACTCTGAAAATGTTTGCAATGACTGAAATGGGCTTAAAGGAATACATTGTATTGCATCTACTGTATAAGGCCGCTAAAGCTTCTTCTGGGATTTAACCTGTCTAGGATCAGCGTGGCGCTAGCGGCACACCCCCCCCCCCCCCACTGAAAAACCAGTGCCGCGAAATTCAAAAAAAATATTTTTTTAAAATATTTAACTTTCACACATTAAAGTCCAATACAGCTAATGAAAGACACAGATCTTATGAATCCAGTCAACATTTCCGATTTTTAAAATGTTTTACAGGGAAGACACAATATGTAAAGATGTACATCTATTACCTAAAAACACATTAGCATATTCCACCATCTTTTATTTGTCCACCAACACCAGTAGCCATCACCAATTCGGCTAAACTAAGATATTTATAGCCCCTAACCAACAAAAAAACTCATTAGATGACAGTCTGATAACATATTTATGGTATGGGATAGGTTTTGTTAGAAAAAAGTGCATATTTCAGGTATATGGCATAGTTTACAATTGCACCCACCATCACAAATGGACTAGAATAATTACAATGAGCAACGTGTTTACCTAACTACTAATCATCAAACATTTCGTAAAAATACACAGCATACACGAATCGAAAGACACAGATCCTGTGAATACAGACAATATTTCAGATTTTCTAAGTGTCTTACAGCGAAAACACAATAAATCGTTATATTAGCTTAGCACATAGCAATTAGCAGCCCAGCATTGATTCTAGCCAAAGTGAGCGATAAAAGTCAACATCGCCAAAAGATATTAATTTTTTCACTAACCTTCTCAGAATTCTTCCGATGACACTCCTGTAACATCACATTACAACATGCATATACAGTTTGATCGAAAATGTTTATATTTAGCCACCAAAATCATGGTTAGACAATGTGAAATGTAACTCAGCTGGTCAGAATTTGTCCTTGCGCCACTTAGACAGTGATCTACTCTTATACATAAATACTCATAAACGTGACTAAAAAATATAGGGTGGACAGGGATTGATAGACAATTTAATTCTTAATACAATTGCGTTATTACATTTTTTAATTTATCCTTACTTTTCAATACAGTTTGCGCCAAGCGAAGCTACGTCAAAAAACATGGCGTCCTAAGCCACTAAAATGTTTCGACAGAAACACGATTTATCATAATAAAAATGTCCTACCTTGAGCTGTTCTTCCATCAGTATCTTGGGCAAAGGATCCTTTCTTGGGAGAAATCGTCTTTTGGTGGAAAGCTGTCCTCTTGCCATGTGGAAATGTCAACTACGTTCGGGATGAACTGAAAAGCGTTCCCAACTTTTCACATCGTTGCAAAAATAAATGTCCCAAAATCGCACTAAACGGATATAAATTGCTATAAAACGCTTTAAATTAACTACTTTGTGATGTTTGTAACTCCTATAACGAGTGAAAAGATGACCGGAGAAATATAACAGGCTAAACTAATGCTTGGAACAGGAGAGGGTCGGTGTCTTCCACGCGCGTTACGCAGCAAGAAAAGACTTGCTAGCTAAAGGTTTTTTTCATTTGTAGTGCCTGTGAACGAGCAATCGAGCCCGTTGGAATCGTCATCACGTAAAGGCATCCAGGGGAAGACGTAAGAAGTGTCCGTATAGTCATAGCAACGACAGTGCCCGTTTAAATGACTTCAGAAAAGTGGCCAACGTTTCTCAAATCTGACTCCATGTCAGGGAAATTGCTGTAGAATGGGCTCTGTTCCACTTAGAGACAAAATTTCAACTCCTATAGAAACTATAGACTGTTTTCTATCCAATAATAATAATAATATGCATATTGTACGATCAAGGATTTTGTGGGAAGCCGTTTAAAAAATTAGCCACATTAGCATAAATAGTCTAAACAGCGCCCCCATCCCCAACAGGTTAACACATCATCTCAACACCAGTCAAACGTTTTGACACACCTACTCATTCAAGGGTTTTTCTTTATTTTCACTATTTTCTATGTTGTAGAATAATACTGAAGGCATCAACATGATTAAATAACACATATGGAATAATGTAGTATCCAAAAAAGTGTTAAACAAATCAAAATATATTTAATATTTTAGATACTTCAAAGTAGTCACCCTTTGCCTTGATGACAGCTTTGCACAATCATGGCATTCTCTCAACCAGCTTCACCTGGAATGCTTTTCCAACAGTCTTGAAGGAGTTATCACATATGCTAAGCACTTGTTGGCTGCTTTTCCTTCACTCTGTGGTCCAACTCATCCCAAACCATCTCAATTGGGTTGAGGTTGGGTGATTGTGGAGGCCAGGTCATCTGATGCAGCACTCCATCACTCTTCTTATTGGCCAAATAGCCCTTACACAGCCTGGAGGTGTGTTTTGGTTCATTGTCCTGTTGAAAAACAAATGATAGTTCCACTAAGCGCAAACCAGATGGGATGGCGTATTGCTGCAGAATGCTGCGGTAGCCATGCTGGTTAAGTGTGCCTTGAATTCTAAATAAATCTATGACCGTGTCACCAGCAAAGCATTCCCACACCACCTCCTCCATGCTTCACGGTGGAAACTACACATTCTTATTGGTGTCCTTTAGTACTGGTTTCTTTGCAGCAATTCCACCATGAAGGCCTGTTTCACGAAGTCTCCTCTGAACAGTTGATGTTGAGATGTGTCTGTTACTTGAACTCTGTGAAGAATTTATGTGGGCTGCAATTTCTGAGGCTGGTAACGCTAATTAACTTATCCTCTGCATCAAAGGTAACTCTGGCTCTTCCTGTCCTGTGGCGGTCCTCACGAGGGCCAGTTTCATCATAGCGCTTGATGGTTTTTGCGACTGCACTTGAAGAAACTTTCAAAATACTTGACATTTTCCGGATTGACTGACCTTCATGTTTTAAAGTAATGATGGACTGCCATTTATCTTTGCTTATTTGAGCTGTTCTTGCAATAATAGTAATTACCAAAGAGATATCTTCTGTATACCACCCCTACCCTGTCAATACACAACTGATTTTCTCAAACGCATTAAGGAAAGAAATTCCACAAATGAACACTTAACGAGGCACACTTGTGAATTGAAATGTAGTCCAGGTGACTACATCATGAAGCTGGTTGAGAGAATGCCAAGCATGTACAAAGCTGTCATCAAGGTAAATGGTGGCTACTGTGAATAATCTCAAATTTAAAATATATTTAAAAGATGTTAACACTTTTTTGGTTACTACATGATTCCATATGTGTTTTTTTATAGTTTTGATGTCTTCACTATTATTTTACAATGTAGAAAATAGTAAAAATAAAGAAAAGCCTTGCAATGAGTAGGTGTATCCAAACTTTTGATTGGTACTGTACATATTGTAACCCTCTTACAGATCTTATTCACACTTCACTCAACAAGTTTCACACCATGCGCGCCATGGACATTCTCACCATAAAACCAGGACAGTGTTAATCATTATAAGTTTGAATTAAACAAGCAATCTGTTAGTTTTTTTTCAACAACAACATTAAATGACTGTAAAATGTAATGATATCATAAAATCACCAGACTAAAAAAGACACAACGCATTGCTGTTAAACCAGCCTTCATTGTAGTAGGCTTAGGGTAAGGGTATAGCCTACAGAGGGATTTGGGTTTTAAAAATGTGAAATGGGATACAAGCAATTTTTTAAGGAAAATAACTTCCAAATAATGTAGGCCTGCCTACAACAGATAGATAAAATGGAACGTCAGCTTACTGTTTTGCTCCTCTCAAACTAGATTTTTTGATAAAGTTTTGGTGATTCAAATGTATATCCAACCGGTCTCACGAGCCAAACCCTTTATCGACAGTGTTGACTAGCCTACTTAAATGCATTTGGCAGGACAAACAGATACAGCCTTCATTGAGATGGGGGGGAGGGGGAAGCTATGCTTGGTTTTTAAATTAAATTAAATGGAAAAAAACGTGTGCTTTTTGTGTGTCTAAATACTAAGTATACAGGCACTAAAAGCACACGACTCTTTTTCCATGTGTATACAGTATGTGTGCGTCACGCTGGAAAGACTGCTTTTCCACTGTCAGAATTCATGCCATAACCAACCGCGTTACCGCTAAAACCAGCTTTGGTTGGTCTTAAATGTCCCTACCAGCGCTGCATTAAATTAGCACTTTGTATCATGTTTTTAAGGACACCTCAGATATTTCCACGCCTACCCTCGTAGCGCAAGTGAGCTGATATAAGACAGGTATATTATTTAACAGGTCGAAATTGCAAACGAATGGGCGTTTGACATTAGCGTCGCATTAGCGCCAGCCGGAAATAGAGCCTGGAGTTAATATTGCTCAGTGTTTGATAATTAGTTGTTTATTATATCTTGATGTGTGCCCGACTCTGCCCCTCATCCCAGATTGTCTGCTGGGCGTACAATATCTAGTACGCCTAGTGTGGTCTCAATGAAATGAGCCATTGCCTATACTATAGGCTATAGTCCTAGGATATACGAAGAGCATGCTCCTTCCCGAGTTTTTGCGCTGCTGGGATGGTGTATGTAAAACTAGGCTACACTACTTTACACATTTCAATGGACAGGCTATCCCAATCATAAGCACTGGCCAAAAAAATGTAATATCTAATGTTAATGTTATGTTCAGTTTAAGAGGGAGAGCTTGAAGACGAGGATGACCGGAGGTAAGCTTGCTACTGCTATAATTGATTTGAATAAAAATAATATGTTTTGTTGCCCATAATAAAGCTATTTAGTTATTGACCTCACGATAAGCCATATTCAAGTACTTTACAACCGCAGAGAAAGACAACACATGGGTGCTGAAAGTAGGCTAATTCGAGAAGTCCTAATTGATTTAAACAGTCTTCTTTTTAATTTGATTTTAGGCTACTTACTAAGGCTACTTGCTTTGTGTTGGAGCACCATTTCTTCCTATTCAAGAAATAAGAGGTAGACCTACCTGTTTGACAGACTAAACTATTGTCTGCTATCCATAGATTTTGTCAGCCAATTCCTTCAGTTACCATGCACTCCTTAAATATTTCAGTGTCAGTGAGTGAAGGGCTTGGCGTGTTAAGTTAAAACCAGGGGTCGAATTGAGAGGGTATTGTGGCTTTAAAAAAAAAAGAAAATGGCTAAAAGCAATGGCCTACCTCTTGTTAGCTGAAGATAAAACAAATGATGGACCTGATTATATAAAGCAATCTATAAGAATGCTTTAGTCTGTAATGCTTTATGCTAGAAACAAGCTATAAAATTCCGGGGAAAGACGTGAGCCCAATGCATATGGGATATCTTTGGTTTGTCTCTATGACATTCAGAGGCTGGCCTTCAACCTTCTATAGCCGAGGAGACAAAACATTGACTTTGCTTTGGAAGTGTTGTATGATTCCGTCACTATCAATTGACATTCAAAATAACAGGCTTTTAAACAACATACTAACTCTAATCAGTCAGGAGCAAGCCAGGTAGCCTAAGAAGGAATGAAAATGCATTATTTAGGCTATATTATTATTATTTAAGTCTATAACCTGCCATTTAAGGAATACATTGTGAAGCCTTTGAGATTCGCTACAGGCTGGTAGGAGCACTCAGTATTTAAACAACACATCAACAACAGCACTTCAACAACATGCCTATAAATTATACATTAAGGCTGTATAAAATTAAATAATGAAATGGAAAATGCCTTATTAGGCTACACAGTCATTATACAGTGCCTTTGAATTCACTTTTAGAAACACAAGTTTGGCCAGTCTTTGGTTTGAGGATCATGGAGTGAGCTATGCATGCCTAGTTTGTTAATTTAGCCTATAAGATGCTCTTATATTCCCATGCCCTAATCACAGTCAACACAAATCTATTTTGTAACAATATCATGGAATAAAATGAAAATGTGCATATAGGCCTACCTGATGATATGCTGCTGCTGTGTTAAAAAACAAATGTATTTTTCTCTAATTCAATGAGGATCAGTTGTAACTGGTTCTGCTGCGCAACATTTTTACAGTGGGTAGACAACTTTAGCACTGTTTCAAACTTAGACTATTCTCTTTTTTTAAAATAATCTGTATATAAATACAAACCTATCTGGTGCTGTCCTTGAATGAGTAGGTATGTCCAAACTTTTGACTGCTACTGTATATCTGAACAAATTATGTGAGACAATTATTGTAACTTTTAATTCCTTAAAGTAAGTGTGGAAGTGGTGAAACAACAATGACAAGCCACCGGGGTCAGACAAATTGGATGGAAAATTACTGAGGATAATAGTGGACGATATCTCCCCTCCTACTTGCCATTTCTTAAATTTAAGCCTACCTGGAAGTGTGTGCCCTCAGGCCTGGAGGGAAGCAAAAGTTATTGCCCTACATAAGGATAGTAAAAAAGCCCCCTTTACTGGCTCAAATAGCCCTTTGTAAACTTTTGGAACAAATTGTGTTTGACCAGATACAATGCTATTTTACAGTAAACAAATTGACAAAAGACTTTCAGCACACTTATACGGAAGGATATTCAGCAAGCACAGTACTTACACAATTGACTGATTATTGGCAGAGAGAAATTGATGATGAAAAGATTATGGGGGTCGTTTTGTTCGACTTCAGTGCGGCTTTTGACATTATCGATCATAGTCTGCTGCTGGAAAACATATGTGTTATGGCTTTACACCCCCTGCTATATTGTGGATAATGTGTTCTGTCTAACAGAACACAGAGGGTGTTCTTTAATGGAAGCCTATCCAACATAATCCAGGTAGATTAGGAATTTCCCATTGCAGCTGTCTAGGCCCCTTACTTTTTTCCATCTTTACTAACGACATGCCACTGGCTTTTAGTAAAGCCAGTGCGTCTATATATGCGGATGACTCAACACTATGCACCATGCAGCGCCTTGTGTCAGATTTTAGAGAAACAACAAATGTCGGTACATATAAGTGTCTTATATCAACTATAACTGCACTGTCCAATTTACAGTAGCTGTTACTACGGAAACAATGCCATGCTATTGTTTGAAGAGAGCTCCTAACAACAAAACACTTTTTTCACCGCGATAGGTTTGATAAATTCACCTCTGAAGGTGAAATGTGTACTTACATTCTGAAATATTGCTCTGATTTATCATCCAAAGAGTCCCAAAGATAAAATAAAGTGTTGTTTTGTTAGATAAAATCCTTTTTCATATCCTAAAAAGGTATGCATATAGCATGCACAATCGATTTTGTATTTCAACTCGTTCAATTTGCAAAGAATGGAATCTGTGAAAATCTAACCCTAAACGTTGTTTCAACCAGTCAAATCACGTTTATATTTATTCCTCAGAGATCATAGAACGTAACCAGACTTCACTATATCATTAGGGGTGTAGTATATCCTATAGGACACCATATTTGGTCAGAGAGCGATGCCTCATGGCACGCCGATGACGCGGGCGGTCTTCACTTGAATGACTCTCTCTGTCAAATAAGCAACAATAAGAGTCAAACAAAGCTAGCTAGATACCCGTGATACCCAGCTCATTGGCTATCTGGAAACCCTGTATCTGTCATAAAATGTAGCTACTAACCTTGTGCGACAGCATGCCTTTTCCTTTTGGATAAGAATTCTAAGAATTTTCAGTTATGAAGTTATGAAAACAGGTTGTTTTGCAAATGTTGAACTTATAATATGGCTACTAATACTGGAAAAGCTAATCCAAGTATACAGATTTGACGATATTCTTGCAGAAAAATTTAATATGAATGCAAATGTCTCCTTCACGATTTGCCCAAATGTACCTGGGTGAATTCACACTAAATGTCACATAGTTTGCTCATATTTCAAGTTATCCGTCTGCAACTTTGCACATACACTGCTGCCATCTTATGGACACCATCGGAATTACAAACAGAGTGATGGCTAGGAACTGGGAGCTTTCTGTTGCATTTCAAAGATGGTGGTAGAAAAAAACGTGTTTTTTTTCTTTGAATTTTCTTTTACCAGATCTATTGTGTTATATTCTCCTACATTCAATTCACTTTCCCACAAACTTCAAAGTGTTTCCTTTCAAATGGTATCAAGAATACGCATATCCTTGCTTCAGGGCCTGAGATACAGGCAGTTATATTTGGGTGTCTTTTTAGGTGAACATTTAAAAAAAGGGGGCTATCCCTAAGAAGAATGACAGCAACACTTAACAAAGAGCTGCAGTTAGTTTCAGAATGAATGGCAAGGAATAAGTTAGTCCTAAAACCTAAAAGCATAGTATTGGGACAAATCTTTCAATAATCCCTAAACCTCGACTAAATCTTGTAATGAATAATGTGGTAATTGAGCAAGTTGAGGAGACTAAACTGCATGAAGTAACCCTGGATTGTAAACTGTCATGGTCAAACATATTGATACAACAGTAGCTAAGATGCGGAGAAGTCTGTCCATGATATAGCACTGCTCTGCCTTCTTAACAGCACTATCAACGAGACAGGTCCTACAGGCCCTAGTTTTGTCACACCTGGACAACTGTTCAGTCGTGTCGTCAGGTGCCACAAAGAGGGACCTCGGAAAATTGCAATTGGCTCGGAACAGGGCAGCACGGCTGGCCCTTGGATGTACACAGAGAGCTAACATTAATAATATAGAGTTAATAGTAGAGTAGGGGCCTGAGGGCACACACTTAATATGTTGTGAAATATTTTGTGAATGTATTGTAATGATTTTAACAATGTTTAACTGCCTTAATTCTGCTGGACCACAGGAATAGTAGCTGCTGCCTAGGTAACTTTTTTTAATTGTGTAAAAGTCAGTTGTTTTATTTGGAGCATAGTATACCTGTACCCTCTTACAAAGCTAGATCTATTTTGCGCACACGCACGCACGCACACACATACATGACATGCACACAAACACACACGCAGACAAACACTCCCAGTGCTTTAACGCCTTTCTGATTGGATTTATTAGGGAATGAATGTTGTCTCAGCTACTCCAGAAACCTGGATTGTTTTTGTTCCCAAATTGACAGATGTACAGTAGATGACTGAAAGTGCTTTTTAGGTTGGCTCTCTGCTGTAGATTTAATTTGGCAGGACGGAGTACAGCACTCAGCTCTCAGTACACAAAGACAAGTCACAGATTGATTGACAGAGACAGAGACAGAGAGAGAAAAATATGGTAGACTGGTTAGGGTCTGTGGTGCTGAGGAGAGAGGAAGAGATCAAAAGGAACCTGCAGAGGTTAAGACTGAGTAAAAACGTAAACAAAGTGTCAGTTGAACAATGTGACGTACTCTCTCTGCCATTTTTCAAATAGTGGAATGTTCCCCCTGTTGCACTTGCCAATCCTCTGAAGCGATTAGACTTCACTGTTTCAGCCATGGCTGCCATTCGTTTCCAAATGTTTGACATAAACATGCAAACAGCAGAGGCATGTGCTCGTAAAAACAACCTTCTAGATATTTAATTTAGAGCCGAAAACAGGTCTTTCTTAGCCAATGAGGCGAGGAGGGACTTTAACTTTCACCCAATGGTATGATGATAAAAAATATAAAGCTGCAGTGGGAGAGAGAATAAAAGAGATAAAGAGGCTAAGGATGGAGAAAGGGAACAAGGGAGATAGGATGAGAGAGAATGTCTGATGGAGAGAGGGTTGACTGAAGAAGAGAAAGAGATGGAGAGAGGGAGAGAGGAGGGTGATAAGGTGAGCAGGAGCAAGGGAGAAAGGGGAGAGTGAGAAATAGAGAAGGGGAGACGGGTGCAGTGTTCTGCTACATCTGCAGACTTATCATCCAGCTCTTTAATGTGCTACATCTCATTGGCTGTTTCATGTCACAGTCCATCTCAAACTACAAGAGATATTAAGCCACACAGAACCCATCTTAAAGAAAGGATGAAATTTCAGTTAGATGGAGCCTGTAACTGTTACTGTTACTGTGTTCAGGTGAGCCTCCTAAAACTGTTACACTAGTTTCTAAGATCACATGAACACAGCAATAGCAACCTATTCAATTACAATTATAAACTGGGTGGTTCGAGCCCTGAATGCTGATTGGCTGACAGCCGTGGTATATCAGACAAAACATTTGTTTCTACTGCTCTAATTACATTGGTAACCCGTTTATAAAAGTGATAAGGCACCTCGGGTTTGTAGTATATCGCCAATATACCACGGCTAAGGGCTGTGTCCAGGCACTCCGCTTTGTGTCGTGTTTAAGAACAGCCCTTAGCCGTGGTATATTGGCCATTTACCACACCTCCCCTGGCTTTATTGCTTAATTACAGAACGGATGTTGTGAATGCTCTGCACCTAATGACAGAAACCAAATCAAATCAAATGTATTTGTCACATACACATGGTTAGCAGGTGTTAATGCAAGTGTAGTGAAATGCTTGTGCTTCTAGTTCCGACCATGCAGTAATATCTAACAAGTAATATAACCTAACAATTTCACAACAACTACCTTATACACACACGTGTAAAGGAATAAATACGAATATGTACATAAAAATATATAAATGAGTGATGGCCGAACGGCATAGGCAAGATGCAGTAGATGGTATAAAGTACAGTATATACATATGAGATGAGTAATGTAGGGTATGAAAACATATAAAGCGGCATTGTTTAAAGTGGCTAGTAATACATTACATCAAGATGGCAAGATGCGGTAGATGGTATAGCGTACAGTATATACTGTACATATGAGATGAGTAATGTAGGGTATGAGAACATTATATAAAATGGCATTATTTAAAACTTCTTGCCACTAGGGGGGTGCCATTTTGACATAGCACAAATTCGTCTCCAAATTAAACTGCCTCGTACTCAATTCTTGCTCGTACAATATGCATATTATTATTACTATTGGATAGAAAACACTCTCTAGTTTCTAAAACCGTTTGAATTATGTCTGTAAGTGAAACAGAACTCGACTTAGAGCAATTCTCCTATGAGGATTTGAAAATGGTGAAATCTCCACGCTGTTCCCAGACCTGTAGATAACCCTGACTGTCTTCTATTGGTTGAGATGCACTGCATACGCCTTCCCCTGGTTGTTAGCGAATAGGGAGAATTGAAATGGAGTTTCTACGCAGTTCAGAAAGTTGATAAATTGGTTGGAATCGAGGTGTCCAGGCTTTTGGACCTTCGCGCTAACGCAGAAAGGGTCTTGGAATGTCTTTTTAGAAGCTCTGGTTTTAGAAACTAGAAATATCCGGCTCTGTTTTTATTCAATATAGGCTTTAAAGACATCATAATCTTGTTATTTTAAACCGATTTATATCAGTTTATGTCAGTATATTGCGATTTTCGGGCATTTCATTTTCTGACGTTGTATTGAGTTGGGTATCTCTCTCTCGAATGCCATTGTGTACTGCTAATTGCAGTCGAAGGAAAACGTCGAAGGAAACATTCTCCAACCCAGCAACGATTCTTTTGGCCAACGGACACCTTTCCCAAGATTCTGATGGGAGTTCAGCTAATAGTAAGTACTATTTATGCTGATAATTCGTTGTTCTGTTGAAAAAGTAAAATGCATAAGACGCCATTATTTTCCGTGTAGCCTTGCGCTATCGCACCCTGTATTGCACCCAGTATTGCGCAGTAAGGTTAATTTTAAAAATGTAATTCAGCGATTGCATTAAGAACTAATTTGTCTTTCAATTGCTGTCCACCCTGTATTTTTTAGTCAAGTTTATGATTATTTATTGATTAGACTAGGTGATTCTCCAAGATGGCGCCCAAAATTTTCTGGGGAGCTTGGCAACTTTTCTCATTGTATAAGCACGATTTGTGCCGCTAAATATGGACATTTTCGAACAAACTCTATATGCATTGTGTAATATGATGTTACAGGACTGTCATCTGAAGAATTCTGAGAAGGTTAGTGAAATATTATTATTTTGGTGGTGAATACGTTATCGCTAAGTTTGGCTGGAATCAATGCTGTTGTTTGGTTTGCTACTGTGCTAAGCTAATATAACGTTATATTGTGTTTTCGCTGTAAAACACTTAGAACATCTGAAATATTGTCTGGATTCACAAGATCTGTGTCTTTCAATTGCTGTGCGCTGTGTATTTTTAAGAAATGTTTTATGATGAGTAATTAGCTAATACACGTTGCTCTCTGTAGTTATTCTAGTCGATTTGTGATGGTGGCTGCAATGGTAAACTATGATTTATACCTGAAATATGCAAATTTTTCTAACAAAATATATGCTATACAATAAATATGTTATCAGACTGTCATCTGGTGAGGTTATTTCTTGGTTAGTGGCTATTTATATCTTTATTTGGCCGAATTTGTGATAGCTACTGACGCAGTAAGAAAATGGTGGAGTAAAAAAAAAGTTGTCTTTTGCTAACGTGGTTAGCTAATAGATTTACATATTTTGTTCCCTGTAAAACATTTTAAAAATCAGAAATGATGGCTTTATTCACAAGATGTGTACCTTTCATTTGGTGTCTTGGACTTGTGACTTCATGAACATTTTATTATATGATATCCCTGTGGCTTTAGGCTAGGCTATGCTAGTCAGCTTTTGTGATGGGGGGTCTCCCGGATCCGGGTTTGGTAGGCGTTAGAGGTTAAAGTGGCTAGTGATACATTTAATTACATCAAAATGGCAAGATGCAGTAGATGGAATAGTGTACAGTATATACATATGAGATGAGTAATGTAGGGGATGAGAACATTATATAAAGTGGCATTATTTAAAGTGGCTAGTGATACATTTAATTACATCAAGATGGCAAGATGCAGTAGATGGAATAGTGTACAGTATATACATATGAGATGAGTAATGTAGGGTAAGTAAACATTATATAATATAACCTCTACAGAGTACCTAACCCGGATCCGGGAGCACCCCCCACCCCCCCCACACTGATTAGCATCGCTAGCATAGCGTCACAATTAAATAGTAGCATCTAAATATCATTAAATCACAAGTCCAAGACACCCAATGAAAGACACAGATCTTGTGAATAAAACCACCATTTCAGATTTTTTAAATGTTTTACAGGGAAGACACAATATGTAAATCTATTAGCTAAACACGTTAGCAAAAGACACCATTTTCTTACTCCAACAGTTTCTTACTCCATCAGGTGCTATCACCAATTCGGCTAAACTAAGATATTGATAGCCACTAACCAACAAACAAATTCATAAGATGACAGTCTGATAACATATTTATGGTATAGCATAGTTTTTTTTTTTTAAATGTGCATTTTTCAGGTATAAATCACAGTTCTACATTGCAGCTGCAATCTGATATAGTGCTGATGCAGCTAGAACAATTACAGAGACCAACGTTATATAACTAATTACTTGTCTTAAAACATTTCAGAAAAAATACACAGCGTACAGATATTGAAAGCCCAACATCTGGTGAATCCAAACAATATTTCAGATTTTTTAAATGTTTTACAGGGAAGACACAATATGTAAATCTATTAGCTAAACACGTTAGCAAAAGACACCATTTTCTTACTCCAACAGTTTCTTACTCCATCAGGTGCTATCACCAATTCGGCTAAACTAAGATATTGATAGCCACTAACCAACAAACAAATTCATAAGATGACAGTCTGATAACATATTTATGGTATAGCATAGTTTTTTTTTTTTAAATGTGCATTTTTCAGGTATAAATCACAGTTCTACATTGCAGCTGCAATCTGATATAGTGCTGATGCAGCTAGAACAATTACAGAGACCAACGTTATATAACCTGTTGGGGATGGGGGCGCTGTTTAGACTATTTATGCTAATGTGGCTAATTTTTTAAACGGCTTCCCACAAAATCCTTGATCGTACAATATGCATATTATTATTATTATTGGATAGAAAACAGTCTATAGTTTCTATAGGAGTTGAAATTTTGTCTCTAAGTGGAACAGAGCCCATTCTACAGCAATTTCCCTGACATGGAGTCAGATTTGAGAAATGTTGGGCACTTTTCTGAAGTCAGTTAAAAGGGCACTGTCGTTGCTATGACTATACGGACACTTCTTACGTCTTCCCCTGGATGCCTTTACGTGATGACGATTCCAACGGGCTCGATTGCTCGTTCACAGGCCCTACAAATGAAAAAAACCTTTAGCTAGCAAGTCTTTTCTTGCTGCGTAACGCGCGTGGAAGACACCGACCCTCTCCTGTTCCAAGCGTTAGTTTAGCCTGTTATATTTCTCCGGTCATCTTTTCACTCGTTATAGGAGTTACAAACATCACAAAGTAGTTAATTTAAAGCGTTTTATAGCAATTTATATCCGTTTAGTGCGATTTTGGGACATTTATTTTTGCAACGATGTGAAAAGTTGGGCACGCTTTTCAGTTCATCCCGAACGTAGTTGACATTTCCACATGGCAAGAGGACAGCTTTCCACCAAAAGACGATTTCTCCCAAGAAAGGATCCTTTGCCCAAGATACTGATGGAAGAACAGCTCAAGGTAGGACATTTTTATTATGATAAATCGTGTTTCTGTCGAAACATTTTAGTGGCTTAGGACGCCATGTTTTTTGACGTAGCTTCGCTTGGCGCAAACTGTATTGAAAAGTAAGGATAAATTAAAAAATGTAATAACGCAATTGTATTAAGAATTAAATTGTCTATCAATCCCTGTCCACCCTATATTTTTTAGTCACGTTTATGAGTATTTATGTATAAGAGTAGATCACTGTCTAAGTGGCGCAAGGACAAATTCTGACCAGCCGAGTTACATTTCACATTGTCTAACCATGATTTTGGTGGCTAAATATAAACATTTTCGATCAAACTGTATATGCATGTTGTAATGTGATGTTACAGGAGTGTCATCGGAAGAATTCTGAGAAGGTTAGTGAAAAAATTAATATCTTTTGGCGATGTTGACTTTTATCGCTCACTTTGGCTAGAATCAATGCTGGGCTGCTAATTGCTATGTGCTAAGCTAATATAACGATTTATTGTGTTTTCGCTGTAAGACACTTAGAAAATCTGAAATATTGTCTGTATTCACAGGATCTGTGTCTTTCGATTCGTGTATGCTGTGTATTTTTACGAAATGTTTGATGATTAGTAGTTAGGTAAACACGTTGCTCATTGTAATTATTCTAGTCCATTTGTGATGGTGGGTGCAATTGTAAACTATGCCATATACCTGAAATATGCACTTTTTTCTAACAAAACCTATCCCATACCATAAATATGTTATCAGACTGTCATCTAATGAGTTTTTTTGTTGGTTAGGGGCTATAAATATCTTAGTTTAGCCGAATTGGTGATGGCTACTGGTGTTGGTGGACAAATAAAAGATGGTGGATTATGCTAATGTGTTTTTAGGTAATAGATGTACATCTTTACATATTGTGTCTTCCCTGTAAAACATTTTAAAAATCGGAAATGTTGACTGGATTCATAAGATCTGTGTCTTTCATTAGCTGTATTGGACTTTAATGTGTGAAAGTTAAATATTTTAAAAAAATATTTTTTTTGAATTTCGCGGCACTGGTTTTTCAGTGGGGGGGGGGGGGGGTGTGCCGCTAGCGCCACGCTGATCCTAGACAGGTTAACTAATTACTTGTCTTAAAACATTTCAGAAAAAATACACAGCGTACAGATATTGAAAGCCCAACATCTGGTGAATCCAAACAATATTTCAGATTTATTAAATGTTTTATAGCGAAAACAAAATGTAGCGCTAATTTAGCATAGCCACGCCAGCCAGAACCAGCTGGGCGCGCCCGACCAGTTCACATGCACGACAGATATATGAAATAACATCGTAAATTGGGTCTTACTATTGCTGATCTTTCATCAGAATGTTGATCAAGGTGTCCTTAGTCCTGATGAGTCGTTCAATCCATTCACAATGGCAACTTTTCCTCTTCATTTAGCCTGGGTACTGGTCGACTGGCACGGTCCCTGTCCAAAGTTAAAAAACTCACAGAACGGAACACGGCAAAACTCCCGAAAAAATTCAAATAATCTGATTAAACTATATTGAAAAAACATACATTACGATGATATGGTCACATGTATCAAACAAACTTCGAGACGGAGATAGTTTTCATCCGCAACGTCAGCATAACAAAAGACAATTGCACCTCTAAAACGCGCGTTTCAGAAAACCGGAAGTTGTCGGTCACGCTAAAGAAATAGGTCTTATTTCACGTCAGTACAAGATAAACAAAAAATTTCTCCTCTGACGTCTTCCGGACACCCAGAGGAAGACGAATGAAGTGTGTTTCGGGTCATAGGTGGCGTGACCATATATAGGCAGAGCGTTGAAGCGAGCATACACATCTTGCAATCTTCTTCTGGCTCAGGGAAAGTGCTGTCAAATGACCTGTGTTTCACTCAGAGACAAAATTGAAACGGATTTAGAAACCATAGCTTGTTTTCTATCCAATGGTATATGGTTATATGCATATAGTAACAGCAATAATTGAATAAGAGGCAGTTTAATCTGTAGAGGCAATTATGCTAATGTAAAAACAGCACCCCCTGTATTCTCAAGAAGATAAAGTGGCTAGTGATAAATTGATTACATACATTTTTCCATTATTAAAGTGGATGGAGTTGAGTCAGTATGTTGGCAGCAGCCACTCAATGTTAGTGATGGCTGTTTAACAGTCTGATGGCCTTTTAACAGTCTGATGGCCTTTTCAGTCTCTCGGTCCCCGCTTTGATGCACTTGTACTGACCTCGCCTTCTGGATGATAGCGGGGTGAACAGGCAGTGACTCGGGTGGTTGTTGTCCTTGATGATCTTTTTGGCCTTCCTGTGACATCGGGTGGTGTAGGTGTCCTGGAGGGCAGGTAGTTTGCACCCGGTGATTCGTTTTGCAGACCTCACTACCCTCTGGAGAGCCTTCCGGTTGTGAAGAGAAAGAGAGAGGGAGGGAGGGTTAAAAGAGAAATAGCTTAATACAGTTTTAATAATCCAGAGCAGTCAGACCAGTGATTCATAGAAAATGTATAATGGTTCATATTTAACTTTTGTGTGTGTGTGTGTGTGTGTGTGTGTGTGTGTGTGCACATGCGATGGTATGTGTATGCCCATTCCCCACAGGGTAATGTTTGTCACAGGAAGGCCATAAAGATCATCAAGGACAACAACCACCCAAGCCACTGCCTGTTCACCCCGCTATCATCCAGAAGGCGAGGTCAGTACAGGTGCATCAAAGCAGGGACCGAGAGACTGAAAAACAGCTTCTATCTCAAGGCCATCAGACTGTTAAACAGCCACCACTAACATTTAGCGGCCGCTGCCAACATACTGACTCAACTCCAGCCACTTTAAAAATGGGAATTGATGGAAATTATGTAAAAATGTACCACTAGCCACTTTAAACAATGCCACTTAATATAATGTTTACATACCCTACATTACCCATCTCATATGTATATACTGTACTCTATATCATCTACTGCATCTTGCCATCTTTATGTAATACATGTACCACTAGCCACTTTAAACTATGCCACTTTATGTTTGCATACCCTACAGTACTCATCTCATATGTATATACCGTACTCTATACCATCTACTGCATCTTGCCTATGCCGTTCTGTACCACCACTCATTCATATATCTTTATGTATATATTCTTTATCCCTTTACACTTGTGTGTGTATAAGGTAGTAGTTGTGGAATTGTTAGGTTAGATTACTTGTTGGTTATTACTGCATTGTCGGAACTAGAAGCACATCCATCTATCCAAGACGGCGTAGCAGTGTAGACGTCTTTGTCCTGTCGTGTCCCGTGTCCCTTGTATATATCTTTTTACATCTTTTTCTTCGCATATCTTTTAAAAATACTTTCTTAAACCTCAACTTCTAAATACTCTCCTGCAACCCGCCTCACCCAATGTGGCGTGGATCTGCTTTTTTCTAAAGTATTTCTATTTACTTCTGATCTGGAATCCATCTACTGAAGATAGCCAGCTAACTGCCTACCAGCTATCAGTTAGCAAACCATTGCTAGCGGTCATCAGCTAACCTTTAGCTCGGAAAGCTCTCGCTAGTTCGAACAACGTGACTAAAACCAGAGCATAACGGACCTATTTCTCTCCATATCCCCGGATTCCTACCGCAAACTCTGAACATTTTCATCTGGATCTTCGCAACTAGCTAACCACAATCCCGGGTGACCACTCCTGGCTAGCATTTCCATCCCGGAGCAGGCACCGGAGCAGGCACCAATTAGCCTGAAGCTAATTGGCTAGGGCTCCTGTGCTACCACTGAAGCCCACTCCTGGGCTACAAGACCCGGACCCATTTACTTCCGGTACGGAGCACGGAACCCCGCCTATCCTCTACGACTGGAATACCGACATAATCTGCCCGGGGACTCCAACAGGCCCCTCAGGCGTGACGCCCGCTGAAGGCCCATTCTGCTAACCTACTAGGCCTGTTAGCTACCTAGAGCTACCTGGAACCCTACTAATTCCACGACTGGTCCATCGACGTCACCGCACGAAGAGGCAAAAACAGACTTCCCCCCCATCGCGACGTCCCCCAAAGGCTAACTTGCCTGCCCCGGTCTGCTAACTGCTAGCTTATCTTGCAGCTAGCGCAGCCAGGAAGCTAGCACCAGTTAGCAAACACAATTCTACAATTCACAACCTCTCTTTCGCCATCGCTATCCGGCTTGGATTCTCTGTCGACACGACCACGTCTGGTTTGCAGACGTGCCCTCAACCGGTGCCCTCAACCGGCCTCCGTCTGAGCAGACCCCCTCCGTCTGAGCAGACCACCCCCCCGGGCTACTAACTTTAAACGCGTGCTAGCTTAGTGGAGGCCTCACTACTCCATCTACGGCTGCCCCCTGGACACTATGATCACTTGGCTACATAGCTGATGCCTGCTTGACTGTCCATTAATTCACGGTACTCCATTCTGTTTATTTGTGTTTTATCTGTCGGCTCTGTGCCTTAACTCAGGATCTGTGTGTAGTTAATCCGACCCTCTCTGCCCAGTCGTCGCCATTTTTACCTTCTGTTGCTGTGTTAGCTGACTAGCTGCTGTTATTTCACCTGCTGTTTTAGATAGCTCTCCCAATCATGACCTGAAATCACTTTATGCCTTATTGTATGTCTCTCTCTAATATCAATATGCCTTACATACTGTTGTTCAGGCTAGTTATCATTGTTTTGGTTTGCAATGGACCCCGTAGTTCCACTCTCCGTACCTCTGATACCTCCTTTGTCCCACCCCCCACACATGCGGTGACCTCACCCATTGAGACCAGCATGTCCAGAGATACAACCTCTCTTATCATCACCCAGTGCCTGGGCTTGCCTCCGCTGTACCCGTGCCCCACCATACCCTGGTCTGCACATTATGCCCAGAATCTATTCTACCACGCCCATAAATCTGCTCCTTTTATTCCTTGTCCCCAACGCTCTAAGCGACCAGTTTTGATAGCCTTTAGCCGCACCCTCATCATACTACTCCTCTGTTCCTCGGGTGATGTGGAGGTAAACCCAGGCCCTGCATGTCCCCAGTCACCCTCATTTGTTGACTTCTGTGATCGAAAAAGCCTTGGCCTCATGCATGTCAACATCAGAAGCCTCCTCCCCAAGTTTGCCTTACTCACCGCTTTAGCACACTCTGCCAACCCTGATGTCCTTGCCGTGTCTGAATCCTGGCTTAGGAAGGCCACCAAAAACTCTGAGATTTCCATACCCAACTATAACACTTTCCGTCAAGATAGAACTGCCAAAGGGGGAGGAGTTGCAATCTACTGCAGAGACAGCCTGCAAAGTTCTGTCATACTCTCCAAGTCTATGCCCAAACAGTTCGAACATCTAATTTTAAAAATTAATCTCTCCAGAAATAAGTCTCTCACTGTTGCCGCCTGCTACCGACCCCCCTCAGCTCCCAGCTGTGCCCTGGACACCATCTGTGAATTGATCGCTCCCCATCTAGCTTCAGAGTTTGTTCTGTTAGGTGACCTAAACTGGGATATGCTTAACACCCCGGCAGTCCTACAATCTAAGCTTGATGCCCTCAATCTCACACAAATCATCAAGGAACCCACCAGGTACAACCCTAAATCCGTAAACATGGGCACCCTAATAGACATTATCCTGACCAACTTGCCCTCCAAATACACCTCTGCTGTCTTCAATCAAGATCTCAGCGATCACTGCCTCATTGCCTGTATCCGCCACGGGTCCACGGTCAAACGACCACCCCTCATCACCGTCAAACGCTCCCTGAAACACTTCTGCAAGCAGGCCTTTCTAATCGACCTGGCCCGGGTACCCTGGAAGGATATTGACCTCATCCCGTCAGTTGAGGATGCCTGGTCATTCTTTAAAAGTTACTTCCTCACCATATTAGACAAGCATGCTCCGTTCAAAAAATGCAGAACCAAGAACAGATATAGCCCTTGGTTCACTCCAGACCTGACTGCCCTCGACCAGCACAAAAACATCCTGTGGCGAACTGCAATAGCATCGAAGAGCCCCCGTGATATGCAACTGTTCAGGGAAGTCAGGATCCAATACACGCAGTCAGTCAGGAAAGCAAAGGCCAGCTTTTTCAAGCAGAAATTTGCATCCTGTAGCTCTAACTCCAAAAAGTTCTGGGATACTGTAAAGTCCATGGAAAACAAGAGCACCTCCTCCCAGCTGCCCACTGCACTGAGGCTAGATAACACGGTCACCACTGATAAGTCCGTGATAATCGAAAACTTCAACAAACATTTCTCAATGGCTGGCCATGCCTTCCACCTGGCGACTCCAACCTTGGCCAACAGCCCCGCCCCCCCCGCTGCTACTCGCCCAAGCCTCCCCAGCTTCTCCTTTACCCATATCCAGATAGCAGATGTTCTGAAAGAGCTGGAAAACCTGGACCCATACAAATCAGCTGGGCTTGACAATCTGGGCCCCCTATTTCTGAAACTGTCCGCTGCCATTGTCGCACCCCCTATTACCAGCCTGTTCAACCTCTCCTTCGTATCATCTGAGATCCCCAAGGATTGGAAAGCTGCCGCTGTCATCCCCCTCTTCAAAGGGGGAGACACCCTGGACCCAAACTGTTACAGACCTATATCCATCCTGCCCTGCCTAGCTAAGGTCTTCGAAAGCCAAGTCAACAAACAGATCACTGACCATCTCGAATCCCACCGTACCTTCTCCGCTGTGCAATCCGGTTTCCGAGCCGGTCACGGGTGCACCTCAGCCACGCTCAAGGTAATAAACGATATCATAACCGCCATCGATAAAAGACATTACTGTGCAGCCGTCTTCATTGACCTGGCCAAGGCTTTCGACTCTGTCAATCACCATATTCTTATCGGCAGACTCAATAGCCTCGGTTTTTCTAATGACTGCCTTGCCTGGTTCACCAACTACTTTGTAGACAGAGTTCAGTGTGTCAAATCGGAGGGCATGTTGTCCGGTCCTCTGGCAGTCTCTATGGGGGTACCACAGGGTTCAATTCTCGGGCCGACTCTTTTCTCTGTATACATCAATGATGTTGCTCTTGCTGCGGGCGATTCCCTGATCCACCTCTACGCAGACGACACCATTCTGTATACTTCCGGCCCTTCCCTGGACACTGTGCTATCTAACCTCCAAACGAGCTTCAATGCCATACAACACTCCTTCCGTGGCCTCCAACTGCTCTTAAACGCTAGTAAAACCAAATGCATGCTTTTCAACCGTTCGCTGCCTGCACCCGCACGCCGACTAGCATCACCACCCTGGACGGTTCCGACCTAGAATATGTGGACATCTATAAGTACCTAGGTGTCTGGCTAGACTGCAAACTCTCCTTCCAGACTCATATCAAACATCTCCAATCCAAAATCAAATCTAGTCGGCTTTCTATTCCGGAACAAAGCCTCCTTCACTCACGCCGCCAAACTTACCCTAGTAAAACTGACTATCCTACCGATCCTCGACTTCGGCGATGTCATCTACAAAATAGCTTCCAATACTCTACTCAGCAAACTGGATGCAGTTTATCACAGTGCCATCCGTTTTGTTACTAAAGCACCTTATACGACCCACCACTGCGACCTGTATGCCCTAGTCGGCTGGCCCTCGCTACATGTTCGTCGTCAGACCCACTGGCTCCAGGTCATCTACAAGGCTATGCTAGGCAAAGTGCCGCATTATCTCAGTTCACTGGTCACGATGGCTACACCCACCCGTAGCACGCGCTCCAGCAGGTGTATCTCACTGATCATCCCTAAAGCCAAAACCTCATTTGGACGCCTTTCCTTCCAGTTCTCTGCTGCCTGCGACTGGAACGAATTGCAAAAATCTCTGAAGTTGGAGACTTTTATCTCCCTCAACAACTTTAAAAATCTGCTATCCGAGCAGCTAACCGATCGCTGCAGCTGTACATAGTCCATCTGTAAACTACCCACCCAATTTACCTACCTCACCCCCATACTGCTTTTATTTATTTACTTTTCTGCTCTTTTGCACACCAGTATCTCTTCTTGCACATGATCATCTGATGATTTATCACTCCAGTGTTAATCTGCTAAATTGTAATTATTCGATTTATTGCCTACCTCATGCCTTTTGCACACATTGTATATAGATTCTCTTTTTTCTACCATGTTATTGACTTGTCTATTGTTTACTCCATGTGTAACTCTGTGTTGTTGTCTGTTCACACTGCTATGCTTTATCTTGGCCAGGTCGCAGTTGCAAATGAGAACTTGTTCTCAACTAGCCTACCTGGTTAAATAAAGGTGAAATAAAATAAAAAAATAAAAAAAACAAGCATTTCGCTACACTCGCATTAACATCTGCTAACCATGTGTATGTGACTAATAAAATTTGATTTGATTTGATTTGCCCTGCAACCATCTATTCTTATTACGCCTGTGAAAATGTTTATCCAAGGATATCAATAATCATAACTATTGGTGAATCACAAAACACCCATGCGCCCCTACCAACTTGCTCAGAGGGCCCTCCGTTGTCATGTGTTGCTGATAAAACTCCAAGGGTGACTTCCAGAGTGTGGAAAGGGGATCAATAAACCTATCAACTTCGGTACACACTCCTGACTTGAATGATGCAATTCAAGTTCCACTTTTGAATAATAAAACAAGCATGACATTCAAATGAACAAATCCCCCCTGTTATGTTACAATATTTAAACATCAGTAACACTTAAACATTTCATTTGGGAGGTATTTCATCTGTTACACGTGACACGTCTCGAAGTCAGACAGAAACAAATGCACGTGACATACAATTAGGCATACTTCTCCATTGCTATCATGATGGCGCCAGAGGAGGGTGCTGCAGTTTTACTGGCTCCTAACCAATTGTGCTATTGTGTGTATTTTTTTCGCGTTATTTCTAACTTATTTAGTACATGATGTTTCTGCCACCGTCTCCTATGACCGAAAGAGCTTCTGGATATTAGGACAGTGATCACTCACCTCGTACTGGACGCAAAGGATTTACTTAAGACGAGTTGGACGCAAAGGATTTACTTCAGACACCCTACAAGGCCCAAATCCCCATAATTCGCATGAAGAAGAGACAGAGATATCAGGGACGTATGTCGGGGTGCCTTGTAAGGATCCGACGGCAAGTGAGTAATTCCCCTGTACCATCAGTCCGATGAGCCAACGTGCAATCATTGGATAGTGAAATGGATGAGCTCCAATCAAGACTATCTTACCAATGGGACATTAAAAACTGTAATATCTGACGGCAGCGTAGCCTGGTGGTTAGAGCGTTGGACTAGTAACGGAAAGGTTGCAAGTTCGAATCCCCAAGCTGACAAGGTACAATCTGTTGTTCTGCCCTTGAACAGGCAGTTAACCCACTGCTTCTAGGCTGTCATTGAAAATAAGAATTTGTTCTTAACTGCCTTGCCTAGTTAGAGAGAAAAAAAAAAATGATAACATAGACTTTGCTGGGTTTACGGTCTATCGGCAAGATAGAACAGCTGCCTCCAGTAAGACAAGGGGTGGTGGTCTGTGTCTATTGATAAATAACAGTTGATGTACGAAATCGAATGTTAAGGAAGTCTCAAGGTTTTGCTCACCTGAGGTAGAGTATCTCATGATAAGCTGTAAACCACACTATTTACCAAGAGAGTTTTCATCTATATTTTTCGTAGCTTTCTATATACCACCACACAACGATGCTGGCACTAAGACGGCATTCAATGAGCTGTATAAGGCCATAAGCAAACAAGAAAATGCTCATCCAGAGGTGGCGCTCCTAGTGGCCAGGGACCTTAATGCAGGGAAACATAAATCCGTTTTACCTCATTTCTACTAGCATGTTAAATTTCCACCCAAGTAAAAAAAACTCTAGACCACCTTCACTCCACACACAGAGAAGCGTACAAAGCCCTCCCTCGCCTTCCATTTGTCAAATCTGACCATAACTCTATCCTCCTGATTCCTGCTTACAAGCAAAAACTACAGCAGGAAGTACTAGTGACTCGCTCATTAAGGAAGTGGTCAGATGACGCAGATGCAAAGCTACAGGACTGTTTAGCTAGCAGAGACTGGACTATGTTCCGGGATTCTTCCGATGGCATTGAGGAGTACACCACATCAGTCACTGGCTTCATCAACAAGTGCATTGATGACGTCGTCCTCACAGTGACTGTACGTACATACCCCAACCAGAAGCCATGGATTACAGGCAACATTCGAACTGAGCGAAAGTGTAGAGCTTCCGCTTTCAAGGAGTGGGACTCTAACCCGGACCCTTATAAGAAATCCCGCTATGCCCTCCAACGAAACATCAAACAGGCAAATCGGCAAAGACTGAATCGTACTACACCAGCTACGGCGCTCGTCGGATGTGGCAGGGCTTGCAAACTATTACGGACTACAAAGGGAAGCACAGCCGTGAGCTGCCCAGTGACACAAGCCTACCAAACAAGCTAAATAACTTATATACTTGCTTCGAGGCAAACAACACTGAAGCATGCATGAGAGCCTCAGCTGTTCCGGACAACGGTGTAGTCACACACTCCGTAGCCGATGTGAGTAAGATCTTTAAACAGGTCCACATTCACAAGGCCGTAGGGCCAGGCAGATTACCAGGACGTGTAATCTGATCATGCACTGATCAACATTTTCAACCTGTCCCTGACCGAGTCTGTAATACCAACATGTTTAACCTGTTTGGGATGCAAGCCCGACCTCGGACCAATATCCGGTGGAATTTCATAATTTTCATAATTCATAACTTAAATACAACGTCGTAACATGAAACATTCTTCAAAATGCAAGTGTCTTACATGCTTCAAAAGATTAGAATCTTGGTAATCAAACTACGTTTTCCGATTGAAAATAGCTATTACAGAGAACAAATGCCATGCTTTTGTTTGAGAAGAGCGATCAACAACAACAAACATTTTCCACCATGACACGTTTGACAAATTCACTTCTGAAGGTAAAATTATGACTTACATTCTGATATCTTGCTCTTATTTCTCTTCCCAAAGGTCCCAGTGATCAAACAAAGTGCCGTTTTCTTTGATAAAATCCATTTTTGTAGCCTAAAACGAAACATTTAGGATAACGTTTGCCTCGCGATTCCCATCTCTATCAACTTTTTACGACACATTCGTTGCAATTACATACAGTAAACAGTCACGTAACTACTCATCGTTGGTTTCATTGTTATCCTCTAGGTGTTAGCAACCCAGCCAGACGTAACTGTTTCTTTTCCGGTGAGTATTGACCGAGGTGAGCTGATTTTACGACAACAAGGAATGACGTGTTTGCGCACCTGTAATACTGGCGAAGCGTCGTTGATTGACTGTATTTCTGCCCAATGACCACAGATCTTCTTGAAATCTAGCTGGATCGATAGCCAATGAGTAGAGCTAAATGCCAATATGTGATGTTATGGGTTGGACCATCAGTCTTTGTTCGTGAAGCGATGCGCAACTTGTGTTCTTTCGCTACCGACCTCCATCTTAGATGCATCGAATGTTATTACGCACAGAATTGTTTTGAAAGTTTTAGAAGTTGTTTTTGCACAGAATTGTTGTGAAAGTTTTGGAAGTTGTTTTTGCACCGTGTGATTTGTAAGATTTATTTTTTTGCCATCATGGCCAACAAATCTGGGAAAGTTACAGCAAAAGCTAAATATACAGATTTGCACCAGATTATTGATGAACTTGCTAGAGAAAGTGACACGGAATATATTTTTGAAGAATCTACAAGTGAACACAGTTATGACTCCAACTTCGAGGAGCTTTTTCTGCAAGGACAGGACGCAATTCTCGACCGGTGAGTGCTAATGCCGTTGTTTGAAATATGAATATTATAAATTATTTCGTTATTTTTTGGAGAAAAAAAATATACGTTTTTTTTTTTTTTTGCAATGAAATGGGTAAAGTACACATTGGCTATACATAGTGTCTGTATGTATGTATACACATATATATATATATATATATATATTTTCCATTTTTTATTCAACTGGAATTAAAGAGACACGTGTGCACATAAGCCACGTGTGTGTCTGTTTGTTTGGGCGTGTGTGTGTGTATGTATGTGCGTGTGTGTGTGTATGTATGGATGTATGTATGTATGTATGTATGTATGGATGTGTATATATATATATACATGTATAAATATATATATATATATATATTTTCCATTTTTTATTCAACTGGAATAGAAGAGAGACACGTGTGCACATAAGCCACGTGTGTGTCTGTTTGTTTGGGCCTGTGTGTGTATGTATGTGCGTGTGTGTATGTATGTGCTGTATGTATGTATGTATGTATGGATGTGTATATATATATAGTATGAAATACAAAAGAAAATACATGGCTACTCCTCTCCATTTCCTTATGAAATAGCAATTGGGTGCTGTTGGGAGGAGGGCAGGCCCAAAACAATGGCCGCAGTTGAATGGAACAGCACTTCACCATAGTGAAGTATTCTATACAATACATATCTGTTTATTTCATGTGATGATAAAAGGCTCATACAATACAAATAATTGTTTTATGTTTCCTTTCACAGGGATAGCGGCTCCGACTGGGAGCCTCCGGTGCCAAGGTGCCCATCCCCTGATGAAGCGGGTTCATCCAGCCGGACTCCTGCTCTCTCTGGCTCCACACCTACCCCCGCCCGGCCATCTAGAGGTGGGAAGAGGGTACCAAAGAAGCGGAGGAAGGGAAGTCTGGAACCTGCTGGTAGAGAGGTAGAGGGGCAATGGCACTCTGTGCTGGAGGAAGATGTGCAGCCCCGTGCTCCAATTTTCCGTCCTAAACGGCAACCGGGACCCCAACTGGATATGACTTCAAAATATAGCCCAATGCAACTTTTCCAACTGTTTTTCACCCCGGCAGTTGTTGATTCCCTTGTTTGTAATACGAACAAGTATGGGGCACGAAAGCAAGCAGGAAAGAAACAGGCATGGAAGCCCATTTCCATGTCAGACATTTTCTGCTACCTTTCACTAGTAATTTACATGGGGCTGGTGAAGTTCAAAACCCTAAAGGATTACTGGAAAACATCCGAACTATATCAACTGCCTTTCCCCCCCACTGTCATGTCCTCTACCAGGTTTTTAAATATCTCACGGGCGCTGCACATCAGTGACCCAGAAGTTGATGAGGAGAATGACAGGAGGAGAGGCACCGCACGGTTTGACAGGCTCTGCAAAGTCAAACCTCTCTACCACAGCATGGTTGAGGCTTGCAAGACCCATTTTCAGCCCGCACAGAACTTGTCCATAGATGAAAGGATGGTAGCCTCAAAGGCCAGAATTGGGCTAAAACAATACATGCGTAACAAGCCAACTAAGTGGGGTTACAAGCTGTTTGTTTTGGCCGATTCTGTGTGTGCATACACATGCAATTTTTTTGTCTATGAGGGGAAGAACACTTGTGCGACTGGTAAGGGACTTAGCTATGACTCGGTGATGGCATTATTGGATTTCCAACTGCTGGGGAAGGGCTACAAACTCTTTGTGGACAATTTTTACACAAGCCCTACCCTGTTTGCAGACCTGAGGAAGCGGGAGGTGTGGGCATGTGGCACCATTCGTACCAACAGGCTGGGATTTCCAAAGACCAAGGTGAATGACATGCCTAAGCGGGCTGAGCGGGGTACCATGAGATGGATACGTGAAGATGGCCTGCTGTTTGTGAAGTGGATGGACACTCGCGAAGTCGTGATGTGTTCCACTATTCACAAGTCATTCAATGGCGACCATGTCAGCAGGCGTGTAAAAGACGCCATGGGTGCATGGAACAACAAAAATGTCCCCATTCCTGCAGCCATCAAGGACTACAACCAGAGCATGGGAGGTGTAGACCTATCAGACGCACTGATAGGGTACTACAACGTCCTTCATAAAACCAAAAAGTGGTACAAAACATTATTTTACCACTTCATTGACATTGCTGTGGTGAATTCCTTCATCCTGCAGAAGGAAATGGCGAAGAGCTGTGGACAGCCCCCCCTCACACAGCTAGTCTTCAGGGAGCTGCTCATCAAGGAGCTTGCTGCCTACCGCACAAAGCCCACTACATCACGCTCTGCCCCCTCTACCTCTGCCTCCTCTACTCCTGCCTCCAGTGGTGTTCATCTGCCACAGTTTATTACTGCAGGCATGACTGTGCCTCATGGCCAAAAGGCCACAGCATGGAGGCGTCGTTGTGTTCTGTGTCACATGAAGTCCCCCATCATCTGCACCACGTGTTCAGTTTGTCTCTGCTTCAACTCAGAAAGAGACTGCTATGGGACATGGCACAGGCAGGGAAATATTGTGTAGAGGACTTCTAAAGGCTCTACCCCTGTTTTTCTGTATATATTTTTTTCTAATATTGTTTGAACATTTGTATATTTTTTTTGTGTGTTTAGAATTACTTTTTGAAATGTTGTATATACTTATTTGCACTGTTGTATATAGTTATAGGTCATTTTACCAATTCGGCCACTTGGGCACATTTGGGCACCTTGTGTGGGACACCTGGGGGACATCATGCTAAATGTCATGTAGCTCACCCATTCCTGAAGTTATCAGTCTAAAACTTTGCACAACTACAGTTGCCCTCTTGTGTTGTCCATCTAAATTGTCCCCAGCATCCCATCTAACTGTTTGGCTATTCCAGTACATGTGAAAGATGATGCTACAACAATAAAAACCAAAAACGTATGTTTATTTCCTTGTATTTTCTTCTACCAGATCTATTGTGTTATATTCTCCTACATTCAATTAACATTTCCATAAACTTCAGAATGTTTCCTTTCAAATGATACCAAGAATATACATATCCTTGCTTCTGGAGCTGAGTTACAGGCAGTTAGATTAGGGTATGTCTTCAGGCGGAAATTGAGAACAAGGGTTGCAGCCATAACAGGTTAAAGCAGACCACCATAGTCCCTGTGCCCAGGAACATCAAGGTAACCTGCCTAAATGACTACCGACCCTTAGCACTTATGTCTGTAGCCATGAAATGCTTTGAAAGGCTGATCATGACTCACATCAATATCATATCCCAGAAACCCTAGACCCGTTCTTTTGCATACAGCCCCAACAGATCCACAGATGATGCAATCTCTATTGCACTCCACACTACCCTTTCCCACATGGACCAAAGGAACTGTTACGATAATCCTCCTCCTCTTCATCAGAAGAGGAGGAGCAGGGATTGAACCAAGGTGCAGCGCGTTGAAATGACATGATGAATTTATTTAACAAGACAAAACGAACTATACTTGAAAATGATACAAAATAACAAAACGAAAGTAGACAGTCCTGAACGACGAACTTACATACAACGTGAAGAACGAAATGAACAGGAACAGACTACATGAAACGAACAAACCGTATACAGTCCCGTATGGTGCAAACATTGACACGGACACAGGAGACAACCACCCACAACGAACACTGTGAAAACACCTACCTAAATATGACTCTTAATTAGAGGAACGCCAAACACCTGCCTCTAATTAAGAGCCATACCAGGCAACCCATAAACCAACATAGAAACAGAAAACATAGAATGCCCACCCAACCTCACGTCCTGACCAACTAACACACAAAACTAACATAAATAGGTCAGGAACGTGACAGTACCCCCCCCACAAGGTGCGAACTCCGGACGCACCAGCACAAAGTCTAGGGGAGGGTCTGGGTGGGCATCTAACCACGGTGGTGGCTCAGGCTCCGGGCGCGGTTCCCACCCCACCATAATCCATCCTAACTTCCTCCCTCCAAGAATGTCCACCCTCTTTCTTCCCCCACACAATTCTCTTAATAATATATTAAATAAGGATAACACCAGGACAGAGAGATAAATCAAGATAGAGGGATAGATAAGACTATAGAGATAGATGAAGATAGAGAGGGAGATTAGGATAGAGGGGCAACTCCGGACTGAAAGGCAGCTCCGGACAGAGAGACAGCTCTGGACTGATGGGCAGTTCTGGGTATCCAGCCTTTTCAGGCTGAAGGGCAGCTCATGGCTGACTGACGACTCTCGATGCTCATGGCTGGCTGACGGCTCTCGACGCTCATGGCAGGCTGACAGCTCTCGACGCTCATGGCAGGCTGACGGCTCTCGACGCTCATGGCAGGCTGACGGCTCTCGACGCTCATGGCAGGCTGACGGCTCTCGACGCTCATGGCAGGCTGACGGCTCTCGACGCTCATGGCAGGCTGACGGCTCTCGACGCTCATGGCAGGCTGACGGCTCTCGACGCTCATGGCAGGCTGACGGCTCACGACGCTCATGGCGCTCTGACGGCTCTGGCTGCTCATGGCTCTCTGACGGCTCTGGCTGCTCATGGCTCACTGACGGCTCTGGCTGCTCATGGCTCTTTGACGGCTCTGGCTGCTCATGGCGCTCTGACGGCTCTGGCTGCTCATGGCTCGCTGGCGGCTCTGGCAGATCCTGTCTGGTTGGCGGCTCTGGCAGATCCTGTCTGGTTGGCGGCTCTGGCAGATCCTGTCTGGTTGGCGGCTCTGGCAGATCCTGTCTGGTTAGCGGCTCTGGCAGATCCTGTCTGGTTGGCGGCTCTGGCAGATCCTGTCTGGTTGGCGGCTCTGGCAGATCCTGTCTGGCTGACGGCTCTAGCGGCTCCTGTCTGGCTGATGGCTCTAGCGGCTCCTGTCTGGCTGACGGCTCTGTAGGCTCATGGCAGACGGGCGGCTTTGCAGGCTCATGGCAGACGGGCGGCTTTGCAGGCTCCTGGCAGACGGATGGATCAGATGGCGCTGGGGAGACGGATGGCTCAGATGGCGCTGAGGAGACAGATGGCTCAGATGGCGCTGGGGAGACGGATGGCTCAGATGGCGCTGGGGAGACGGATGGCTCAGATGGCGCTGGGGAGACGGATGGCTCTGGCCGGATATGGCGCACTGTAGACCTGGTGCGTGGTGCCGGAACTGGAGGCACCGTGCTAATGATAAGCACCTTCCTACTAGTGCGGGGAGCAGGGACAGGGCACACTGTATTCTCAAAGCCTACTCTATCCCTGATGCGTGGTACCGGCACTGGTGACACCGGGCTGAGGACAAGCACATCAGGATTAGTAGGGGGAGAAGATACAGTGGGTTCAGGGCTCTGGAGACGCACTGGTAGCTTAGTGCGTGGGACCGGAACTGGAGGCACCGGGCTAGATACACGCACTACAGGGAGAGTGCGTGGAGGAGGAACAGGGCTCAGGATACGCACTGGTAGCCTAGTGCGTAGTGTATACACTGTAGGTACTAGGCTGGGGCGGGGAGGTGGTGCCGGAAATACCGGACCGTGGAGGCGTACTGGCTCTCTTGAGCATTTAGCCTGCCCAACCTTACCTGGTTGAATGCTCCCGGTCGCCCGACCAGTGCGGGGAGGTGGAATAACCCGCACCGGCCTATGTAGGCGAACCGGAGAAACCATGCGTAAGGCCGGTGCCATGTATGCCGGCCCGAGGAGACGCACTGGTGACCAGATGCGTTGAGCCGGCCTCATGACACCTGGCTCAATACCCAATCTAGCCCTCCCAGTGCGGGGAGGTGGAATAACCCGCACCGGGCTATGCACTCGTACAGGAGACACCGTGCGCTCTACTGCGTAACACGGCGCCTGCCCGTACTCCCGCTCTCCACGGTGAGCCTGGGAAGTGGGCGCAGGTCTCCTACCTGCCCTTGGCCCACTACCCTTTAGCCCCCCCCCAAGAAATTTTTGGGAGTTACTCACGGGCTTTTTCGGCTTCCGTGCCAGACGCGTTCCCTCATAGCTCCGGTTCCTCTCTCCGGTAGCCTCCGCTCTCCTCAGTGCCTCCAGCTGTTCCCATGGGAGGCGATCTCTACCAGCTAGGATCTCCTCCCATGTGTAGACACCCTTTCCGTCCAAAACATCGTCCCATGTCCATTGCTCCTTCTTTTCCTGTCCCTTTCTCCTTTGACTCCGCTGCTTGGCTCTGGGTTGGTGGGTGGTTCTGTTACGATAATCCTCCTCCTCTTCATCAGAAGAGGAGGAGCAGGGATTGAACCAAGGTGCAGCGCGTTGAAATGACATGATGAATTTATTTAACAAGACAAAACGAACTATACTTGAAAATGATACAAAATAACAAAACGAAAGTAGACAGTCCTGAACGACGAACTTACATACAACGTGAAGAACGAAATGAACAGGAACAGACTACATGAAACGAACAAACCGTATACAGTCCCGTATGGTGCAAACATTGACACGGACACAGGAGACAACCACCCACAACGAACACTGTGAAAACACCTACCTAAATATGACTCTTAATTAGAGGAACGCCAAACACCTGCCTCTAATTAAGAGCCATACCAGGCAACCCATAAACCAACATAGAAACAGAAAACATAGAATGCCCACCCAACCTCACGTCCTGACCAACTAACACACAAAACTAACATAAATAGGTCAGGAACGTGACAGGAACACGTGCTTGAGAATGCTATTCATTGACTATAGCTCAGCATTCAACACCATTGTGCCCTCAAAACTCATCACTAAGCTAAGGACAATGGCACTTAACAACTCCCTCTGCAACTGCATCCTGGACTTCCTGATGGGCCACCCCCAGGTGGTAAGGGTAGGTAACAACACATCTGCCACACTGATCCTCAAGATCCTCAGGAGTGCATGCTTAGTCCCCTCCTGTACTCCCTGTTCACCCATGACTGCATGGCCAAAATTCCATTACAGTTCGTAGAAACATGTCAAACGATGTATAGAATCAATCTTTAGGATGTTTTTAAAACAATCACAGCAAGGTACTTAATTGTTACCCAGAAATGTTTTCAAATTGAGATAACATTTTAAAAGTGTAATTTATATTTTCTCTTTATTGATATGCATGCAGGTCTGCCTGGGGTAGGAATAGGACAATATCACCTCTCTGTATATTGATATTTAACTCCTGGAAATGCTAGGTTATAGTATTGGGCTTATCATGTTTTATTGTGGTTTCCACACAGAATATATGCTTGTTTCTTTAACCAACCTCCTTATGGTTTTTATTGTTTAACATAGAGAAATAGGGAAATACAGAAAGGGGATGGCCAGTAATAGGGCTGAGGGGGTATGTGTGGTACGGAGTCTGGAGCGTTACCGCTGCGCCAGACCCCGGCAAAGCTCTCTTCTTTTTTAAGATGGTAATAATACACACAGTGGTGGAAAAAGTACCCAATTGTCATACTTGTGTAGAAGTAAAGATACCTTAATCAAACCTGACACAAGTAAAAGTGAAAGTGTCACGACTTCTGCCGAAGTCGATGCCTCTCCTTGTTCGGGTGGTGCTCGGCGGTTGACGTCACCGGTCTTCTAGCCATCATTGATCCATTTTTCATTTTCCATTGGTTTTGTCTTGTCTTCCTACACACCTGGTTTCAATCCCATTTATTACCTGTTGTGTATTTAACCCTCTATTTCCCATCATGTCTTTGTCAGAGATTGTTTTATGTTCAGTTTCGTGTTGTTTGTATTTGGTGCGCGACGGGTCCTCGTACCCAATTTTTTTCATTTGTATTTATGGTTTTGGAGTTATGTTTTGTTGTATTAAATTACTCCATTTTACCAAGTGTAATTCTCCTGCGCCTTACTTCCCTGCCACCTATACACACGAATTGTGACAGAAAGTCACCCAGTAAAATACTACTTTAGTAAAAGTATAAAGCTATTTGGTTTTAAACATCCTCAAGAATATTTGAGCAATTCATTTTTATTTTGATAGTTACGTATCAAAGTAAAAGTATAAATACTTTCTAATTCCTTATATTAAGCAAACCAGATGGCACCATTTTAGTTTTTATTTATTTATGGATAGCAAGGGGCACACTGCAACACGCAGACATAATTTACAAACAAATCATGTGTGTTTAGTGAGCACCAGATCAGAGGCAGTAGAGATGACCAGGGATGTTCTCTTGATAACTGTGTGAATCTGAACATTTTCCTGTCCTGCTAAGCATTCAAAATGTAATGAGTACTTTTGGGTGTCAGGGAAAATCTATGCAGTAAAGTACATTATTTTCTTTAGGAATGTAGTGAAGTAAAAGTTGACAAAAATATAAATATTAAAGTAAAGTACAGATACCCCCCCAAAATTACTTAAGTAGTACTTTAAAGTATTTTCACCTAAGTACTTTACACCCCTGAATACATATTTCTCTATTTCTAACCTTTGATTAACATCATTTTAAAGCCGCTGTTGGGGAGATTCTCAATTTGGCAAGTCTGTCCCCTCTGCGACTACTCCGACCTCCTCTCCTCTGTCAGACGGAAACCGATAAGTGGTTTCCCTATGTTGGAGAGTGTCAATTCGTTAATTGACGAACTGAGAAGTTTGCTCCCCTCCTCCGACAGAGGAGGCTCTGTTGTTTACACCATGGAAGAGTTTTGAAATCTATTTCTCGAAAGAGAAAAGCATGCACACGTTTTAAAATGATATGCTACTTATCATTTTATCTATAAAATATCGAGCACAACTAACACCATTTATTTTTTACACTTTACACATGTATTTTGGAATACCACTTCTGTACATGTCAATTGCTTGATGACATGCTAGAGAAGGAGAGTCACATTTCAAGTTCAAGTTTTATTGTCACATGCACAAGTACAGTGAAATCCTTAACTTGCATGCTCTACCATTAGTGCTGTAATCAATATCAAAATATAATAAATAATACAAAAAATTCTAGAATAACAATAAATAGTATTATCATATTTTTTGTATTATTTATAATATATATTTATTTATTTATTTATTAAAGAAAACACAATAAATAAAAGAGGAAGCTACTCTATATACACGGTCAGTGCAAATACCAAATGTACAATGTGCAGGGATATTGGAGTATTTGAGGTAGATATGTACATGTAGGCGAGGATTAGGAGAAAATTACTGGTAGAAAGATAAATAATAGTAATAGTGAACAGTATAGCAGTAGCATGGGTGGGTGGGTGGGTGGGTGTGTGCGTGGTGGTGAGAGTGTATGTGTGTGGGTGTTAGTGTGTGTGTGCAAGAGTGACAGTGTAGACATAATATGTGGATAAACATGCAAACAGGGCAGAAAATGTAGTGGTAGCAGGAATATATAAATACGTATGGTAATATTCTTGTGGTAATACTGTACATACACATGTAAACAGCACTAATAATGACCAGTAGCAGGATACAATAGATAGGCGCTAATGGTAAAAGCAATCAATAACTTTAACAAAATTCACGTTTCCTCTCCTCGGCTGCTTTCCTCGATTACCTTTAACCTTTTTCTAAAGGAGAAGAGGAGAGGAGTCGAGGAAACCAATTGAGATTCTCCCTAAGTAAAGGAACTCTGTTCTCAACCTCTTTAGCTAGGCTGTTTGAGGTGATCAAGGTATAATTGTGTAGATTTAAATGTATATTGTAAGAGGCAGCTGCTTGCCTATCATGCTCTCTCCCCTTCTTAATCCTTAACCATTGAATTAACCTTCAATTACCGCTGTAGGAATAGAGATGAGGGAGGGACGTCTGGGGTCAGTGGTTGAAAAATGGAATTTCAACAGCTAAATGCATCAGTGGTTGTGTCCTGTGTCGCCTGTCCTTTAGGCTGCTTCCCAAATGGCACCCTATTCCCTGTATAGTGCACTACTTTTGACATTAGCCCTATGGGCCTTGGTCAAACGTAGTGCACTATAAAGGGAATAATATGCCACTTGGGACGCAGGTAAGATTCAGCCTAATTGACTGACCACAGAACTGCCCGACACTACTGTCGTCACCATGACACCATGGCAATGCTAGAGACGACAGAAGCCCATTCCTTTCTAACCACATCTGGCCTTTACTGTCACACAACCCTTAAAATGAACCATATCCCTTGCCCAAATGGCCCATGTAATTGTTCAGCAGATCATGTTATATTGGACATGAACCTTTTGCCTGTTCTATCGTGACCATCCATATATATGTGTGGAACAATACTCAGAACTCCTTGCAATTAACTATTCTGGTGCCTTTCAGGCATTTTAAATGATTGATTGGAGACTTTTATGTTACAGAATGCGATTGCTTTTCAGTGTATCTGGAAAGTATTCAGACCCCTTGACTTTTTCTACATTTTGTTACGTTACACCCTCATCAATCTACACAATACCCCATAATGCAAACATTTATTTTTTTGCAAATGTATTAAAAACAAAAATACCTTATTTACATAAGTATTCAGAGCCTTTGCTATGAGACTTGAAATTGAGCTCAGGTGCATCCTGTTTCCGTGGATCATCCTTGAGATGATTCTACAACTTGATTGGAGTACACCTGTGGTCAATTCAATCGATTGGACATGATTTGAAAAGGAACACACTTGTCTACGTATATAAGGTATATAAGTATTTAAGAGCAAAAACCAAGCCGTGAGGTCGAAGGATTTGTCCGTTAAGCTCAGAGACAGGATTGTGTCGAGGAGGGGTCTGGGGAAGGGAACCAACACATTTCTGCAGCATTGAGTTCCCCAAGAACACAGTGACCTCCATCATTCTTAAATGGAAGACGATTGTAACAACCGAGACTCTGCCTAGAGCCGCCCAGCCAAACTGAGCCATCGGGGAGAAGGGCCTTGCTCAGGGAAGTGATCAAGAACTCGATGGTCAGTCTGACAGCTCCAGAGTTCCTCTGTGGAGATGGGAGAATCTTCCAGAAGGACAACCATCTTCCCAGCACTCCACCAATCAGGCCTTCGTGTTAGAGTGGCCAGACAGAGCTACTCCTCAGTAAAAGGAATATGACAGTCCACTTGGAGTTGGCCCAAAAGGCACCTAAAGGACTCTCAGACCATGAGAAACAAGATTCTCTGGTCTGATGAAACCAAGATTGAACTCTTTGGCCTGAGTGCCAAGCGTCACATCTGGAGGAAACCTGGCATCGAGGGAAAGATGAATGAAGCAAAGTACAGAGAGATCCTTGATGAAAATCTGCTCGAGTGTTCAGGGGGCAAAGTTTCATCTTCCAACAGGATAACGACCCTAAGCACACAGCCAAGACAACCCAGGAGTGGCTTTCGGGAAAAGTCTCTGAATGTCCTTGAGTGGCCCAGCCAGAGCCCGGACTTGAACCCGATCTAACATCTCTGGAGAGACGTGAAAATAGCTGTGCAGCGACACTCCCCATCCTACCTGACAGAGCTTGAGCGGATCTGCAGAGAAGAATGGGAGAAACTCCCCAAATGCAGGTGTGCCAAGCTTGTAGCATCAAATCCAAGAAGACGTAAGGCTGTAATCGCTGCCAAAGGTGCTTCAACAAAGTGCTGAGTAAAGGGTCTGAATACTATGATTTCCGTTTTTTATTTTTAATACATTTGCCAAGTTTTCCAAAAAACTGTTTTAGTTTGTCATTATGGGTTATTGTGTGAAAATTGATGAGGGGAAAAAAACGATTGAATCGATTTTAAAATAAGGATGTAACTTAACCTTTCTCGCCCCGGGGTTCCGCTAGCGGAACACCCACAACATTCCGCTGCCTTCGCAGAGCGCGAAATTCAAAAAATATTTTTTTGAAATATTTAACTTCCACACATTAACAAGTCCAATACAGCAAATGAAAGATAAACATCTTGTGAATCCAGCCAACATGTCCGATTTTTAAAATGTTTTACAGCGAAAACACAATATATATTTATGTTAGCTCACCACAATAGCCAAACACACAACGCTATTTATCCACCGCATAGGTAGCTTTCAAAAAACCGACAAAATATAGATATTGTAAAGGCAGTCAATGTTGTTCTCCCCCTTAGACGAGAAGGAGCATGGATAGGACCAAGATGCGGATTGAGGGAAATAAGCCATCTTTTAATGAAGAACAGCAAACAAGACACTACAAACTACAAAACAACAAACTAACAAACCTTCAACCGTCCTGTGTGGCCCAAACACTGACACAGGAACAAACACCCACAAAACACCAGTGAAACCCTGGCTGCCTTTGTATGACTCTCAATTAGAGACAAACAATACACACCTGTCTCTAATTGAGAATCATACCAGGCCGAACACAAAACCCCACATAGAAATACAAACATAGACAAACCCACCCAACTCACGCCCTGACCAACTAAAATGAATACAAAACAAAGGAAAACAGGTCAGGAACGTGACAGAACCCCCCCCCTTAAGGTGCGAACTCCGGGCGCACCAGCACAAAGTCTAGGGGAGGGTCTGGGTGGGCGTCTGTCCACGGTGGCGGCTCTGGCGGTGGACGAGGTCCCCACCCCACCATAATCAATCCCCGCTTCTTTATCCCCCTCCCAATGACCACCCTTCCACTAACCCCACCTAAATGAAGGGGCAGCACCGGGATAAGGGGCAGCACCGGGATAAGGGGCAGCACCGGGATAAGGGGCAGCACCGGGACAAGGGGCAGCACCGGGACAAGGGGCAGCACCGGGACAAGGGGCAGCACCGGGACAAGGGGCAGCACCGGGACAAGGGGCAACACCGGGACAAGGGGCAACACCGGGACAAGGGGCGGCAGGTCCTGGCTGAGGGACTCCGGCAGGTCCTGGCTGAGGGACTCCGGCAGGTCCTGGCTGAGGGACTCCGGCAGGTCCTGGCTGAGGGACTCCGGCAGGTCCTGGCTGAGGGACTCCGGCAGGTCCTGGCTGAGGGACTCCGGCAGGTCCTGGCTGAGGGACTCCGGCAGGTCCTGGCTGAGGGACTCCGGCAGGTCCTGGCTGAGGGACTCCGGCAGGTCCTGGCTGAGGGACTCCGGCAGGTCCGGGCTGAGGGACTCCGGCAGCTCCGGACTGTAGGGCAGCTCCGGACTGTAGGGCAGCTCCGGACTGTAGGGCAGCTCCGGACTGTAGGGCAGCTCCGGACTGTAGGGCGTCTCTGGCAGCTCCTGACTGGCGGGCGTCTCTGGCAGCTCCTGACTGGCGGGCGTCTCTGGCAGCTCCTGACTGGCGGGCGTCTCTGGCAGCTCCTGACTGGCGGGCGTCTCTGGCAGCTCCTGACTGGCGGGCGTCTCTGGCAGCTCCTGACTGGCGGGCGTCTCTGGCGGCTCCTGACTGGCGGGCGTCTCTGGCGGCTCCTGACTGGCGGGCGTCTCTGGCGGCTCCTGACTGGCGGGCGTCTCTGGCGGCTCCTGACTGGCGGGCGTCTCTGGCGGCTCCTGACTGGCGGGCGTCTCTGGCGGCTCCTGACTGGCGGGCGTCTCTGGCGGCTCCTGACTGACGGACGGCTCTAGCGGCTCCTGACTGACGGACGGCTCTACTGGCTCGTGGCAGACGGACGACTCAGATGGCGCAGGGCAGACAGACGGCTCAGACGGCGCTGGGCAGACAGATGGCTCAGACGGCGCTGGGCAGACAGATGGCTCAGACGGCGCTGGGCAGACAGATGGCTCAGACGGCGCTGGGCAGACAGATGGCTCAGACGGCGCTGGGCAGACAGATGGCTCAGACGGCGCTGGGCAGACAGATGGCTCAGCCGGCGCTGGGCAGACAGATGGCTCAGCCGGCGCTGGGCAGACGGCAGACTCTGGCCGGCTGAGACGCACTATAGGCCTGGTGCGTGGTACCGGAACTGGAGGTACCGGGCTGAGGGCACGCACCTCAGGGCGAGTGCGGGGAACAGGAACAGGGCACACTGGACTCTCGTGGCGCACTCTAGGCCTGGTGCGTGGTACCGGAACTGGAGGTACCGGGCTGAGGGCACGCACCTCAGGGCGAGTGCGGGGAGAAGGAACAGTGCGTCCAGGGCTCTGGAGACGCACAGGAGGCTTGGTGCGTGGTGCCGGAACTGGAGGCACTGGGCTGGAGACACGCACCATAGGGAGAGTGCGTGGAAGAGGAACAGGGCTCTGGAGATGCACTGGAAGCCTGGTGCGTGGTGTAGGCACTGGTGGTACTGAGCTGGGGTGGGAAGGTGGCGCCGGATATACCGGACCGTGAAGGAGGACACGTGCTCTTGAGCACCGAGCCTCCCCAACCCTACCAGGTTGAATGGTCCCCGTAGCCCTGCCAGTGCGGCGAGGTGGAATAGCCCGCACTGGGCTATGCAGGCGAACCGGGGACACCACCTGTAAGGCTGGTGCCATGTACGCCGGCCCGAGGAGACGTACTGGAGGCCAGATACGTTGGGCCGGCTTCATGGCATCCGGCTCGATGCCCAACCTAGCCCTCCCAGTGCGGCAAGGTGGAATAGCCCGCACTGGGCTAAGCACGCGTACTGGGGACACCGTGCGCTTTACCGCATAACACGGTGTCTGACCAGTACGACGCCCTCTTACTCCACGGCAAGCCCGGGGAGTTGGCTCAGGTATCCAACCCGGCTTCGCCACACTCCCCTTTAGCCCCCCCCCAAGAAATTCTTGGGTGAGCCTCTCGGGCTTCCAGCCTCTCATCCGTGCTGCCTCCTCAATCCACCGCTCCTGGGCTGTGGCTGCCTTCTTCACCTCCCGAGAGCGGCGATTCTCTCCAACCCTTCCCCAGGGTCCTTTTCCGTCCATGATCTCCCAAGACCATTCCTCCTGTGTCCAGTGCCTTAGTTCTTTCTCTCTCTCCTCAATCCGCTTGGTCCTGTTGTGGTGGGTGTTTCTGTAAAGGCAGTCAATGTTGTTCTCCCCCTTAGACGAGAAGGAGCATGGATAGGACCAAGATGCGGATTGAGGGAAATAAGCCATCTTTTAATGAAGAACAGCAAACAAGACACTACAAACTACAAAACAACAAACTAACAAACCTTCAACCGTCCTGTGTGGCCCAAACACTGACACAGGAACAAACACCCACAAAACACCAGTGAAACCCTGGCTGCCTTTGTATGACTCTCAATTAGAGACAAACAATACACACCTGTCTCTAATTGAGAATCATACCAGGCCGAACACAAAACCCCACATAGAAATACAAACATAGACAAACCCACCCAACTCACGCCCTGACCAACTAAAATGAATACAAAACAAAGGAAAACAGGTCAGGAACGTGACAGATATAATTAGTCACTAACCAAGAAACAACTTCATCAGATGACAGTCTTATAACATGTTACACAATACATTAATGTTTTGTTCAAAAAATGTGCATATTTGAGATATAAATCATAGTTTTACATTGCAGCTACAATCACAAATAGCACCGAAGCAGCCAGAATAATTACAGAGAGCAACATGAAATACATAAATACTCATCATAAAACATTTATGAAAAAATACATGGTGTACAGCAAATGAAAGATAAACATCTTGTGATGTTTAATGTTGTGTATTTATTTTATTTGTAATGTATGGCTATTGTGGTTTTTTTATGAATTGGGTTTGATTTGTGAACGAATACAGAGCTCTCTTGTAAAAATGTTTCCCTCAATGTGACTCCATGTTTAAATAAAGGTACAAAAATACAAAATATTTACTTGAATTTAGTAACTTTGTGATGCTGTGGCTACAACGTGGTTTTTTTTTTACTGGAAATGACATGCCTCAGCTTTCCTCTGCTGTGAGACTTTGCACTGTAGTACATCTAACTCACAGAGCTATCTGGAATAACAACTCAGTCTACCCACAGATTGTCAAGAACATTTAATTAAATGTGTGTTTCAGATTTTTCAGCCAGAAAGTGTCATGTTTTTCTGCACATTTAAACAGTATATTTATATACAACACTAAGCTGTATATATATTGTATTGCGTCTCTGGACTGAAAGACACAGGTTTTACGGTCCATATGTTTGAGTGACAGCTGACCTGCTTTAGTCCAGTGCTTCAATCAGCCCCAGCCTCAGTCAATACAGCATCTGTATGCACTTTATTACCAGACACACAGTTACACACACACACACACACACAGACACACACCCTGACCCTGTCTCTCGCCGCAAGCATTGACAGACAGCCAAACCAGTCTGTAGGACAGAAAGAAGGTAGGGAGAGAAACAGATAGGGAGGGAGAGTGAGTCTACAGAAACACCCAAACTCAATCCCAATACCCCCCCCCCCCCCCAGCCCTCCCCTTGTTTTCGAGTGTCCCTTGGTGGGGGAGTTACCCTCGAAAACAAAGCAACTACACTGTAAAAACATTGTGCTAGTTCTACTTTTAAAAAATTAAGAAAGATTTAAATCAGCTTTTTAAGTATTTCCAACATAACGTATTCATATTACCTATTGGTGTTTTACAAACACGTATCGTGCCTTCAGAAAGTATTCACACCCCTTGACTTTTTCCACATTTTGTTGTGTTACAGAATGAATTCAAATTGATTAAATTTAGATGTTTCATTACTGGCCTACACAAAACAACAATTCAATTGGCAAGATTAGCAAATTTAGGCATGACATGTCAGCAACAAATGCTAATACTACACATCCAAGTATAACTGATCAAATTATAAAAGACAAGCATTTTGAATTTTGAATTCCGTAAAGTGAAATTTGGAAGAGGTGAAAAAATGATGGCTGTCTATCGACAATAACAAGCCACTGGGGTCTGACAACTTGGATAGAAAATTACTGAGAAAATTACAGACGATATTGCTAGTCCTATTTAGCATATTTTCAATCTAAGCCTACAAGAAAGTATGTGCCTGGAGGGAAGCAGAATTAAACCCGCTACCCAAGAATAGTAAAGCCCCCTTTACTGGCTCAAATAGCCGACCAATCAGCCTGTTACCAACCTTTAGTAAACTTTTGAAAATAAATGTTTTTGACCATATACAATGCTATTTTACTGTAAACAAATTGACAACAGACTTTCAGCATGCTTATAGGGAAGGACATTCAACAAGCACGGCACTTACACAAATGACTGATGATTGGTTGAGAGAAATTGATGATAAAAAGATCGTGGGAGCTGTGCGGCTTTTGACATTATTGATTATAGTCTGTTGATGGAAAAACATATGTGTTATGGCTTTACACCCCCTGCTATATTGTGGATAAAGAGTTCTGTCTAACAGAACACAGAGGGTGTTCTTTAATGGAAGCGTGTCCAACATAATCCAGGATGGATCAGGAATTCCCCAGGGCAGCTGTCTAGAACCCTTATTTTTTTCAATCTTTACTAATGACCTGCTTTGAGTAAAGCCAGTGTGTCTACTGTATGTACGCGGATGACTCAACACTATACAAGTCAGCTACTACAGCGAGTGAAATCACTGCAACACTTAACAAAGAGCTGCAGTTAGTTTCAGAATGGGTGGCAAGGAATAAGTTAGTCCTAAATACTAAGAAAACTAAAAGCATTGTATTTGGGACAAATCATTCACTAAATGCTAAACCTCAACTAAATCTTGCAATAAAAAATGTGGAAATTGAGCAAGTTGAGGTGACTAAACTGCTTAACCCTGGATTGTAATTTTGTAGAGTAAGCCTGGATTGTAATTTTTCATCGCCAAAACTTGTTGATACAACAGTAGCTAAAATGAGAAGTCTGTCCATAATAAAGCGCTGCTCTTCCTTTTCAACAACCCTATCGACAAAGGCAGATACTACAGGCTCTAGTTGTCGCACTTGGACTACTTTTATGTCATGTGGTCAGAGGGACTTATTGGCTCAGAACAGGGCAGCATGACTGGCCCTTAAATTTACACTGAGAGCTAATATTAATAACATGCATGTAATTCTCTCATGGCTCAAAGTGGAGGAGAGATTGATTTCATTACTTCTTGTTTTTGTAAGATGAGTTGACATGCTGAATGAACCGAGGTGTCTGTTTAAACTACTAGCACACAGCTCGGACACCCATGCATACAACACAAGACATGCCACCAAAGGTCTCTTCACAATCCCCAAGTCAAGAACGGACTATGTGAGCCACACAGTACTACATAGCGCCATGGCTATATGGAACTCTATTCCATATCAGGTAAGTAATGCAAGCAGTAGAATCGGATTAAAAAAATAGATACAATAGATACAAATACACCTTATACAAATACACCTTTTGGAACAGCGGGGACTGTGAAGAGACTCACATTCAGGCACAGGCACACATACATACGTATACATGGATTTTGTATTATAGATATATGATAGTAGAGTAGTTGCCTGAGGGAACACACTTAATGTTTTAGTTGCCTGAGGGAACACACGTAATGTGTTGTGAAAAGTGTAATGGCATATAATATCATGTAATAGTTAAAATGGTATACAACTACCTTAATGTTGCAGAACCCCAGGAAGAGTGAGATCCTTAATACATACAAATACCCAATAATGTCAAAGTGGAATTTTGTTTTTCAAAATTTGTACAAATTAATGTAAAATTAAATGCTGAAATGTCTTGCGACAATACGTACTCAACCACATTGTTATGACAATAACAGTAAAAATGTGCTTAACAAATAACATGATGAGTTGCATGGACTCACTGTGCAATAATAGTGTTTTTGAATGACTATCTTATCTCTGTACCCCACACTTACAAATATCTGTAAGGTCTCTCAGTCGGGCAATGCATTTCAAACACAGATTCAACCACAACACTAGGGTGATTTCCCAATGCCTCATAAAGTAGGGCATCTATTGGTAGATGGTTAAAACAAATACAAAAGTAGACATTGAATATCGCTTGAGAATGGTGAAGTTATTAATTACATTTTGGATGGTGTATAAATACACCCAGTCACTACATATATACAGGTGTCCTTCCTAACTCAGTTGCCGGAGAGGAAGGAAACTGCTTAGGGATTTCACCATGAGGCCAGTTACAGAGTTTAATGGCTGTGATAGGAAAACACTGAGTATGGATCAACAACATTGTAGATACTCCACAATACTAACCTATATGTCAGAGTGAAAGAAGGAAATCTGTACAGAATAAAAATACTGCAATACACACATCCTGTTTGCAAAAAGGCTGTAACACAACACAATTTTTTTTTTTTTAATAAGTCAAAGGTGTATGAATACTTTCTGATGGCACTGTACTTTAGCGCAAAAAAGGGGAGTTAAACATGGGTCCAAAACATTTAAAATGAACAAGTTCTTTAGCTTTCTTATATATCTCAAATATAGGACAGACACAAAACATATTTATTTTTTAAGTACAGTACCAGTCAAAAGTTGGCACACCTAATTACAGTTTTTTTTAAAATTATTATTATTATTTTTTTTTTTACTGTTTTCTACATTGCATAATAATAGTGAAGACATCAAAACTATGAAATAACACATGGAATCATGTGCTAACCATAAAAGTGTTAAACAAATCAAAGTGACAAAGAGAGCTAGCTATATTTCCTTGTTTTTGTCATTCACTTTCACTTACTTAGCTAGGGAATGCAGCTAGCTAGTTTATCCTACTCGAATAGATAGGGATGCTATGTTAGCTAGATGGATATGGCTATCCAACATAACATATCTCAAGTCAAGGTAAGCTTTTGGTTTTATTAATTTACTGCAATCGTTGACCGCCGGTGTAAATGCTTGCTAACTGTACACTGTCCTGCATGATTTTAGCGGGTTTACTGACACATTAGTTCTATAAGCTACTGTAACAGGCAAACTTTTTGACACAGTTACTCATTCCAGGGTTTTTATTTTTTTACAGTTTTCTACATTGTAGATAATAGTGAAGACATCAAAACTATGACATAACACATATGGAATCATGTAGTAAGCAAAAAGTGTAAACAAATCGAAATATATTATATATTTGAGATTCTTCAAAGTAGCCCTTTGCCTTGATGAAAGCTTTGCACACTCTTGGCATTCTCTCAACCAGCTTCATTGGGTAATCACCTGTAACGCATTTCCATTAACAGGTGTGCCTTGTTAAGTTAATTCGTGGAATTTCTTTGCTTCTTAATGCATTTGAGCCAATCAGTTGTGTTGTGACAAGGTACGGGTTGTATACTGAAGATAGTTGAGGTAATTGTGGTAATACAGTGAGCTCCAAAAGCATTCGGACAGTGACACATTTTTGTTGTTTAGAGTCTATACTCCAGCATTTTGGATTTGAAATGTTACAATGACTATGAGGTTAAAGTCCACATTAATGAACCGTGGATAATGATTACAATAATCTAAAACGTGAGGCCAAATCTACACTGGAGTTGCTTACCAAGGAGACAGTGAATGTTCCTGAGTGGCCGAGTTACAGTTTTGACTTAAATCTGCTTGAAAATCTATGGCAAGACCTGAAAATGGTAGTCTAGTAATGATCAACAACCAATTTGACAGAGCTTGAAGAATTCTGAAAGAATAATGGGCAAATGTTGCACAATCCAGGTGTGGAAAGGCCTTAATAAAGACTTACTGTAATCTGTAATCGCTACCAAAAGTCATTCTAACATGTATTGATTGAATACGTATCTATTCAAGATATGTGTTTTCTTTTTCATTCTTTTTTTCTTTTTTTACAAATGTTAAATTTTTCTTCCACTTTGACATGAATATTTCATGTAGATCTTTGATAAAAAAATATAATTAAATCAACTTTAATCCCACTTTGTAACACAACAAAACGTGTAAAAAGTCAAGGGGTGAGAATATTTTCTGAAGTCACTGTACATGTAGGTAGGGGTAAAAGTGAGTTGGCAATCAGGAAACCCTGGTACGGCAACTGCACCGCCCATAGCTGCAGGACTCTCCAGAGGGTGGTGCGGTCTGCCCAACGCATCACCGGGGGGAAAACTACCTGCCCTCCAGGACACCTACAGTACCCAATGTCACAGGAAGGCCAAAAAGATTATCAAGGACAACAACCACCCAAGCCACTGCCTGTTCACCCCACTATCACCCAGAAGGCGAGGTCAGTACAGGTGCATCAAAGCTGGGACCGAGAGACTGAAAAACAGCTTCTATCTCAAGGCCATCAGACTGTTAAACAGCCATCACTAGCATATTAGAGGCTGTTGCCCTATATACTAGAGGTCGACCGATTAATCGGGGCCGATTTCAAGTTTTCATAACAATCGGAAATCGGTATTTTTGGGCGCCGATTTGCCATTTAAAAAAAAAAAAAATGTACACCTTTATTTAATCTTTATTTAACTAGGTAAGTCAGTTAAGAACACATTCTTATTTTCAATGACGGCCTCGGAACGTTCTGCCTCGTTCTGGAACGTTCAGATTTTTTGTTTGAGCGTATGTAGTGTATGTGTGTTTGTATATGTCTGTTGAATTGTCAGTGTAGTATGTGTGAGTGTGTGGGTAGTGTCCATTGAATATACATAGAGCGAGTGCAAGAGAGTCAATGAAAAAAAAAGGGGATCAATGTAAATAGTCCAGGTAGCCATTTGATAAATTAGTCAGCAGGCTTATGGCTTGGGTTTATTCACTCACTCTTGTCAGATATCCTGCACGCGGCCTCTATAACCCCGCCTCTTCCTTTTTTGAGTGTCAGGGACTTGTGCTTGATCTGGGATGTGCAGTATGCCGCCGACTCATTGAAGTAGAAATCCTCATCCAAATTGAGGTTAGTGATTGCACTGCTTACATTGGCTTGCGAAAGTACTCACCTGCCCTAGGCATTTTTCCTATTTTATTGCCTTACAACCTGGAATTAAAATAGATTTTGGGGGGGTTTGTATCATTTGATTGACACAACATGCCTACCACTTTGAAGATCCAAATATTTTTTATCGTGAAACAAACAAGAAATAAGACCAAAAAATGAAACATTTGAGCGTGCATAACTATTCACCCCCCCAAAGTCAATACTTTGTAGAGCCATCTTTTGCAGCTGCAAGACTCTTGGGGTATGTCTCTATAAGCTTGGCACATCTAGCCACTGGGATTTTTGCCCATTCTTCATGGGTTCCACTGGTGTACTGGGCTTTGACTAGGCCATTCCAAGACATTTAAATATTTCCCCTTAAACCACTTGAGTGTCGCTTTCGCAGTATGTTTCGGGTCATTGTCCTGCTGGAAGGTGAACCTCTGTCCCAGTCTCAAATCTCTGGAAGACTGAAACAGGTTTCCCTGAAGAATTTCCCTGTATTTAGTGCCATGCTTCAATTCTGACCACTTTCCCAGTCCCTGCCGATGAAAAAAAATCCCCACAGCATGATGCTGTCATCACCATGCTTCACTGTGGGGATGGTGTTCTCGGGGTGATGAGAGGTGTTGGGTTTGCGCCAGACATAGCGTTTTCTTTGACGGTCAAAAACCTACATTTTAGTCTCATCTAACCAGAGTACCTTCTTCCAAATGTTTGGGGAGTCTCCCACATGCCTTTTGGCAAACACCAAACGTGTTTGCTTACTTTTTTCTTTAAGCAATGGCTTTTTCTGGCCACTCTTCCGTAAAGCCTAGCTCTGTGGAGTGTACAGCTTAAAGTGGTCCTATGGACAGATACTCCAATCTCCGCTGTGGAGCTTTGCAGCTCCTTCAGGGTTATCTTTGGTCTCTTTGTTGCCTCTGATTAATGACTTCCTTGGCTGGTCCGTGAGTTTTGGTGGGCGGCCCTCTCTTGGCAGGTATGTTGTGGTGCCATATTCTTTCCATTTTTTTAATAATGGATTTAATGGTGTTCCGTGGGATGTTCAAAATTTCTGATATTTTTTTTATAACCCAACCATGATCTGTACTTCTCCACAACTTTGTCCCTGAGAGCTCCTTCGTCTTCATGGTGCCGCTTGCTTGGTGGTGCCCCTTGCTTAATGGTGTTGCACTACTCTGCGGCCTTTCAGAACCAGTGTATATATACCGAGATCATGTGACAGATCATGTGACACTGAGATTGCACACAGGTGGACTTTATTTAACTAATTATGTGACTTCTGAAGGTAATTGGTTGCACCACATCTTATTTAGGGGCTTCATAGCAAAGGGGGTGAATATATATGCACGCACCACTTTTCCGTAATTTTTTTTTTTGTTTCACTTCACCAATTTGGACTATTGTGTGTATGTCCATTACATGAAATCCAAATTAAAATATATTTAAATAACAGGTTGTAATGCAACAAAATAGGAAAAATGCCAAGGGGGTGAATACTTGCAAGGCACTGTATGTCCAGAAGCTCTTTTTGGTCATAGGAAACGATGCCGTAACATGATGCGCAAAAATGTTATGATCAGCGCAAGAAAATTCCCTCCAGCTCCATTCTTGGACAACTTCTAAATATTATGCAGTGAAAACAGCCACATATATCCAAATCGTATTTTAAGTAACCACATTGTGGGCCTGTTAAAACACAAATCATGACGGATTTGACAAATATCCACTTTGTTAGATCAGCGGCGTCCTTGTGCTTTCACCCATGGTCTGCATTCCATTGACCTCTTTACTGGATGTATTGAACTGTTTTAGTAGCATCTGCAGCATTAGATTTGTATCTTAGGCCTGCTAGCTTGTTAGTTACATGGTAACACACCACTAGTTTCCGTCTAGATTGCATTGTACTCTAACGCTTTATATCGTCTTCCGGAGGAGAACTTCTCCAGGCTTTCAAAAGTTATGTGCCATTTTACCATACTGGGACTGGGGCATTTTCCCCCATCTGTCATATTAAAACTTTGGCATAAATGGAGCATTTCTGGGTTGTCAAATCATTGCATGTTAGAACAAATTGTCTGTTTTCTCTCTCTCTCTCTCTCTCTCTGAGATTATGATATGGTTGTGGCTGTGTGTGTATTCAGATTAACCAGTGGTCTCATTGTGTCTGACCCTGTCTCTCTAGCTGCCTGCTTTTTCTAATAACATTTTGACATTCCAGTCTCCTCCCAGACTCTGAGACGTGGCAGGGCTGGGTGGACAGGGGGGACCACTGATAAGGCTTCAGTCATAATTAGCAAGCAGAAGCTGCGAGGCGAGAGGGGGAAATTGAACTGTCAGGGAGAGGAAAAGGGGAGAAGAGGAGATGGGGTTGACCCCATCTTGCAAAACGGAGGCAGTCATAACTTGTTCATTTGGTGGCCATCAGGGTTTGCTGCACCTCTCTACCTCTACACCGCTGACCTTCTTCCCTCCATCTCACCCACTCACCCTCTCTCTCAAACTCCCCTCTATCATACCCTCTCCATCCCTCTTTACACTTACTCGTTCTAACGCTTACCGTATGCTTCCAAGTCAAAACAGTTTGCACATACATTATGATATTTTTGTTTGTTTCATTGTTCGGCAGCAGTCGGCAGGTTTTTGTTATGGCAGTTCAAGTCTACACCCCTTTGTCGGTGATTGGTAAACAGTATGGATTCTTCAATTAAGCGTTTTTTGTCATTCAACGAGGGACAACTAGTTTTCATGCACACTGTTTCACTTGAGAAATACGGCACCTAACATCTTAGTTAGATGTAAAATTGTGCGACTATGACAGATTTCTCGAATTGTCTTAATTCAGACAATTTGTTGTTACGGCATCTCAAGAGAGACAAACCGTAATATTTTCAACTTAACTTAACTTTTAAGTGAGTATGCGAGGCACAGAAGTTCGCTTCACCTAGCCGAGTTCTGGTAGGAGCAAACCGAACCTAGTATGCAGACGCCTTTGCCCTGTCTCTCATCCCTCTCTCCCAGGGCCGTGCACAGACCATTTGCGCGGCATGTGCTCAAACAATGAAGCCCCCTCCCAAAGAAACGAAGCCCCCTCTCATTGAGCAATTATGATGAGTAAAGTATATTGCAAAACTATTTTGAACTGGAATAAATGCTGCACTTATTTGTATTTGTATTTATTATGGATCCCCATTAGTCGCCGATGGACACAATTTTTTCTCGAGGCTAGTCGAAGTTCGGTAGTCAAAGTCTACATTTTAAGAGCCTACCATTACTATTCCAGCCCAATTCCATTTGTTGCCACTATCATGTATCCCAGTGCTTTTCAAACTTTTTAACCCTTCGATCCCCAACTATTTATTTATTTATCACATGCACTGAATACAACTGGTGTAGACTTTACAGTGAAATGATTGCTTACAAACCTTTCTCAATGATGCAGAGTTTAAAAACAATAATACAAAATAAAATAATAACTAACATGAGAAATAAAATAAAAAAATACAAGAATGGAGTTACAGTATATACAGGGAGTAGCAGTAGCAGATCAGTGTGCAGTGGTGCGAGGTAGTTGAGGTAGATAAGTATATGAAGGCAGGGTAAAGTGGCTAGGCATCCAGATAAATAATAATAAGAGTAAAATAAAGTAGCAGCAGGAAATTATGAGTGTAAAAATGTGTGTTTGTATTGTGTCGGAATGCATGTGTGTGTTATGTGTGTGTGTGTGTGCGTATATAGTGTTTGTGAATGTGCAATGGTTTTGTGCGGGAGTGACAGTTTAGTGTGTGTGAGTGTGTATATAATGTGTGTATATATAGTCTAGTGAGTGTGCGTAGGGTCAGCGCAAGATCAAGTCAGTGCAGATAGTTCATGTACCATTAACGGACTATTTAGCAGTTTGGCTATTTAGCAGTCTTATGGCTTGGAGGTAGAAGCTGTCGATGCATCGGTACCGTTTGGTGGATGGAAACTGCGTGAGCAGTCTATGGCTTGGGTGGCTGGAGTCTTTGGCAATATTTCGGGCCTTCCTCTAACACCGCCTGATATAGAGGTCTTGGATGGCAGGGAGCTCAGCCCAAGTGAATTACTGGGCTGTCTGCAAACACCCTTTGTGACGCATTGCGGTCAAGGGTGGTGCAATTGCCATACCAAGCAGTGATGCAGCCAGTCAAGATGCTCTCGATGGTGCAGCTGTAGAACTTATTTAGGATCAGAGGGCCCATGCCAAATCTTTTCAGTCTCCCGAGGGGCAAGAGGCACGTACGTGCCCTCTTCATGACTGTGTGGGTGTGTGTTGACCATGTTAAGTCCTTAGTGATGTGGACGCCAAGGAACCTGAGGCTCTCGACCTGCTCTACAACAGCCCTGTCGAAGTGGATAGGGGGGTGCGATCCGCTCTTTCTCCTATAGTACATTATCAGCTCCTTAGTCTTAAAGATATTTTAGGACAACAGGTAGCCTAGTGGTTAGAGCCAGTAACCAGAAGGCTGCTAGATCAAATCCCAGAGCTGACAAGGTAAAAATATGTTGTTCTGCCCCTGAACAAGGTAGTTAACCCACTGTTCCTAGGTTGTCATTGTAAATAATAATTTGTTCTTAACTTACTTGCCTAGTTAAATGAAGGTTAAATAAATTCAAATAAACATTGAGGGAGAGGTTGTTGTCCTGGCACCACACTGCTAAGTCTCTGACCTCCTCCCTGTATGCTGACTCATCGCCGTTGGTGATCAGGCCTACAACCGGTGTGTCGTCAGAAAACTTGATGATGGTGTTGTAGTCGTGCATGTCCCCGCAGTCATGGGTGAACAGGAGGGGACTGAGCACACACCCATAAAGGGCCTGTGTTGAGGGTCAGCGTGGTGGTGTTGTTGCCTACCCTCACCACCTGGGTCTGGCCGTCAGGAAAAACAGGGGCTTTCACGCAGGGCACAGTGTTATATTCCTCGAAGCGAGCATAAAAGGAATTTAACTCCTTAGGGAGTTCTGCATCGCTGGGCAGCTCATGGCTGGGTTTCCGTTTGTAATCTGTTATCATCAGCACGCCCTGACACATACGACGAGCTTTGTAGCCGATGTAATAGGATTCCACCTTCCTCCTATATTGTCCTTTTGCATGTTTGATGTCTAGTCTGAGGTCGTAGCGCGATTTCTTGTATGCATCCATGTCTGTGTCCCGTACATTGTAAGCTGAAGCTTTAGCCTTTAGCCCAGCGTGGATGTTACCTGTAATCCATGGTTTATGGTTGGGATACGTTCTGATAGACATTGTGGGGATGACGTCATCTTAAAAGAGTGGTACAAAACGTGCGACCCTCCGAACACGCACATGCACGAGTGCACGTGCGAACATGCAACCACAATCGCTGTATAAATATAGCCTGGCATTACAGACATACATTGTGATGCATTTTCTACTAAGTTATAGTAGAAAAGGTGTGAATCCCAAACCACCCCCTCGCCCCTACCAACTTGCTCGGAGGGCCAATCATTGTCACATGTTGCTGATGAAACTCCAAGTGAGACTTTCAGAGAGTGGCGAGGGGATTAATAAACCCTTCAATTTAGGGACATACACTTCACATCAATGAGGCAATTCATGCTCCACATTTGAATAATAAAACAAACATGAAATTCAAATGAACAAATACCCCCTTACAACATTAAACCTCAGTAAAAGTTAAACATTACATTTGTGAGGTGTTCCATTTGTTACATGTGTCAAGCTTTGAAATCAGATAAAATCAAATGTATTCGACATATAATTAGGCACGCCTCTCCATTATTTTATATTAAATTGCACAAACTTCAAAGATATCGTGGTGCATGTCGGGATAGCACTTCGCTCTGGAGCCTGCATCCGTGCTGGCTCTGTGAAAGTGGCTATTGGAGGGTCTAATTAGCTCCTACACCCGCGATAACTCCCTCAGATTTGGAACACTTGTGCAAATGACAGAGGCGAGCGGCAAAGCAAATGGAGTGCCGAGAAGAAGGGGGTGATTTGCGATTCATCCAAGTTCTTTCTGGTCACTAATCTGAAAATGTGCGCCCGTTTTTGCGCGCCAATGATAAATACTGGTGGTTGGTCAACAATCAAGACACTTCTTGGTTCTGAAGTATAGATGAGAATTGAATGAAGACATGTGAGCAGTGGGTTCAGAACAACAATGATAAAAAATGGATACAAAAAGTATTATTATTATACCACCAGCAAAAGGGAACTTTGGAGACTGGAAGGGCAAGGGGCATGTGCGCTGCACAGATAGAGTCCAATCTGTGCACGTGCTTGACTCTCTCCCATACGCCTGTCAATGAAATTCACACAGAGGGAACCATGTCCAATCTGAACCATCCAGGTCAGGGCAGGCAACCCTGTTGCTGGAGTGCCGCAGGTACTTGTTCCAGCTAGGCACCACACCTGACCAACTGAGCTAATTGATCAGATCAATGATTACCTAAATTCAAAACACCTGGTTTTCCAGGTCTGTTAAGTCGAAAACAAGAAGTGCCTGGGGCAATCCAGGACCAGGCTTGCCTACCCCTGATCTAGGTTCTAGGGAAGGGACTAGAGGTGGGAGTTAGAGTAGGGGCTCTAGGAGACGAGGCGATGTGGCTAGTGAAGGGGTTAGAGGACAAAATGGCATGTAGCATATGCCTCCCTCCCTCTCTGTGAGTCTGGAGGATCTGATGAATGTTAATTTTGATGTTAAATAAGCAGACAGGCTTTTTAGCAGGTCTGTAATTAAGGTCTGTATTTAAATGTCACTCACTGATGGACTCTAATGAGGTAATGCTGCTGCAGAGCACACACATATACACTGAGAGTACCCCAATTAGGTAAATACTAACAGGTTAATAACGGACAAACTGAATTTTACATTTACCCAAGGAGACACAGGTTTGAAGTGCTTCAATGCTGTATTCTCTCTCTCTCTCTCTCTCTCTCTCTCTCTCTCTCTCTCTAATTAAGGTCTGTATTTAAATGTCACTCACTGATGGACTTGAATGAGGTAATGCTGCTGCAGAGCACACACACACACCGAGAGTACCCCAATTAGGGAAATACTTTAATAACGGACAATTTGAATATTACATTTACCCAATGAAACACAGGTTTAAAGTGCTTCAATGCTGTATTCTCTCTCTCTCTCTCTCTCTCTCTCTCTCTCTCTCTCTCTCTCTCTCTCTCTCTCTCTCTCTCTCTCTCTCTCTCTCTCTCTCTCTCTCTCTCTCTCTCTCTCTCTCTCTCTCTCTCTCTCTCTCTCTCTCTCTCTCTCTCTCTCTCTCTCTCTCTCTCTCTCAATACTGTAGAGTTGTGATATGTCAGTGGTTTGTGTGTCTCCATGACAGAGAGGATACAGGTGTTGTTAGCGAGTGCTGCAGGTGACTGCTGGCCTCATCCATCACACAGGCTAAGGCCTAATGGAGACCCTCAATCAGACTCACTCACTGTCAGTCGCAAGGAAACGCAATGGAAGATCAGGCTATTGGCAGTACAGCTGAGGTTAGGCCTGGGCTCTCAAACAGGATGTAGACTGTTGATCAGTGGTTGTGATGTGTATTCTGAGCCCTCTGATTTTTTTATTTATTTAACCTTTATTTAACCAGGTAGGCAAGTTGAGAACAAGTTCTCATTTACAATTGCGACCTGGCCAAGATAAAGCAAAGCAGTTCAACATATACAACAACACAGAGTTACACATGGAGTAAAACAAACATACATTCAATAATACAGTAGAAAAATAAGTCTATATACAATATGAGCAAATGAGGTGAGATAAGGGAGGTAAACGCAAAAAAAGGCCATGGTGGCGAAGTAAATAGAATATAGCAAGTAAAACACTGGAATGGTAGATTTGCAGTGGAAGAATGTGCAAAGTAGAAATAGAAATAATGGGGTGCAAAGGATCAAAATAAATAAATAAATACATTGGGGGAAGAGGTAGTTGTTTGGGCTAAATTATAGATGGGCTATGTACAGGTGCAGTAATCTGTGAGCTGCTCTGACAGCTGGTGCTTAAAGCTAGTGAGGGAGATAAGTGTTTCCAGTACAGAGATTTTTGTAGTTCGTTCCAGTCATTGGCAGCAGAGAACTGTAAGGAGAGGCGGCCAACGGAGGAATTGGCTTTGGGGATGACCAGAGAGACATACCTGCTGGAGCGAGTGCTACAGGTCGGTGCTGTTATGGTGACCAGCGAGCTGAGATAAGGGGGGACTTTACCTAGCAGGGTCTTGTAGATGACCTGGAGCCAGTGGGTTTGGTGACGAGTATAAAGCGAGGGCCAGCCAACGAGAACGTATAGGTCGCAGTGGTGGGTAGTATATGGGGCTTTGGTGACAAAACGGATGGCACTGTGATAGACTGCATCCAATTTATTGAGTAGGGTATTGTAGGCTATATTCTTCGACATCACCGAAGTCGAGGATCGGTAGGATGGTCAGTTTTACGAGGGTATGTTTGGCAGCATGAGTGAAGGATGCTTTGTTGCGAAATAGGAAGCCAATTCTTGATTTACCTTTGGATTGGAGATGTTTAATGTGAGTCTGGAAGGAGAGTTTACAGTCTAACCAGACACCTAGGTATGTGTGGTACCAAGTCACTATTATTTGAGTCCCAAGCAAGTCTCAAGTAACAATTTCCTAGTCTCAAGAAGGGCCCCAATAAATGGAACAATCATTTTATCTTATTCAACTTTCTGTCTCCAAAGCGTAGAGCGCAGGCCACGTAGCCTATTTCTGTGCTCACGGAGGCGTGTGCTCTTCTATTAGGCACAACCAGAATGACAGACATTTGACACAGACACACGGACCTCCGGCATAACCCGGGGAATTTGAACAAAGGAAGTTATACATTGAATAAAATAAACAGAACTTCTACCTCATGAGTCTTGTGAAAGTCCATGTGCTTTTGAACATCGCACCCACTCAGAGGGTAAGAAATGGTTGGCTAAATTAAAATGTATCGAAGGCTTATCAAACATGTAACAGAAATGTCTACGTGTTGCAATAAACGGTATGGGAATGGAATGATAAAATGCTACAAATTGTTGAAGTATTAGATGGAATATAGATTTACCACACACTATAATGCCTATGCATTTAAACGTGTGAAAAAAAGCAAACCACTGGCGGGAGTTTGGAAAGCGCAAGTGAAGAGCCGTGCATATGGTGCGTCTTTGCCACAGTAATAATACATTTTAACCTGTTTGGGCTGCAGTGGCAGTATTGAGTAGCCGGATAAAAGGTGCCCATTTCAAACGGCCTCGTACTCAATTCTTGCTCTTACAATATGCATATTATTAATAATATTGGATAGAAAACACTCTCTAGTTTCTAAAACCGTTTGAATTATATCTGTGAGTAAAACAGAACACATTTTGCAGCAAACTTCCTGACAGGAAGTGGAAAATCTGAAATCGATGCTCTGTTCTAGGGCCTGCCTATAAATGTCCTTGATATATATCAGTATACATGCACTTCATACGTCTTCCACTAGTTGTCGACAGGCAGTGAGAGAAGAAATGGAGTGTGTAACTTGATCTGGGGTCGAACAAAAGCTCTTTGTATGACGTGTCACCAGTTTCCTGTTTTCTGGAGAGCGCGTGAAGGGACCTGGTTTTGCCTTCTGTACAGCTGTCGTTATAGACGACTAATATCTCCGGCTTTGATTTTATTTGATATATGTGACAATATCATCGTAAAGTATGTCTTTTCAATATAGTTTTATTAGATTATTTAAATTTTTTCGGGACGTTAGGCGTGTTGTGTTGTGTGCCTTTGTTCAGGAAGGAGAGCTTCGAGACACTTTGCTAGCTTTCCATGCTAATTGACTGGAGAAGAGGACATTCTAAATCCAAACAACGATTGTTCCCGACAAAGGACCCTTTGTACAACATTCTGATGGAAGATCGTCAAAAGTAGGACCCATTTTATGATGATATTTCATATATCTGTCGAACATGTGAAATAGTCGTTTGCGCCCAGAGTTTGGGTACTCTCTCGCTATACCTAAGCTGGATGTCGTAATGAAGTTATTTTTAGAATTCTAACACGGCGATTGCATTAAGAACTAGTGTATCTATCATTTCCTATACAACATGTATTTTCTAGTAACGTTTATGTATAGTTATTTGGTCAGAATAGTTGAGTGCCATAAAAATATCCGCACATTCTGGGAAAAAGATGCTACGTTAGCACAATGTATAACCACTGATTTCAGCTCTAAATATGCACATTTTTGAACAAAACATAAGTGTATGTATAACCTGATGTTATAGGACTGTCATCTGATGAAGCTTATCAAGGTTAGTCAAAAATTAGATATCTTTTGCTGGTTTATTCGCTATCGCTAACGTGCCTATTGCTATCGCTAACGTGTCTTGATGAATGAATGCGGTTGTGTGGTAGGCTATTGTAGTAAGCTAATATAATGCTATATTGTGTTTTCGCTGTAAAACACTTAAAAAATCAGAAAATTGGCTGGATTCACAAGATGTTTGTCTTTAATTTGCTATACACCATCGATTTTTCAGAAATGTTTTATGATGAGTATTTAGGTATTTGACGTTGGTGTCTGTAATTACTCTGGCTGCTTCGGTCCTATTTGTGACGGTAGCTGTGATGGTAGCTGCAACGTAAAACTGATTTATACCTCAAATATGCACATTTTTCGAACAAAACATAGATTTATTGTATAACATGTTATAAGACTGTCATCTGATGAAGTTGTTTCTTGGTTAGTTTGGTTGGTTATTGGTTAGTTAGGTTGGCTTTGTGCATGCTACCTGTGCTGTGAAAAATGTCTGTCCTTTTTTGTATTTGGTTGTGAGCTAACATAAATATATGTGGTATTTTCGCTGTAAAACATTTTAAACATCAAACATGTTGGCTGGATTCACAAGATGTTTATCTTTCATATGCTGTATTGGACTTGATAATGTATGAAAGTGAAATACTTCTAAAAAATATATTTTGAATTTCGCACCCTGCACTTGAAGTGGCTGTTGTCATATTGTGCCCGGCTTCAGGCTTGCAGCCCAAATAAGTTAAACAAATTCCAAATGCAAGCTTCATAAGTAGATTACACATTTCAAGCAATTGTTACATAGCAAGATTGCGCCGACAGAGAGGGCCGCCTCGATTCTAGTTCTTAGGAAACATTGCAGTATTTAGTTTTTTCATGCATTATTTGTTACATTGTTAGCCCAGAAAATCTTAAGGGTTATTACATACAGAAGAACTATTGGATATCAGAGCAACGTCAACTTACCAGCACCATGACCAGGAATACGACTTTCCCGAATTGGATCCTTTGTCCGAACCTCCCAGAGCAATTGAACTGATTCCGAAGGCTGAAAATAATGCAGTTGTCACGCCCTGACCTTAGAGATCCTTGTTATTCTCTATGTTTGGTTAGGTCAGGGTGTGATTTTGATGGGCATTCTATGTTCTCTATTTCTTTGTGTTTGGCCGAGTGTGGTTCCCCATCAGAGGCAGCTGTCTTTCATTGTCTCTGATTGGGGATCATACTTAGACAGCCCTTTTTCCCTCCTCCAGTGTGAGATCTTGTCTTTGTTTGAGTGCATGTAGAGTCTCCAGCGAAGGTCCCCAGTCCGGAGCCTCCAGCGACGGTCCCCAGTCCGGAGCCTCTAGCGACGGTCCGCAGTCCAGAGTCTTCAGCGACGAGCTGCAGTCCGGAGTCTTCTGCGACGAGTTGCAGTCCAGAGCCTCCAGCGGGGGTTCCCAGTCCAGAGCCTCCGGCGACGATCTGCAGTCCGGAGCCTCTAGCGGGGGTTCCCAGTCCAGAGCCTCCGGCGACGTTCTGCAGTCCGGAGCCTCCAGTGGTGGTTCCCAGTTCAGAGCCTTTGGCGATGATCCACGGTCCGGTCCCTCCGGCTACGATTCACGGTCTGGAGTCTCCGGCGACGATCCACGGTCCGGTTCCACAGAAGCGGATGGATCAGCGTAGGGATCAGCGTAGGGAGCGGGGGATACGCCCCGAACCGGAGCAGCCACCGAGATTAGATGCCCACCCGGACCCTCTCCTATACGTTCAGGTTTGCGGCCGGAGTCCACACCTTTGGGGGTGTACTGTCACGCCCTGACCTTAGAGATCCTTGTTATTCTCTATGTTTGGTTAGGTCAGGGTATGATTTGGGTGGGCATTCTATGTTCTCTATTTTTTTTTTCTTTGGCCCGAGTGTGGTTCCCCATCAGAGGCAGCTGTCTTTCATTGTCTCAGATTGGGGATCATACTTAGGTAGCCCTTTTCCCTCCTTTAGTGTGGGATCTTGTCTTTGTATGAGTGCATGCTGTTTGCACGACGAAGCTTTTTGTTCGTTGTATTGTTTATTGTTTTTCTTGGTGGAACATTTAAATAAAAGAATGTACGTCTACCACGCTGCACCTTGGTCTCCTTCCGACGACAGCAGTCAGAGAAGAGACAGACGGAGCGGTCTTCTGGTCAGAGTTTGGAGGCTCACACAACACCCACCGCTTCCGAGTATAATACTCACTAATGTCCAGTCTCTAGATAAAAAGGTAGACGAAATTAGGGCAAGGGTTGTGTCATGTCTTTGGCATCATTAAACTGAGATTTAATCTTCATCAAACATTCTCTGTTATTATTATTATTATTATGTGATTAAACTAGTAAATAATGTAACTGTAACTAACTAGGAAGTCGGGGCACCCAGGAAAATATTCAGATTACAAAGTAATAATTTTCCTAATATAACTTTCAGATATTTTAATATCTGATTACTTAGTCTTCTGATTAAAGAATTCTTTACCTCACGTTAGTCTCATTCCAAACATCGTAAATTGTTGGTTATCTGCACGAACCCACTATGAGTCATCCATAAATCAATTGTCTTAAAATAATTTATTTCCAAACTAAGTACTCACAGAAATGCATAACAAACAAGATATGGTTACAAAGAAATGATAGGGGGATGTGCCCTAGTGGGCTAAACCGGTATGGCGGCTTGTTAGACAAAGTGATAATTATAACAATTGAAATGCTAATCCTTTGCACATGAACGCTCACTCATTCGGGAACAATTGCAATCAATATATATATTTACACTCAGTGTGTCGTTGGGATCTCTGTTGAAAAGTTTGTTTCTGTTGGAGAGTCTGTCCGCCCTCTCGCTGTCGTGGTTAGAATGGATAGTTCAGAGTGACATTCATTCATGTCGTTATAGGATAGATGTTTCGGCGGTTGTCGGTCTTCGCGTTCAATGATACGGAATTCCTAGCTGCAGACTAGTAATTCATATCAAACACTTGTTCTTATTCTGTCAGTATCAATAGTCTAAGAGTTTAACCACGTGGTATGGTTAAAAGATTCAGCCATCTACTCAAACCTTAGCTTGTACTCAGGTTTATGGTCTCTACACAAACATTGGCCCTCTCGTGGTAAGCTGGTCTGCAACCTTTAGCCATCTCGTAATTGAGGTAAAATCGGTCTGGTGATAGAAAACCCGGGTGGATGTTTAACCTCTACTGCCTCAGAAACCCGGATCCGGGAGCACCCCCCACCCCCCACACACTGTTTAGCATAGCTAGCATAGCTTCACAAGTAGATAGTAGCATCTAAATATCATTAAATCACAAGTCCAAGACACCAGATGAAAGATACAGATCTTGTGAATAAAGCCACCATTTCAGATTTTTAAAATGTTTTACAGGGAAGACACAATATGTAAAGATGTAAATCTATTAGCTAAAAACACATTAGCATAATCCACCATCTTTTATTTGTCCACCAACACCAGTAGCTATCACCAATTCGGCTAAACTAAGATATTTATAGCCCCTAACCAAGAAAAAAACTCATCAGATGACAGTCTGATAACATATTTATGGTATGGGATAGGTTTTGTTAGAAAAATGTGCATATTTCAGGTAGCTGCCATAGGTTACAATTGCACCCACCGTCACAAATGGACTAGAATAATTACAATGAGCAACGTGTTTACCTAACTACTAATCATCAAACATTTCGTAAAAATACACAGCATACACTAATCGAAAGACACAGATCCTGTGAATACAGACAATATTTCAGATTTTCTAAGTGTCTTACAGCGAAAACACAATAAATCGTTATATTAGCGTAGCACATAGCACATAGCAGCCCAGCATTGATTCTAGCCAAAGTGAGCGATAAAAGTCAACATCGCCAAAAGATATTAATTTTTTCACTAACCTTCTCAGAATTCTTCCGATGACACTCCTGTAACATCATTTTACAATATACATATACAGTTTGTTCGAAAAGGTGCATATTTAGCCATACAAAACCGTGGTTACACAATGAAAATAGTAGCAAAACAAGCCTGAAAATGTCGGTCGCCATCTTTCAGAGTGATCTGGTTTAATTAATAGCTAATCATATACTTGACTAAAAAATACAGGGTTTACAGGAATCGAAAGACAAATTAGTTCTTAATGCAACCGCTGATTTACATTTTTAAAATTATCCTTACTTTTCAATACAGGGTTCGCCAAGTGAAGCTATACCAAACAAAATGGCGAAATATGCGTTTAAAATATTTCGACAGAAACACGATTTATCATATTAAATATTGCTTACTTTGAGCTGTTCTTCCATCAGATTCTTGGGCAATGTATCCTTTCTATGTTATAAACGTCTTTTGGTCGATAGATGTCCTCTGTCCTTCGAAATGTCCACCACCAACGACCGACACCCCAAAACGTGTCCAAAGTTTCAGAGTGCACAACAAATAAATTCCTCAAAATCGCACTAAACGGATATAAATTGCTATAAAACGGTTCAAATTAACTACATTATGATGTTTTTAACACCTAAAACGAGTAAAAACATGACCGGAGAAATATTGCTGGTTAGAAAACGATTTGGAACGAGGCAGGTCCGATGCCCTTCACGCTTCAGGCGCACGACGAGAAAGGGCGGTCTCTATACATTTTGGTCTTTTATACTGGCTGTGAATATCCCATCGATTCCATTGAAAGCGTGATGACGTACAGACACCCAGAGGAAGACGTAGGCAGTGTCGGTTTCTTCATAGCATTCACTGTCGCCTTAAAAACAGACCCCAGATCAGAGGTAAAAAAATTTGAAATCTGAACCCTGTCATGAAAAGTGCTGTAGAAATTGTTCTGTACCACTCAGAGACAAAATTTCAACTTCTATAGAAACTAGAAGGTGTTTTCTATCCAATAATAACAATAATATGCATATTGTACGATCAAGAATTTAGCACGAGGCAGTTTAATTTGGAGACACAAATATGCTAATGCGGAACAGCACCCCCTATAGTTCCAAGAAGTTAATTCGGAAGAGCAGAAAAGGGCCTGTCCCAGGACGCCAGACCATAACTGTGCTCCTGGGCGGACCTCTGATTTAGTTAAACTCCAAAGGGAATTGGAGTTTCCTTCATTAACTTCTTTGGGCTGCAAGCCCGAAGCCGGGCACAATATGACAACAGCCACTTCAAGTGCAGGGCGCGAAATTCAAAATATATTTTTTAAAAATATTTAACTTTCACACAATAACTTTTTATGGCTGCAGGGGCAGTATTGCGTAGCCAGATAAAAGGTGCCCATTTCAAACGGCCTCGTACTCAATTCTTGCTCGTACAATATGCATATTATTATTACTATTGGATAGAAAACACTCTCTAGTTTCTAAAACCGTTTGAATTATATCTGTGAGTCAAATAGAACTCATTTGGCACAAACTTCCTGACCAGGAAGTGGAAAGTCTGAAATCGAGGCTCTGTTCTTCTTCCTGCCTATACATGGGCATGATACGTAAGAGTCTACGTGCACTTCATAGACCTTCCCCTGGATGTCAAGAGGCTGTGAGAGAAGAAATTTTGTGTTTATCTTGGTCTGAATTGGAATACAAGCTCTTTGTATGACGTGTCCCTCATTTCCGGTACTCTTGGGAGCGCGAGGTGGACAGTGGGATTGCCTTCTGTTTAGCTGCTGTTATGGACGACTACTATCTCCGGCTCTGATTTTATTTGATACATGTGACCATATCATCGTAAAGTATGTTTTTTCAATATAGTTTAATCAGATTATTGAAATTTTTTCGGGAGTTTTGCCGTGTTCCGTTCTCTGACTTTGTTGACGATGGAGAGATCCGTGCCACTTGGCTAGTGCGCGTGCTAAATGAAGAGGGAAAGTTGCCGTTCTAAATCCAAACAACGACTGTTCTGGACAAAGGACACCTTGTCCAACATTCTGATGGAAGATCAGCAAAAGTAAGAAACATTTTATGATGCTATTTCATATATATGTCGTAGTCGTCGGCGCCCAAGTGTTTCTGGCTATTGTGCTAAGCTTTCACAAGATGTGTACCTTTCATATGCTGTATTGGACTTGTTAACCTCTCTGGGATATAGGGGGTGCTGTTTCGACTTAGGGAAAATTGGTCTCCAAATTAAACTGCCTAGTACTCTATTCTTGCTCATACAATATGCATATTATTGTTATTATTGGATAGAAAACACTCTCTAGTTTCTATAACCGTTGGAATTATGTCTCTGAGTGAAACAGAATTCATTCTACAGCACTTTTCCTGCCAGGGAGTGAGATTTCAGAAATCTTGGCCCCTGCTCCCAGGTCAGTTCATAAGTCCCTGTGAATGCTATGATGCTACAAACACTGCCTACGCCTTCCTCTAGATGTCAGTAAGCGGGGAGATTTTGAATGGAGTGGATTGCGCAATCCGGGCTCTATAAATAGACCCTGGAGCGGAAAGAACGTCCTTTTCAACAGTGCGCTCGACGCAGAGTGGTCGTCGGACTGGCCTCCTTCCAAGCTTTGGTTTAGCCACTTATATATCGCCGGTCATGTTTTTATTCGTTATAGGTGTTAAAGACATCATAAGGTAGTTAATTTAAACCGTTTTATAGCAATTTATATCCGTTTAGTGCGATTTTGAGGCATTTCTTTGTGATGCACTTTGAAGCGCTGGGCACGTTTCCAGTACCGGTCGAACGTTAGTGGCCATTTCGACAGGACAAGAGGACATCTTTCGACCAAAAGACGATTAGACCGGAGAAAGGATACATTGCCCAAGATTCTGATTGAAGATCAGCTCATGGTAAGAACTATTTTTGATGATAAATCGTTATTCTGTTGAAAAATGTCAAACGCATAAGCCGCCATTTTGTTTTGTGTAGCTTCGCTTGGCGAACCCAGTAAGGATAATTTTAGAAATGTAATTCAGCGATTGCATTAAGAACTAATTTGTCTTTCGATTGCTGTCCACCCTATATTTTTTAGTAAAGTTTATGATTAGTTATTCATTACGCTAGATCACTGTCCAAAATGGCACCCGACATTTTCAGCCCAGGTTGGCTACTATTCTCATTGTATAACCACGTTTTTTTGTGGCTAAATATGCACATTTTTGAACAAACTCTATATGTACGTTGTAATATGATGTTACAGGAGTGTCATCGGAAGAATTCTGACAAGGTTAGTGAAAAAATTAATATATTTTGGCGATGATAACGATATCGCTCTCTTTGGCTTGAATCAATGCTCGGGTAACGTTAGCATATGTGGTATGCTAATATAACGATTTATTGTGTTTTCGCTGTAAAACACTTAGAACATCGGAAATATTGTCTGAATTCACAAGATCTGTGTCTTTCCATTGCTGTGCGCTGTATATTTTTAAGAAATGTTTTATGATTAGTAATTAGGTAATACACAATGCTCTCTGTATTTATTCTAGTCGAGTTGTGATGGTTGGTGCAATTGTAAACTATGATTTCTACCTGAAATATGCACATTTTTCTAACAAAACCTATCCTATACAATAAATATGCTTTCAGACTGTCATCTGATGAGTTTTTGTCTTGGTTAGTGGCTATCAATATCTTTATTTGGTCGAATTGGTGATAGCTACTGGTAGAGAGAAAAAATGGTGGACAAAGAAAAATGGTGTCTTTTGCTAATGTGGTTAGCTAATAGATTTACATATTTTGTCTTCCCTGTAAAACATTTAAAAAATCTGAAATGGTGGCTTTATTCACAAGATCTGTATCTTTCATTTGGTGTCTTGGACTTGTGATTTAATGATATTTAGATTTTCCTTTTTCATTGTGACGCGATGCTAATCAGTGAGGGGGGGGGGGTTGGGGGTGCGTGTCAGTTGGGACGCTAGCGTTAATGTGTGAAAGTTAAATATTTAAAAAATATTTATTTTGAATTCGTGCCCTGCACTTGAGCTGGCTGTTGTCATGAGTGTACCGACGTCGGGCTTGCAGCCATAAGAAGTTAACAAGTCCAATACAGCATATGAAAGATAAACATCTTGTGAATCCAGCCAACATGTCCGATTTTGTAAATGTTTTACAGCAAAAACACCACATATATTTATGTTAGCTCACCACCAAATACAAAAAAGGACAGACATTTTTCACAGCACAGGTAGCATGCACAAAGCAAATCTAACTAACCAAGAACCAACCAAACTAACCAAGAAACAACTTCATCAGATGACAGTTTTATAACATGTTATACAATAAATCTATGTTTTGTTCGAAAACCTGCAAATTTGAGGTTTAAATCAGTTTTACATTGCAGCTACCATCACAGCTACCATCACAAATAGGACCGAAGCAGCCAGAGTAATTACAGACACCAACGTCAAATACCTAAATACTCATCATAAAACATTTCTGAAAAATTGATGGTGTACAGCAAATTAAAGACAAACATCTTGTGAATCCAGCCAATATTTCAGATTTTTTAAGTGCTTTACAGCGAAAACACAATATAGCATTATATTAGCTTACTACACTAGCCTACCACACTACCGCATTCATTCATCAAGGCACGTTAGCGATAGCAATAGGCACGTTAGCGATAGCGAATAAACCAGCAAAATATATATCATTTTTGACTAACCTTGATAAGCTTCATCAGATGACAGTCCTATAACATCAGGTTATACATACACTTATGTTTTGTTCAAAAATGTGCATATTTAGAGCTGAAATCAGTGGTTATACATTGTGCTAACGTAGCTTATTTTTCCCAGGATGTGCGGATATTTTTATGACACTCAACTATTCTGACCAAATAACTATACATAAACGTTACTAAAAAATACATGTTGTATAGGAAATGATAGATACACTAGTTCTTAATGCAATCGCCGTGTTAGAATTCAAAAATAACTTCATTACGACATCCAGCTTAGTTATAGCGAGAGAGTGCCCAAACTCTGGGCGCAAACGACTAGTACAACATGTTCGACAGATATATGAAATAGCATCATAGAATGGGTCCTACTTTTGACGATCTTTCATCAGAATATTGTACAAGGGGTCCTTTGTCGGGAATAATCGTTGTTTGGATTTAGAATGTCCTCTTCTCCAGTCAATTAGCACGGAAAGCTAGCAAAGTGGTGCGAAGCTCTCCTTCCTGAACAAAGGCACACAACACAACACGCCTAACGTCCCGAATTTCAATAATCTAATAAAACTATATTGAAAAAACATACTTTATGATGATATTGTCACATGTATCAAATAAAATCAAAGCCGGAGATATTAGTCGTCTATAACGACAGCTGTACAGAAGGCAAAACCAGGTCCCTTCACGCGCTCTCCAGAAAACAGGAAACTGGTGACACGTCATACAAAGAGCTTTTGTTCGACCCCAGATCAAGTTATACACTCCATTTCTTCTCTCACTGCCTGTCGACATCTAGTGGTAGACGTATGAAGTGAATGTATACTGATATATATCAAGGACATTTATAGGCAGGCCCTAGAACAGAGCATCGATTTCAGATTTTCCACTTCCTGTCAGGAAGTTTGCTGCAAAATGAGTTCTGTTTTACTCACAGATATAATTCAAACGGTTTTAGAAACTACAGAGTGTTTTCTATCCAATAGTAATAATAATATGCATATTGTACGAGCAAGAATTGAGTACGAGGCCGTTTGAAATGGGCACCTTTTATCCGGCTACTCAATACTGCCCCTGCAGCCCAAACAGGTTAAACAGTCCAAAATCACATTACACAATTTCACAAACAGTATCATCCTCACTCATTCATCTTATACAACAATTAGATGTAAGCCTCATATCTGAGGCCATTGTATAAACAGCGTTATTGTAATGTGGCCATATTGTCTCCCATAAGTTTTACAGAATTGTACCAAACGGACCAGTTCGTAGCTGGATTATTCACCGATCTTCTATACCTTCTCCAGAACATAAATGTCGTTCGGTTCTCCAGTTTTGTGAGGTGGAAGAAATTCCTTTGTTCTCTCTATGAACTCACTCTCTGGCCATGAGGCAGGATCTTCCCTAGGAATTTACAACGTCTCTTACCACAGCAGCCTGGTTGTAGGAGACAGAGAGAGATGGTGCCGAGGTAGGGGGATGTAAATAGAAAAGGGCTGGTGCAGAGGGAGGGGGGGTAGTGCTCGCTGTACCCAAAGAGGGATATGTCATGACAATTGCTTGCCAGAGAGACATCAGGGATTTTAAGTATAAGAGTAGATCACTGTCTAAGTGGCGCAAGGACATTTTCTGACCAGCTGAGCTACATTTCACATTGTCTAACCATGATTTTGGTGGCTAAATATAAACATTCTCGATCAAACTCTATATGGATTGTGTAATATGATGTTACAGGAGTGTCATCGGAAGAATTCTGAGAAGGTTAGTGAAAAAATTAATATCTTTTGGCGATGTTGACTTTTATCGCTCACTTTGGCTAGAATCAATGCTGGGCTGCTATGTGCTATGTGCTATGCTAATATAACGATTTATTGTGTTTTCGCTGTAAGACACTTAGAAAATCTGAAATATTGTCTGTATTCACAGGATCTGTGTCTTTCGATTCGTGTATGCTGTGTATTTTTACGAAATGTTTGATGATTAGTAAGTAGGTAAACACGTTGCTCTAAGTAGTTTTTCTATTCCATTTGTGACGGTGGGTGCAATTGTAACCTATGCCATCTACCTGAAATATGCACTTTTTTCTAACAAAACCTATCCCATACCATAAATATGTTATCAGACTGTCATCTGATGAGTTTTTTTGTTGGTTAGGGGCTATAAATATTTTAGTTTAGCCGAATTGGTGATGGCTACTGGTGTTGGTGGACAAATAAAAGATGGTGGATTATGCTAATGTGTTTTTAGGTAATAGATGTACATCTTTACATATTGTGTCTTCCCTGTAAAACATTTTAAACATCGGACATGTTGACTGGATTCACAAGATCTGTGTCTTTCATTAGCTGTATTGGACTTTAAAGTGTGAAAGTTAAATATTTAAAAAAATATATTTTTTTTGAATTTCGCGGCACTGGTTTTTCAGTGGGGGGGGGGGGGGGGGGGGTGCCGCTAGCGCCACGCTGATCCTAGACAGGTTAACATACTCTGTTTCATGGAAACATAGCTCTCTCGGGATATGCTGTCTGAGTCGGTACAGCCACCGGGATTCTGTGTGCGTCACGCCGACAGAAATAAACATCTCTCCGGGAAGAAGAAGGAGGGTGATTAACGTCTCATGGTGTAATTGTAACAGCATACAGGAACTCAAATCCTTTTGTTCACCTGACCTAGAATTCCTCACAAACAAATGCTGACCGTATTATCTCCCAAGAGAATTCTCATTGGTTATCGTCACAGCAGTGTATACCCCCCCCCTCAAGCCGATACCACGGCGGCCCTCAAGGAACTTCACTGGACTTTATGCAAACTTGAAACCATATATCCTAAGGCTGCATTTATTGTAGCTGGGGATTTTACCAAAGCAAATTTGAGAACAAGGCTACCTAAATTCTATCCGCATATTGATTGTAGCACTCGCACTTGCAAAACACTGGATCACTGCTACTCTAACTTCCGCAATGCATACAAGGCCCTCCCCGCCCTCGAAAAATCTGGCCACGACTCCATATTGCTTCTCCCTTCCTATAGGCAGAAACTCAAACCGGATGTACCCGTGATAAGGAACATTCAACGCTGGCCTGACCAATTGGAATCCACGCTTCAAGATTGTTTTGATCACGCGGACTGGGATATGTTCTGGGTAGCCTCAGAGAATACTATGAATTTATATGCTGATTCGGTGACTGAGTTTATAAGGAAGTGCATAGGAGATATTGTACCCACTGTGACTATTTAAACCTCCTCTAACCAGAAACTGTCTAGATGCCGGCTTTCGCGTAAAACTGAAAGCGCAAACCACCGCATTTAACCACGGAAAGGTGACTGGGAATATGGGCGAATACAAACAGTGTACTGTAGTTATTCCGTCCTCAAGGCAATCAAACACGCGAAATGTCAGTATAGAGACAAAGTGGACTCCCCCTCAATCACGGACTACAAAAAGAAAACCAGCCACGTCATGGACACTGACGGCTTGCTTCCAGACGAACTAACGACCTTCTTTTCCCACTTTGAGGACAATACAGTGCCACCGACGCGGCCTGCTACCAAGGACTGTGGGCTCTCCTTCTCTGTGGCCGATGTGAGTAAGACATTTAAACGTGTGAACCCTCGCAAGGCTGCCGGCCCAGATGGACCAGAGATGCCCAGACCAGCTGGCTGGTGTGTTTATGGACATATTCAATCTCTCCCTATCCAGTCTGCTGTCCCCACATGCTTCAAGGTGGCCACCATTGTTCTTGTACCCAAGAAGGCAAAGGTAACTGAAACTAATTTACTCCTCAAACTCAACAGCAACAAGATGGAGGTCATGCTCATAGGTTCCAAATCCACTCTCTCCAAACAGCACAACTTCAGCATCACCATAGATGATTTTTCGGTCCCTCTGCCAACTCATGTCAAAAGCCTCAATGTCACCCTGGACAGAACACATAAAAAACATTACCTGGTCTGCATTCTCCCATCTCCGAAACATCTCCAGACTCCGCCCCTAACTGTCCCACTGCAGCACCAAAACCCTCATCCATGCCTTCGTCACCACCCGACTGGACTATTGCAACACCCTATTTGCTGGTATCCCCACCAAACTCATCATTAGACTCCAACTTGTTCTGATCCCCACTCCCGGAATCCTCACCCTCACCAGATCAACTGGACAAATCAAACCAATCCACATCAAACTACAATGGCTCCCAGTCAAATTTAGTTTTGACTTCAAGACACCTACAAAGTCATCCACAACCTGGCTCCTACCAATCTCTCTGACCTTCTCCCAGCCTATGCCCCCTCACGCTTCCACAGTGCTGGTCTCCTTTTGTCACCCCCCCACATTATTCCTCTCCACCATGGATGCCCAGCTCTGCAGCTGCTCAGCACCCAGGCTTTGAAATACACTCCCCCCACACATACGAAATGGAGACATTATCAACAGATAAAAAACACCACAAAACAGACCGCTACCAGTTAGCTTACAGTCTTTGATTGACTCTGTCCAACAACCCCACCTATCCCAGTATCCATGTTATCTGTCCTGTTTTGTCTGATCCTTTGATTTTAAATTGCACTACCAATTGATTGATTTCATTCCTCTTTGATCATTTTTAAAACTTCTTAAGGCTAGGGGGCAGTATTCGGAAGTTCGGATGACTGACGTGCCCAAAGTAAACTGCCTGTTACTCAGGCCCAGAAGCTAGGATATGCATGTAATTGGTAGCATTGGATATAAAACGCTCTGAAGTTTCTAAAACGGTTAAAATTATGTCTGTGAGTATAACAGAACTGATATGGCAGGTGAAAACCCGAGGAGAATCCATCCTGATTTTATTTTTTGCTGAGGTCACAGTCCATTCAAATGCCTCTCTATGGGATATTCAAAGGAATTCCTCCCAGATTGCAGTTCTCATGTGATAAAATAATCTAAATGTTAAAAGATAATGATGAAATAATTCCACTCTGAAACCTTATAATTGTATGAAATTGATTATAGTCATAAAATTATAATCTGATTATATGTGTAGCTTTAGTCAGAATTAGGGTAAACAATATATCTGTATAGTGGAAAAACACAGACTGTCTGAGCATGCGTAGCTTCGGTGCCAACCTGGCTAGGCCTCTGAGAGACTTTGGAGAGGACAGGGAGTACCTCTCAAGGTCTCCCTAATCTCGGGGGAATGGAACTGTCGGCTGGGTAGTGCTACAGTATGTGCGTAGGATACCTACTGTTTATGTGTGAAGGTATGTGTATAAGGAGACAGTATAAAATGGATGGTTTTGTACAACGGACTAGGACGTCCTCGTGAAAAAACACTTTGATTTTTGTAAGCTGGGACTCTTGTCTGCTTCATTAAACCAGAATCTTACAAACTCTGGGTTGCTGACTGAGTAGATTAATTGAAGTTTAAATCTAAGTTCCACTAGATGTCAACAGTCTTTAGAAAGGGTTTCAGGCTTGTTTTTTGAAAAATGAATTAGTAGTTGTAGTTTTTCAAAGTGGCTCTCATTTGGACTGGAGTCTTGTGGGTCGCGTGGATGAGGACCTCATTATTTATCTCTGGTATTGAACATACTACATTCTGTCTTAAAATTGTATAATTTATTTACATATTAGGGTACCTGAGGATTGATAAGAAACACTGTTTGACTTGTTTGGACAAAGTTTATTGGTAATTTTTCGGATTCCTTTGTCTGCATGTTGAACGAGTGGAACGTGTGGATTACTGAATCAAATGCGCCAACTAAACTGACTTTTTTGGGATGTAAACAAGGACGTTATCGAACAAAATGACCATTTGTTGTGTAGCTGGGACCCTTGGTATTGCAAACAGAGGAAGATCTTCAACGGTAAGTGATTTATTTTATCGCTATTTCTGATTTTTGTGACGCCTCTGCTGGTTTGGAAAAGGTTTTTAATACTGGTATATAATCGCATGGTATGCTTTCGCCATAAAGCCTTTTTGAAATCTGACAAAGCGGTTGGATTAACAAGAAGTTACGCTTTTAAATGATGTAAGACACTTGTATTTTCATGAATGTTTAATATTAAATTTTTTATATTTTGAATTTCGCGCTCTGCAATTTCACTGGATGTTGTCGAAGTGGGTCACTAGCGCCCCACCTAGCCCAAAGAGGTTTAAACCTGCAATTGATTTTAGGTACTGTTAACGTAAGGTGTCCTTGAGTGTCTTGAAAGGAGTCTGTTAACCTTTTCACATGTGAGTTCCAAATATCTCTAACGGTTGCCCCAGCGTGAGTTGTTTTATGCACGTTATGTCAGAATGCAAAATGCAACCACTCCACAAATTTCTTGTTAAAAAACTATAGTTTTGGCAAGTCAGTTAGGACATCTATTTTGTGCATGACAAAATACATTTTTCCAACAATTGTTTACAGACAGATTATTTCACTTATAATTCACTGTATCACAATTCCAGTGGGTCATAAGTTTACATACACTAAGTTGACTGTGCCTTTAAACAGCTTGGAAAATTCCAGAAGATTAAGTCAAGGCTTTAGAACCCTCTGATAGGCTAATTGACATAATTTGAGTTAATTGGAAGTGTACCTGTGGATGTATTTCAAGGCCAACCTTCAAGCTCAGTGTCTCTTTGCTTGACATCATGGGAAAATCAAAAGAAATCAGCCAAGACCTCAGAAAAATTATTGTAGACCTCCACAAATCTGGTTCGTCTTTGGGAGCAATTTCCAAATGCCTAAAGGAACCACGTTCATCTGTAGAAACATTTGTACGCAAGTATAAACAGAGTGGGACCACACAGCCGTCATACTGTTCAGAAAGGAGATACGTTCTGTCTCCTAGAGATTAACATACTTTGGCCAGAAAAGAACAACAGCAAAGGAACTTGTGAAGATGCTGGAGGAAACGGGTACAAAAGTATCTATATCCACAGTTAAATTCTTGTCAATAGGGGGAGCTGTTAGCACTTTGTAATAAGGACGTTCCCAAATTAAACTGCCTCGTACTCAATTCTTGCTCGTACAATATGCATATTATTATTACTATTGGATAGAAAACACTCTCTAGTTTCTAAAACCGTTTGAATTATATCTGTGAGTGAAACAGAACTGGACTTAGAGCAATTTTCCTATGTGTATGTGAGAATGCCAAATTTTCCAAGCTGCTCTGAGACCTGTGTTAAAAATCTGCCTGTCTTCTATTGGTTGAGATGCACTGCATACACCTTCCCCTGGATGTTAGCGAATAGGGAGACTTGAAATGGAGTCTCTACGTAGATCTCAAAGGTTATAAATCACTTGGAAAAGACGTGTATGTTCTTTTCACTCTTCGCTCTGACGCACTGAGGACCTTGGCACATTGTACTAGAACCATCGGTTATAGATCTTAGACATTTCCGGCTGTGTTTTTATTCGATATAGGCTTTAAAGACATCATAACCTTGTTATTTTAAACCGAATTATATCAGTTTATGTCAGTATATTGCGATTTTCGGGTATTTCATTTCCTGGCGTTCTAGGGGGTTGGTTATCTCTCTCTCACATGCTAATGTTTACTGCTAATTGCAACGTGGAAGAGGACGTTATACAACCTAGCAACGATTCTTTTGGACAAAAGACACCTTTCCCAAGATTCTGATGAGAGTTCATCAAAAAGTAAGAACTATTTATGCGGTAATTCGTTGTTCTGTTGAAAAATGTAAAATGCATAAGCCGCCATTAATTGCAATGTAGCCTCGCTTTATCGCTCGCTGTATTTTGAAGTAACGTTAATTTTAAAAATGTAACCCAGCGATTGCATTAAGAACTCATTTGTCTTTCAATTGCTGTCCAACCTGTATTTTTTAGTCAAGTTTTGGAATAGTTACTGATTAGAATAGGTGCCTCTTCAAAGATTTCTCCTGACATTTTCTGGGCAGCTTTGCTACTTTTCTCATTGTATAACCACGATTTGTGGCGCTAAATATGCACATTTTCGAACAAACTCTATATGCATTGTGTAATATGATGTTATAGGACTGTCATCTGAAGAATTCTGAGAAGGTTAGTGAAGAAATTTATATATTTTGGTAGTTTATACATTATCGCTATTTTTGACTTGAATCAATACTTTTGTGATGTTTACTATTGTGGTAAGCTAATATAACGCTATATTGTGTTTTCGCTGTAAAACACTTCGAAAATCTGAAATATTGGCTAGATTCACAAGATCTGTGTCTTTCATTTGCTGTACGCTGTGTATTTTTAAGAAATGTTTTATGATGAGTAATTAGCTAATACACGATGGTCTTTGTAGTTATTCTAGTTGCTTTGGTGAGAGTTGTGATGGTGGCTGCAATGGTAAACTATGATTTATACCTGAAATATGCACATTTTTCTAACAAAACATTTATTGTATAGCATATATTATCAGACTGTCATCTGATGAAAGTGTTTCTTGGTTAGTGGCTATTTATATCTTTATTTGGTCGAATTTGTGATAGCTACTGATGCAGTAAGAAAAGGGTGGAGTAAAAAAAAGTGGTGTCTTTTGCTAACGTGGTTAGCTAATAGATTTACATATTTTGTCTTCCCTGTAAAACATTTTAAAAATCAGAAATGTTGGCTGGATTCACAAGATGTGTATCTTTCATCTGGTGTCTTGGACTTGTGATTTAATGATATTTAGATGCTACTATTTACTTGTGACGCTATGCTAGCCTATGCTAGTCAGCTTTTTTTACTGATGGGGGTGCTCCCGGACCCGGGTTTGTGAGGAAGTAGAGGTTAAACGAGGCTTTACTCAAAGCCAGTGGCATGTCATTAGTAAAGAGACAAAAGTAAGGGGTCTAGACAGCTCCCCTTCCATTAAAGAACACCCTCTGTGTTCTGTTAGACAATTAACTCTTTATCCACAATATAGCAGGGGGTGTAAAGCCATAACACATACGTTTTTCTATCAGCAGATTATGAACGATAATGTCAAAAGCTGCACTGGTCTAATAAAACAGCTCTCACAATCTTTTTATTATCAATTTCTCTGAGCCAATCATCAGTAATTTGTGTAAGTGCCATACATGTAAAATGCCCTTCCCTATAAAAAGTATGCTGAACATCTGTTAATTTGTTTACTGGGAAATAGGCTATTTGAGCTAGTAAAGGGTGCTTTGCTATTTTTGGGTAGCGGAATTACTTTTTCTTCCCTCCAGGCCTGAGGGCACACACTTTCCTGTAGGGTTAGATTGAAGAGATGGCAATTGAAGAGATGCCTAAATTTGCTAACCTTGCCAATGAAAAAAACATTAAAGTAGTTAGCAATCTGATTCAGTCATCAATCTCAACCATACAATTTTTCAAATCCTCATCATTCCATGGGGATTTAACAGTTTTTACAGTCATTTTCATAATTCTTATTAGTAAATGGAATAAGCAATTTCATAAATGTGTCAAGTGCAGCATCTGGTTGCTCTTCATTACACACCACAGACCAGCAAATAGTATTTACATCTACAACATAGGAATCACTACAACCCTTATTTTATGACCTGGAATTTTGGTTTTCCTAGATATGGCTACTATATTATGATCATTACATTTGATTGATTTAGATACTGCTTTAGAGCAGATTTGTACAGCATTAGTAAAGATGTGATGACTAAATGTGGATAATTTCACTCCTGTGCTGTTTGTAAGTGCTCTGGTAGTTTGACTGATAACATAAACCAGGTTGCAGGCAATGCTTACATTTTGAAGCTTTTTCTTAAGTGGCCAGCTTGATGAAAGCCAGTCAATGTTTAGGTCACCCAGAATATATACCTCTCTGGTGATATCACAAATTATCACAGATATTATCCAGATACTGACTGATAGCACTTGGTGGTCTATAGCAGGTTCCCCGAGGAACGGGCTTTAGGTGAGTCAGGTGAACCTGTAGCCATATTACTTCAACAACATTTGACATGAGATGCTCTCGAAACTTTACAGAAATATGACTTTGAACGTACACGGCAATACCTCCACCATTGGCATTCCTGTCTCTTCTGAAGATGTTGAAACCATGTATTGCTATCATGTAAAGGTATTATCTAAGGAGACTGAAAAGACGTGACATGATCCTCCAAAAAGTTATACAGCTGCACCACCGAGAGCATCTTGACTAATTGCATCACTGCCTGGTATGTTTCACCGCCTGGTATGGCAACTGCTCGACCTCAGACCTTAAGGCACTACAGAGGGTGGTGCATATGGCCCAGTACATCACTGGGGCCAGGCTTCCTGCCATCCAGGACCTCTATACCAGGCAGTGTCAGAGGAAGGCCCTAAAAATTGCCAAAGACTCTAGCCACCCTAGCCATAGATTGTTCTCTCTGCTACTGCACGGCAAGCGGTACAGGAGCGCCAAGTCTAGGTCCAGGAGTCTTCTTAACAGCGTCTACACCCTAAGCCATAAGACTCATGAACAGATAACCAAATGGGTACCCAGACTATTTGCATTCACACCCCACCCATTTCTGCTGCTCTCTCTGTTTATTATCTATGCATAGTCACTTTACTTCTACAGTACCTACAGTACCAGACAAAAGTTTGGACACACCTACTCATTCAAGGGTATTTCTTTATTTTTTACTATTTTCTACATTGTATAATAATAGTGAAGGCATCCAAACTATGAAATAACACATAAGGAATCATGTAGTAACCAAAAAAGTGTTCATATATTTTATATTTGAGTGTCTTCCACCCTTTGCCTTGATGACGGCTTTGAACACTCTTGGCATTCTCTCAACCAGCTTCAAGCTGGAATGCTTTTACAAAAGTCTTGAAGGAGTTCCCACATATGCTGAGCACTTGTTGGCTGCTTTTTCTTCACTTTGCGGTCCAAATAATCCCAAACCATCTCAATTGGTTTGAAGTCGGGTGATTGTGGAGGCCAGGTCATCTGATGCAGCACTCCATCACTCTCCTTATTGGTCAAATAGCCCTTACATGCTGACCAGACCGGACATGTCGCGTGCGCGAGTGTCGCAAAATAAATTTAGAAATCCATGTTATTCAATTATTGCACCCACACTGCTCACGTGCGCCAACGAGCGTCTGCGATGCCAAGGGCTAAAATATTACTCCTTTCTATTTCTGACGCAAATCGCGCTGAAAGTCCAGCCATCTCCTCATTGGTTTATAGAAGCAGGTACTCGCGTGCCATTTCCTCATTGGTTATACCCACGTGGGTGATTGAAAGACGAACTGTTTTGCCGGTTGTCGTGGTAAAACTATGAAAGTTTAGATGCGATCACCATATAAGTTCAAAGATGAAAAAGCCTGGAAGGAGGAGAGATGACTATAAACGATTCGGTTGGCCATTTTATGTGTGGATTAATTGTCGGAGTAGAGGACCTTGTGCAGTTCAGGTAAAATAACAACTCAATGTTTATATCCCAGGACAAATTATCTAGCAACAGCAAGCTAGCTAAATAGGACAAATTAGCTAGCAAGTGCAAGCTTACTAGCTAAATTGCCATACATGTTTAATGCTTTTCGACCTGTCCCCAAATTAATGTCATTGGTTCAGAGTTTGTTTTGATATTTTAACCTGCGTGTCGTGATCGTGTTTGGTGTAGCGGGACAAAATAAATTAATGCAAGATGGCGCACGCGCACAGCCGATTTGGGTTCCGTGTTACACAGCCTGGAGTTGTGTTGAGTCATTGTCTTGTTGAAAAAAACAAATTAGAGTCCCACGAAGTCCAAACCAGATGGGATGGCATATCACTGCAGAATATTGTGGTAGCCATGCTGGTTAAGTGTGAATTCTAAATAAATCTCTGACAGTGTCAACAGCAAAGCACCCCCACACCATCACATCTCCTCCTCCATGCTTCACGGTGGGAACCACACATGCAGAGATCATCCGTTCACCTACTCTGTGTTTCACAAAGGCACGGCGGTTGGAACCAAAAATCTAAAATTTGGACTCCAGACCAAACAACACATTTCCACTGGTCTAATGTCCATTGCTTTTGTTTCTTGGCCTAAGCAAGTCTCTTCTTATTAGTGTCCTTAGTAGTGGTTCCTTTGCAGCAATTCGAACATGAAGGCCTGATTCGCCCAGTCTCCTCTGAACAGTTGATGTTGAGATGTCTGTTACTTGAACTCTGTGAAGCATTTATTTGGGCTGCAATCTGAGGTGCAGTTAACTCTAATTTATCCTCTGCAGCAGAGGTAACTCTGGGTCTTCCTTTCCTGTGGGCGGTCTTAATGAGAGCCAGTTTCATCATAGCGCTTAATGGTCTTTGCGACTGCACTTGAAGAAACTTTCAATGTTCTTGAAATTTTCTGGATTGACTGACCTTCATGTCTTAAAGTAATGATGGACTGTCATTTCTCTTTGCTTATTTGAGCTGTTCTTGACATAATATTAATTGGTCTATTACCAAATAGGGCTATCTTCTGTATACCACCCCTACCTTGTCACATCAAAACTGATTGGCTCAAACACTTTAAGAAGGAAATAAATTCCTCAAATGAACTCTTAACAAGGCACACCTGTTAATTGAAATGCATTCCAGATGACTACCTCATGAAGCTGGTATGTGTGACCTTTCTGTCCCATACTTTATCAAGTGCAGCTTACCATTAGTCTACTTTCAACTGGTTATATACATTGAAACTAGCTAGACCCATTCAGGCTATAACATTTCAGATAGAAACTAACATTGCATAAAATTAACAGTCATTCCAATGCTGTAGTTATGCTGGGGAGTTTTGTCCCTTGGTTTTGTTTATTGTGGGTCCTAGTGCTGGCTGGTTTCTAGTCTGTGTTTGGGTTCTGGCTTACTGCCTATAACTGTGGTTATCCTACAACTGTGTGATTCAAACTATCTATCACACTGTGTGGATTGACTTTTAGCTGATTCCTCCAAAAGACATTGTAGCATATCCTGGATAAGTCCCACTCTAAGACCTTTAACTTTTTACTCCTCAGCCTGGTCGTCATGCCACTGCCTTGCCAGCGTGTCGCCACTTTCTGACTGTCTGGCGAGGGCACCCCTGCAGAGACCCCTCCTTAGTGAAGTTACCTCGCCCCTCCTATCACACCCGCCCATCCTAGCCTCCCTCCCACCCCACCACCTTGTAGAATAAAGGAGCAACAACACTTTATGAAGAGCTGGCGGCTGCCGCAGTTATCGAACCTGCATCCCAGCGGAGGTACGTCACGCACCGTAAGCACAGCACAATGCAGCGATCTTTGGTGAATGAGGCTGAAATGGCCCATCTTGCTGACCAACAGACTCGCTCAACTGCTTCCAGAGATTCCTGCTCCTTCATCCTCCAAAAGATTTCTTACATCCGTCCTACAACAGCTGCCAAGGGCTGCTGCTCTCTTTGTGCATGTGGGATCAAATAATATCAAAAAGGGTAACTAAGATCTGACACAATTTTGTTGATCTCATCAACACCCTGAAAGGCTTTGAAAAGCAGCCAATTATCTCTGGTCCCGTACTGTTGCTGGGTCGCGGCTGGGAAATGTTCAGCAGGATCTTAGCACGTCATATCTGGCTTAAAACTTCTTAAGGCTGTTGCGCTGTTGGCAGTAAGTGCAATTGATTCAGAAACCTTGCGCTGGCCAATCGGAGAGCTCAAATCATCGTGTCTACATGCAGCTTCCACTACCCCGACCACAGCAACGATTGATAATTGCTTACCTGAGATATCATAACTTTTGAAATCATGACAAGAGAGAGACTGTCTGTCACGTTCCTGACCTGTTGTCTGTTATTTTTGTATGTGTTTAGTTGGTCAGGGCGTGAGTTGGGGTGGACATTCTATGTTTTGTGTTTCTATGTTTAGGCCATTGGTAATTAGCCTTATATGGTTCTCAATCAGAGACAGGTGTTTGTCGTTTCCTCTGATTGAGAACTATATAAAGGTAGGGTGTTCACACTGGGTGGTTGTCTTCCATGTCTGTATTGTATGTTCGTACCACACGGGACTGTAGCGGTTTGTTTGTAGTCACTACCTGTTTGTGCGTTCTTCGTGTTATGTAAGTACTCTATTTCAGGTCTGTCTTCGTTCGTTTTGTTATTTTGTAATTATTCCAAGTGTTGTTTCGTGTTCGTCTTCGTGGTTGAATAAATTCATTATGTTCTCAAAACCCGCTGCATTTTGGTCAGATCCCTACTCCTCCTCTTCGGACAAAGAGGAGGAGAACAAGCGTTACACTGTCAAAGAATACAGCAAAGAGCTGCTGTTTTTATGAGTGAGTTCATACGTTTTATTCAACACTGTCAACACTGTTTTTATTCAATACTATTACAAAACATGAAACACGGTTCTCTCTACTTCCACTCACACTGCAGCTGCAATGAATGAATAGCCAAGTGTATCGATAGCCCTGTGTTTTTAATATTATTAGCAGCTCAAGTAATATTTCACTATCTCTGGTCATTGGAACAACAAGAATTTGTGGCTGAGGCAGATGCGGTGAGACTCGAGTTTCGCCATCAAGTGGGTTGTGGACTCCACCCAAACCATGTAGGAGCCTGAAACCTCTCTTCACCTTTCAAGGCGCTTTTCAAAGCCTTTTTAAGATATTAACTCGGAGACAGACCAAGCCCAGCTCGGGTATTACCTCCCATCCTTTCTAAGCGTTATTGTTGTTTATACTGCCAGGTGTGTTGTCAGTTCTAATCTTGTACCCATTCGTTTAAACTCCACTCTGTAGATCTGTTATTGTTAGCTCAAAAGAGAAGCCCACTGTGGTCCGCCCATAGTGATTTTAGTTCAAATTTGAATTCCATAAAGTTGAATACCCTTTGGTTTTCAAATTAGGTAGAGGGCTTGTGCTGTTGCACCATAGCAACCAAAGCACATGTAAATCAGTTTATAACATTCCATCATTTGTTACGCTGATATTTCCTCATATTGACATTGGCTGCGGCCTCAGGCCCTATGGTGCTAACCTTGTAAATGTAACGATAGTCCTCCTCCTCTTCAACCGAAAAGGAGGAGTATTGAGGGAACCAAGGCGCAGCGAAGTTTGAACACATAATGATTTATTAAATACACAAAATAGACAAAGACGAAAACGAACTATACTGGATATAACTAACAAAATAACAAAACGATGTAGACAGACCTGAACAACCGAACTTACATATACACGAAGCACGCTGACACAGGAACAGACTACATAAACCGAAAACGAAACGAACAACCGAAACAATCCCGTATGGTGTAAGACATAACACAGACACAGGAGACAACCACCCACAAACAAACAGTGTGAATGCCCTACCTAAATATGACTCTTGATTAGAGGAAAATGCAAACCACCTGCCTCTAATCAAGAGCCATACCAGGCAAACCAAAACCAACATAGAAACGAATAACATAGACTGCCCACCCAAAACACATGCCCTGACCAAAAACACATAAAAACTAACATAAATAGGTCAGGACTGTTACAGTACCCCCCCCCCAAGGTGCGAACGCCGGGCGCACCAGCACAAAGTCCAGGGGAGGGTCCGGGTGGGCAGTTGACCACGGTGGTGGCTCCGGTTCAGGACGCTGTCCCCGCACCACCATAGTCACTCCCCTCTTCTTTCTACCCCTTCCACTGACCACCCAAACATTAGCTTCCCCTAAATAAACAGCTAGCACCGGGACAAAGGGCAGCACCGGGACAAGGGGTAGCACCGGGACAAGGGGCAGCACCAGAACAAGGGGCAGCACCAGGATAAGGACCATCACTGGAATAAGGGGCAGCACCGGGACAAGGGGCAGCACCGGGACAAGGGGCAGCACCGGGACAAGGGGCAGCACCGGGACAAGGGGCAGCACCGGGACAAGGGGCAGCACCGGGACAAGGGGCAGCACCGGGACAAGGGGCAGATCCCGGCTGAAGGACTCTGGCAGGTCCTGTTTGGACGGCTCTGGCAGGTCCATGCTGGCTGACGGCTCTCGACGCTCATGGCAGACTGACGGCTCTCGACGCTCATGGCAGGCTGACGGCTCTCGACGCTCATGGCAGGCTGACGGCTCTCGACGCTCATGGCAGGCTGACGGCTCTCGACGCTCATGGCAGGCTGACGGCTCTCGACGCTCATGGCAGGCTGACGGCTCTCGACGCTCATGGCGCTCTGACGGCTCTGGCTGCTCATGGCTCACTGACGGCTCTGGCTGCTCATGGCTCACTGACGGCTCTGGCTGCTCATGGCTCTCTGACGGCTCTGGCTGCTCATGGCTCGCTGGCGGCTCTGGCAGATCCTGTCTGGTTGGCGGCTCTGGCAGATCCTGTCTGGTTGGCGGCTCTGGCAGATCCTGTCTGGTTGGCGGCTCTGGCAGATCCTGTCTGGTTGGCGGCTCTGGCAGATCCTGTCTGGTTGGCGGCTCTGGCAGATCCTGTCTGTCTGACGGCTCTAGCGGCTCCTGTCTGGCTGATGGCTCTAGCGGCTCCTGTCTGGCTGACGGCTCTGTAGGCACATGGCAGACGGGCGGCTTTGCAGGCTCATGGCAGACGGGCGGCTTTGCAGGCTCCTGGCAGACGGATGGCTCAGATGGCGCTGGGGAGACGGATGGCTCAGATGGCGCTGGGGCGACGGATGGCTCAGATGGCGCTGGAGAGACGGATGGCTCAGATGGCGCTGGGGAGACGGATGGCTCTGGCCGGATATGGCGCACTGTAGACCTGGTGCGTGGTGCCGGAACTGGAGGCACCGTGCTAATGACAAGCACCTTCCTACTAGTGCGGGGAGCAGGGACAGGGCACACTGTATTCTCAAAGCCTACTCTATCCCTGATGCGTGGTACCGGCACTGGTGATGCCGGGCTGAGGACAAGCACATCAGGATTAGTAGGGGGAGAATATACAGTGTGTACAGGGCTCTGGAGACGCACTGGTAGCTTAGTGCGTGGGCCCGGAACTGAAGGCACCGGGCTAAATACACGCACCACAGGGAGAGTGCGTGGAGGAGGAACAGGGCTCAGGATACGCACTGGTAGCCTAGTGCATAGTGTAGACACTGTAGGTACTAGGCTGGGGCGGGGAGGTGGTGCCGGAAATACCGGACCGTGGAGGCGTACTGGCACTCTTGAGCATTGAACCTGCCCAACCTTACCTGGTTGAATGCTCCCGGTTGCCCGACCAGTGCGGGGAGGTGGAATAACCCGCACCGGCCTATGTAGGCGAACCTGGGAAACCATGCGTAAGGCAGGTGCCATGTATGCCGGCCCGAGGAGACGCACTGGAGACCAGACGCGTTGAGCCGGCCTCATGACACCTGGCTCAATGCCCAATCTAGCCCTCCCAGTGCGGGGAGGTGGAATAACCCGCACTGGGCTATGCACTCGTACAGGAGACACCGTGCGCTCTACTGCGTAACACGGCGCCTGCCCGTACTCCCGCTCTCCACGGTAAGCCTGGGAAGTGGGCGCAGGTCTCCTACCTGCCCTTGGCCCACTACCCTTTACCCCCCCCCCAAGAAATTTTTGGGAGTTACTCACGGGCTTTTTCGGCTTCCGTGCCAGACGCGTTCCCTCATAGCTCCGGTTCCTCTCTCCGGTAGCCTCCGCTCTCCTCAGTGCCTCCAGCTGTTCCCATGGGAGGCGATCTCTACCAGCTAGGATCTCCTCCCATGTGTAGACACCCTTTCCATCCAGAACATCGTCCCATGTCCATTGCTCCTTCTTTTCCTGTCCCTTTCTCCTTTGACTCCGCTGCTTGGCTCTGGAGAGGTGGGTGGTTCTGTAACGATAGTCCTCCTCCTCTTCAACCGAAAAGGAGGAGTATTGAGGGAACCAAGGCGCAGCGAAGTTTGAACACATAATGATTTATTAAATACACAAAATAGACAAAGACGAAAACGAACTATACTGGATATAACTAACAAAATAACAAAACGATGTAGACAGACCTGAACAACCGAACTTACATATACACGAAGCACGCTGACACAGGAACAGACTACATAAACCGAAAACGAAACGAACAACCGAAACAATCCCGTATGGTGTAAGACATAACACAGACACAGGAGACAACCACCCACAAACAAACAGTGTGAATGCCCTACCTAAATATGACTCTTGATTAGAGGAAAATGCAAACCACCTGCCTCTAATCAAGAGCCATACCAGGCAAACCAAAACCAACATAGAAACGAATAACATAGACTGCCCACCCAAAACACATGCCCTGACCAAAAACACATAAAAACTAACATAAATAGGTCAGGACTGTTACAGTAAAGTAATTAAAATGTCTACACATTCTTCTATTACTAATAGGGATAGACCAAATGATGCAGATCTCCGCAATCGTATAGCCATACCAAATCCACTGAACAAAACAGAAATGCAACATGTAAAGTGTTGGTCTTATGTGTTCTGAGCTGAAATAAAATATTCCAGAAACGTTCCACATGCACAAAAAGCTTATTTCTCAAATGTTGTGCACAAATGTTTACATCCCTGTTAGTGAGTATTTATCCTTTGTCAATATAGTCCATTCACCTGACAGATGTGGCATATCAAGAAGCTGATTAAACAGCATGATCATTTTACAGGTGCACCTTGTGCTGGGGACAATACAAGGAAACTCTAAATGTGCAGTTATGTCACACAACACAATGCCTCTGATGTTTTGAGGGAGTGCGCAATTGGCATGCTGACTGCAGGAATGTCAACCAGAGGCATTATGTGGGTGAGCGGTTTGCTGTTGTGAACAGAGTGCCCCATGATTGCGTGGAGTTATGGTATGGCCAGGCATAAGCTACAAACAATGAACAAATTAGCATTTTATCAATGGCAATTTGAATGCACTGAGATACCATGACGAGATCCTGATGCCCATTTTTTTTTAAAGTTATCTGTGACCAACAGATGCATATCTGTATTCCCAGTCATGTGAAATCCACATATTAGGGCCGAATGAATTTATTTCAATTGACTGATTTTCTTATATGAACTACTTACTTTACTGTAACTCAGTAAAATCTTTGACATTGTTGCATTTATATTTTTTGTTCAGTATAGAAGATCTTTTTTGGGACCAGCACCTATGTGGAAAATAGCAATGTAGTCTACAGTTTGCTTTAACTTTAGTTTTTAACACCCAGTGGCAAGATAGATAGCTATGGCTCTTTCACAGAAGTATTCACCTACCAATTGACAAATGTTCTTGGGAGAAACGCCACTCAATTAAATGCTGAACTTTTTCATTAGACCCTGCAACATTGTGAACATAAACCCTGGTGTTTACAGCAAGTAGCTAGCTAGCTAACTGGCTGGCTTGGTTAAATCAGAAGTTGTCACTCAACAACAGCAAACTTATTCGGGAATCCAGCTAACTTCATGTCCTACTAAAGCATGTAGCTAACATTTGCTGTTTAGCTAAAGGCAAGGCATGGCAGGCTTCAAATAACAATCTGTTTTCAAAGATGTACGATTAAATAGTTGTGATCCTTTTAAGGACAACAAACAACTACTGACATTTGAAGACTGCAACAGACTCTTTGCTCGTCTTCTTTTCCATCTTCAATTCATTTTGTTTACTTTCAGAACTAATCTCGAAGCCCTCCCTTTATCCGGTGTGAATGCTTTATGGGTATGGAATTACAGAAAAGTATACAATTCATTCATTCTAAATGAGAATGACACCCTGGTAATTAAAGCGTACAGTTTTCTAAACATCACATAATATAAACTAAATGTTTTCTCACACTCCAATGGCAAACTAGGATGCTAGTATGAATATTTGGACTTGGCCACTGTAAATGAAGAGCTCCTGTGATAGATTAGGATAGTACAAATGACAAAAGTGTAAATTGCAGCTAAATTTGTTGTTGTGTTTGTACTGCATCTCAGTACTTAATGCAATCAGTGATTCAGCTAGGCTACATCTCTAACTCCATAGTGTCATACATTTGTCCAGAGCCTTATGCAAAGAACCCTATGCTTTCCTTCAGCCACAATAGCATTAGTGAGGTCTGGCACTGATGCTGGCTCGCAGTCGGCGTTCCAATTCCTCCCAAAGCTGTTTGATAGGGTTAAACCCTCTGGATGAAAGTAGTACACTTGCTAGCCTATAGGACAAGTCAAATATTTGGGAGTGTGTACAGTCGTGGCCAAAAATATTTCAGAATGACACAAATACTAATTCCACAAAGTTTTCTGCTTCAGTGTCTTTAGATATTTTTGTCAGACGTTACTATTGACTACTGAAGTACAATTACAAGCATTTCATAAGTGTCAAAGGCTTTTATTGACAATTACATGAAGTTGATGCAAAGAGTCAATATTTCCAGTGTTGACCCTTCTTTTTCAAGATCTCTGCAATCCTCCCTGGCATGCTGTCAATTAACTTCTGGGCCACATCCTGACTGATGGCAGCCCATTCTTACATAATCAATGCTTGGAGTTTGTCAGAATTTGTGGGGTTTTGTTTGTCCACCCGCCTCGTGAGGATTGACCACAAGTTCTCAATGGGATTAAGGTCTGGGGAGTTTCCTGGTCATGGACCCAAAATATCGATGTTTTGTTTCCCGAGCCACTTAGTTATCACTTTTGCCTTATAGCAAGGTGCTCCATCATGCTGGAAATGGCATTGTTTGTCACCAAACTGTTCCTGGATGGTTGGGAGAAGTTGCTCTCGGAGGATGTGTTGGTACCATTCTTTATTCATGGCTGTGTTCTTAGGCAAAGTTGTGAGTGAGCCCACTCCCTTGACTGAGAAGCAACCCCACACATGAATGGTCACAGGATGCTTTACTGTTGGTATGACACAGGACTGATGGTAGCGCTCACCTTGTCTTCTCCGGACAAGCTTTTTTCCAGATGCCCCAAACAATCGGAAAGGGGATTCTTCAGAAAAAAATTACTTTACCCCAGTCCTCAGCAGTCCAATCCCTGTACCTTTTGCAGAATATCAGTCTGTCCATGATATTTTTCCTTGAGTGAAGTGGCTTCTTTGCTGCCCTTCTTGACACCAGGCCATCCTCCAAAAATCTTTGCCTCACTGTGCGTGCAGATGCACTAACACCTGCCTGCTGCCATTCCTGAGCAAGCTCTGTACTGGTGGTGCCCCGATCCCGCAGCCGAATCAACTTTAGGAGACGGTCCTGCCGCTTGCTGGACTTTCTTGGGCGCCCTGAAGCCTTCTTCACAACAATTGAACCGCTCTCCTTGAAGTTCTTGATGATCCGATAAATGGTTGATTTAGGTGCAATCTTACTGGCAGCAATATCCTTGCCTGTGAAGCCCTTTTTGTGCAAAGCAATGATGACGGCATGTGTTTCCTTGCAGATAACCATGGTTGACAGAGGAAGAACAATGATTCCAAGCACCACCCTCCTTCTGAAGCTTACAGTCTGTTATTTGAACTCAATCAACATAACAGAGTTATCTCCAGCCTTGTCCTCGTCAACACTCACACCTGTGTTAACGAGAGAATCACTGACATGTCAGCTAACAAGTCAGTTTGTCAAATTTCTGCACTGCTACTGTAAGTCCTGTTATTGTGAAGTGGAAACATCTAGGAGCAACAATGGCTTAGCCATGAAGTGGTAGGCCACACAAGCTCACAGAATGGGACCGGCAAGTGCTGAAGCGTGTAGCACATACAACTCTTCTGTCATCGGTTGCAACACTCACTACCAAGTTCCAAACTGCCTCTGGAAGCAACAAGAGCTGTTCGTTGGGAACTTCATGAAATGGGTTTCCATGACCGAGCAGCCGCACACAAGCCTAACATCACCATGCACAATACCAAGCGTCGGCTGGAGTGGTGCAAAGCTCGACGCCATTGGACTCTAGAGCAGTGGAAACGTGGTCTCTGAAAAACGACTTCCCCATCTGGCAGTCCAACGTACAAATCTGGGTTTGGCAGATTCCAGGAGAATGCTACCTGCCCGAATGCATAATGCCAACTGTAAAGTTTGGTGGAGGAAGAATAATGTGTGGGGCTGTTTTTCATGGTTTGGGCTAGGGCTCTTAGTTCCAGTGAAGGGAAATCTTAACACTACAACATACAATGACATTCTGTGCTTCCAACTTTGTGGCAACAGTTTTTGGAAGGCCCTTTCCTGTTTCAGCATGACAATGCCCCCGTGCACAAAGCGAGGTCCATACATAAATGGTTTGTCGAGATCGGTGTGAAAGAACTTGACTGGCCTGCACAGAACCCTGACTTCAACCCTATCAAACAGCTTTGGGATGAATTGGAACGCCGACTGCGAGCCAGACCTAATCGCCCAGCATCAGTGCCAGACCTCACTAATGGTCTTGTGGCTGAAAGTAAGCAAATCCCTGCAGCAATATTCCGACATCTAGCGGAAAGCCTTCCCAAAAGAGTGGAGGCTGTTATAGCAGCAAAGGGGGGACCAACTCTCCCTTTTAGCCTGTTACCTCTCTCCCTTGTTACCTCTCTCCCTTGTTACCTCTCTCCCTTGTTACCTCTCTCCCTTGTTACCTCTCTCCCTTGTTGCCTGTTACCTTTCTCCCTTGTTGCCTGTTACATTTCTCCCTTGTTGCCTGTTACCTTTCTCCCTTGTTGCCTGTTACCTTTCTCCCTTCTCTCCATCTTTTCCTCACTTCCTATCTCGCTATTACACACCTTGAATTGAATTACGGCCTATAGCTTGTTAGGAGCTGTCCATGGTGCTGTTAGGTGTAGGGTTCTAGGGTACTGTGGTTTCTCTAACCTGAGAAACACCATTGTGATTGAAAGGCTGTTTCATCACAAGCTTTGACAACAAACAGTGAATGGCCATTGCCTTGTCTTTTCACTGCTATAATATGTAATTGTCGAGCTCCTGTATCACATTTGAATGTGTGGAATTCCTCTCCTTTTATCAATAGTTTTGGCCTATTAGTGATTGATGATATTAATTTTGTTGACAGTCAATATTGATTTGGAAGTGAGAGCAGGCACACACACACACACAAACAGAAACATGCGTGGTTAGTGCAGGTTGACATTTATTGTCATGAATCTTGTACTGGAGGCAGAACTAAGCGATTTCCCCTCACAGGCCAGTGCAAAGTCGAAATTGGCTATATATTGTAAAAATGTATGAAAAATTAAGAACAAACATATAATTTTAGTTAAGGTTAGGCATTAGGGTTAGGGTTATGGTTAGGTTTAAAATCAGATGTTATGACTTTGTGGCTGTGCCAGCTAGTGATCACTGCAGAGCTGCCTCCAGAACAAGATTCATGATGAAAAATGCTAACCTGCGTGGTGGGTTGGACAATCACCATTACTCAGTGTGTGGGAACACACACACTGGTCATATGGGAACACCAGGGGTGCTGTCTCCCACGCATTTGTCCTTCTGATGGAGAGGGTTTTATGACAGGAGGGCCACAACCACAAACTATCAAACAACAAATTATTTCATACGGACCCTGCAGTAACACTTCCTATGGATACCCTCTGAATATTGCATTATAACCACATTTAATACCTTATGAGCTATGCATGACATTTTAACATAGGACATTATGCTTCCGGGTCATAATTCCTTACGAATGTATAGTCACACTTTTTTTTGAGCAGCTTTAAGAAGGCCGTATCGATTACCCATACTTGTGTTCTAAATAGTAGGCATTTTGGGTTTGTGAAAAAAAATCAAGTTTTATTGTATGTGAAATGCCAGGACGTAATACTCATTTTGGCTTTTCATCAAAGGAAGCAGCTACTCTTCCTGGGGTCCATCAAAATTAAGGCAGCTGTACAATTTTAAAATACACTCACAACAGATTTCACAACATATTAAGTGTGTACCCTCAGGCCCCTACTCGACTACCACATTTCCACAACACAAAATCCATTATACGTGTGTGTATAGTGCATATGTTATTGTGTTTTTAATAAAAAATGGCGCCGACAGGAAACTTTGCAGTATTTTGTTTTTTAATGTGTTATTTCTTATATTGTTAGCCCAGAAAATGTTATGTGTTATTACATACAGCCGGGAAGAACTATTGGTTATCAGAGTGGTGGTAACTCACCAGCATCACCAGCATTATGACCAGGAATGCGACTTTCACGAAGAGAATCCTTTGTTCGCACCACCCAGGGCATTTGAACTGCTTCCACAGGCCAACCCAAAACAATGCCGCCGGAGAAGAGGAATTCGGCGCGGTCTTCCAGTGAGACTTAGGAGGCTCGCACACCACCCACTGCTTCTGAGTATATTACTCCCTAATTTTCAGTCCCTAGATAGCAAAGTTGACGAGATCAGGGCAAGGGTTGCTTTCCAGAAAGATATCAGGGATTGTAACACACTCGGTTTCACGGAAACATGGCTCTCTCGGGATATACTGTCGGAGTTTGTCCAGCCATCTGGATTCTCAGTGCATTGCCTCTGACAGGAATAAACATCTCTCCGGGAAGAAGTATGTTTTTCGTACACTCATGGTGTAATTGTAATAACATACAGCAACTCAAGTCCTTTTGTTCACCTGAACTAGAATACCTCACAATCAAATGACGACCATATTATCTCCCAAGGGAATTCTCCTCGGTTATTGTCACAGTCGTGTATATCCCCCCTCAAGCCGATACCATGACAGCCCTCAAGGAACTTCACTCGACTTAAAGCAAACTGGAAACCATATATATATCCCGAGGCTGAATTTATTGTAGCTGGGGGTTTAAACAAAGCATAGTTGAGAAAAAGGCTACCTAAATTCTATCAGCATATCGACTGTAGCACTCGCACTGGAAAACCACTGGACCATTGTTACCGTAACTTCCGGGTGCATACAAGGCCCTCCCCCACCCTCCTTTCGGCAAATCTGACCATGACTCCATTTTGCTCCTCCCTTCCTATAGGAGGAAACTCAAACAGGAAGTACCCGTTCTAAGGACTATTCAACGCAATCGGAATCCACGCTTCAAGATTGTTTTGATCACACGGCCTCGGATGTGTTCCTGGTAGCTTCTGAGAATAAAATGGATGTGTACACTGATACGTTAGTGAGTTTATCAAGGAGTATATAAGAGATTTTGTAACCACTGTGACTATTAAAACCTACCCTAACCAGAAACTGTGGATAGATGGCAGCATTCGAGCAAAACTGAAATCACGAACTACCGCATTTAACTATGACAAGGTCACAGGGAATATGGCAGAATACAAACAGAGTTTTCATTCAAAAAGGCAAAACATCAGTATAGAGACAGTGGCGGCACAATTCAACGGCTAAGACACGAGATGTATGTGGCAGGGTCCACAGACAATCACAGACTAAAAAAGGAAAACCAGCCACGTCGCGAACACCGACGTCTTGCTTCCAGAAAGGCTAAACACGTTTTGTGGATAACACAGCGCAAACGACACGGCCAGCCACCAAGGACTGTGTGTAAGAGATTTAAACTTGTTAACCCTCTCAAGGCTGCCGGGCCAAACGGCATCCCTAGGTGCTTCCTTAGAGCATGCACAAACCAGCTGAATGGTCTGTTTATGGACATATTCAATCTCTCACTATCCCAGTCTGCTGTCCCCACATGCTTCAAGATGGCCACCATTGTTCCTGTACCCAAGAAAGCAAAGGTAACTGAAATAAATTAATATCGCCCCGTATCACTCACTGCTGTCATCATGAAGTGCTTTGAGCGACTAAACAAGGATCATATCACCTCCACCATACCTGTCACCCTAGACCACTTCCATTTGCTTACCGCCCCAATAGGTCCACAGACAATGCAATTGCTATCACACTGCACACTGCCCTATCCCATCTGGACAAGAGCAATACCTATGTAAGAATGCTGTTTATTGACTATAGCTCAGCATTCAACACCATAGTACACTCCAAGCTCATCATTAAGCTCGAGGCCCTGGGTCTGAACCCCGCCCTGTGCAATTGGGTCCTAGACATCCTGACGGGCCGAAGTCAGGTAGTGAAGGTAGGACGCAACATCTCCACTTCACTGATCCTCAACACTGAGGCCCCACAAGGGTGTGTGCTCAGCTCCCTCCTGTACTCCCTCTTCACCCATGACTGCGAGGCCATGCACGCATCCAACTCAATCATCAACTTAGCAGACAACACAACAGTAGTAGGCTTGATTACTAACAACGACGAGACAGCCTACAGGGAGGAGGTGAGAGCTCTGGGAGTTTGGTGTCAGGAAAATAACCTCTCACTCAACGTCGGGCTGTCGGGCTGTATCACCGCCTGTTATGGCAACTGTACCACCCACAACCGCAGGGATCTCTAGAGGGTGATGTGGTCTACACAACGCATCACCGGTGGCAAACTACCTGCCCTCCAGGACACCTACAACACCCAATGTCACAGGAAGGCCAAAAAGATCATCAAGGACAACAACCACCCGAGCCACTGCCTGTTCACGCTGCTATCATCCAGAAGATGAGGTCTTCAATACAATTAAAATGCAGGGTTAATAATAAAATAATATATTTGTAGACGTTGATATGGTCTGTGATATTGAGTTGTAAATGTAAGATCTTAGAGTACTTGGATTTACATTGTAGTAAATATCTATTTCTTGTTTATGAATAATAGCCTACTGTCTGTAGTCATAAAAACAATTAGGCTAAATAAATGTATATTATTTTGTTGGGTAATGGATCGGCTCTCGGAATTCCTTAAGAGGTGGCTTCTATCTTCAATATAATCATTAATTCAGAAGGCTAAACCCATAGAATTTAGCCCTGCAGTAAATTAAATTACATTACCAGGTACATTTTTCATTAGGTTATAATCCATGCCTTCTGGGAATTTTATAAGGTCCAAATGTTATGGGTGGAGTTAAAAATGTGGCTGTCAGGAGTATTAAAATCAACCAATGATAGCTTTAAATGCTCTATCTAAATGTTTAATGTGTGTGAGAAACAAATTGGTGTAGTTTGAAACAATGTGGCAGAGCGATGGGGGTGTGAACAGGTGAGTCTGGGCAGGTGTGATGTAGTTTTCTTTTGTATGTGTACTGTATGTTTTGTATTGTCTAAAAAGATCAAATCAATTTGTAGAAAATAAATAAATAAGGAAAAATTAAAAGCTTGCAACATGCATCTGATTATACATTATGAATAGGACTGATTTGATTCATTTGATTCATATTCTTCAATGTAACCACAATGTCACAAATAATTGAACACACACATGAGCTACCCACTGGGTAGCACAGAGCAACACTTTAACGGGCAAGGCGCTAATAATGGCGCTGACTAGAGAAACGTTCCCGCTGTTCTTAGTGTCTGTCTGCACGTTCAAACTAAAACAATGTAACTAATAATGGCGCGAAAAATGCCCCCTAGATGTCAAAAATGATTAAATATTAAAGCATTAGACCTCTCACTAAAGGCGTCAGTCAAAGTTATATATGAAAAGCGCATGTTTGTAAATCCCAAACTCTAAATGTAATTGGAAAGTTAGATACAAATGATTTGTGACATTGTGGTTACAAGAAGGAATGTAAACAAGATGTAAACAATCTGTTTTTATTTAGAGTAGTGATGGACAGTTGTAGGCTTTTTGAAAACAGGTTTTCAAACACTTGTTTCTCACAAGTGTACTGTAGCAGGTATAGTCCTATTAGCAGGACAATAGGCTCTTTATAGCCCGGCTACCGTAGTTGTGAGAATCCCCCAGCTTGCAATGTATTCGATGCTTAAAACCTCTCTGGGATATGTGGAACACTAGCACCTCACCAACAGCCAGTGAAATTGCAGGCCGCCAAATTCAAAACAACAGAAATCCCATAATTTAAATTCCTCAAACATACAAGTATTATACACCATTTTAAAGATAAACTTCTTGTAAACCCAGCCACAGTGTCCGATTTCAAATAGGCTTTACAGCGAAAGCACACCAAACGATTATGTTAGGTCAGCACCTAGTCACAGAAAACCACAGCCATTTTCCAGCCAAGGAGGGCTCACAAAAGTCAGAAATATTAAATTAATCACTAACCTCTGATCTTCATCAGATGGCACTCACAGGACTTCATGTTACACAAATGTGTGTTTTGTTCGATAAAGTTAATCTTTATGTCCAAAAACCTCATTTGAAATTGGTGTGTTACGTTCAGAAATGCATTGTCTCAAACAAACATCCCGTGAAAGTGCAGAGAGCCACATCAAATTACAGAAACTCATAATAAAAATTGATAAAAGATACAAGTGTTATGCATGGAATTATAGATACACTTCTTAATGCAACCGCTGTGTCAGATTTCAAAAAGGCTTTACGGCGAAAGCACACCCTGCGATTATGTTAGGTCAGCACCTGATGTCACAAAAGCCAGAAATAGCTTTATAAATATTCACTTACCTTTGATCTTCATCGGAATGCACTCCCAGGAATCCCAGTTCCACAATTAAATGTTTGTTTTGTTCGATAAGGTACATCATTTATGTCCAAATACCTCCTTTTTGTTCGCACGTTTAGCTCAGTAATCCAAATGCTCAATGCGTGATCGCTTAGTTGATGAAAAGTCAAAGTTATATTACAGTTCGTAGAAACATGTCAAACGATGTATAGAATCAATCTTTAGGATGTTTTTATCATAAATCTTCAATAATGTTTCAACCAGACAATTCCTTTGTCTTTAGAAAGGAAAAGGAACGCAGTTAACCCTCACGGGCACGCTCATGAGCTCATGGCATTCTGCCAGACACCTGACTCAAACAGCTCTTATTCTCTCCCCTTCACAGTAGAAGCCTGAAACAAGGTTCTAAAGACTTTTGACATCTAGTGGAAGCCTTAGGAAGTGCAATATGACCACATAGACACTGTATATTCAATAGGCAATGACTTGAAAAACTACAAACCTCAGATTTCCCACTTCCTGTTTGAATTTTTTCTCAGGTTTTTACTTGCCATATGAGTTATGTTATACTAATAGACATCATTCAAACAGTTTCAGAAACTTCAGAGTACTGTCTATCCAAATCTACTAATTATATGCATATTCTAGCTTTTGGGCCTGAGTAGCAGACCGTTTACTCTGGGCACCTTATTATCCAAGCTACTCAATACTGCCCCCGAGTTCCAAAGAAATACTCTAAAGTGATACATTTCTAACTCAAAAAAGCAGTACAGTATTTATTCATCAACATCTTTATGCTTCTCTTAGTAAAATAATGAGAAAAAAGGCATTCCAATTGCAGGTGTTTATTTAAACTAAATTTTAGTTGCACTTACACCCAGCTACACGACCACAGGTAAAACCTTGCTGAGATGCCCAATATATTTGTTGTATCGTCTATTTCTCTAGCCGAAACATATTGATGGCCTTGACCAGTCCATCATTGCTTGTAGGCTTGGCAGAGTTACAGATTAATGTTTACAGTTGAGGCAAAACAAGTTAGATCGGGTTTAAATCAGGAGATCTACATGTAGAGATAAAAAAAAACACTTTTAGATATACTGTAGTCCTACCGTAGGTGTTGTAGATCTTTTATTTATTCATTTTTGTTGAACCTTTATTTTACTACATAAAGGTCTACTTTCTCTGCTGGCATCTTGTCCCGGTTTGTGCCTCATTTGCAATGCAAACCATTGTGTTTTGGGTCATTGTCTGCATTTGGAGAAGAAAACAATACATTTAGCCTAACAGCCAACATTAGGTACAATACTAGAAATATACATGTAAATAGGCCTAAACATAAAATATTGTTATAATCCTACCCCGAAAGGAATGGTTTAGTCCCAGATACATCTCTCTGACATAGGATCCAGCATATCTCTTGATGATTTCTTCCTCAAAGAAATCTTGAGTCATAATACCTGAAAAAGGAGGCAACAGTGAATTAATCTGTGAGGTGTAGGCTACAATATTTTATGTACCTTTTGCTTTGAAAATAGCCAAACATACCATCAAAAATCAAATATGGGCCTGGTCCCTGGTGAGAAATTGCCCCCCACACATGGAGTTTGAGCGGATGCTTGGGACTTGGCTTGCTTGATCTTCTTCCTTTTTATCTGTAGCAATTTTAAGCAAATTGCTCAAGGGCCACGGTTGATTCGTCTGTGAAGATGACGTCATTGAATGTCTCGCCAGCTTTGATCCATGCCTGGGCCTACAGGACACAAAGTTCTTTGTTTTGTCAGATGAATCATCGGGTCGAAACTACAGAACAGTACAAAACAAGCAAACACACATTGTTAATGTTCTGAAAGAATATATAAAAAATACACTATCATTCAAAAGTTTGGGGTCACTTAGAAATGTCCTTGTTTTTTGAAAGAAAATCTATTTTTTTTGCCCATTAAAATAACATCAAATTGATCAGAAATACAGTGTAGAAAATGTTCATGTTGTAAATTACTATTGTAGCTGGAAACGGCTGATTCTTAATAGAATATCTACGTAGGCGTACAGAGGCCCATTGTCAGCAACTCCTGTGTTCCAATGGCACGTTGTATTAGCTAATTCAAGTTATCAAAAGGCTAAATGATAATTAGAAAACCCTTTTGCAATTATGTTAGCACAGCTGAAAACTGTGTCCTGATTAAAGAAGCAATAAAACTGGCCTTCTTTAGACTAGTTGAGTATCTGGAGCATCAGCATTTGTGGGTTCGATTACAGGCTCAAAATGGCCAGAAACAAAGTACTTTCTTCTGAAACTTGTCAGTCTATTCTTGTTCTGAGAAAGTAAGGCTATTCCATGCGAGAAATTGTCAAGAAACTGAAATCTCGTACAACGCTGAGTACTACTCCCTTCGCAGAACATCTCCAAAATATTGTTTTTTTTTTAAACAAAACAATTATTATTATTTTTTATTAATTTAGAATTATATAAAGGCCCCTTAGATATTCTCACATATCAGATTTGCCCTAATGAAACATGCCCCTCAGATATTAATTGAGAATCCTCCAATCCTCTGAATCGAATTATTGGCGGAGAGTCACATCATTGAGATAAATATTTTCCGATATACTGTAGGCCTACCGTAGGCGACATGAGTCTCACTAGTGTTGAGTAATGTCCTGTTAAAAGTGGTGTAGGTCTTATTTATTTAAAAAACATATTGAAGTTAGAAGCAATAGCATTTGAATCAATAGCCTACCCGCCGTGGTCAACTATTTCAGCACCATTTAGCACTGCTCTGAGACAATTATGGAGACTGGTCTTGATAAATCAATGTGATTTTAATTTTCAGTGAATCGCCGTTTGGGTAATGGTTAGACTACAATTAGGGTGTGGAAATGTTATGCTCTTAGTACTGTAGCCCACTCCTGACCGTCACGTTGTAAGGCACCATATTTTCCTAACGGAAAGCCCGAGGGTTTCATTTTTAGTTTTTCTTGGAATAGAAACACTATAATATGAATCAAATTAAGCTCAATTTCTTAAAATCAATCCCATATACCATGGTCTTACAAAAAAGGTTTTAAACTCTCTAGTACAGCCATTATTGAAGGCTATCAAATGCTTCTCAAAGATGCCCTATGGTGGTCAAACTAGCACTAACTAGCATTCATGGTAACAATGGCTGACAATTAAATAACGTGGCATTGAATTCTGCGGCAGCCCGCAAGGTGTGCTTCAGTATGACACAACTTTTACAGGAAGAACCACTGTATGACCTGTCATAAACTATATTAGGCCCAGCCTATGGAACTTTTGTTTTCCTAGATATGGGTACTATATTGTGATCACTACATCCAATGGATTTGGATACTGCTTTCAAACAAATTTATGCAGCATAAGTAAAGATGTGATCAATACATGTTGATGATTTCATTCCTGTGCTGTTTGTAACTAAGCTTTCTCTTGAGTGGGCAGCTTGATGAGAGCCAGTCGATATTTAAATCACCCAGAAAATATATCTCTCTATTGATATCACAAACATTATCAAGCATTTCACACGAATATCCAAATACTGAATGTTAGCACTTGGTGGTCTATATTAGCTTCCCACCAGAATGGGCTTCAGGTGAGGCAGATACCTGTAGCCATATTACTTCAACAGTATTTAACATGAGATCCTCTCTGACATTCCAGGAATGTGTTTCTGAATATAAACAGCCACAACTGCACCTTTGGCCTTTCTTGCTTTTCTGTAGATCTCATGACCATGTATTGCTACCAATATATCATCAAAGGTATTATATAAGTGAGTTTCAGAGATTGTCAGAATATGAATATCATCTGTTAGTAGCAAACTAACGATTTCATGAACCTTGTATCTTAAACTACGTATGTTAATGTGGGCTATTTTTAACACTTTTCTGCAATTATTGATTGTTTATCTTGCTTTACTGGGAAGCTTAGCAGATGTAGAGATGCTTGGGTTATTGATGTTAGTGCAGGGTAAGCTGCACACAGTGGACTTCCTGCTAGGGCACACCACCTCAGTCCTAATGTTATACCTCCGGTTCATAGGCAAATGATAACTGCATACAATAGCTGTAGGATCAGCAAGGGCATTCAGGGCAGTAAGAGGGACATAAATTATGTTACTTACATTGTGTCTTTAAATGCCCCTGGGATAATGTACATTTGCTGACGCATTATGACAACTCAGCGACACAATGGTAGGGATTAGTCATTGTGTCAAAGTAGCCTTATAATGCTGTGAAAGGATCCAGGAATGATTTGGATGGACCCCATCCTCCTTATGATACGAGCTTTTGTTTCCAGAAGGTATCAAAATTGTCAATAAATGTTACACCCACAGAGCTGCAATAGTCTCGTAGCCAGTTATGGAGGGCTAAATGTCTACTGAACCATTCAATGCCACGATTTAGAGAGTGCAAAGGTCCAGATATTATGGGGTGTTTGTTGATGTCAAGTAGTGACCCAATCAGTTCTTTAAAATTAATCTTCAGCTGTTCTGAGCTGCCCTTCATAATATAATTCGACCCCATGACAGTATCAGCCCCCGGTGACTGAAGCACAACCTCAGGAAGCAACCTGGTGATATCCTGCACTTTTGCCCCAGGAAAATAGTCTTTGCCCCAGGTATAGATATATGCCTCACCATCAAACTCCCTATGACAATAGCCAAAATTATCTGGCCTCTGCCGTTGATTGACAAGTCCTCAACTGGCAGCTTCATTGAAGAGTACCCTCAAAACACCAGTCTCAACGTCAACAGTGAAGAGGCGACTCCGGGATGCTGGCCTTCTCGGCAGAGTTGCAAAGAAAAAGCCATATCTCAGACTGGCCAATAAAAGTAATAGATTAAGATGGGCAAAAGAACACAGACACTGGACAGAGGAACTCTGCCTAGAAGGCCAGCATCCTGGAGTCACCTCTTCACTGTTGACTTTGAGACTGTTGTTTGGTGGGTACTATTTAATTAATCTGACAGTTGAGGACTTGTGAGGCATCTGTTCCTCAAACTAGACACTCTAATGTAGTTGTCATTTTGTTCCGTTGTGCACCGGGGCCTCCCACTCTTTCTATTCTGGTTGGAGCAAGTTTGCGCTGTTCTGTGAAGGGAGTTGTACGAGATCTTCAGTTTCTTGGCAATTTCTCGCAAGGAATAGCCTTAATTTCTCAGAACATAGATTTTGAGCTTGTAATCAAACCCACAAATGCTGATGCTCCAGATACTCAACTAGCCAAAAGAAGGCCAGTTTTTATTTCTTCTTTAATCAGCACAACAGTTTTCAGCTGTGCTAACATAATTGCAAAATTATTTTCTAATGATCAATTAGCCTTTTAAAATGATAGTCTTGGATTAGCTAACACAACGTGCCATTGGAACACAGGAGTGATGGTTGCTGATAATGGGTCTCTGTACGCCTATGTAGATATTCCATAAAAAATCAGCCGTTTCAGGTACAAGAGTAAGTTACAACATTAACAACGTAGACATTGTACTGTATTTCTGATCAATTCAATGTTATTTTAATGGACAAAAAATGTTCTTTCAAAAACAAGGATATTTCTGTGACCCCAAACCTTTGAATGGTAGTTTATTTTTTTTTATTGGTAGCCTGGCTTGGTTGTTGGTATCCAGGTACTGAAGCATCCGGGGAGAAAAGGTTTAATTAAAAAAGCTCAGCGAGGAAAAACCGAAGACGTTGGTAAATGTGTTAAATACAGAGTTTTGATTAAACAGCTATTAAAAGTAAAAAATGAAAAGTTTGGCAGGTAGCCAAGTCGCAACAAACAACAGCACAATAATGTGGAAGTGTGACGTTTTCCCACTTGAGATGATGTTGCGTATACGCAGGGAGTCTGGAAACACGTGCAGAAGGTGAGTTTAATAATAAACATGAAGATAATACAAAACAGGAGATGCGTACTGAACGGAACGAAAAAGCAATTGTGCATTAGATGACACATTCTCAGTCTATCTAGAACCTTAAAGGGTTCTTTGGCTATCCAGGAGAACCCTTTGAATAATGCTTTGTTTGCAGGTAGATAGAACCCTGTTGGGTTCCATGTGGAACCTTCTACATGGAACCTAAAAGGCTTCTACCTGGAATCAAAAATATTTTACCAGGGACCAAAAAGGGTTCTACTATGAGAACAGTCGACGAACCCTTTTGGAACCCTTTTCTCTGAGTGTAGGATGAGCCTAGTACAGGGGTGGGCAAACTTTTTGACTCGCGGGCCACAATGGGTTCTAAAATTTGACAGAGGGGCCGGGCCAGGAGCATTTGGAGGGAGTGTTTGGGCCGGATATACTAAAGCATTAAATGTAGTGTGTGCAAACCTCATAGCACAGTAAGAACACTACAACCCAATTTATTAACTGTCTTTCAAATGTGAAAAATAGCCCTTATCAGTTAATAAATTTGTCTCAAGGAATATGCAAGATATGGCATTTACATACTATTTCGCAGATACCGGGATGAGGAAATGTAAATAGATTAAAATAACATACGCACTGTGATTTATCAAGATTGCGTCTGTTTTTAATAAGTTTCAATCGAAGGTGCAAAGTTAAAGAAATCAACATTTATTGAAAAATGGAATCACTTTCAACATTCAAAACATATTATTACACAACGAAATACTCAAGCTCAATAATATCTACTTGTGTTAAACTCCGCAAAATCATGGATGGATTGTCCTGACCGCGCGCTCTACAAACTCGCCACGGACGCCCTCGCCTTCACGCGCAAACAGTACACGTGTATCGTTGCCAAGCACACAGACATAGGCTGTATTAAATATCCTACCTGCAGCTGAAAATTTAAATAAAAATTTAAATCTTCGTCAATCAGTTCCACGCGGCGAGTCACTGTCCTGCGTGCTAAACTGATTTTTTCAAACTTGGCTTTGCTCTCCGAACACAAGAGACCTGCTGTCTCTACCATACACTCTTTCAAAAACTCGCCTTCGGAGAAAGCCAGCAAATAACTTGCCTTGGTACTTGACTCTTGAATTGCAGTTTGTCGGTGAAAAAAGTTCTGTTGACTCTGTAAATTAGCTGCCAACCTCTGAGCAGTAGCCGCCCGTTCTTGTGTTGACTGCTTGCTAGCATAGTTTGCATGCTTCGTGGCAAAGTGACGGCTGATATTGTACTCTTTGAAAACCGCAACAGCTTCTTGGCATATCAGACATACAGCCGTTGATCGGACTTCAGTGAAGAAGTATTTTGTTGTCCACTCCTTATTAAACACTCGGCATTCGCTGTCCACTTTCCTTCTCTTTGGTCCGCTCATTTTCACAGAAGGGCTTAATGGTGACGTGAAACGAAGTGAAAATTAAAGTGAAATAAAGAGAAATACGCGCCACTCCCACAACGGTCAATGTGTTTTGAGTGCGCCATCTATTGGGGAAACGTGGGCATTGCAGAGAAAGGGGAAAAAAAATAGGTTTTTACTGTAATTTGGACAAGTTCGGCGGGCCGGATTAAAAAGCCTAACGGGCCGTATGTGGCCCGCGGGCCGTAGTTTGCCCATGTCTGGCCTAGTATGTTGATATTTGTTGCTTAATGCATTCAGTTTCACTATACAGTACGTTCCAAATAGTATGTAGTATGATTAGTACACACTATGCAGTTTAAGTAAGATGTAGGGAAGGCAGATTTTGGACACGGCCTCTCTCTCTCTCTCTCTTTCTCGGCTGGTTAGTGAAAGCCCTGTTGTAAATGGAGTCCATGATTATCTTACAGAGAGGATCATATCCCATTGATTTTATGCAGATCACCTTTCTGTTTAGGCAGGGCTGATGGTGGTAGTAATTTACAGAAGAAAAACAATTGCTGCCTTCACCTGGTGGAGTAATTGTTTATTATTTTCCTATTAAACAAACAGTGCTGATCAATGTTATGGAAAGGTGGCCCGTGAATACCATCAACATAAATAGATTTGCCTCAGACATTAGAACTAGATTACTTTTAATGAGCTTTGCAATGTCGGGCCAATGCCATACAGGCAGGGGCTAGGTCCAGCATTAGGCATATGTGATAGATTGTCTGAGCGTGCGTGCGTGCGTACGTACGTACGTGTGTATGTGTACTCCTCATTAAGAGAGGGTGTTTCTTCTTATTTCTCTCATTCTGTCCATCTCCTACTTCTATGTTCTTCTCCTCCCTCGCATTACCTTCATCTGAGAGGCCTGGTCCCTGTCTGTTTGTTACAGTACACAAAGGCACACTTTCACTCGCACACATGCATGCATGCACAACCATACACACACCAGCAAATGCTTTGGTATACATATTTTTATATCTAAAGTGGACATTGCCATTGGCTGCATGGAGTCAAATTAAGAGAAATCGCATGCAGGCTTGTTTACAAGCTCGAACACTGGAATGTGAGATGTAATTTACGTTTCGATTAGGCTGATAGAAATCATCATTATTTAGTTTAATGATTTTCAATTTGAGCGTAATTATTTGTATATAGCCCATACTTTCTCGTTCTGAACTTCTAACACAAATGGGACGGTGTGGCTTCTTGACAATGATCAAGAGCAGCTGCTCACCGACTTGACAGTTAGACCTCCGACACCACCAAAACATCAGCTATGCGGGTGTCGTCTATCACCGGTTAACACTTGATCTGATTGGATTTAGGCCTAAATTCAAGGAGCTGTGGAATTGAATCAGTTCTTAATCCTTTTTTCCCTTTTATTTAAAGTATTATTTGTACAGCGGGAAATGTAGAGAAAGACGGGCATAGACCGAGGATGGCCGAGACTGGGCTTGAAAACCCATCCCCAGAGGGCACATGGTCCAGAGTCGGTAGCTTAGACTCCAGCACAGTCCTTAATCTGCATAATTTTTTATATTTGAAGTAACAGAGGTAAGTGTGTGGGTGAGTACGTGGTGCGTGCGTGGGCTTGCCTGCGTGTTTGTGCATACTTTGTGTGTGTGTGTGTGTGTGTGTGTGTGTAACAGAAGGGATTGATCCAGTCTCAATCTAATCACTAATTCTCTCAGATGTAATTGGCCTGGATGAGATGTGGGAGAGGAACCGATCGTCTGGCCACGGATCAATATCCTGATCAGAGGGGGAAGAGAGAAGGTCTGTGGGATCAATCAGAGTCACACACCAGTCACTGGCTGTGTTGTTCTCTGTCTATTGCTTTTGTCAGATGATGCCTTCTATCTGCCCATCTCTGCCTGATATCCTTGACCTGCCAAGACACATGCATGCATGCAGGCTTACAGGCAGGTACTTACGCAAAAAGAGTGAACAGAGACAGACAGAAGCGTAAAGGAGAGGCAAGAGAGGAAAGACAAATAGAGACACAGGAGAACGCTTTCTCCTCAATCCCTTTCTCCCCTCCTCTCTTTCTCACCTGTCCCTCTCTCCCAAACTGTCTACCCTGCCTGTCCAAACAGAACACTGAACACAGTTCCGGAGCACAGCCCTCGTCTCAAGGTTTTCCCTCAACACTGCTCCTGCCAGCCACCTCCTCTATCCATCCATCCCTCTCTTTCCATCCCTCTCTCCCTGCCTCCCCCTGTATGGTTGTTGATTGGAGTTCTGAGTGTTTGTGGCAGTAGTGTGTTGTGGATAATAGAGCATAGAGGCTGGTCTGAATACAGCGCAGGGAAGATTTGTTTATGGGAGATATGGAGGCAGGCCTCTAGGCACTGTGGTTCCTATCTGGCTGTCACCCTGCATTTACCCTGCATTCATCACCTGACAGGGGATCTGATGCAAGCAAATACATCACACGCTCTTCCCAAATCCCTAAAAACCTCCACGTCTAATGTGTGTTTACGTTTATTTAGAAATGGCAGACTGAAAGTGAACGAAAGAAAAATACCTTGAGTGTTTGTGTGTGTGCATGCATCCGTAAATGTGTTTTTGTGCGAGTGTGTACATGTGTTTAGAAGATGACAGGGAGCATAGAGTGATGGGATGTCCTCTTCGTGTGTGATCAGAACCCACCCTGGCATCAGCCTGGTCCAGGGTCCATTGATACTGAAAAAGGAGAGAAACGTCTGCCTCACCAACCCTGTTGATGTAGCCCTGTTTGTGTGTGCATGTCTGATATGCTTTATTTATTTATTTTTGATGTATTTATTTTTGTTGGGGGTGGGGGTAAATCAGCTATAATATTACAGATAGATTGTAACTTCCATCAATGTAATTGTCTGCATCATTTCCAATTCCCCATATATATTTTTTAGTAGACATATTTACATACGGTACTAGTCAAAAGATTGGAGGAATGAGTAGGACACGCCTATTAATTTCAGGGTTTTTCTTTATTTTTACTATTTACAATAATAGTGAAGACATTTCAACTATGAAATAACACATGGAATCATGTAGTAACCAAAAAAGTGTTAAAAAAATCAAAATACATTTTATATTTGAGATTCTTCAAAGTAGCCACCCTTTGCCTTGACAGCTTTGCACACTCTTGAAAATCTCTCAACCAGCTTCATGAGGTCGTCATCTGGAATGCATTTCAATATGTGTAACTTGTTAAAGTTGGTTTGTGGAATGTCTTTCCTTCTTAATGCGTTTGAGCCAATCAGTTGTGTTACAAGGTAGGGGTGGTATACAGAATATAGCCCTATTTGGTAAAAGACCAAGTCCATATTATGTCAAGAACAGCTCAAATAAGCAAAAGGAAATGACAGTCTATTACTTTGACTGACCTTCATGTCTTAATCTGAAAAATGTCAATAACTTTGAAAGTTTCTTCAATTGCAGTTGCAAAAACCATCAAGCGCTATGATGAAACTGTCTTGCATGAGGACCACCACAGGATAGGAATACCCAGAGCTACCTTTGCTGCAGACGATAAGTTAATTAGAGCTACCAGCCTCAGAAATTGCAGCCCAAATAAATGCTTCACAGAGTTCAAGCAACAGACACATCTCAACATCAACTGTTCAGAAGAGACTGTGTGAATCAGGCCTTCATGGTCGCATTGCTGTAAAGAAACCACTACTTAAGGACACCAATAATAAGAAGAGACTTGCTTAAGCCAAGAAACACAAGCAATGAACATTAAATGGGGGAAATCTGGTCTGATGAGTCCAAATTTGAGATTTTTGGTTCCAACCGCCGTGTCTTTGTGAGACGTGGGTGAACGGATGATCTCTGCATGTGTGGTTTCCACCGTGATGCATGGAGGAGGAGGTTAGGGGGTGCTTTGCTGGTGACACTGTCAGGGATTTATTTAGAATTCAAGGCACACTTAACCAGCATGGCTACCACAACATTCTGCAGTGATATGCCAGTCCCACTAAGCCCAAACCACATGGGATATCATTTGTTTTTCAACAGGACAATGACCCAACATACATCCAGGCTGTGCAAGGGTAATTTGACCAAGAAGGAGAGTGATGAAGTTCTGCATCAGATGACCTGACCTCCACAACCACCCGACCTCAACCCAATTGAGATGGTTTGGGATGAGTTGGACCGCAGAGAGAAAGAAAAGCAGCCAACAAGTGCTCAGCATATGTCGGAACTCTTTCAAAACTGTTGGAAAAGCATTCCAGGTGAAGCTGGTTGAGAGAATGCCAAGAGTGAGCAAAGCTGTCATCCTTGCAAAGGGTGGCTACTTTGAAGAATCTAAAATATGTCTTAATTTGTTACTACATGGTTACTACATTAATCCATATGTGTTATTTCATAGTTCTGATGTCTTCACTATTAATCTACAATGTAGAAAATAGTACAAATCTAGAAAAACCCTTGAATGTGTTGGTGTCCAAACTTTTGACTGGTACTGTATATACATACACTTTATATATGTTAACAATAAATAACAAATATTATTCTTAATAATGTAGGGAGTTCATGCAAAGAATTGTTACCTCTAACCAGGATTTCCATTAAGAAAATTATACATTTGGCAAGCAACTATTATTTTACCAAACAATTATTGTGAATTATTCTATGTCATCCCTAACATATTTACTCCCTAGCAACAGTTGTGGGAAACATACACACACACACACAAACACTCAAATACACTTAACCCTTTTCCCCCACAAACAACCATAAACTCAGATGTTCAACAGTTGTTCCATCCCAGAGCCCAACTCAAGAAAGGACTTGATTTACGAATGCTATACAGTTGCAGCTGTTTGAGAAGGCATGCAAAATTGAGCAAAAATGGGGTCATTTGATTAACCATTAAGTCCTAGGTGATGGAGATCACCACCTTCCCTGAAACACACACATGCTGGTCCCCCGTTGTGACCATTTTCCAAACATCTATATGCAGTCGGATCTTTGATTCTTCTGAGCCACCAGGGCCACAATAATATGCCCCTTCTCTCGGCGTGTCAGTTTGACCCCATCCCCATGGGTTACTGCAGCAGGTGTTGCCAGCACTGCCACTACCTGGGTGGGGGCACCCCACCGGAATCCCAACCGGCTAGGTACAAGGTCGTCAAGGTTCTCATTAGCAGCTTTGAGAATTTCCTCGTGTAATATGCTCTCCCATCATGGGGCTTTGGATTTCTAGGACCAACCCTTCCAGGCAGGCTCAGAATATTGAGGGGCCGGTGCTGCTTTAGTAGGTCTCTGACTGCATTCATCTTTCTGATTTGGCTGTGTACAGGCTACTTACAGTAGGACCATAAAACAGATAAGGGCTTCTCCTTAGTGTATGAGTCCCGCAGGTGGGTGTCTAAGGTATAGGGTTGGGCACAATTCCATCATGATAGGACAATAAATAAATAAATAAACTACAGTATATTTATAATTTATTTTAAAATGTATATCCCATATCTGCACAAAATTGAAAGTTCTCTCTCAATCCATGCTTACAAACACACATGGGCTCTGGGATTTGCAACAATTATCCTTTTTCACTCACTTAACCTTTATTTAACCTGTTGGGGATGGGGGCGCTGTTTAGACTACTTATGCTAATTTGGCTAATTTTTTAAACGGCTTCCCACAAAATCCTTGATCGTACAATATGCATATTATTATTATTATTGGATAGAAAACAGTCTATAGTTTCTATAGGAGTTGAAATTTTGTCTCTAAGTGGAACAGAGCCCATTCTACAGCAATTTCCCTGACATGGAGTCAGATTTGAGAAATGTTGGCCACTGTTCTGAAGTCATTTAAAAGGGCACTGTCGTTGCTATGACTATACGGACACTTCTTACGTCTTCCCCTGGATGCCTTTACGTGATGACGATTCCAACGGGGTCGATTGCGCGTTCACAGGCCCTACAAATGAAAAAACCCTGAAGCTAGTCATTCTTTGGGAGCTGCGTCATGAGCCAAGAGGACACCGGCGCGCACTTGTTCCAAGCGTTAGTTTAGCCTGTTATATTTCTCCGGTCATCTTTTCACTCGTTATAGGAGTTAAAAACATCATAAGGTAGTTAATTTAAAGCATTTTATAGCAATTTATATCCGTTTAGTGCGATTTTGGGACATTTATTTTTGCAACGATGTGAAAAGTTGGGCACGCTTTTCAGTTCATCCCGAACGCAGTTGACATTTCCACATGGCAAGAGGACAGCTTTCCACCAAAAGACGATTTCTCCCAAGAAAGGATCCTTTGCCCAAGATACTGATGGAAGAACAGCTCAAGGTAGGACATTTTTATTATGATAAATCGTGTTTCTGTCGAAACATTTTAGTGGCTTAGGACGCCATGTTTTTTGACGTAGCTTCGCTTGGCGCAAACTGTATTGAAAAGTAAGGATAAATTAAAAAATGTAATAACGCAATTGTATTAAGAATTAAATTGTCTATCAATCCCTGTCCACCCTGTATTTTTTAGTCACGTTTATGAGTATTTATGTATAAGAGTAGATCACTGTCTAAGTGGCGCAAGGACATTTTCTGACCAACTGAGCTACATTTCACATTGTCTAACCATGATTTTGGGGGCTAAATATAAACATTTTCGATCAAACTGTATATGCATGTTGTAATGTGATGTTACAGGAGTGTCATCGGAAGAATTCTGAGAAGGTTAGTGAAAAAATTAATATCTTTTGGCGATGTTGACTTTTATCGCTCACTTTGGCTAGAATCAATGCTGGGCTGCTAATTGCTATGTGCTAAGCTAATATAACGATTTATTGTGTTTTCGCTGTAAGACACTTAGAAAATCTGAAATATTGTCTGTATTCACAGGATCTGTGTCTTTCGATTCGTGTATGCTGTGTATTTTTACGAAATGTTTGATGATTAGTAGTTAGGTAAACACGTTGCTCATTGTAATTATTCTAGTCCATTTGTGATGGTGGGTGCAATTGTAAACTATGCCATCTACCTGAAATATGCACTTTTTTCTAACAAAACCTATCCCATACCATAAATATGTTATCAGACTGTCATCTAATGAGTTTTTTTGTTGGTTAGGGGCTATAAATATCTTAGTTTAGCCGAATTGGTGATGGCTACTGGTGTTGGTGGACAAATAAAAGATGGTGGATTATGCTAATGTGTTTTTAGGTAATAGATGTACATCTTTACATATTGTGTCTTCCCTGTAAAACATTTTAAAAATCGGAAATGTTGACTGGATTCACAAGATCTGTGTCTTTCATTAGCTGTATTGGACTTTAATGTGTGAAAGTTAAATATTTTAAAAAAATATTTTTTTTGAATTTCGCGGCACTGGTTTTTCAGTGGGGGGGGGGGGGTGTGCCGCTAGCGCCACGCTGATCCTAGACAGGTTAACTAGGCAAGTCACTTAAGACCAAATTCTTATTGATAATGACGGCCTACCAAAAGGCAAAATGCCTCCTGCGGAGATGGGGGCTGTGTAACGATTGTCGTCTTCTTCGGACGAGGAATAGGAAAGATCGGACCAAAATGCAGCGTGGTACGTGTCCATATTAAATTTATTACAACTGAACACTGAATACAAAATAACAAAAGTGAAACAACGAAAATCGAAACAGTCCTGTAAGGTGACACAACACAAAACCGGAAACAACTACCCACAAACACAGATGGGAACAGGCTACCTAAGTATGGTTCTCAATCAGAGAATTGACAGCTGCCTCTGATTGGGAACCATACCAGGCCAAACACATAGAAATACAACACAGAAAACAAAACATAGAATGAAAAACATAGAATGCCCACCCCAACTCACGCCCTGACCAAACCAAAATAGAGACATAAAAAGGAACTAAGGTCAGGACGTGACAGGCTGGGATAAAAAAAATATATATATATATATATATATTTTTTTTTTCTTTTTTCTTGTCGATGTGTGTTTTGTCATATATGACAAAACACACATCGACAAGAGAGAGAGTACAACACTACATAAAGAGAGAAAACAACATAGTATGTGGCAACACAACATGGAAGCAGCACAACATGGTAGATGCACAAAAAATGGTACAAACATTATTGGGCACAGACAACAGCACAAAGGGCAAGAAGGTAGAGATAACAATACATCATGCGAAGCAGCCACAACTGTCAGTAAGAGGGTCCATGATTGAGTCTTTGAATGAAGAGATGGAGATAAAACAGTCCAGTTTGAGTGATTTTTGCAGATTGTTCCAGTCGCAAGCTGCAGCGAACTGAAAAGAGGAGCGACCCAGGGATGTGTGTGCTGTGGGGACCTTTAACAGAATGTGACTGGCAGAACGGGTGTTGTATGTGGAGGATGCGGGCTGCAGTAGGCATCTCAGATAGGGGGGAGTGAGGCCTAAGAGGGTTTTATAAATAGTCATCAACCAGTGGGTCTTGTGACGGGTATATAGAGATGGCCGGTTTACAGAGTAGTATATAGTGCAGTGATGTGTTCTATAAGGAGCATTGGTGGCAAATCTGATGGCCGAATGGCAAAGAATATCTAGCCGCTCGAGAGGACCCTTACCTGCCGATCTATAAATTACGTCTCCGTAGTCTAGCATGTGTAGGATGGTTATCTGAATCAGGGTTAACTTGGCAGCTGGGGTGAAAGAGGAGCGATTACGTTAGAGGAAACCAAGTCTAGATTTAACCTTAGCCTGCAGCTTTGATATGTGCTGAGAGAAGGACAGTGCACCATCTAGCCATACTCCCAAGTACTTGTATGAGGTGACTACCTCAAGCTCTAAACCCTTAGAGGTAGTAATCACATCGGTGGGGAGAGGGGCATTCTTCTTACCAAACCACGTGACCTTTGTTTTGGATGTGTTCAGAACAAGGTTAAGGGCAGAGAAAGCTTGTTGGACACGAAGAAAGCTTTGTTTTAGAGTGTTTAACACAAAATCCGGTTAGGGGCCAGCTGAGTATAAGACCGTATCATATGCAAAAAGTAAATGGATTGGAGAGCCTCCTACTGCTTGAGCTATGTTGATGTAAATTGAGAAGAGCGTGGCACATAGAATCGAGCCTTGGTGTACTCCCTTGGTGACAGGTGTTGGCTAAGACAGCAGATGTTCTGACCTTATACACTGCACTCTTTGAGAGAGGTAGTTAGTAAACCAGGCCAAAGACCCCTCAGAGACAGCAATACTCCATAGCTGGCCCACAAGAATGGAATGGTCTACCACGTCAAAAGCTTTGGCCAAGTCAATAAAAATATCAGCACAACATTGCTAAGAATCAAGGGCAATGGTGACATCATTTAGGACCTTTATGGTTGCACTGACACATCCATAACCTGAGCGGAAACCAGATTGCGTAACCGAGAGAATATTATAAACATTACATTTGATGAACAGGGAAAAATATAAATTGTCCTATAACAGTTAGGATCAACTTGATCTCCCCCTTTTAATAGGGCTAGGCCCCTTTTTCTCCACTTCCTGTCTGAATGACGTGCCCAAAGTAAACTGCCTGAAGCCAGGATATGTATATAATAGTACCATTGGAAAGAAAAAACTTAGAAGTTTGTAGAAATGTTAAAATAATGTAGGAGAATATAACACATAAATATGATAGGAGAAAATCAAAAGAAAAACCGACCAGAATTTTTTTCTTTGAGAGACCATCCTCTTAGAAAATCAAATGAATGCTCATTTTGAAAAATAGCTCCCTGGATGCAATTCCTATGGCTTCCACAGGGTGTCAGCAGTCTATGTTCAAGTTTTCAGGCTTGTAATTTCAAAAATGAATAAGAAATATCAGTTTTAGTAGAAGGACACAGTCTTGGAAAGTCGTGTTTGTGCGCGTGCGCTATGAAGACATTACTCACCTGAAGACATTACTTTCCTATTGAACATACTTATTTCCGTAAGAAATATTATAGTTTGATTACATTTTAGTGTATCTGAGGAGTAAATAGAAACATATTTTGACTTGTTGAAACAAAGTTTATTGGTAGATTTTCGGATTCCTTTCTCTGCATGTTGAACGAGTGGATTACTCAAATCGATGGCACCAACTAAACAGACTTTTTGGGATGTAAAGGAGGATTTTATTTAACAAAACAACACGACATGTTATAGCTGGGACCCTTTGGATGACAAATCAGAGGAAGATTATCAAAAAGTAAGTGAATATTTAATAGTTTTTTGTGAATGTATGAAACCTGTGCCAGTGTAAAAATATTTTGATGTGGGGAGCCGTCCTCAAACAATCGCATGGCATGTTTTCGCTGTAATATCTACTTTAAATCGGACAATGCAGTTAGATTAACAAGAATTTAAGCTTTCAGCCGATATAAGACACTTACATGTACATAAATGTTTAAAATATTCAAATATTTATTTGAATTGCGCACCCTCCAGTTTCACCCGGAAGTTGTCCCGCTAGCGGGACCCCGATCCCTAATTAAGCATGTCCCAGTTTGTCACCTAGCAGGACAAAATCAGACTTAGTATAAGGGACCAGGGAAGAGCTTATTAAGGCATTTGGGGTACAGGCCGGTGCTGATGGTAGCCGATAAAAACTAGGAACAGTCAACAAAGAGTTATTTGAAAGTTGAATATGTAAAACCAGAAAATCTAATTATTAAGGGGCAGACTTGGTGGAGACAACCCGAGCACTGAATTTGTTCCTTGATAAAGATTGCCACTCCACCTCCTTTTGAAGACCTGTCTTGCCAAAAAAGGCTATAACCTGAAAGGTTAACATCAGTGTTCAAAACACTCTTTCTTAACCACGTCTCAGTAATGACCAATACATCTGGATTGGAGCTGTGAACCCACAATTTCAATTGATCAATTTTAGGTAATATGTTTCTAGTGTTAATGTACAGAAAACCCAGGCTTTTACGAGGGCAGAAATCAGTGAAGCAGATATCAGAGCACAAATCAGAATTGCGGCTAGCAACAGTAGATGGGCCAGGGTGTACATGCACATTTCCAGATATAATCAGCAGTAATACAATCAGGGCACGGGAGAGCTTTGGGAGAGCTGTTTGGTGTTGATTTATAACATTTGAATGTGCATTAGATGGCAACAAGATCATATTGTACAGCAATTTAATCAGGTAACATGAATACAAAGCCGGTGTGTCACGGCGGTCAAAGGAAGTAGACCAAAGTGCAGCGTTGTGAGCGTACATATTCCTTTTATTTAGGATGACGCTGACAAAAACAATAAACAATACAAAAACAACCTTGAAGCTTAAGGCTATAGTGCCAGAAACAAAGACAACTTCCCACACTGAAAGGAGGGAAAAGGGCTACCTAAGTATGGTTCCCAATCAGAGACAACGATAGACAGCTGTCCCTGAATGAGAACCATACCCGGCCAAAACATAGAAATACAAATAGAACTAAAGAACATAGAATGCCCACCCAAATCACACCCTGAACAAACCCAAAATAGAGACATAAAAAGCTCTCTAAGGTCAGGGCGTGACACGGTGAGAGGTGGATAGAATACGATGGGAGGCCAAGAGTCTGTGTAACCAATAGAGTCAGAGTCCCGAGTGGGGGAACAACACAGTCTGTCCCACGGTTTGGTAAACAAGCAAGTTCATAATGAACAAAGCACGCAGGAGTCATGAGGCAAATAGCATAAAGCACAAGATAAAAATGTAACGATTTAGGGCTAGCCATTGTAAGTTCAGAGTCACTTGACCCAACAGTACATGTGTGCTGGAGGTGAGCGAAAGCTCGGAGAGAACGGGGAGTGTTGCGGGGGTACCTGTTCCAGACATCGGGAGACAGGCCCGGGCAGACGGTGAACAGATCACCAGGTGGAATCCAAGCAGCAGTGCATCAGGCGAAGTGAGTAGATTGTAAAAATGGCACCGACAGAGAGGGCTGCCTCGCTTCTAGCTCTTATACTTTACAGTATTTCGTTTTTTAATGTATTTTTCTTACATTGTTAACCCAGAAAATGTGTGTTATTGCATACAGCCGGGAAGAACTATTGGATATCAGAGTTGCGGTAACTCACCAGCACTGCCAGCATTATGACCAGGAATTCGACTTTCCCAAAGCGGATCATTTGATCGCACCCCCCAGGGCAATTGCACTGATTCCAGAGGCCAACCCAAAACAAGGCCTACGGAGAAGAAGTACTCAGAGTGATCTTCTAGTCCACGTTATGTAAACTGGAAACCACATATCCTGAGGCTGCATTTATTGTAGCTGGGGATTTTAACAAAGCAAAATTTTGAGGAAAAGGCTGCCGAAGTTCTAGCAACATATCGACTGTAGTACTCGCGCTGCTAAAACACTCGGCCACTGTTACTCCAACTTTTGGGATACCTACAAGGTCCTCCCCCGCCCTCCTTTCGGCAAATCCACCCTTCCTATAAGCAGAAACTCAAACAGGAAGTACCCGTACTAAGGACTATTCAATGCTGGTCTGAACAATCAGAATCCACGCTTCAAGATTGTTTTGATCACGCTGACTTCTAAACATCTTCTTTACACACTTTGAGGAAAACACAGTGCCACCAATGCGGCTCTCTACCAAGGACTGTGGGCTCTCCATCCCCGTGGCCGACGTGAGTAAGACATTTACGTGTGTTAACCCTCGCAAGGCTGATGGCCCAGATGGCATCCCTAGCCGCGTCCTCTGAGCATGCGCAGACCAGCTGGCTGGTGTGTTTACGGACATATTAAATCTCTCACTATCCCAGTCTGCTGTCCCCACATGCTTCAAGATGGCCACCATTGTTCCTGTACCATTGAAAGCAAAGGTAACTGAACTAAATGACTATAGCCCCGTATCACTCACTTCTGTCATCATGAAGTGCTTTGAGAGACTAGTCAAGGATCATATCACCTCTAACTTACCTGACACCCTAGACCCACTTCAATTTGCTTACCTCCCCAATAGATCCACAGACGATGCAATCGCCATCATACTGCACACTGCCCTATCCCATCTGGACAAGAGGGATACCTATGCAAGAATTCTGGTCATTGACTATAGCTCAGCATTCAACACCTTAGTACCCTCCAAGCTTATCATTAAGCTCGAGGCCCTGGGTCTAAACCCCACCCTGTGCGACTGGGTCCTGGACATCCTGACGGGCCGCCCCAGACGGTGAAGGTAGGAAACAACACCTCCACTTTGCTGATCCTCAACACTGGGGCCCCACAAGGGTGTGCGCTCAGTCCCATCCTGTACTCCCTTTTCACCCATGACTGCGTGGCCAAGCATGCCTCCAACTCAATCATCAAGTTTGCAGACGACACAACAGTAGGGGGCTTGATTACCAACAATGACGAGACAACCTTCAGGTAGGCGATGAGAGCTCTGGGAGTGTGGTGCCAGTAACAATAACAGCTGCTAAACACGTGCGTGTATATGACCAATAACATTCGATTTGATTTAGGTGTGACACCCACTTGGGTGAAGCTTTCTCGGGAGGCAGATTCATTGTAGAAAAACCCATGCTAGCTAGTTAACGTAGCTAGCAAATCTCTGTCCACCGTATTTTCCACGCGGAAAAGGACGTTGTTAGCTAGCTCTATCTTCTCAGTTTCGGGCAAATTTTCCTTTCCGACATCCAAACAAAGTTGTCCTGTGGCTGTTTTTATTTTGTAGATTTTGAGGAGGATAGCTTCTCTGCACAGATGGAGGGGGCTTCAAAGGCCTCTGCATTTGGGTGGATGGGGGGCTGTGAAACTCTCCTGCCATTGTTAGGCTCAAGAGTTTTCACACCTCTCACTTCACACTTCAGTGCTAATTACTGTCAGTTTCTTTCCGAGCAGCTTGGTAGCTTAGTAGTATTATTTATTAAGCTTTATATAACACATTTTCCTTGAGATTATTGTCTTTTAATTTTTGGCTTCAGAAGTAAGTTCATACTGAACACTACTCTGTTTTGTGTTGGATGGTATTTCCATGTTCCGCTGTGTCTTCTGCAGATTTGGTTTGTTAGAAGATTTTTTCTTGATAAACCTTGGTGGTAGTAGTCCATTCAGGTAAACTTGTCCAAAATCAAGGTTTTAGGTATGGAATTGTGATTTGGAAAGAAGGTTTTGATGTTGAGGTTAGTATCCTGTATAAGTCCTTGTGAAAAAAAATTCAAAAGTTCATTTAAATTTAACTCTAAATCCTATATTTTTGCAGAAGAACTCAGTAGCCCATGCTATTTGTGTCTGTTCGCGCTTTCTCTCTATCTATGTCCTCTGTTTGCTGTGTTTTATCTCTACCATGTTGATTTAGTACTTTTGTCTTCCAGTTTCTTATTTGAAGATGTATTATTTTGCCAATTATCCTTTCTTCTAATGCTGTCTTATCAATTTATGAAATACTATAAATGGAAAGTCTAATACTAATTATTTTCCAACATTCCCTATGTAGAATGGTATAGTCTAGTTGTAGTTTATTTATTTAACAATATTTGTATTTTATTGCTTTTCTATATATTTTTTAATTACAATCCCTAAAATGGCTAGTATTGGGTGTTCCATTATTCGACTCCTCTATGGGAACTTTGTAATATTTAGAATAGCCATAGAGTAGTCTTTGTGTCTTGGAACATTATCAATATACAGTTTATCGACTACAAGAGCTACACGTTTCCGATTTACTCTATTCTCCTTTGCGCTGTTCTGCAATTTCCTTTGGAAACCGATCATTCATGTCTATTTTTGTGCCAGCAAGTCCTTTACCCAGGCTTTTAACCATTATTTAATCTTTAAAGAAAGCAAATTTTGCCGTGGCGCTCATATCTCTATCCCCTCTGTCCAAAACGGTGTACAAAACGGTGTACACATTCGAGCTGGATTTTGTCGACAGCTTCGCGATGGATTTGAAGCGCTGTAAGGAGGAAATCCCTCACTACACCCTCAGGAACTTCTCCTTCTTTCTCTTGGATACCAGAAAGTACCAGACTTTTTCACATTGATCTAGTCTGTATGTCAAATAAGGCTTCTCTCAGAAAAATGTTCTCCTTTTTCTTTAATGTCCTTTTCAATCTTATTGACTGTCCATCTTAGCTTGTTTCTTTCTCTATTGTCGCATCTTTTTCATCACTCATCTCGAGGCTCGCCTTCAACTCCTTTTTATCTTTACTGACTAATTGAAGTATGCCCAGTTTGTCATATATCAATATTTACAGATCGGTTTCCACCCTTACCATTCACGGTGGTGAAAAGCTTAAGTCGTCTGTATCCGTCGAGGAGTCGTGTTTTCTTTTGGAGATTGGTTCTCCTTGTTTACTCTCCATGTTTGAGTGTTGCTTGTTTTCATAATATTTGTTGATACATTTCTCTAGCCTTATGATTTGTTTTGTGTTGTTATCCAGATTGAAGGTTATTACCCACCAGTATGTGAAGTGCTAATATTTTGTTGAACTTACAGATATTGAATACTACGTTTTTATCTTGAGGTGATTCTGCACTGCTATGTTCGCCATCTTTGATGAGAGGCACCTGAGCTCAACATATTGTTTCTTTCCGAGCTTCCAGTTATCTTGAATGCACTGAAGTCGGAGATTTCTGATGTGCTTGTGGTAGTTTGTCTGAGTTAGTTTCGTCAGATCCTCTTTCGGTCTTCAGGGACGTTCTGCAATGTTTACATGTCAACATGATGTAAAGCTACATGTTAGCATTTAAATCCAGGCGTTACAGAACTCTCAACTCTCCTTGTACACAGTGCATTGAATGTGTCTGCTATATGGCAGCATGCTGTGATTTTGTCTTGTAGTATATTACTTTGCAGTATAGAGTGAAAATGAAAGTATACGTGTTTTTTCCACCCATCCTAGCAGGCATCAATGAAAAGAATCTTGATGTATGTAATACGTCTAGTTACAAACAGCAGAGGACAAAACATTTCAGACCTTTCTGCGGCTGAAAAGACAATTGAGAATGGATGTTCCCTCCTCCGTTCAGCACCTGAATCGGATTTTCTTTGCCTTGTTGTTTTTGCCAGTAAGACTGGCTCTCCTACCTGAGGCTGCTTTCAACCTGGAAGTTAAACACAAAGCCTGCTCCCTGAGAGAAGAGGAGAGCCACTTGCCATGCCGTGGCCTTTTAACTGCCTGCTGCAATCACATTCGATGCTCCTTAATTACTACACATTTTCCTCTCCTCAACCCAGCCATGGAGACAATGCATTTGCTTACCGTGCCCCCTCCTAAGTGTTCCCCACCGCATGTAAATTAATCTTGATTCAGTTTACCCTGTCCTGCTGAGTGCTACAAATTTCCCTATAGCACCGGAACAGTACCAGGGAGAAAAGCCAAATCGCTGCACTTGATACTAGGAGGCTCTCCTGCTTTATGCCAGTGCATTAGCAGTTCATAATGAATACTGTGTTGTGAAAAGCATGGAGTAGTTGGTTTTTAATGCAGTGTGTGTGTGTGTGTGTGTGTGTGTGTGTGTGTGTGTGTGTGTGTGTGTGTGTGTGTGTGTGTGTGTGTGTGTGTGTGTGTGTGTGTGTGTGTGATTGAAAGCCTCCATTGGCGGAAGCGTTAATGACAGAGGGCTTTCTGGATAAATATGAGTTGAGGCTTTCAGTAAAAACAACAAAACAATCTCTCCATTTGCAGGAGAATGACAAAAGTACCTGGCTTTGTTTAACACTGACTCTAATTGGCAGAGGAAAACAGGCTTTTAACAGAAACACAACTGTCCCTTATCCTGCGTTTACCTCTCTACACAGGCTATTGGGGAAGGTTTTCAATTTTATTTCACAGACTCTCTGGCCAGACATACAATCACCCTACTCTTACTACAGCCACTGTGTGAAGACTGAAACCACTCTCTTCTCTTTTCGCTCTTCTCACCTTATACTGCATTTACTGCTTTGCTTGTGGGAGTCCACTTTAGCTTCATTATAATAAATGTAGCTTAAATGTACTTTTTAAGAAAAAAAAGGTGCTATCCAGAACTTTAAAGCAGTTATTCGGCTGTCCCCATAGGAGAATCCTTTGAAGAAATCAAATCAAAGTGTATTTGTCATGTGCGCTGAGTACAACAGGTGTAGACCTTACAGTGAAATGCTTACTTACAGGCTCTAACCAATGGTGCAAAAAAGGTATTAGGTGAACAATAGGTAGGTAAAGAAATAAAACAACAGTTAAAAGACAGGCTATATACAGTAGCGAGGCTATAAATGTAGCGAGGCTACATAGACACCGGTTAGTCAGACTGATTGAGGTAGTATGTACATGTAGAGATGGTTAAAGTGACTATGCATATACGATGAAAAGAGAGTAGCAGTAGCGTAAAAGAGGGGTTGGCAGATGGTGGGTGGGACACAATGCAGATAGCCCAGTTAGCCACTGTGAGGGAGCACTGGTTGGTCGGCCCAATTGAAGTAGTATGTAAATGAATGTATAGTTAAAGTGACTATGCCTATATGATAAACAGAGAGTAGCAGCAGCGTAAAACCATTTAGTTCCAGGTAAGACCCTATTGGGTTCCATGTAGAACCTTTTCCATAGAGGGTTCTAAATTGAATCCAATAGGGTTCTATTTGAAACCAAAAAGGGTTCTCCTATGGGGACAGCCGAGGAACCCTTTTGGAATCCTTTTTCTAAGAGTGTACTCACAGGAGAATGCAGATTCCCTCAATACTATTCTTGGGAATATCATTAGATAATATTGGTCATATTAGCAAAGACACCCAGCCGTGTGTGTGTGCACGTGCATGCATGCGTGTGTGTAAATCAATGGCAGTGGATGGGAGGAACCCCTCTACAAACCCTCATCTTTCATCCTGAATAACCGATAGCGTAAACAGACGCTACTCATCAATCTCATCTGTGCTCCGATACTGCAATGGGCGGCAGGTCTATTTCCCTCTCTTCCTCTTTAGGGCATGACATTTACAAAGTATCCCTTTGTGTGGGTGTGGGTGGGTGCGTGTGCACATGCGTGTTTGTGTGTTTGTTTATACTTATGTGTTTGAAGGAAGAATATTGTAATGTTATTTTGATATCTTTAGTATGTGGACACGTTACACCTTAAAATTGGCATTGGTTTACAGCAGGCCTGCCTAACCCTCTTTATGGAGAACTACTGTCCTGTAGGTTTTCAGTCCAACCCTAATTTAGCGGTTCTGATTCAGCTAGATAAGGTGTTGTTGAGCAGCTAATTAGTAGAATCAGGTGTGTTAACTTCTTTTGGGTAGGGGGCAGGATTCGGAATATTGGATGAAAAGCATTCCCAAATTAAACTGCCCGCTACTCATCCCCAGAAGAGAAGATATGCATATTGTTAGTAGATTTGGATAGAAAACACTCTGAAGTTTCTAAAACTGTTTGAATCATGTCTGTGAGCATAACAGAACTTATGTAGCAGGCAAAACCCGGAGGACAAACCATTCAGGGTTTTTTTTGAGGTCACTCTCTTTTCAATATGATTTCATTGGGAAACCAGATTTCTAAGGGACCTTCTTGCAGTTCCTACCGCTTCCACTGGATGTCAACAGTCTTTAGAAATTGGTTGAGGTTATTCCTTTGTGTAATGAAGAAGTACAGCCATCTTGAAGGAGTGTCACTCGAGGTGTCCTGTTTGTTAGAAGCACGGGACCAGAAAGCTAGCTAGTTGGTTTTAATCCTGTATTGAACACAGATCATCCCATCTTCAATTTTATCGATTATTTACGTAAAGAAATACCTAAAGTTGTATAACAAAAGTAGTTTGAAATTTTTTGGCAAAGTTTACAGGTAACCTTTGAGATATTTTGTAGTCATGTTTCACAATTTGGAACCAGTGTTTTTCTGGATCAAACGCGGCAAATAAATGGATATATATGGATACATTTTGGATATATATCGACGGAATTAATCGAACAAAAGGACCATTTGTGATGTTTATGGGACATATTGGAGTGCCAACAACAGAAGCTCGTCAAAGGTAAGGCATGGATTATATTTTTATTTCTGCGTTTTGTGTCGCGCCTGCAGGTTTGAAATATGCTTCTCTCTCTTTGTGTACAATGGTGCTATCCTCAGATAATAGCAACGTTTGCTTTCGCCGAAAAAGCCTATTTGAATTCTGACATGTTGGCTGGATTCACAACAAGTGTAGCTTTAATTTGGTATCTTTCATGTGTGATTTAATGAAAGTTTGATTTTATAGTAATTTCTATAGTAATTAATTTGAGTTTGGCGCTCTGCATTTTCTCTGGCTTTTTGCCAAGTGAGACAGTAGCGTCCCGCCTAAACTCAGATTTTTGGATATAAATATTAAATTTACCAAACAAAACATACATGTATTGTGTAACATGAAGTCCTATGAGTGTCATCTGAAGAAGATCATCAAAGGTTAGTGATTCATTTTATCTCTATTTGTGCTTTTTGTTACTCCTCTCTCTGGCAGGAAAAATGGCTGTCTTGTTCTGTGACTTGGCTCTAACCTAACATAATCGTTTGGTGTACTTTCGTCGTAAAACCTTTTTGAAATCGGACACTTTGGCTGGATTTACAACAAGTGTATCTTTAAAATGGTGTAAAATACTTGTATGTTTGAGGAATTTAAATTATGGGATTTCTGTTGTTTTGAATTTGGCATCCTGCAGTTTCACTGGCTGTTGACGAGGTGGAACGCTACCGTCCCACATACCCTAGTGAGGTTAAACTAGGGTTGGACTGAAAACCCACAGGACGGTAGATCTCCAGGAAGAGGGTTGGGCAGCCCTGGTTTACAGTTTCTCAATTGCACATTTTTTGAAACAGTCTTAACATTCTCTAAACTGTAAGTGCAATTGTCACAACTGTTTTATGGGACATCACAACTCAATTGCATGTCTGTGAAATGTAGTAACGCACCCAAAACATTTCATTCATGCTTCAAAACCTAGTTATTGTCACGACTCCCACCGAAGGTGGCTCCCCTGCCTGTTCGGGCGGCGCTCGGCGTCGCCGGTCTACTAGCTGTCACCGATCCCCTTTTCCTTTTCTGTTTGTTATGTCTTATTGGTTGCACCTGTCTCGTTTCGTTTTGATTCAGGACTTTTAAGCCTGTTAGGCCCCCCTGTTTTTGTGCGGGCTTGTTTTCTGTTAGTTGAGGTTGTTGCGTGTGGTGTTCCTGTCTGTTTGTGCTCTGTTGGGTTGGACATTTTTTGATATTCGCCTGTTGTTTTGGGCCGCAATAAAGCCCGGTTTCCCCCATTATCCTCTGCTCTCTGCCCTTGACTCCACACCCACCACTCCAGGCTCTGTGACAGTTATTGTGTCAATAAATTGGCCAATGCCACCAAAATGAAACGTTTTTTTGTCTTTGTGTGAGCCGTACTGGTCAAAATATTTAGTTGTTTTTTCACCATGGCAGTCAACCCTGGAAATGTTTTATATACACATTTCAGTTTTGTTCTACTTTGTTGACACTGACTGCACTATACAATAATGTCAGTTTTGTCTATCTGAATGCTATTGTGTATCACACTGGGCTTTTTTGATACTGATTTCACAGTAGGTAAAATTTACTGGGAAAAGTCTACTGTAGTACACAGAAAAGGATATGTACATTTGTAAGTATACAGTAAATTATTTTTGTAGCAATGTGCTACATGTAAACAGAAAATTCACATTTGCATGTCCATTTTTACATATTTCTTACATGTAAATTCATATATAATGAACAGAAAATTTTCCACAAAATGACATCCATGCAACAACAAAAAACACTCCAAGAATGAACCATGCTGAAAAAAACTCTATCCGATTCAGGAATGGGGAGTATGGTGGAAGGAACTCCATTGTTATCCTTATAATGTTGGTTCGGTGGAAGCTGACATTATCCCACACAATTACATAATTTGGCAAATCTGGTCTAGCTAAACCTCTTTCGTGTTCTGGTATTAGGTCTCTAAATTGTATTTAGGAAGGTCAGGAGAAGTTGGGTGTTAAGGCCCAATGTATGGAAAATGTGTGCTTACACCATTCTCAGAAATGGCAGCACGCATTGTAATATTGCCCCCATGTTGGCCTGGTGTGCCAATTGTGGCTCGGTGTCCAATGAGATTACGGCCACGTCTCCTGCCTTTGGCCAGATTGAACCCAGCCTCGTCCACAAAAACAAGAATTGGTAATTTCATGTCCTTCCAGCTCCATTATTCTCTTTATAGTAACACAGAAACAAAATATAAAGTTAGTTTTACATAGCCTATTCTAGGATCAGACAGTTTAGTAAAGTAGAAATGTTCTGTTCTTATGGGTATCTACAACTTCAAGAAGTATATACAGGCATCATTGAAGTACAGTAAAACTCCCTATACAATATCCCATGTGCACACCAATGGTTTACATGGACATACTGGTACCGCAGCTCCTTCACTCTGTCACTATTCCTCTCAAATGGCACCTTGTAGAGTTGTTTCATACTCATTAGATTTTTTTTCCAAAACTCTGTCTATAGTGGAAATGCTGACAGGATTGATATTTGCAAAGATATTGTCGTCATTTATGATTGCAGTTTGGATCTCTCTCTTAGCCTGATGAAATTGTTGGCTATGACCACGATGCAAATTTCTTGTTCTTGCTGATGGCTGAATACTGCTGCTCTGCCACCAGCATGAGGTCATTGTGCAGTCCTATATATGACATGTAGAATTCACAAATAGATCATGTTACAGAGAGTATTTTGAAAAAATTCAAATTGTGCTGTATTACTGCATATTCCTCAAACATATCTTCCGACATATTGTGATTTTCAGACTTGCATTTACCTTTTACGATAGTTGCTGTATTGTTGTGAATGAAGTGCTGTAACAAAAGTAAAGAACAAATACATATTTAGCTGTTTTCCCTACGGAATGTTTGCACAACTGTTGACACTCTCCAACCAGCCTCTTCCATTGTGAGGACACGGCTTCATCGGGGACTCTCATTCTTTACCTTCTACCTCTGTCTCCCCCTAGCACCACCACCATGCATTCTTACACATCTTCTTATTTCTCTTCCACAAGCATGTAGCTGTTGTGAGGTTCTTCCATGTTAAAAAATGGTAGTGATTGTGCTGTGGGCAAGCTCCATATATAAATGCTTCCAAACTTGATTGGTTGATTGGTAAGATTGTGATTCCTATTTCATTACTATGTCACTTGGCAGGTAATTTGCCAATTTATCAGACATCACAAACATTCCATGTCATAGATATTAATGGAATATACATGTATGTGTGACAGATTTTGATAATTTAATGGATCATTTTGCATGTGATGGCTCACACGATGAAAGAATGTTTAGAAGTTGTGAAGAGTATGACAATTTTACTGAGAATCAACTCTGAGTTTTGATCAGCAAGCCATGTGCATGTAGTTATTGTGCAAATTACTTACTCTTTTGCACACGTGCCAAAACGCGTGCAATTTGCTTAAGTGAATTAGAAATTCTAATCTGGTGTGAACAAGAAACACATTTTTCTGAGATTTGAACCTATTGTTTAAAAAGAAAATAAGTCTCATTCGAGGGTTGAGTAAAAGCGATTGACAAAAACTTTAACTTTAAGCCCACTGGGCAAAAACTGATTGAATCAATGTTGTTTCCACTTCTGTTCAACCCCCCAAAATCTTTGCGATGACATTAAACAAAGGTGGAAAACTAATTGGATTTGCAAAAAGTCAACAACACAAGGGCATTTTGTGTTTTTTTCACCAAATCTAAATCCAATGACATGTTGAAATGTTTTGTTGATGTCAATTAGAGTGAATTCAACATGAAAACTCAACCAAATGTAAGTCAAAACTAGATGTTGACCTGTCGTCTGTGCCCAGTGGAAGGTGTGTCCATGTACCACACCATCTGTTTTGCAGAACACAGAAGAAATCTGATGACCTCAACTTCAAATGAATGGGAAGAATGTATATGATGTAAGTATCATAATGTACAAAACAAAATGTCCCAGTTGCAGATATAAAAAAATATTGAGGTTGAAAACAGGGTCATAATTATTAGGGCCCACCGGAGCAAAACGTTTTGCAAAGGAAAACCAAGACGAGTGTTCCTCATTGGAAAAATTCATGTAGTCCCTCCCTCATGCATTCGTTTTTCATCCGTTTGGTGGCTAATTAATATGACACAGCTTCATGAGCGGAGGTGGGTGAAGTCAAATCAAATCAAATTGTATTGGTCACACACATTTTTTATTTTACCTTTTTTTAACTAGGCAAGTAAGTTAAGAAACAATTCTTATTTACAATGACGGCCTATGAACAGTGGGTTAACTGCCTTGTCCAGGGGCAAAACAACATAATTTTACCTTGTCAGCTCAGGGATTCGATCTAGCAACCTTTCAGTTACTGGCCCAACGCTCTAACCACTCGGCTACCTGCTGCCCCAATTATTAAGTTACCCTTAGAGGCTGATTTTGGGTCCCTACAAATGGTTAAGGTTAGGAATGGGGGGGGGGGGGGGAGCTAAACCTAGATCTGTACCTAGGAGAAACTTCACCTCTGACTATCTGTATGAGCAGGAGCTGTGACATCACCTCAACCTAGAGCAGAAGCGCCTGCAGTACTGTGTCTTACCACTGAGTGACAGCACTGCTGTGTCTTACTTCCTGGCTGTCTGTGTGTTCTCTGAGGGCTCAGGATTCATACAGGAAATCAACCTCGGGATAAATCAGCAACACCAGCACACATGAAAAAGAGGTCAAGATTGCGTTATAGTTAACGATGTGGTTATGAGATGAGTGTGTTTTTATTGTAACGAATGATAAAAGTGTGTTTTAATGAAGAGTCATTATTAGATCACAGACATTAAAGACATTCTATTAAAGACATTTAACATGATTGAGGTTCTCGGCTGAAACGGAACAGAATAATTTTGCAACCTTCTGTCCAGTTCCATTGAAGCTACTTTAGATGACACTGGTGATGATGATGATGACAACTTTTTCTACTTCTTCTAGTAGAGAGAGTGTGTGCGTGTGTGTGTGTTTAACACAGTGCAAATAGTGTTAGTGTTTAGTCCTTGCCAGAGTGATCCCAGGGAATACCAATTGGCCAATAAGGCCTGATTTCAAACCCCATCTCATAATATTCAGAGAGGAGAGGACACAAGAGAAGAAAGCGGATGGTCTGTTGTCTTTCATAGTACAAGATAATAATGTGGCGTTTTATAGTTGTATATGGTTTTGAGTCTTCACAATTTACATACACTTAACTGTGTGTCCAGACAAACAATGCAGTGTCACCTGTCTTGATTGTCAGGGCAACTATTTTAATCTATATCATATTCCTGAAGTGCCCCCTGTTTCCTGGGAAAAGAACAAAGACCATGGGCTATGAATTAGTGTGCACTGTATATCTTGCTAAACAAATTAAGTACAATTGACCCTTTGCTAAGCCCCGCCTCCCTTGCTTGTTGTTGCAAACATTTTTCAACCACTGGCAAAACCCAATTCAACCATTGGCAAAATCCACTTACAATGATCTGAAACTGTGTTTCTAATGCACAAGGAAATTTAACACAGACTATCCCCTTGCTAATCAGGACTGTCATTACAATTGCCTCACGGGAGCCTGCTAAATTTATGTTTGTAGATTAGCTAGCCACTGCACTGATTGGCTCTGAAATTACTGTCAACATGCAGTCAAAGCTATAATAACTTATTTTGAAGCTAATAAGTGCTCTCAAATCGTATTGTGATGTCGACAGTAGATGGTAGTTGTATTCAAACATTACTAACTTAGCTAGCTAACATACATTTTGAGAAAACAAGTTGCTGTATGTTGAGGTTAGCTAGCTTACATTTGCAATGTTTGGTGGTCAATGAGACTGAGAGCTAGCGAACCAGCTGAGCTAGCAAACAATGTAGCAAAAGTACCACTTCAGATTCTAAAAATACTCAATTTACAGGCTCTGCATTTCAGGAATCACAGTAGCAAGTACAACACTTAAATTATTTAGCTATTTAATTATTGTTTTTAAAGAACTCAGTTTTTGCCATAGCCTTCACTGTTTTTTATGCAATTTAAATGTGAGCTCATCCAAGGTGTCGGACTTGACAACAGTTGCTATCTATTGGAGCTGCGATTGGTTCTGGGGCAGGGCTTAGCAAAGAGTCAAATTCAGCAAGAGGTTACTGAAAGTTACATTTACTCACTTTCATTCAGTAGTGATTACTCAACTATAAATTGTTGTATATTGTACTCAAATAGATTAAGTGTAATGGGAAGAACAAATTAGTTAGATGCAAGCTCTTTCAAGTTTGACCTTGATTATGTCTGATTTCATGCATGTTGTAATCACTCAATTGGAATGACCTATCTGACAACAGTTTTAATCTAGTTACGTAACGTCACGGCCGTTGACAGAAGTAGACCAAGGTGTAGCGTGGTGAGCGTACATTTTCCTTTATTTATATGACGCCGACAAAAACAATAAACAATCCAAAACAACCGTGAAGCTAATGTGCCACAAACAAAGTTAACCTCCCACAAAGACAGGTGGGAGAAAGGGATACCTAAGTATGGTTCTCAATCAGAGACAACGATAGACAGCTGTCCCTGATTGAGAACCCTACCTGGCCAAAACATAGAAATACAAATAATAGAACTAAAGAACACAGAATACCCACCCCAAATTACACCCTGACCAAACCAAATAGAGACATAAAAAGGATTTTGTAAAATGTAAACATTTTTTTTGATGAATGCTGGAAATTAAATGCAGGTACGTGTGACGTGAAGCGGACTGTACTTGAAAGGATGCAGTAGCCTGCGGCCTGTTTTCCACAGACAAAACAAACTGTCTTTGCTTCCTTGAAAGTTTTTGGTTTCACATTGGTTGTGGGAATAAAGCCATACATTTCCTGACTGGTAAAACAAAACATTTTCCAAAGTTCTGAGAACAGAAGTGAAAATGTTGCCTGTTAGGGGAACATTTATTCTTAGGTTGCAGGGAGGTTCTGAGAATGTTTAACCCTTAAAAGTTTTCCTCTGAGGTTTTATTAACGCTCTGAGAATGGAAATTATTGCCAGTTAGTCAGCGCATGCTCGCAGTACACGTCCTGGTAATCCATCTGGCACTGCGACCTTGTGAATTTTGACCTGTTTAAAGTTCTTACTCACATCGGCTGCGGAGAGCATGATCACACAGTCTTCCGGAACAGCTGGTGCTCTCATGTACGTTTCAGTGTTATTTGCCTCGAAGTGAGCATAGAAGTAGTTAAGCTCGTCTGGTAGGCTCGTGTCACTGGGCAGCTCTCGGCTGTGCTTCCCTTTGTAGTCTGTAATGGTTTGCATGCCCTGACACATTCGAAGAGCATTAGAGCCGGTGTAGTACGATTCGATGTTAATCCTGTATTGACACTTTGCCTGTTTGATGGTTCGTCGGAGGGCAGCGCGGGATTTCTTATAAGCTTCCGGGTTAGAGTCCCGCTCCTTAAAAGCGGCAGCGCTAGCCTTTAGCTCATTGCGGATGGCTTCTGGTTGGGGTATGTACGTATGGTCATTGTGGGGACGACGTCATCGATCCAAGCCAATGACTGATGTGGTGTACTCCTCAATGCAATCGGAGGAATCCCGGAACATATTCCTGTCTGTGCTAGCAAAACAGTCCTGTAGCTTAGCATCTGCTTCATCTGACCACTTTTTTATTGATTGAGTCACTGGTGCTTCCTGCTTTACTTTTTGCTTGTAAGCAGGAATCAGGAGGATAGAATTATGGTCATATTTGCCAAATGGAGGGCGAGGCAGAGCTTTGTATGCGTCTCTGTGTGTGGAGTAAAGGTGGTCCAGAGTTTTTTCCCTCTGGTTGCACATTTAACATGCCCTTAGAAATTTGGTAAGACCGATTTCAGTTTCCCTGCATTAAAGTCCTCGGCCACTAGGAGTGCCGCCTCTGGGTGAGCGTTTTCCTTTATGCTTATGGTGGAATACAGCTCATTGAGTGTGGTCTCAGTGCCAGTCTGTGGTGGTACGTAGATAGCTACAAGAAATACAGATGAAAACCCTCTAGGTAGATAGAGTATCTCATGATAAACTGTAGACCACACTACCTCAGGCGGGCAAAACCTCAGACTTCCTTAAATATCATGCACCAGCTGTTATTTACAAAAAGACATTTGCCGCCCCTTGTCTTACCAGACGCCGCTATTCTATTCCGCCGATACAGCGTATAACCAGCCAGCTGTATGTTGATAATGTCGTCGTTCAGCCACGACTCCTTTAAGCATAAGATATTACAGATTTGAATGTCCCGTTGGTAGTTTAATCTTTGACATAGGTCATTGATTTTATTTTCCAAAGATTGCACGTTTGCTAGCTGAGTGGAAGGCAGTGGGGGTTTATTCGATCGCCTACGAATTCTCAGAATGCAGCCCGCCCTCCGGCCACTTTTTCTCTTCACTCAAATGACGGGGATCTGGGCCTGTTCCGGAGAAAGCAATATGTCATTCACGTCAGGCTCGTCGGACTCGTTAAATTAACTTCTTGTGGATAGGGGGCGTTTGGATGAAAGCGTGCCCAGAGTAAACTGCCTCCTACTCAGTCCCAAAAACCAAAATATCTGTGTTGCACCCAGATATCAAGAAGGTCCACCTTTGACATTAAACTTTGTACATTGATATATGACAGTCCACACCCTCTATGCGATTTGAAAACAGCAGGGGTAGCCATATTTGTGGTATTTAACCTGTTGGGGATGGGGGCGCTGTTTAGACTATTTATGCTAATGTGGCTAATTTTTTAAACGGCTTCCCACAAAATCCTTGATCGTACAATATGCATATTATTATTATTATTGGATAGAAAACAGTCTATAGTTTCTATAGGAGTTGAAATTTTGTCTCTAAGTGGAACAGAGCCCATTCTACAGCAATTTCCCTGACATGGAGTCAGATTTGAGAAACGTTGGCCACTTTTCTGAAGTCATTTAAAAGGGCTCTGTCGTTGCTATGACTATACGGACACTTCTTACGTCTTCCCCTGGATGCCTTTACGTGATGACGATTCCAACGGGCTCGATTGCTCGTTCACAGGCCCTACAAATGAAAAAACCCTGAAGCTAGCAAGTCTTTTCTTGCTGCGTAACGCGCGTGGAAGACACCGACCCTCTCCTGTTCCAAGCGTTAGTTTAGCCTGTTATATTTCTCCGGTCATCTTTTCACTCGTTATAGGAGTTACAAACATCACAAAGTAGTTAATTTAAAGCGTTTTATAGCAATTTATATCCGTTTAGTGCGATTTTGGGACATTTATTTTTGCAACGATGTGAAAAGTTGGGCACGCTTTTCAGTTCATCCCGAACGTAGTTGACATTTCCACATGGCAAGAGGACAGCTTTCCACCAAAAGACGATTTCTCCCAAGAAAGGATCCTTTGCCCAAGATACTGATGGAAGAACAGCTCAAGGTAGGACATTTTTATTATGATAAATCGTGTTTCTGTCGAAACATTTTAGTGGCTTAGGACGCCATGTTTTTTGACGTAGCTTCGCTTGGCGCAAACTGTATTGAAAAGTAAGGATAAATTAAAAAATGTAATAACGCAATTGTATTAAGAATTAAATTGTCTATCAATCCCTGTCCACCCTATATTTTTTAGTCACGTTTATGAGTATTTATGTATAAGAGTAGATCACTGTCTAAGTGGCGCAAGGACGTTTTCTTTACCAGCTTGTCTACATTTCACATTGTCTAACCATGATTTTGGTGGCTAAATATAAACATTTTCGATCAAACTGTATATGCATGTTGTAATGTGATGTTACAGGAGTGTCATCGGAAGAATTCTGAGAAGGTTAGTGAAAAAATTAATATCTTTTGGCGATGTTGACTTTTATCGCTCACTTTGGCTAGAATCAATGCTGGGCTGCTAATTGCTATGTGCTAAGCTAATATAACGATTTATTGTGTTTTCGCTGTAAGACACTTAGAAAATCTGAAATATTGTCTGTATTCACAGGATCTGTGTCTTTCGATTCGTGTATGCTGTGTATTTTTACGAAATGTTTGATGATTAGTAGTTAGGTAAACACGTTGCTCATTGTAATTATTCTAGTCCATTTGTGATGGTGGGTGCAATTGTAAACTATGCCATATACCTGAAATATGCACTTTTTTCTAACAAAACCTATCCCATACCATAAATATGTTATCAGACTGTCATCTAATGAGTTTTTTTGTTGGTTAGGGGCTATAAATATCTTAGTTTAGCCGAATTGGTGATGGCTACTGGTGTTGGTGGACAAATAAAAGATGGTGGATTATGCTAATGTGTTTTTAGGTAATAGATGTACATCTTTACATATTGTGTCTTCCCTGTAAAACATTTTAAAAATCGGAAATGTTGACTGGATTCATAAGATCTGTGTCTTTCATTAGCTGTATTGGACTTTAATGTGTGAAAGTTAAATATTTTAAAAAAATATTTTTTTTGAATTTCGCGGCACTGGTTTTTCAGTGGGGGGGGGGGGGGGGGGGTGCCGCTAGCGCCACGCTGATCCTAGACAGGTTAAAATAATAGCACTGGATGAGCTTACCACAGTGGGCTTCCCAACTGGGCTGACATTTAAAAGGGCTAACAGAGGAAGTCAACTTTATGGACAAGATTATTACTGGCAATATCCCTGGGAATATGTAGCAGTACTTTTGAAAATGTTTATCATTTAGCAGACGCTCTTACACAGAGCGATATACAGTTAGTGCATTCATTTTAAGATAGCTAGGTGAGACAACCACATATCAGTCATAGCTACTTTTTTTGAGGAAAAATGTACTTACTATCAGAAAAGCCATAGCTAGTGTTGTAGAAATTCTCACATGGACACTCAGAGGTAAATCTTGAATGAATCATCCTTTATTTGTCAGCACGCTGGAGAGGTTCCAACCAACTCGATGCACCATAGTACACGTCATTCAGGACCTCTTCCTGGGCAGTCCCAGCAGTTGTCCTATATACGGCTATAAACAGGCAAGCGGAACCCCTCGCCAACAGCCAATGAAATTGCAGGGCGCCAAATTCAATCAATAGAAATCTCATAATTCAATTTTCTCAAACATACAAGTATTATGCACCATTTCTCGTTAATCCAACCACAGTGTCCGATTTCAAAAAAGCTTTTTGGCGAAAGCAGAACATATCATTATGTTAGGTCAGCAACTAGTCACAGAAAGCATACAGCGAATTTCCAAGCAAACAGAGGAGTCACAAAAAGCAGAAAAATGTATAAAATTAATCACTAACCTTTGATATTCTTCATCAGATGACACCCGGGACAACATGTTACACAATACGTGTATGTTTTGTTCGATCAAGTTCATATTTATGTCCAAAACCTCAGTTTACATTTGGCTTTGCCTCTAAAACATCCCGTGAATTTGCACAGAGCTACATCAAAGCAGAAATACTCATAATAAACATTAATAAAATATACACTTCTCCTTAATGCAACCGCTTGGTCAGATTTTTTTTTTAAATGCGGAAAAAGCAAACCATGCAATAATCTGAGTATGGCGCTCAGAGACATACACAACCCAAGAAGATATCCTCCATGTTGGAGTCAACATAAGTCAGAAATAGCATTATAAATATTCACTTACCTTTGATGATCTTCGTCAGAATGCACTCCCAGGAATCCCAGTTCCACAATAAATGTTTGATTTGTTCCATAAAGTCCATTTATGTCCAAATTCCTCCTTTTGTTAGGGCATTTAGTAAACAAATCGAAACTCACGAGGCGCGGGCAAGTCCAGCGGAAATGTTGGACGAAAATTCCAAAAAGTTATATTACTGGTCATAGAAACATATCAAGCGATGTATAGAATCAATCTTTAGGATGTTATTGAACATTTATGATAAAAAATGTCCCAACCGGAGAATTCCTTTGTCTGTAGAAAAGCAATGGAACGAGAGGTAACTTTCTCATGAAAGTGGCTGCTGGCAGACCTCTGACTCATTCCCCTCTCATTCGGCCCCCCTTCACAGTAGAAGCCTGAAACAACGTTCTAAAGACTGGAGACATCTAGTAGAAGCGTTAGGAAGTGCAAGATGACCCATATCCCACTGTATATTCAATAGGGGCTGAGTTGAATAACTACAAACCTCAGATTTCCCACTTCCTGGTTGGATTTATTTCTCAGGTTTTTGCCTGCCATATGGGTTCTGTTATACGCACAGACATCATTCAAACAGTTTTACAAACTTCAGAGTGTTGTCTATCCAATACTACTAATACTATGCATATATTAGCATCTGGGACTGAGTAGGAGGCAGTTTACTCTGGGCACGCTTTTCATCCAAACGTGAAAATGCTGCCCCCTATCCATAAGAAGTTTTAACTGAGGAAAATGAGAAGTGATGATTTGATTCAGCATTATATATCGGCGGGCATTTTATTTAAAATAAATGTTGGTTTAATTGACCCTGGTCTGCCAGTCGACTGCCGATCTCCCAACTCGATGGAAGTTCCGTCAATTTCTAGTCGCAATTCAGACAATCAAGGTTTATAAAGGGAAAGCCAGCAACTTCGAGGACACCAACACCTCCCGGACAAGCTAAAGACCTTCTTGACCCGCTTCAAGGAAAACACTGAGCCACCGACATGGGTCACCACCGCTCATGAGGACTGTGAGGTCTTGTTCTCAATGGCCAATGTGAGTAAGACATTTACACGTGTTAACCCTCATAAGGCTACTGCACCAGATGGCCTCCCGAGCCGCTTTCCTCAGAGCATGTGCAGACCAGCTGGCTGGAATGTTTACGGACATGTTACATTTCTCCCTATCCAAGACTGTTGTCCCCACCTGCTTCAAGATGTTCACCATTGTTCCTGTACCCAAGAATACCCGATAATAACAAAGTGAAAACAGTTAGTTTTTTATTTTTTGCAAAAAACAGAAATACCTTATTTACATAAGTATTCAGACCCTTTGCTATGAGAGTTGAAATTGAGCTCAGCTGCATCCTGTTTCCATTGGTCATTGAAATTTTCCATAGAGCTCTGAGATAGGACTATATTGAGGCACATATCTGGGGAAGGGTACCAAAACATTTGTTCAGCATTGAAGGTCCCCAAGAACACAGTGGCTGCCATCATTCTTAAATGGAAGAAGTTTGGAACCATCAAGACTCTTCGTAGAGCTGGTCGCCCGGCCAAAACTGAGCAATTGAGCGAGAAGGGCTTTGGTCAGGGAGGTGATAGAGAATGCTATGGTCACTCTGACAGAGCTCCAGAGTTCCTCTGTGGAGATGGTTGTCCTTCTGGAAGTTTCTCCCATCTCTGCAGCACTCCACCAATCGGTCCTTTATGGTAGAGTGGCCAGACAGAAGCCACTCCTCACTAAAGTGCACATGACAGCCCGCTTGGAGTTTGCCAAAAGGCACCTATAGGACTCTCAGACCACAAATAACAAGATTCTCTGGTCTTATGAAATCAAGATTGGACTCTGAATGCCAAGTGTCATGTCTGGAGGAAACCTTGCACCATCCCTATGGTGAAGCATGGTGGTGGCAGCATGAGGGCTGTTTTTCAGCGGCAGGGACTGGGAGACTAGTCAGGATTGAGGGAAAGATTAACAGAGAAAAGTACAGACAGATCCTTGATGAAAACCTGCTTCAGAGTACTCAGGACCTCAGACTGGGGCAAAGGTTCACCTTCCAACAGGACAACAACCCTAAGCAGACAGCCAAGACAACACAGGAGTGGCTTTGTGACAAGTCTCTAAATAGCCTTGAGTGGTCCAGCCAGAGCCCGGATTTGAACATGATCGAACATTTCTGGAGAGACCTGAAAATAGCTGTGCAGCAACGCTCCCCATCCAACCTGACAGAGATTGAGAGGATCTGCAGAGAAGAATGGGAGAAACTCGCCGAATACAGGTGTGCCAAGCTTGTAGCGTCATACCGAAGAAGACTTGAGGCTGTAATCACTGCCAAAGGAGCTTCGACAAAGTACTGAGTAAAAGGTCTGAATACTTATGTAAATGTGATATTTCAGCTTTGTTTTTTTTTATAAATTTGCAAAAATGTCTAAACCTGGTTTTGCATTGTCATTACCGGGTATTTTGTGTAGATTGATGAGGAAGAAATACAATTTAATCAATTTTAGAATAAAGCTGTAACGTAACAAAATGTGAAAAAAGTCAAGGGGTCTGAATACTTTCCGAATCCACTGTATATTTAGGTAAAACGGCTTCTTGTTTCTTCGCACCTCACTCATGGTTAATGTCTTCATAATACTCTCCTTCATTTGGATGCATTGGTGCCTTTCAAACAATTTAGACTGTTGGTAGAGGACTTCTTCACTGAGGAATGTGTTTTTTGTGCATGATCATTGGTGTAGTTTTTTTCTTTTGTGTTTCCCATAGTGCTGCCTTGACTGTAGTATCTGTAACTTTTATTGTGTAATTACTTGGTCTTTTCATGAAAGGCTCCCTTGAAAAATTGGTCTGAATGGGTCTCCCCTGACTAAAGTTCCAATAAAAAATTATACAAAAATAATGTGTGTGTGGACACAACGCTCATGTTGAGTGTTGTAAAGCAGTAGCCTTTGGGCTGGATAATAATAACAGTATAAATAACAGATACCGGATGTAAATCAATTAACTGACACCCATCAAGCAGATAGAGAAATATACACCTCTAAGAGGGGATTACCCTAACAAAGACTTTCTGGTGTTTGTGTGTGTGTCAAATCAGTTAAAATGTTATGTCACATGCTTGCTTATGAGCACTTCCCAACAATGCAGAGTTTAAAAATAAAATAGTAATAAGAGCAATGAAATAAAATACAGAAGAATGGAAGTACCAGTACAGGGAGTACTGGTACCAGATCAATGTGCAGAGGTACGAGGTAATAGATATGAACATGAAGGCAAAGTAAAGTGACTAGGCATCAGGACAGACAATAATAATAATGAGATATTTGAAGTAGATATGCACGTGAAGGCAGGGTGAAGTCACTAGGCATCAGGAAAGATAATAATAAGGTATTTGAGGTAGATATGCACATAAAGGCAGGTTGAAGTGACTAGGCATCACGGGAGATAATAATAAGAGTAAAATAAAGAAGAGTGGCCAGAGCAAATGATGAATGTAAAAATATGTGTGTGTGTGTAATGTGTGTTTGTTGTGTTGGTCTGTGTGTGTGTTATGTATGTATGGGCACACTGTTTGTGAATGTGTGTGGGTTTTGTGTGGGAATGTCTATATTGTGTGTGTGTGTGTGTGTACAGTATATGGTTTGTATATACTGTATAGCCCAGTGAATTTGTTTATGGTCAGTGCAGATAATTTGGGTACCATTTGTATTGATGTGGTTTTGAGCAATGTTTTTTACGACACCCTTCTACGACACCTGTGGGATAAGCGCGGCAATGTCGGCACAACATTAAAACGTGTTAATGAACTATGATTTGCGGTCATGGTTGTCTCTGCTTGCTTTAACCAACAATGTAATACATGGTACCAGGAGTGAAAATTGTGTTTTATCTGTGAAGGTTGGCGTTTATGGAAGTGTTACTGATGTTATCAAGCCACCAGAGACTTTGAGCATGGATGGGAATGTGGACGCCAATTGGAAAACATTTTGGCAGCGTTTTTTTGCTGTATATGTCCGACAAAATGTGTTTCGCAAAGTTCGGGAGACAAAATATTCACACCACTGAAATGTAGGACGATGAACAAAGGGATTTGTTTGTGGGCACTGTGGATTAGCATGAAGGACGTGCAAGTACCATCACTGTAGCTAGTGACAACTGGATTGCACAATTTTGACCGTAAAGCTGGATACAGGGGACAAAGCCAACCTGATCAATAGGATTTTCATAAACTAAGCCACAAACCAGCTATAATGCAAAAGGCTGTGGCTCTCAAAGTGTACAATGTCCAAGGAATTTAAACTTTTTTTCCCTGTGTGCCCTGTGGCAGTATGTCTGTGACCTGAGCGTCCTCAAACGTCTCATGTGTTCTCAATGTTTCTATTGTGCCGATACACCACCCCAATCTTGTGTCCTGACTGTATATGACCGAGTCACAACCTCTTCCAAGACAGTAGCCTTTCTATCCCATGAACCCGGACCTCAAATTCTAACCATATTCTGAGCTGCCAATGATGTACTGAGCTGTCCGTACCACCCTTTTGTAGCGCTTTGTGGTCAAGGGCGGGTCATTTGCCACACCAAGCGGTGGTGCAGCCAGTCAAGATGCTCTCGATGGTGCAGCTGTATATATTTTGAGTTTCTGAGGGCGCATGCCAAATATTTTCAACCTCTTGTGGTGGTAAGAGGCACTGCCGTGCCCTCTTCACGACAGTGCAGGTGTGTGTGGACCATGTTAAGTCCTTAGTGATGTGAACTCCAAGGACCTTAAAAGCTCTCGACTCCACAACAGCCCCGTCGAAGTCGATGGGGGTGTGCTCTACCCTCTTTCTCCTATAGTCCACGACCAGTTCCTTGGTCTTACTGACGTTGATGGATAGGTGTTCCAGGCACCACACTGCTAGGTTTCTGACCTCCTCCCTGTAGGCTGACTCATCGCCATCAGGCCTACCACTGTCATGTCATCAGCAAACTTGATGATGGTGTTGTAGTTGTGAGTGGCCACACAGTTGGTGTTGATGATGGCGTTGATGAACTGTAGTCTATGAAAATAATTCTCACATAGTTATTACCCCTCTTTTCCAGGTGGGAGAGGGCAGTGTGAAGATCATTTGAGATTGTGTCATCTGTGGATCTGTTGGGGCGGTATGCAAATTGGAGTGGGTCTCTTGTGTCTGGGATGATGGTGTTGATGTGTGTCATTACCATCCTTTCAAGGCACTTCTTAATTACAGATGTGAGTGCTACTGGGCGATAGTCATTTAGGCAGGTTACCTTGGAGCTCTTGGGAACAGGGACAATGGTGGTCAGCTTAAAACATATTGGTATTACAGACTGGGACAGGATAGATTTCAAATGTCTGTGAAGACACTTGCCAGCTGGTCTGCGCATGTTTGGAGAACGTGCCCTGGTATTCCGTCTGGCCCTATGATGGTTAACCTGTTTAAACGTTTTACTCACATCGGCCACGAAGAGCGAGATCACACAGTCTTCTGGAAAAACAGGGGCTTTCATGCAAGGTACAGTGTTATATTCCTCGAAGCGAGCATAAAAGGCATTTAGCTCGTTTGGGACTTCTGCATCCCTGGGCAACTCATGGTTGGGTTTCCCTTTATAATCTGTTCTTGTCTGCAAGCCCTGCCACATACGACGAAAGTTGGAGCCGGTTTAGTATGATTCCACCTTCCACCTATATGGTCCATTTGGGTGTTTGATGTCTTGTCGGAGGTCGTAGCAGGTTTTCTTGTATGCGTCCATGTTCTGTCCTTGTAAACAGTAGCTCTAGCCTTTAACCCAGCGCGGATATTGCCTGTAATCCATGGTTTTTGGTTTGTATATGTTCTTTTAGTCACTGTGGGGACAACATTGTCTATACACTTATTGATGAAGCCCATGACTATTGTGGTAAACTCCTCAATGCTATCGGTTTATTCCCGGAACATATCCCAGTCTGTTCAAGAAAAACAGTCCTGTAGCCTCGCTTCTTCTTTTTCCGACCACTTCTGTATTGAGCGCATCACTAGTACTTCCTGTTTGAGTTTTTGTTTGTTAACAGGAAGCAAGAGAATAGATGGTCAGATTTGCCTAAAGAAAGATGGGGCAGGCCCTTGTGTGCGTTTCTGTGTGTAAAATAAAAGTACAGTTTTAGCACCCATAGTGGCACATGAGATGTGATGGTAAAAGTGAGGTAGGACAGTTTTAAGTCTCCCCACATTAAAGTCTTGTTTGTTTATTGCCCCATACAGTTCGTTGAGTGCTAGCCTTGGGGAGAGATGTAGACAACAGTGATAATTACAGAGGAGAACTTTCTTGGTATATAAAAGGTTCTGCAGCTTCCCATGAGGTATTCTATATCAGGTGAAGAAAAGCTAGAGATTTCCTTCACACTTGAAGCAGCACACCATTTGATATTCATGAAAATGCACACTCCACCTCCTTTCAACTTCTCCAAAGCCGCTGTACGATCCTGCCACTGCATGGAGAATCCACTGCATGGAGAATCCACCGAGCACTACATACATAGCGTCAACATCCAGCCACGTTTCGGTAAGAGATATAATATGCAGCTTTTCATGTCTCTCTGATAGGAGACTCTCGAACAAAGCTCATCCATCTTATTCTCGAGTGACTGGACATTTGCCAATAGAACGGAGGGAAGCACCACTCGGTTTTCTCTTTGCCTCAATTTCACCAGGACTCCACCTTGTCTCCCGCGTCTACGCCTGCAGCGGTTTGGTAGCCCCTGAAACAAAATAACAGGGAATGAACAGTTGAGTCGGAGTCTAAGTCATGTTTGAAGTCAAAATCGAGCAGTCATATGTTATAATAGCACGAAAAAGGAAAGATAAATACGATAAAAGTCACTACATAGCAAAGTTGGTTTGGAACTCGTAAGATGCCACCCTTGTGTGTGTGTGTGTGTGGGTGGGTGCACGCCTTAATGTGTGTCTTCTTTCTCTTGATCTAAAATATTTTATATGATTCAAGTATTATAATACTTGTTTGAGAATAACCCAAAAATATTTTCTATTGACTTAAGCTTTGTTTTTGTTTTTCAAAGACCAGGACTTAGAAGATGTTAGAAGAAAATGTAATTGTTATTGACATGTTTAGAGTTTATTTTGAGCTCAATCAAATGTTGGTTCACCAACAGTTCCTCAAACTAATACTAAAAAAAGTTACCAGTTGCAGAAATGACAAATGGTGCCATTCCAATTAGATATCATTATTGTATAATTAATACTCAAACCAATCATTAAAAAGTAATTTCCAAAGAAAAGAGGGAGAGAGGGGAACATGTATGTATTATCCTAATTAAGGAATGATTGACATGAGGGAATGCATGGGTGCTGCTGATGGCTCTTTTGTCAGAGCTAACAGGGTGCCCTGTGGGACCTAAAACACAGGCAGATGGCCCAGACTCACACACCTGGCTTTAACTGTGAAGCTGTGTGTGTGTGTGTGTGTGTGTGTGTGTGTGTGTGTGTGTGTGTGTGTGTGTGTGTGTGTGTGTGTGTGTGTGTGTGTGTGTGTAAGGATGATGGAGACGATGGATGAGGGACAACAATGGGTGGACACTGGAGGATGAAGGTGAGGAGGTACCGGTGAAGGTACCATACTGGAAATGCCACACTATGTCTAACAATTTTTTAGATTTACTATAGAGACAGTCTATTATCAGAGGTATAAAGAAAAGCATTTAGGGATGGATAGGACACACTAAACTGTCAAGCAGTCCCACGGGGGAGACGAGGAGTGATAGTTACGGTGGGGTTAAACCAGTTGGGAGGGTGTAGTGTGTGTGTGTGTGGTAGATCACAAGTCCGTTTGGATCTGGTTAGAATTTGAATGGAGCCATGTGGTGCTGGGTCACACCCCCAGTGCTGTTGCTGGGATACACGACTCTGAACTCAGAGAGGGGCGGGAACTGAATACTCCATCTTCCTCACCCTTCCTCTACCCTTCCCCCACTTCACCCTCTCCTATCACTCCTCTTCTCCCCCGTGGGACTGCTTGAAGGTTTAGTATGTCCTATCCATCCCTAAATGCTTTAATATATACCTCTGATAATAGACTGTCTGCTATCTCCACACTCTCTCTCCGTCTGTCTCTATCGCTACACTGTAAATCTTTTCCCTGTAAATTTACAGCATTATACTTGCAACACAGTGGCCAGCTTAATGCTGTAATTTTGCTTTACAGCAGAGATGCTGTCATATGTTTTACAGAACTCTTTAACTTACTGTAAAGACATATTACAGCATCCTTACTGTACATTTACAGGATGCAGTAATGTTTTACAGTAAGGAAAATAGTACTGTAAAGCAAATTACAGTATTAAGCTGGCAACTGTGGTGCCAGGATAATGCTGAAAATATACAGTGAAATTCTACCTGAAATCTAAATGTAAGAAAAACAATACGTTTGTACATAAAATAAATGTATTCAAATTGGTAACAACATTAAAAACGAATGAACAACATAATTGACGATAGAAGTAATAAGAAGTTGACACATATGTAACCAAATTAGAGAATCATCACAACACTAATGTAAAAACGATATTGTGTGCGTGTGGGCTGTGCGTGTGGGCTGTGGGGGAAAGAGAGGGAGACGGAGTTAAAATTGGGATTGGGTACAATCTTAGCTTTTTCGATTCCGAGCTCCAATTTGCAGGATTAAGTGAAATAAAACAAGAAAAATGGTAATAAGAAAAATAGAAATAGTACTATATACATAATAACAACTGTAGCAGTGATGAATAAATAAATGTCCATAGGGGTGGACATTGACCATAGGTGGAGCAGCAGGCAGACTAAATTACCATTGAGGGGTGTGGAGACAAAGTGAAATAAAACAATACAAATAATAACACAAAAATAGGTAGTGGTGGCAATTCAGCAGCCTGATGGTCTGGGGGTATAACTAATTGGCAAGTCTTCCACTTTTCACCGTAATGCTCCTGTGCCAAACGCGTCTGAGTAATGGAAACGGGGAGAAGATGGCTCAGATGGCTGAGGTCCCTGATGTTCTTCTTGGCCTTCCTGCGACACCTGGTGTTGTAGGTGTCCTGGAGGGCATGCAGTGTGTGCCCAACGTCGCTTTCGGCTGCGTGTATCACCCTCTGAAGCAGTTTGCGGTCTGCGTCGGGGGAGTTGTCATACCAGGCTGTGATGGACCGGAGAGCATCCAGGAGAGAGAAGTCACCGCAGCATCAGGTGTCCCTCATGGGGCTCCGTAAAAAAACTCAATTCTCATTTGTCAGTTCTTCTCACCACGAGGACAAGCATAGAAAAAGAAAGAATAGAATGAGAGACAGAGAGCACCAGGGGTGTTACTCTGTTGGTAAAAAGACAGGGGACAAGCGACATATCAAGCTGGTGTCATGTGTATTTGTACTTACCTAACTAGAGGTCTTCATTCAAACTGAGGGAGCTCGTGGAAGAATTGAGCAAGGTAGGGGTTAATAACAAACAGCTGGCTTCCTCTGGGCCACCTTGTCATGCACTTTGTTTCAGCTTCAGCATTCATCATGTTTGGTTGATTCGAACCTACCCCTTGACTTTTTCCACATTTTGCTACGTTACTGCCTTATTCTAAAAGAAATTGTCAGCAATCTACACACAATACCCCATAATTACAAAGTGAAAACAGGTTTTTGGACATTTTAGCAAAATTCTCAAATATAATAAACAGAAATATATTATTTACATACAGTTGAAGTCAGATGTTTACATACACTGTCACAACTTCCACCAAAGGTGGCTCCTCTCCCTGTTCGGGCGGCGGTTGTCGTCACCGGTCTACTAGCTGCCACCGATTCCTTTTTCTTTTCTGTTGGTTTTGTCTTGATTGTTTTTACCTGTACCTTTTTTGTTGTTAATTCGGGGCTATTTAAACTTCCAGGGCCCGCCTGCTTTTGTGCGGGCTTATTCCTCTCTGTCTGTGGTAGATTTTTGTGTTGCTTATACGTATTTTTGCTGTTCGTTATTTTCCCTGGTTTTTGGGTTACTTAACTGTTTATTGGTCATTGTGCCTGTATGTTGGCTAGACCCAGCTGAATAAATATGTCTACATTGAAAGCTTTGCTCTCTGTGCCTGACTCCACACCCACCACTCCTAGCTTTCGTGACATACACCTTAGCGATATACATTTAAACTCAGTATTTCACAATTCCTGACATTTAACCTGTCTAGGATGAGGGTGCCGCTAGCGGCACTCCCCCCCACCCCCACTGAAAAACCAGTGCCGCGAAATTCAAAAAAAATATTTTTTTTAAATATTTAACTTTCACACATTAAAGTCCAATACAGCTAATGAAAGACACAGATCTTGTGAATCCAGCCAACATGTCCGATTTTTAAAATGTTTTACAGGGAAGACACAATATGTAAAGATGTACATCTATTACCTAAAAACACATTAGCATAATCCACCATCTTTTATTTGTCCACCAACACCAGTAGCTATCACCAATTCGGCTAAACTAAGATATTTATAGCCCCTAACCAAGAAAAAAACTCATCAGATGACAGTCTGATAACATATTTATGGTATGGGATAGGTTTTGTTAGAAAAAAGTGCATATTTCAGGTAGATGGCATAGGTTACAATTGCACCCACCGTCACAAATGGACTAGAAAAACTACATTGAGCAACGTGTTTACCTACTTACTAATCATCAAACATTTCGTAAAAATACACAGCATACACTAATCGAAAGACACCGATCCTGTGAATACAGACAATATTTCAGATTTTCTAAGTGTCTTACAGCGAAAACACAATAAATCGTTATATTAGCATAGCACATAGCACATAGCAGCCCAGCATTGATTCTAGCCAAAGTGAGCGATAACGTCAACATCGCCAAAAATATATTAATTTTTTCACTAACCTTCTCAGAATTCTTCAGATGACACTCCTGTAACATCATATTACACAATCCATATAGAGTTTGATCGAAAATGTTTATATTTAGCCACCAAAATCATGGTTAGACAATGTGAAATGTAGCCCAGCTGGTGAGAAAATGTCCGTGCGCCATATTAGACAGTGATCTACTCTTATACATAAATACTCATAAACGTGACTAAAAAATATAGGGTGGACAGGGATTGATAGACAATTTAATTCTTAATACAATCGCGGAATTACATTTTTTAAATTATCCTTACTTTTCAATACAGTTTGCGCCAAGCGAAGCTACGTCAAAAAACATGGCGTCCTAAGCCACTAACATTTTTCGACAGAAACACGATTTATCATAATAAAAATGTCCTACTTTGAGCTGTTCTTCCATCAGTATCTTGGGCAAAGGATCCTTTCTTGGGTCCAATCGTCTTTTGGTGGAAAGCTGTCCTCTTGCCATGTGGAAATGCCAACTGCGTTCGGGATGAACTGGAAGCGTGCCCAGCAATTCACAGCGTTTCAGAAAAAAATGTCCCAAAATCGCACTAAACGGATATAAATTGCTATAAAACGCTTTAAATGAACTACCTTATGATGTTTTTAACTCCCATAACGAGTAGAAACATGACCCGAGTAATATTACTCCCTCCACTAATGCTTGGAACAGGTGCGGGTCGGTGTCCTCTAGGCGCATGACGCAGCTCCAAAAGAGTGACTAGCCTCAGGGTTTTTTAATTTGCAGTGCCTGTGAACGCGCAATCGACCCCATTCAAATCGTCATCACGTAAAGGCATCCAGGGGAAGACGTAAGCAGTGTCCGTATACTCATAGCAATAACAGTGCCCTTTTAACTGACTCCAGATCAGGGGCCAAAATTTCTGAAATCTGACTCCATGTCAGGGAAATTGCTGTAGAATGACTTCTGTTCCACTTAGAGACAAAATTTCAACTCCTATAGAAACTATAGACTATTTGCAATCCAATAATAATAATAATATGCATATTGTACGATCAAGAATTTTGTGGGAAGCCGTTTCAAAAATTACACGATTAGCATAAATAGTGACAACAGCGCCCCCATCCTCAACAGGTTAATCCGGGGAAATATTCCCTGTTTTAGGTCAGTTAGGACAACCACTTTATTTTAAGAATGTGAAATGTCAGAACAATAATAGAGAGAATTATTTATTTCATCACATTCCCAGTGGGTCAGAAGTTTACATACACTCAATTAGTATTTGGTTGCATTGCATTTAAATTGTTTAACTTGGTTCTGTCACGATCGTCTTCTGGTGAAAGAGTGGACCAAGTCGCAGCGTGATATGAATACATCTTCCCTTTTATTTATAACGAAGATGAACACGAAACGAAACACTTTTACAAACTATACAAAACAACAAACGACCGTGAAGCTACAAAACGAAAGTGCACACACAAGCTACTAACGTTTAGACATAGACAATTACCCACAATCACCTAACGCCCATGGCTGCCTTAAATATGGCTCCCAATCAGAGACAACAATAAACAGCTGTCTCTGATTGAGAACCAAACCAGGCAACCATAGACTTTCCTAAACCTCTATACTGAACACAACCCCATACACTATACACAACCCCCTAAACAATACACACACCCTAAACTAGACAAAACACACAAACATCCCCCATGTCACACCCTGACTTAACTTCTCTAGGATAGGGTGCAGAGTTTTCACTTAGGGAAAAATAGCGTGCGCAATTTCAACTTTGTGCTACTCATCCCCAGAATATAAGATATGCATATAATTAGTAGATTTGGATAGAAAACACTCTGAAGTTTCTAAAACTGTTTGAATCATATCTGTAAGTATAACAGAACTTATATAGCAGTCAAAACCCTGAGGACTAACTTTTTTATTGTTACTTCCTCTATGTTCAATGGATTGTTTTGGGCAAACCAGAATTCTAATCAGTAAATGTGCAGTTTCTACTGCTTCCACTGGATGTCGCCATTGTATGGAAAATGGTTAAGGTTTTTTCTTAGTGAGGTGAAAAAGATATTGACCCGGAAGTGGAGTGACGTCGTTTGTTTATGTTTGAGATTTGGGCAAGACATGAAATGTTCCGTGAGTTTGTTGATATCCTGTATTGAAAACAGATTGACCTGTCTTCAATTTGATCGATTATTAACGCTTACAAATACCTTAAGCTGTATTACAAAAGTACTTTGAAATGTTTTGGCAAAGTTTAGAGGTAATTTTTTTTAGATATTGTGTCGTGATTTTGTTCAAATTGAACGCTGTTTTTCCTGGTACAACGGCGCCAAATAAATGGACAATTTGGATATATATGGATGGAATTAATCGAACAAAAGGACCATTTGTGATGTTTATGGGACATGTTGGAGTGCCAACAAAAGAATCTCGTCAAAGGTAATGCATGTTTTATATTTTATATTAGCGTTTTGAGTAGCGCTAGCATGTAGCAAGTAGCGCTAGCAATAGGCTACACTCTCTTGTTTACATTGGGCTATCATCAGATAATAGCATCTTATGCTTTCGCCGAAAAGCCTTTTTGAAATCTGACATGTTGGCTGGATTCACAACGAGTGTAGCTTTAATTTGATATCTTATATGTGTGATTTAATCAAGTTTAATTTTATATAATTTTTTTGAATTTGGCGCTCTACATTTTGACATGGCTGTTGGGACGCAAGCGTCCCATCTATCCCAGAGAGGTTAACTAAACTAATAAAGAAAATCAATATAACAGAGGCCAGGGTGTGACAGGTTCAAACGTTTCGGGTAGCCTTCCACAAGCTTCCCACAATACGTTGGGTGAATTTTGGCCCATTCCTCCTGCCAGAGCTGGAGTAACTGAGTCAGGTTTGTAGGCCTCCTTGCTCGCACACGCTTTTTCAGTTATGCCCACAAATTTTCTATGGGATTGAGGTCAGGGCTTTGTGATGGCCACTCCAATACCTTGACTTTGTTGTCCTTAAGCCATTTTGCCACAACTTTGGAAGTATGCTTGGGGTCATTATCCATTTGGAAGACCCATTTGCGACCAAGCTTTAACTTCCTGACTGATGTCTTGAGATGTTGCTTCAATACATCCACATAATTGTATTGCCTCATGGTGAGACCAGAGGATATTTCTCCAAAAAGTACAATCTTTGTCCCAATGTGCAGTTCCAAACCGTAGTCTGGCTTTTTTATGAAGGTTTTGGAGCAGTGGCTTCTTCCTTGCCGAGCGGCCTTTCAGGTTATGTTGATATTGGACTCTTTATTGTGGATATAGATACTTTTGTACCTGTTTCCTCCAGCATCTTCACAAGGTCCTTTGCTGTTGTTCTGGGATTGATTTGCACTTTTAGCACCAAAGTACGTTCATCTAGGAGACAGAACACGTCTCCTTCCTGAGCGGTATGGCGGCTGCGTGATCCCATGGTGTTTATACTTGTGTACTATTGTTTGTACAGATGAACGTGGTACCTTCAGGCGTTTGGAAATTCCTCCCAAGGATGAACCAGACTTGTGGAGGTCTACAATTTTTTTTCTGAGGTCTTAGCTGATTTATTTTGATTTTCCCATAAAGTCAAGCAAAGAGGCACTGAGTTTGAAGGTAGGCCTGGAAATATATCCACAGGTACACCTCCAATTGACTCAAATTATGTCAATTTGCCTAACAGAAGCTTCTAAAGCCATGACATCATTTTCGGGAATTTTCCAAGCGGTTTAAAGGCACAGTCAACTTAGTGTAAGTAAACTTCTGAACCACTGAAATTGTGATACAGTGAATTATAAGTGAAATAATCTGTCTTTAAACAATTGTTGGAAAAATGTATTGTGTCATGCACAAAGTAGATGTCATAACCGACTTGCCAAAACTATAGTTTGTTAACCTGTCTAGGATCAGCGTGGCGCTAGCGGCACCCCCCCCCCCCCCCCACTGAAAAACCAGTGCCGCGAAATTCAAAAAAAATATTTTTTTAAAATATTTAACTTTCACACATTAAAGTCCAATACAGCTAATGAAAGACACAGATCTTATGAATCCAGTCAACATTTCCGATTTTTAAAATGTTTTACAGGGAAGACACAATATGTAAAGATGTACATCTATTACCTAAAAACACATTAGCATAATCCACCATCTTTTATTTGTCCACCAACACCAGTAGCCATCACCAATTCGGCTAAACTAAGATATTTATAGCCCCTAACCAACAAAAAAACTCATTAGATGACAGTCTGATAACATATTTATGGTATGGGATAGGTTTTGTTAGAAAAAAGTGCATATTTCAGGTATATGGCATAGTTTACAATTGCACCCACCATCACAAATGGACTAGAATAATTACAATGAGCAACGTGTTTACCTAACTACTAATCATCAAACATTTCGTAAAAATACACAGCATACACGAATCGAAAGACACAGATCCTGTGAATACAGACAATATTTCAGATTTTCTAAGTGTCTTACAGCGAAAACACAATAAATCGTTATATTAGCTTAGCACATAGCAATTAGCAGCCCAGCATTGATTCTAGCCAAAGTGAGCGATAAAAGTCAACATCGCCAAAAGATATAAATTTTTTCACTAACCTTCTCAGAATTCTTCCGATGACACTCCTGTAACATCACATTACAACATGCATATACAGTTTGATCGAAAATGTTTATATTTAGCCACCAAAATCATGGTTAGACAATGTGAAATGTAGACAAGCTGGTAAAGAAAACGTCCTTGCGCCACTTAGACAGTGATCTACTCTTATACATAAATACTCATAAACGTGACTAAAAAATATAGGGTGGACAGGGATTGATAGACAATTTAATTCTTAATACAATTGCGTTATTACATTTTTTAATTTATCCTTACTTTTCAATACAGTTTGCGCCAAGCGAAGCTACGTCAAAAAACATGGCGTCCTAAGCCACTAAAATGTTTCGACAGAAACACGATTTATCATAATAAAAATGTCCTACCTTGAGCTGTTCTTCCATCAGTATCTTGGGCAAAGGATCCTTTCTTGGGAGAAATCGTCTTTTGGTGGAAAGCTGTCCTCTTGCCATGTGGAAATGTCAACTGAGTTCGGGATGAACTGAAAAGCATGCCCAACTTTTCACATCGTTGCAAAAATAAATGTCCCAAAATCGCACTAAACGGATATAAATTGCTATAAAACGCTTTAAATTAACTACTTTATGATGTTTGTAACTCCTATAACGAGTGAAAAGATGACCGGAGAAATATAACAGGCTAAACTAACGCTTGGAACAGGAGAGGGTCGGTGTCTTCCACGCGCGTTACGCAGCTCCCAAAGAATGACTAGCTTCAGAGTTTTTTCATTTGTAGGGCCTGTGAACGCGCAATCGAGCCCGTTGGAATCGTCATCACGTAAAGGCATCCAGGGGAAGACGTAAGAAGTGTCCGTATAGTCATAGCAACGACAGTGCCCTTTTAACTGACTTCAGAAAAGTGGCCAACATTTCTCAAATCTGACTCCATGTCAGGGAAATTGCTGTAGAATGGGCTCTGTTCCACTTAGAGACAAAATTTCAACTCCTATAGAAACTATAGACTGTTTTCTATCCAATAATAATAATAATATGCATATTGTACGATCAAGGATTTTGTGGGAAGCCGTTTAAAAAATTAGCCAAATTAGCATAAATAGTCTAAACAGCGCCCCCATCCCCAACAGGTTAACAAGACATTTGTGGAGTGGTTGAAAAACGAGTTTTAATGACTCCAACCTAAGTGTATGTAAACTTCCGACTTAAACTGTAAGTCTTAAGACCCTTTGCTAATAGACTCGAAATTGTGCTCAGGTGCATCCTGTTTCCTTTGATCATCCCTGAGATGTTTCTACAACTTGATTGGAGTCTGCCTGTAGTAAATTCAATTAATTGGACATGATTTGGAAAGATACACACCAGTCTATATAAGGTCCCACGGTTGACAGTGCATGTCAGAGCAAAAACCAAGCCATGAGGTCTAAGAAATTGTCCATAGAGCTCTGAGACAGTATTGTGTATATTCACAGATCTGGGGAAGGGTACCAAAACATCTCTGCAGCATTGATGGTCCCCAAGCACACAGTGGCCTCCATAATTCTGAAATGGAAGACGTTTGGATCCACCTAGACTCTTCCTAGAGCTGGCCGCCCAGCCAAACTGAGCAATTGGGGGAGAAGGGCCTTGGTCAGGTAGGAGACCAAGAACCCAATGGTCACTCTGACAGAGCTCTAGAGTTCCTGAGTGGCGATGGGAGAACCTTCCAGGAGGACAACCATCTTTGCAGCACGCCACCAATCAGACCTTTATGATTGTGTTTAGACGGCAAACAAGAACGAGAAACAAGATTTTCTGGTCTGATGAAGCCAAGATTGAACTATTTGGTGTGAATGCCAAGTGTCACGCCTGGAGGAAGCCTGGCACCATTCCTTCGGTGAAGCATGGTGGTGGCAGCATCATGCTGTGCGGGTGTTTTTCAGAGGAAGGGACTGGGAGATTAGTCAGGATTGAGGCAAAGATAAAGGGAGCAAAGTACAGAGAGATCCTTGATATAAAACTGCTCCAGAGCGCTCAGGACCTCAGACTTGGGCAAAGGTTCCCCTTCCAACAGGACAACGATCCTAGCACACAGCCAAGAAAACGCAGGAGTGGCTTCAGGACAAGTCTCTAAATAGCTTTTATTGGTCCAGTCAGAACCCGGACTGGAACCTGATCTAACATCTCTGGAGAGACCTGAAAATAGCTGTGCAATAACGCTCCCCATCGAACCTGACAGGATCTGCAGAGAAGAATGGGGGAAACTCCCCAAATACAGGTGTGCCAAGCTTGTAGCATCATACCCAAGAAGACTTAAGGCTGTAATTGCTGCCAAAGGTGCTTCAATAAAGTACTGAGTAAAGGGTCTAAATAAGGGTCATTTAATCAATTTTAGAATAAGGCTGTAACCTAACAAAATTTGGAAAAGGTCAAGGGGTCTGAATACTTTCTGAAGGCACTGTATATCCAATATAGTTTATGAAATCAATTGAGGCAATGAACAAATACAAATAAGACAGATAGATACATCTACTTCAATCCCTAGCAAACTTATACAACATTGCTATAGCCTACACAGTGTCACAGATTATTTTACCAGACTCACAACATTTTTCTTTCTAGCTGGTCCATCAAATCTTTGGAACTACTGGTAAAGTGAACAGGTTTAGCTAAAACTTTAACATTATGGAACAATGTTTTTTTATTAAACAAATGCTTAGCGGGAGAGGCAATATGGACAATCCTGGCCAACAAAACTATTATTTATACTATTATTCGCATCCGCTACAAGACCATGGTGCTTGCCTACGGAGCTGTGAGGGGAACGGCACCTCCGTACCTTCAGGCTCTGATCAGGCCCTACACCCAAACAAGGGCACTGCGTTCATCCACCTCTGGCCTGCTCGCCTCCCTACCTCTGAGGAAGTACAGTTCCTGCTCAGCCCAGTCAAAACTGTTCGCTGCTCTGGCACCCCAATGGTGGAACAAACTCCCTCACGACGCCAGGTCAGCGGAGTCAATCACCACCTTCCGGAGACACCTGAAACCCCACCTCTTTAAGGAATACCTAGGATAGGATAAAGTAATCCTTCTAACCCCCCCCCCCCTAACCCCCCCCCCCTTAAAAGAGTTAGATGCACTATTGTAAAGTGGTTGTTCCACTGGATATCATAAGGTGAATGCACCAATTTGTAAGTCGCTCTGGATAAGAGCGTCTGCTAAATGACTTAAATGTAAATGTAAATGTAATTTATGTTGCGCAGATGAGAGCCAAGTGAACCGAATCACACAGCTAAGGAGGATACTTTACCAGTGTCTTTGCCATTTATGCTCTCCCCATTGAGTAGAATATTTCCCGGTGACATCTAGATGCCTACCAATATTAGTTATTACCTGTGTAGACTGCTATCTTACTTGAAATACTGTATAATCCTGGGAGGGGAAAATTTGCCACGTTACTAGTTTCCACCGCTGACACTGTGTTAGGCTACAGCTGATCAGTGGCACTGCACCTTAGGTCGGCAGGCACCTCGATACAATATGATGCACTGGTCACTCGCATCAGCTTTAGCGGCTTGCGAGTATGGCCCACAATGCGGTTTACGTGTAACATGCAACCTGTCATTTTGAAAAGATATGGGTTATCTTTTGAACTGTCCAAAACAAGCCATTTTCTCTGTAGTAAGGGTGGAAACATAATGTTCACAAATCTGCACTCAGTGTATTCTCTATGGCACTCAGAGGCTTGCGATACAGCCTATAATCACAATATTCTCTGATGTTTTTCTAGGTCTCACAGTTAGATATTTACGAGCAATTTAGAGCAGACCAAATGGCTTTTGTCAATTTGAGCTAGCTAGCTAGCTAGCAAACATTATCTAGCTATCTAGGAAACATGCAGTAATTCAATGTTGGCTAGCCATAAAAATGCTTATAAACAAGCCAAGGTACCTACAGCAGCTGCTAAAAATATTCTTCCACTTCACAGCTGCTTCAGGAAGATATTACCTAAAACAGTCTGAGCTCATGTGTCGCACCCGACAGCATGAGGTTGGCGCCTGAAATGGATCATTTGAATCTACAGTAGGCCAGTGGAGGCTCCTCAGAGGAGGAAGGGGAGGACCATCCTCCTAACTGAATTTCATTAAAAAATATATCGTTTTTTTGCCCGGTCACAGACAGCAGTTGTGTTCCACAAGCGAAGGGAAAAGGTGAGAAGAGGCGAGCGTGTGGATAGCAAAGTGGATAGCATATTATAGCAAAGTCAGAATGCTGTTTTTATATGTCTGCTACAAATGTGAATTAAGCGTGTGATCATGGGTGTATTCATTCTGCCAATTCTGTTGAAAAACATTTCTTAAACGGAAACAAATGGAAAGAAACGGGGAAAAACATACCCTAATTTGTCCAATGGAAACTTTAATTTGCAACTGTTGGACTAATAATTACAACCTAGATCAGCTATATGCAGGCAAGAGTGTACAAGGTGGAATTGAATGTGTAAATGTCTATCACTTTGATTACTCAATTTTCTCTACCTGTGCTCCTACGTTATATGATGGGTACAGGGAAAATTTGAGTATCATGTAGTAGCATAAACCTATCGATGTTACATTGAGCTAGGTGAATGGAATATGAATGACAGTCATCCAATATGCTGTAATAGACATTAGGCCTTGCTCATTAAAAAAATGACGGCACCGACCGCTACTGCTGTAGGCATAAGCTGTGACTGTAAATAAATACAAAACGTTAAACTAAGTTTTACAGGAGGCTTCCAAATTACAGTTAATAACAGTGTTTTTCAGCATTTTATCCATAATGCAGTGCAATGCTGTTAAACACAGATATGGTATTATACTGTGTATCCTACAGTGTTTTACTGTTGAAATTACAGAAAAGTCTTACAGTGTATCTCTCTTGTGTGCTTCTGTTTTGTGACATTGTTTGATCATTGTTATTTTGTGTTGCCAGGACTGTGTTATGTTATTTTGTGTTGCCAAGGCCTTGATGTTGTGTTTGAGTGTATGTCCTAAGGCCTGTGTGCCGTGGGTTTGAAGCCAGACCACTGCTTATTACTGACCTCTTCAGGTCCTTCTCATTGTCTGAAGGTTGCAACCCATGTAGCTTGTAATGAGAGATATCCTCCTGATTGATGTGCACTTTCATGTTTAGTTAGTGGTCATGGCTAGGGACTGTCATTGTCATTGCTGGGACTGAAGGACTCTGTTTGTCCTGGGTTTAGGACCAATTACACTAATGAATAGGAGACTATAAGATCTACAGATACCAGAATTTGTTTTTTAAAGATGACGAAAGATGAAAACACCAAAAGCATTTCTCAGGAGAAGTGGAAACCATCTGGACATTTAGACTGATTTAGTACATTACGACCACCATCTGCTGTTGCTGCCACTCGGGTGTAAAATACTTAATAAAAAATACTTTAAAGTACTACTGAATTAGTTTTTTGGGGTATCTGTACTTTCCTTTACTATTTATATTTTGTCAACTTTTACTTTTACTCCACTACATTCCTAAAGAAAATAATGTACTTTCTACTCCATACATTTTCCCTGACACCCAAAAGTACTCGTTGCATTTTAATGCTTAGCAGCACAGGAAAGTGGTCTAATTCACGCACTTAGAGAAAATTCCTGGTCATCCCTACTGCAAGTCAGTTTTACTTGCCTAGTTAAAAAGAGGTTAAATAAAACATTATAAAACAAACACCCAAGAAGACTCGAGACCGTAATCGCTGCCAAAGGTGCATCAACAAAGTGTTGAGTAAAGGGCCTGAATACTTATGTAAATGTAAAATTTGGGGGTTTGATTTTTTTATTTGTCATAATGGGTATTATGTGTGGAATGATGAGGGGGAAAAAAAATTAAAATCCATTTTAGAATAAGGCCGTAACGTTACAACATTTGGAAAACGTCAAGGGGTCTGAATACTTTCTGAATCCCCTGTATGGCTTTGCTTCTGAGTGTGTGTGTATGCATAGTATGTATGTATGTGTGTGTGGGGGCTTAGGAGTGAAGATGTTATCCCCTGGTCATTCATCAAGGCGGTGACACTCTCTCCCCTGCGCTCTTGCTTGCACAGGCAATGTTTTATAAAACAATAACACGTCAGCATGCGCCCACCAACCATCCATTACCCTCCTCTCTCACCCTACGGTTTACAGTATGTGCTAGAGCTGTGTGGATATCATCCTGTGTGTATGTGTGTGTTTGTGTGTATGTGTGTCTCTCCTGCCCAATCATTGGCTGATTATGATTCTGGAGTGTGTGGAGGTGACCGGTACATCTGGCTCCTGCAAGGCATGCAGCTGGTGTAATCTCTGTCCTTCTTGTATTTTTTCTCTGGACTCTCTGCATGCTCTCTCAACTCTCTGTTGTTGTCTCTGATCTTGCTGATACAACCCGGTGCACTGAAGTCCAAAACGGTTCAGTATAGGTTTATGGATTTAGGTTTCTAGCGCTGTAATAGTAGTGCTGTAATGGTAGATAATAAAACCTGTAAAGCCATCTGCAGAAGAGCAGGGAGGAAGAGGAGAAAAGGGAGCAGAGGCTCAGGAGAAGAGATGATTTATGGATACTAAACGGGAGGGTGAAGGTGTTGAGCGTTAGCGGGAGAATGTCTTGGTGTTAAGACACACAGTAAAGCTGCCCACACAACTCACCTCTCAACCAGCTGACGCACTGGCAGCTTCTGTACACACACACGCACAAACGCATACAGCATACACCCCTGTATACACATATTCATGATATTACAGCAAGGGGAAATAATACTGTAGCAATACTCTCGACAATAAGACTTAAGTACCAGAAACAGGTAGTCATTTGAAAATAGAGACAGGCTCTAAAATCCAAATGGGTATGGTTAATTTCCTAGATGATCCGTATGCATGTTGGCTCTGAGAGAGTGTGACCATTGAAGTTGAGGACGTTATAAGTTATAGAGCTCTTAGACCAGTTTACGAGGACCATTATCACACAGTTAGTCTCAATTTTATGTGCATTTTCTCTGGGCTTGGCTGGAACCATCAATTTAATGCCAACATAAAGTATAGTTTGATAGCAGTGAATCACAGTGACCACTCCTTTGGCACACTGAGACTATCCTTTGGTTTAGAGCTAAAGTCACAGAGAAGAGAAGAGAAGAGTAAAGGAGAGAGAGAGAGAGAGGTAGAGAGAGGTAGAGGTAGTTTATCATTTGAAACATTTGTGTCTTTAATGCTAACTGAGTGTGTTGTTGTCAAACCATGATTTTTCTAGCCTGAGTTATAATACTCTACACCGACATTCATTTTTTCACATCGTGAATTTGACCAAATTCTTTATTAATTGTGTATTTGGTGTAGACTTACCTTGTCCTGACGCTTCATAGCTGTGTGGTTCTCTCTCAGACAAGTTGGAATTCCCCGTCAAGTGGAGAGACACGGAGGCCTAGCTAGCCTGGAGCCTCAAATGGAGACAGGAGCTGTGGTTATTTTGCTTTATTCCGGGACAATGTGGACCACCCTTACTTTCAATGTACTGTGGTTACTCTTAGCAAACAAGTAGCGACCCACTCAACCTACTGGGGAATCTACGCCCACCTCCTTTTTCTTTCTCTTCTACCCCAGTAGCCAGACTCCGCTCTGGCCTGGTGGAAGTGTCAAAGCCGTGTCGGCTCTCCATATCTGACTGCCCGGTACTCTGCAGGTATCCCTCCCCAAAGGGGTCTCCCCCTTCCCTGGAGAATGGAGTTAATACGATACTCCTGGATGACACGGTGGATGTTCCTGTTCTCGATCCTACCAACCAGCCATGGAGATATGTCACTCGAGCCCTCTGGCAATGGGGGCCTCCTCGGAGATGTCAATCCCGGACCGGACACAGACAACAAACAGCTTCGCTGCCCTGGATCCAGTGGTTCCGGCACCTTCTTCTCTGGGGGCTTCCAATTCGAGATTGGATCTGGAGGTACCTGTTTCTTCGTCCTCTGTTCTGTCTCCCTCTCCAGGGGCTTATACCTCGGTTTCAGATCCTCAGAACTCCCACCCTCATCAGATTATCTGAGACTCCAGCCCATTCATCATCCACGATGGATACTACAGCTGGCTCCAGGCCATCGGGCTCTACGGTCTTTCTGTTCTCGATGGGTTTGTGATACCACTCAAGGCGAAAGAATGGCCGGACCTCCTCAGCCATTGCACCAGCCGTCGTCATCAGCAGTTTGATGGTAAGAAACATCTTGGTTCCCTGGGCAAAAACCCTGTGCTATCCTGGAGCATCAGTACGGGACATTACAAGGCTGCTTCCAACCTTTCTACGGCAGGTGCCGGGAGCTGACACTGTTATAGTCCATGTAGGGTCAAACAACATTAGGAGGGCTAGCTCTGAACTTCTAAAAATGTATTTTAAAGAACTGATTCTAGCACTGAAATATTCCAAAAAGCAGACAATAATTTCTATCATTGGGCCGCGGGTGTGACAGATTTAGCAGACTACTGGCATTACACACAAATATTACTGTAACTCTGTTGGAATCACTTTTAAAGACATTCTTGAAACAGAAGATGCTCTACAAGAATGACTGAGTCCATCCAGATCATCTTGGCTCCTGGACTCTGTCCATGCATTTCAAGAATGCATTGAGACAATGACTTATCAACAACCCAAGCCCAGCTCAGATAATCCCTACCATTGTGTCACTGAGTTGTCATGATGCTGCAGAAAATGTACACTATCGCAGGAGCATTGGCAGACACAATGGAAGTAACCTAATTTATGTCCCTCTAACTGCCTTGAATGCCTCTGTTTATCCTACATCTACTGTATGCAGTAATCATGTGCCTATGAACCAGAGTTATACTGTTAGCACAGAGGCGGTGTGCCCCAGTTGGAAGTCCACTGTGTGCAGCATACCCTGCGCTATCAGCAGGTTCATGAAATCAATAACTTGCTGGTAACAGATGACATTCATAACCCTAAACCTAACTCTGACTATCTCTGAAACGCACTTAGATAATAACTTTGATGATATAGTAGTAGCAATACAGAGTTATAACATCGAAAGAAAAGACAATGGGGGCGGTGTTGCGGCCTATGTTCAAAACCACTTTCCTGTAAAGCTTAGAGAGGATCTCTTTTTAAATACTTTTGAAGTAATATGGCTACAGGTTCATCTGTGTCACCTGAAACCCATTCTTGTGGGAAGCTGCTATAGACCACCAAGGGCTAACAGTCAGTATCTGGAGATTATGTGTGAAATGCTTGATATTGTTTGTGATGTGAACAGAGAGGTATATTTTGTGGGTGATTTAAATATTGGCTGGCTTTCATCAAGCTGCCCACTCAAGAAAACGCTTCAAACTGAAACCATTGCCTGCAACCTGGTTCAGGTTATCAGTGAACCTACCAGGGTAGTTACAAACAGCACAGGAATTAACTTCTACTTGGTCACAATCCCGAATCCGGGAGCACCCTCGTCAGTAAAAAAGATGACTAGCATAGCCTAGCATAGCGCCACAAGTAAATACTAGCATCTAAATATCATGAAATCACAAGTCCAAGACACCAAATGAAAGATACACATCTTGTGAATCCAGCCATCATTTCCGATTTTTAAAATGTTTTACAGCGAAAACACAATATGTATTTCTATTAGCTAACCACAATAGCAAAAGACTCAACCGCATATTTTCACAATTTTTTTACCGCATAGGTAGCTATCACAAATTCGACCAAATAAAGATATAATTAGTCACTAACCAAGAAACAACTTCATCAGATGACAGTCTTATAACAGATTTATTGTATAGCATATGTTTTGTTCGAAACATTTGCATATTTCAGGTATAAATCATAGTTTTACATTGCAGCTACAATCACAAATATCACCAAAGCAGCTAGAATAACTACAGAGAGCAACGTGAAATACCTAAATACTCATCATAAAACATTTATGAAAAATACATGGTGTACAGCAAATGAAAGACAAACATCTTGTGAATCCAGCCAATATTTCAGATTTTTTAAGTATTTTACAGCAAACACAATATAGCATTATATTAGCTTACTACAATAGCCAACCACACAACCGCATTCATTCACCGCAAAGGTAGCGATAGCGAATAAACCAGCAAAAGATATACATTTATTCACTAACCTTGACAAACTTCATCAGATGACAGTCCTATAACATCATATTACACAATACATATATGTTTTGTTCGAAAATGTGCATATTTAGCGGTACAAATCGTGGTTTTACAATGTGAATACGTAGTCAAAATGCACAAAATTGTCCGGAGAAATCTTGGAGAGTCACCTAATCTAATCAAATAACTCATCATAAACTTTACAAAAAAATACATGTTGTACAGCAAATGAAAGATACACTAGTTCTTAATGCAACCGCTGTGTTAGATTTTTAAAAATAACTTTAGTACGACATACAGCTTACGTTATAGTGAGCCAGCGCCCAAAATAAGGGCAGAAAATATGACTAAACATTTTCAACAGAAATACGAAATAACATCATAAATGGTTCCTACTTTTGATGAGCTTCCATCAGAATGTTGTACAAGTTGTCCTTTGTCCAGAATAATCGTTGTTTGGTTGTAGAATGTCCTCTTCTCCTGTCGAATTAGCAACCAAAGCTAGCCATGTGGCGCAAACGTGCCCAACTTCACATAACGCAAAGAAAAGAAAATGCCGAAAATCGCAATAAACGTTCAATAAACTGATATAACTCGGTTTAAAATAACTACTTTATGATGTTTTTATCACATATATCAAATAAAATCAGAGCCGGAGATATCTAACGTCTATACCGAAAGCTTTTCAGAACGCAACCTGGGGTTCCTTCTCGCACCTTCCAAGACAATGAAAATTCCAGACACGTCATTCCAAAAGCTCTTGTTCGGCCTCAGATCAAGCTAGACACCCCATTCCACCTCTCACTGCCTGTTGACATCTAGTGGAAGGCGTGTGCAGTGCATGTAGATCCATAGATTTCATGCAAATTAATAGGAAGGCCCTGGAACAGAGCCTCGATTTTTCACTTCCTGCAGGAAGTTTGCTGCCAAATGAGTTCTGTTTTAATCACAGATATAATTCAAACGGTTTTAGAAACTAGAAAGTGTTTTATATCCAAAAGTAATAATAATATGCATATTGTACGAACAAGAATTTAGTTTGGCAACGTAACATACTGTATGTTTCCTATGCCAACAAAGCCCATTTGAATTGAATTGAAAGACAGAGAGAAAGGGAAAAAGGTTTGGATATGGAAAATAGAGCATGGCTCAGCTAGGAAGCACCTGGTCTGCCCTGAGAGAGAAGCGCCTTTCTCATTAACCTGTCTAGGATCAGCGTGGCGCTAGCGGCACACCCCCCCCCCCCCCCACTGAAAAACCAGTGCCGCGAAATTCAAAAAAAATATTTTTTTAAAATATTTAACTTTCACACATTAAAGTCCAATACAGCTAATGAAAGACACAGATCTTATGAATCCAGTCAACATTTCCGATTTTTAAAATGTTTTACAGGGAAGACACAATATGTAAAGATGTACATCTATTACCTAAAAACACATTAGCATATTCCACCATCTTTTATTTGTCCACCAACACCAGTAGCCATCACCAATTCGGCTAAACTAAGATATTTATAGCCCCTAACCAACAAAAAAACTCATTAGATGACAGTCTGATAACATATTTATGGTATGGGATAGGTTTTGTTAGAAAAAAGTGCATATTTCAGGTATATGGCATAGTTTACAATTGCACCCACCATCACAAATGGACTAGAATAATTACAATGAGCAACGTGTTTACCTAACTACTAATCATCAAACATTTCGTAAAAATACACAGCATACACGAATCGAAAGACACAGATCCTGTGAATACAGACAATATTTCAGATTTTCTAAGTGTCTTACAGCGAAAACACAATAAATCGTTATATTAGCGTAGCACATAGCACATAGCAGCCCAGCATTGATTCTAGCCAAAGTGAGCGATAAAAGTCAACATCGCCAAAAGATATTAATTTTTTCACTAACCTTCTCAGAATTCTTCCGATGACACTCCTGTAACATCACATTACAACATGCATATACAGTTTGATCGAAAATGTTTATATTTAGCCACCAAAATCATGGTTAGACAATGTGAAATGTAGACAAGCTGGTAAAGAAAACGTCCTTGCGCCACTTAGACAGTGATCTACTCTTATACATAAATACTCATAAACGTGACTAAAAAATATAGGGTGGACAGGGATTGATAGACAATTTAATTCTTAATACAATTGCGTTATTACATTTTTTAATTTATCCTTACTTTTCAATACAGTTTGCGCCAAGCGAAGCTACGTCAAAAAACATGGCGTCCTAAGCCACTAAAATGTTTCGACAGAAACACGATTTATCATAATAAAAATGTCCTACCTTGAGCTGTTCTTCCATCAGTATCTTGGGCAAAGGATCCTTTCTTGGGAGAAATCGTCTTTTGGTGGAAAGCTGTCCTCTTGCCATGTGGAAATGTCAACTACGTTCGGGATGAACTGAAAAGCGTTCCCAACTTTTCACATCGTTGCAAAAATAAATGTCCCAAAATCGCACTAAACGGATATAAATTGCTATAAAACGCTTTAAATTAACTACTTTGTGATGTTTGTAACTCCTATAACGAGTGAAAAGATGACCGGAGAAATATAACAGGCTAAACTAATGCTTGGAACAGGAGAGGGTCGGTGTCTTCCACGCGCGTTACGCAGCAAGAAAAGACTTGCTAGCTAAAGGTTTTTTTCATTTGTAGTGCCTGTGAACGAGCAATCGAGCCCGTTGGAATCGTCATCACGTAAAGGCATCCAGGGGAAGACGTAAGAAGTGTCCGTATAGTCATAGCAACGACAGTGCCCGTTTAAATGACTTCAGAAAAGTGGCCAACGTTTCTCAAATCTGACTCCATGTCAGGGAAATTGCTGTAGAATGGGCTCTGTTCCACTTAGAGACAAAATTTCAACTCCTATAGAAACTATAGACTGTTTTCTATCCAATAATAATAATAATATGCATATTGTACGATCAAGGATTTTGTGGGAAGCCGTTTAAAAAATTAGCCACATTAGCATAAATAGTCTAAACAGCGCCCCCATCCCCAACAGGTTAACACACACACACACACACACACACACACACACACACACACACACACACACACACACACACACACACACACACACACTGCGGGCAGGTTGAGCATGCTGCTTTCTCTGTCCTTGATGAGTGTGTTATTAACAGAGAGGGGAGAAATGGAGGGCCACATGAGTATTCACGTAGCCTGTCATCGCCCCTCTCCCCCGCTCCCTCCTTCTATTCTCTCGCCCTGTCTCGCTCCTGCCTCCCAACCATGTCCTCCTTTCCCAATTCTAAATCTCTGCTTCTCTGCCCATCTATTTATCTCCCCTTTCTCTTCCTCCCTCTGTCGTCCACACCCCACTATTCATACTACAGACCATTTAAATGTCCATCACTGGAGGGTGCAAGGAGGGATAGAGGGAATAAGAAAGAAAAGAAAAAGTAACAACTTGTGAATCTTGTGAATAAGCAGTTGATGCCCTCTATTTCTGATGCCCATTGGATAAAAGTGGACAGATATATGTTTTACTACTGGAAAAGTGCTGGAAAAATGGTGACTTCTTGCTCATGCTTGAAATACTTCCGATCTCTTGGGGCTTATTGTCCGTCCGTCTATCCCTTAATTGTCATGCCCTGATCTGTTTCACCTGTCCTTCGGATTGTCTCCACCCCCTCCAGGTGTCGCTTATTTCCCCCAGTGTATTTATCCCTGTGGTTCCTGTCTCTCTGTGCCAGTTTGTCTTGTATGTTTGTCATGTCAACCAGCGTGTTTTTCCCGTTCTCCCTTTTGCTATTCTCTTTTTGACAGTCTTCCCAGTTTTGACCCCTGCCTGATTCTGGACTACTTTCCCGCCAGCCTGATCATCCTGCCTGCCGTGACCTTGATTCTGCCTGCCCTTCGGTACCTTTTGAACTCTGAACTGGTTTTGACCTTTTGCCTGTCCACGACCATTCTCTTGCCTTACCCTATTGGATTATTAAATATTGTAAGACTCCAACCATCTGCCTCCTGTGTCTGCATCTGGGTCTCGCCTTGTCATGATATTAATAGTGGTCTAATTGTCACCTGGTTAAAAATAGCAGCCACTATGTCCTCTTCATTTGTAACACTTAGCACCTAATTTACTGGCTGAAGTGACTAAGCAGCTTTCAGATAGTCACCCTCCATTCTTCCCTCAGTCTCCCCCTCCTCTCCCCGGTGCAACCCCCATCTCTCCCAGACCCAGGGTGACAGTGGTAAAGGAAAGGTTCCAGAATGGAAAGGGAACCTTAAGAGGGACTCTAGCATACAGTGGATGCCCATCCTCTTTTGGTCAGCTGGGAAAATATTCCAGTGTTAAACTGTGTCATGGTTATACTAATATATTGTAATGTCACCCATCGACTCTACATCTTTCTTTTTCTTTCAGCTCCTCATGCCTCTGTGTTCTTTAGTGTCATTGCCATTCTCTTTTTCCATGTTTGAATTCTCCACACAGCTTGACACACAGGCTTACCTGCTACGCCTCACAACCTGGTGTGGAATATCACATTCTCTCAACTCAACTTGTTCACCAAAAGGCACCTAAAGAAACAATATTCTCTGGTCTGATGAAACCAAGATTGAACTCTTTGGCCTGAATGCCAAGCGCCACGTCTGGAGGAAATCTGGCACCATCCCTTCGGTGAAGCAAAGTGGTGGCAGAATCGTGCCGTGGGGATGTTTTTCAGTGACAGGGACTGGGAGACTAGCTCTCAGGACCTCAGACTGGGGCGAAGGTTCACCTTCCAGCATGACAACGACCCTAAGCACACAGCCAAGACAACGCAGGAGTGGCTTCGGGACAAGTCTCTGAACGTCCTTGAGTGGCCCAGCCAGAGCCCAGACTTAAACTTGATCGAACATATCTGGAGAGACCTGAAAATAGCTGTGCAGAAACACTCCCCATCTAACCTGACAGAGTTTGAGAGGATCATCAGAGAAGAATGGGAGAAACTCCCCAAATACAGGTGTGCTAAGCTTGTAGCATCTACCCAAGAAGACTTGAGGCTACAATCGCTGCCAAAGGTGCTTTAACAAAGTACTGAGTAAAGGTTCTAAATACTTATGTAAATGTGATATTTAAGTTTTTTTATTTTTAATAATTTATCAAACATTTTAAAATAAACTGTTTTTGCTTTGTCGTTATCGGGTATTGGGTGTAGATTCATGATGGAAATAAACTGTTTTATCAATTTTAGAATAAGACTGTAACCTAACAAAATGTGGAAAAAGCCAAGGGGTCTGAATACTTTCCGAAGGCACTGTGTGTGTGTGTTTGTGTGCATGCGTCCGTGTTGTAGTTGGCTTTGAGGCAATTAAGAATAAATGAACAATACAGTGAAGGTGCAGCCCAGGGCAAACGTCAGACTCCTTTCGTGGCCCTTTTAGGCAGACCTGTAGTGCACCCGTATGTAACATAACAGAGCCTCACTCATAACACTCTAAGCATTACTGTGTATCTGTGTGTGTAAATGGTTCATCATCACTGCAAGTTGCTCTGTCAAAAGATGTATACTTAAATCAACCAAAAGAAGGGGAAACACAAGCCACTGACTGGTCTAATTGTGTTTTTGATTAGAATGTGAAAGCATCATAATAAAATGCACATGAGAAGGGGGAGAGGTAAAAGCTTTTACCTTTACTAAGAGCTGCATTAAAACAACTCTCATTCTGAAGGAGTGTGTTCATGAAAACGGCCATCTCAAGCAGATTTGTGTGTGTGTGTGTGTCTGCGTGTGTGTGAGAGAGTCAGAGAGAGAGAGAGTGAGAGAGTAAATTGAAGCAGGTCTTTTAGGCTGCTTTTCAGCTCCCACCTCTAATTAGAATCCAGCGTTTCTCGTCCTTCCAAACAATACGTGCTGTTCCCTCTGAAGAGCCTGTGTGCCCGCCCTCAGCCCCTCTACATTAGATCTGTGTTCAGCACCACCCGCTCCCACCATGACAGACGGGCTGCATGAAAAGCATGTTTGATTCTCTCCCTGCTATACTATTAAATGACTGGTTCATTGTCTGTCAATGAGGGGACCAAGTGTAATGAACAAAAGCTGCGCTGCACAGCCAGAGTCAAGAGGATGTTTTTATGCATGTTCCCTCTGAGGGAGTTGTATACTGTCTACGTCTCTGCCAATAATGAGGAATCAACAGAAGCAACCCAAGGCTACTTTGTTTTACAATGTTCACAGATTTTGTATTGGACTTTATGTAAAAATGCCCCAACCACAGGGCACGAGTGGTCACTGAATGGTTTGATGAGCATGAAAACAATGTGATATTGCCATGGCCACCTGTCACCAGATCTCAACAAAATACCAAATTATGGAATTTCTTGTGGAAGAATGGTGTCGCATCCCTCCAGTAGAGATCTAGACACTTGTAGAATCTGTTCTGGCTCCTGGTGGCCCAACGCCCTTTTAATAAGACACTTTATAGTGCTGTTTCCTTTATTTTGGCAATTACCTGTATATATCATATTAGGCCTACTTTACATGTTCATTATCAGCCTTTCCAGCAGCATACCACACTGCATCCACTGCTGGCTGCTTCTGAAGGTAGGTAGGTTTGGTCCTGGTTGGTCCCTGGATGTGAGACCAGATGCTGCTGGAAGTGGTGTTAGAGGGCCAGTAGGAGGAACCCTTCTCTACTCAAAAGAAATAGCACAACGCCCCAGGGCAGTGATTGGGGACATTGCCCTGTGTAGGGCGCTATATTTCAGATGGGATGTGGTCTGTGGTCACTGATGATCCCATGGCACTTATTGTTAGAGTAGACATGTTAACCCTGGTGTTCTGGCTAAATTACCAATCTGGCCCTCATACGATCACGATCATGGTCACCTAATCATTCCCAGTTTACAATTGGCTCATTCATCCTCTCCCCTGTAACTGTTCCCCAGGTCGTTGCTGTCAATGAGAATGTGTTTTCAGTCAACTTACCTGGTAAAATAACTTAATTGGATTAAAGAAATATTTTTGTGTTCTCACTGTAAGCAGTAATAGGCTTAGTTGATGACACAACCTACAGTATTTTATGGTTAAACTTGTATAGTATTAGAGCTGCGTCCGAGGCATTGTGTTCAGTAACAGTGCCCTAGTTAGTAAGCCTATATCCTGCCTGTATCAGGCCAGGTGACCACACTTCTTTTCTAGCTCATTATGTATGTAGTGTGTCCCCTGGGAAATGGACAATGAGAGGTCCCAAAAAACAGATGCTGAAGAGTATCTAGCTATCAAACATACGCATTCTCCCCGGTAGCACACAGGGGCTCAATCAATTAACCCTTTGAGGAGTGATGTTTTGTCAGCTACTCAGTGTTCTATTGTGGATTTGTCCTGTTCTGGAAGGATTAGAATCAGCAGTCCTTTGTGATTTAGAATCTTTAACAAAAAGGTACATTTTCTATTGTAACAATGCACATAGAAAGTGAAGATACATGAATGTGCGTCACAAAGGTGAAATATAAGCAAAACTGGAGACACCTCGTCAAGGTTATTGACACGTCAGCACTTCTGTAGCGAGCAAAATAGTGTAGAAGCCATTGCTAACTAACTGTAAACTGGCTAGCTAATCATCTTGGCTAACTTTGTGGCGAAACAATTCACTTATTTACTGTCTATTAGCCACTGCAAATGTATTTGCTAGCAAACATATCCAGTAATGTTTTTTACATCTCCACTTTCAAATAGACAAATCAGTATAGACAAGCAGACTAAACAGTATCAAAATACATAAAAATACAAGATAACGTAGGTTATCAGAGGTAATTATTACAATGAAGATATTTACATCATGTTAATAATGTACAGTAGTCAAAGACTTTTCATGGAACAAAAAAAACTTTAATTACCTAAGCAGGTACACTAGTGTGATAGGGATACAAATAATAAGATACTACATTTGTAAAGCGCTTTTACTTAATTTAAAAAACATTTTATCTATAAAAACAATAAAGACATGTTATTGTATCTATATAAAAAACACAACAATCAAATCTAATTGGAATGATATATGAAAGCCGGTAGAGGTGAGACTTAAGACCTGCTTTAAATGCACAGTTGCGCTGCCTTAGATGGTTAAGAAGGGAGTACTATAAGCGTGGAGGGAGGTAGGAAAAAGCACCGTCCCCCATAGTGCAGAGCTGGTTCTTGGGGGCATGGAGCAGGTTAAATGCAGGGCTCGTGGAGGGTCGCATAGGCGGAGAGTAGATTGCTCTGGTACAAAGATCCAGTGCCATTTTAGGGCTTTGAACAAAAGGAGTATTTTAAAGTCTTTCCTTGGACTTGCATAGGCAAAGTAGTGGAGATCAGCCAGGATGAGGGGGACGTGGATGAGGGATGGCCTCAGGCGGCGATGGGTGACATGTTATTTAAAATCCCCAAGTTGCCCCCCAGCGCTTTTGTTCGTAAAGGGGGACATTCACACCCACTATCCTTTTGGCCTTTGCCTGTCATCCAAACTGCTAATTCCCCAAACCCCTTATGAGAGCAGAGGTGCTCTGGGACATGAGGGGGCTGAGGGGATGGTGGAGAGTTGATGGAGGCTTTTAGAATTGGCATTTTAAAATGTCCCTTTGTTTACATGGGGCTCCCCTACGACCCTAATGAAGAGTGGCAGGTTATTAATTACAGGTTCTTTAAGTAGTTCTTTAAGTAAAGATTATGTGCGGTGCACCAATGACGTCTGCTCCATTGAGACCAGTGTGGTAGAAGCACCAGACCTTAGGTTATCACTGAGTGATGAGACATTGTAGGAGGAAAAATGGTTTGCATGTTGATGTGAAATATTTTTATTTCATGTGAAGGGCTTCGACATTATATGCTCTATAACTTGAAAACAGCAGACAAGGCATGCCGACAGCCAGGGTTGGGGAGTAATGGATTACATGTAAGGGATTACAGATACTTTAAAAAAAACTAGATGATTACATCGAGGATTACTTTTAAATTCAGAAAGGATGTTTTCCCCCAAAAATTGACACTTTTCTGTTTTCTCAATGACATTCAAATCAGCATTGAAAAAAGGCGCAAGTTTAAATTTGTTCAACATGAGTGAGTCCATAAATCAGAGACCACTATGATGACACACCAAATGTGTTTGATGGATCATGGGAAAAGAGCAGAAATTTGTTTTGTTTTAGGCTACAGTCCAAGCTATGTGTTCCAATGGTGCGATTGCTGTCGGCATCAAAATATTATCCAACTTGAATAAACGCTTGGAGTTAAGGATGGCATCAGGATGGCATCAGTGGTGTAGTCTATTGATATCTACATAGCACATTGTTGTGAATCACACTGCTGCTCTCTCATTTATCTATTTGCGCCTTATGGATTGTGGTTGTTGTGGATGGCTGTTCACAAATCTAAATGTGTATTTGAACCCAATAATGGTTGAATTCAAGAATTTTCAAAACCAGAAGACAGCCAGTGAAAAATGTGCTCTTGCAACAGCTGCATAGTGCAGATCCCAGCCTATGGAATAAAAGTTAGGCTTTTATTGCACAATCTAATTCATGCTGATTATTTATTTTTATTTTTATCCATAGGCCTAATGGACACATGCTCAAACTCACACACAGAGAGACTTCAAGGGGCAATCTGTAGTTGCTACATCAATTTTGGGAGTTATAAATGATATAGTGGCGCAGTGGTCTAAGACACTGCATCTCAGTACAAGAGGTGTCGCTGCAGTACCTTGTTCAAATCCAGGCTGCATCACATCCGGCTGTGATTGGGAGTCCCATAGGGCGGCACCCACAATTGGCCCAGTGTCATCTGGGTTTGGCCAGGGTAGGCTGTCATTGTAACTAAGAATTTCTTCTTAACTGACTTGCCTAGTTAAATAAAGGTTACATTTAAATAAATAAAAATGATTGAAGAATATAATTTATAAAATGCCTCATGAGCTTAGTTCCACTGTCACACCACTTGAGAACCTAAAATATAAGCTTGTTTTTCTCCAATGTTTCTAAACATTGTAAATGTAACCAAACACTCTTTAACATCACAACATCATTAAAACAATAATTTGGATATAATGGGTGGTCAGTCCATTTCTCCAGGCCCAGTCCTCAGATGTTTACCAAAACAGAGGCAGGGCAGCTGTTTTGTTATTGTTTCATCTGTGTATTTGCCCTTTTAACAGCTGCATATTATGAAGATATCAAAGTGTCATCAACAAAAGGTAAACAATAGGCCTAAAGCAATTGCAGCATATGGCATTGATTTTTCACACGTAAATAGCTCTTTTCAGTAGTACTCAAATCATGCCATTCCATGAGCGCAGCGTTTATTTTTCAACTCAAATCAATGAGCCCAAACAGTCCTCCATTGCAACAAAATCATAAACAACAGAGTAGGGCTGGCTAATAAATCCTTGTTTTGGGGGTTATGCTCATGTTAAGCAATTTAGCTAACCTATACTTTCATATTTCCAAGTCCTATTCTTTAAGATCAAGAGGTATAACATTTATTGGAATGACTTTAATTCTGATTGACTTTGGTTTTTATCGTAAAGACAAGATTTTATCGTATTATTATATGTAGTAGAAAGTGATGGGTTAGAGGAAGCCTACATAACCAACCCATAAAGTAAAATTTAACATCCATAGGGCCAGCTATGTACATTATAACATTGATTTATCCTGCAATAGATATCGTTCAATTGGTAACATACATTATCTTCTTCGAATGCCTCTTAAGGGGAAAGTAATCTAAAAGTAACAGAATGTAATCAGATTACGTTACTGAGTTTGGTTAATCCAAATGTTATGTTACTGTTTACAATTTTGGACAGGTAACTAGTAACTGTAACGGATTACATTTAGAAAGTAACCTACCAAACCCAGCCGACAGCATGAGTCTGTCATTTTTATATGGGCTAGATATCCTTGTGGCAGAAAATAATCTCAGAGACCACAAACCCACTCCACAGCATGTGTGAAATGATGATTAAGTCAATACTCCATATTGAATCGTGGTTTATCTGCTACACCTCATTTCCTTCCACCTTATTTACCATCTGCACATCTCTCCATCTTCCCGCTAACAGGAAAGGTAAACAGTCGTCATTCTTTGGTTTTTAGGGCTAAATAGCATTGCTAATGGCTGATTTATGGAGGGGGGAGGGGTAGTGACGTGTCTAAAAGGGCGCTGATGGAGAGTAAATAGACTGTTATTTATCGTCATTGAGAGGCTTCTCTGAGCAGAACAGTTTCTCTGCAAATTGAAATATAGCTGAGTTTACCCTCCTGATTACTGCTGCAGTTTACTCCCGGAGCCTGAGGCTATCATTAAACAGAGCAGCACACACAGACACCACATTGTTGTGTGGGACAAATGTATGAACAGGGACAGGCGCAAAATCCAATACCACACGCATGGGGCCCTGCACTATTATGGGCCGGTGTCCACTCTCACACTGTCTCGCTCACTCAGCCAATATTTGTCTTACTGCTGGGATGTGTGACTTTGGGTTGTGGGCATTTTCTCCTGATGCAACTTAGGCCTACTACTTATATATTTCCAGCTTGTTAGCCTAATTGGTTTATTTTATGCATTTGTGAACTTTGTTCTCCCAGTGAACTTTCACCATGCAGGCATCAAACCGCACATCCTGATTGAATATGTTAGGTTTAACACTACTACTGCAGTGGTGATGGGCTAGGCTAATTTATATTTTAGATGTGAAAAGGCATTCTGAGGCAGCTAATGGGTGAATACAGTTTAAATATAAACTGACCTGTCCTTGTTGTGTCAGGAATTCTAATTGGTTCAACATATAAGATGATTAAAACTGTGGTAATTGTACATAATCTAACATCCGGCACACTTGACTGCCTTCTTGTCCAATTGAATTCAGTTTATTAATTATTGAAAGTACAATGAATGTTCAACCACACGCCAATATGTCAGCTGATGAAGGAAATTAGATGAGGACAGGAAGGCACTTTACACTTTTAAGATAAACACCATCTTTCTTCCACTGGCCATGTCCTCCCTTACAAAAAAAACATGAAATTAAATGTGGGGAAAAAGTGTGTTTTTCAGACACGTGTGTACAAATCACATTGTATTATTATTTTTTCCTTGTGAAAAAACAAATTCCGCACAGGTAAACAATTGTTTCCACAGGTTTATTTTTAACACATACATTTTTTACCACTTCCAGCTACAACTGGTCTCCCATTCAGGGACAGACTCTGCTTAGCTTCAGAGGCAAAGCAACAGTGGGACACATGATGCTATGTTGCTGGAATGAATGTGCCAAAACTGCCAAAATGAAACTGCCAAAAAGACAGCGAAACAAAGGCAACATAACCAAAGATAGTTAAAATTGCAGGAAAGAGGGAGGTGTTTTATTTCAATCTTATTATCATAAAAATATATTAATTGAAAAAAAAGGTCATCCATATAAAAATAAATTTGTTCTTGCATTTGACAATTATTTAGTTGCAATATTTTGTTTTGATATCATTACTTTGGGGTTTATGTTTTTTAGCTTTCAATATCATTGTTTTTGTTTGAAATGAATGGTACAAAAGTAACTCACTCACTAGAGCATTGTACCATATAATAACATTATTACTCTATTAAAGGTGTTTAAATTGGCAATCCTTAATTGAAATGTTTCCATAGTTTTGATGTCTTCGCTATTATTCTACACTGTAGAAAATAGTAAAAATAAAGAAAAACCCTTGAATGAGTAGGTGTGTCCAAACTTTTGACACAGCCAGATCAACAGTCGGGGCAATAGCATGCATAACAGTATCCTCTGCATATAGATGCAGTTTACAATTTTAGCTAATTGACTAGTGGCGTTTATATAAATACTTTAGAGAACAGGTCCAAAAATCGACCCCTGTGGTACAACCTTATGTACTCTGACTTAACCCCATCCATCACAATGGCCTGAGTTCTGTCACTAAGATAATCATAAAACCATGAACAGGCGTCAGAGCTCAGGACAATCGAGGATAACTTACTCAATAAAATAACCTGACAAAACGCTTTTGACAGGTCCACAAACAAAGCAGCATTTCATTTAAGTGTCTAAAGCATTGACAAGATCATCAACAGCTAAAGTGGTTGCTGTACATTTTAGAAAAAGCTGTTGCGCAGCAACGCACTGCCTTCCTCAAGACAAAGATTGAATACGAAATGCTTCAGTCTGGTTTTAGACCCCATCATAGCACTGAGACTGCACTTGTGAAGGTGGTAAATTACTTTTTAATGGCGTCAGACTGAGGCTCTGCATCTGTCCTCGTGCTCCTAGACCTTAGTGCTGCTTTTGATACCATCGATCACCACATTCTTTTGGAGAGAATGGAAACCCAAATTGGTCTACACGGACAAGTTCTGGCCTGGTTTAGATCTTATCTGTCAGAAAGATATCAGTTTGTCTCTGTGAATGGTTTGTCCTCTGACAAATCAACTGTACATTTCGGTGTTCCTCAAGGTTCCGTTTTAGGACCACTATTGTTTTCACTATATATTTTACCTCTTGGGGATGTCATTCGAAAACATAATGTTAACTTTCACTGCTATGCGTATGACACACAGCTATACATTTCAATGAAACATGGTGAAGCCCCAAAATTGCCCTCGCTAGAAGCCTGTGTTTCAGACATAAGGAAGTGGATGGCTGCAAACTTTCTACTTTTAAACTCGGGGCTAGGGTCAGTTTGTTATATCTGGAGTACTTCTCCTGTCTTATCCGGTGTCCTGTGTGAATTTAAGTATGCTCTCTCTAATTCTCTCTCTCTTTCTCTCTTTCTTTCTCTCTCGGAGGACCTGAGCCCTAGGACCATGCTTCAGGACTACCTGGCATGATGACTCCTTGCTGTCCCCAGTACATCTGGCCGTGCTGCTGCTCCAGTTTCAACTGTTCTGACTGCGGCTATGGAACCCTGACCTGTTCACCGGACGTGCTACCTATCACAGACCTGCTGTTTTCAACTCTCTAGAAACAGCAGGAGCGGTAGAGATACTCTTAACGATCGGCTATGAAAAGCCAACTGACATTTACTCCTGAGGTGCTGACTTGCTGCACCCTCAACAACTACTGTGATTATTATTATTTGACCATGCTGGTCATTTATGAACATTTGAGCATCTTGGCCATGTTCTGTTATAATCTCAACCCGGCACAGCCAGAAGAGGACTGGCCACCCCTCATAGCCTGGTTCCTCTCTAGGTTTCTTCCTAGGTTTTGGCCTTCCTAGGGAGTTTTTCCTAGCCACCGTGCTTCTACACCTGCATTGCTTGCTGTTTGGGGTTTTAGGCTGGGTTTCTGTACAGCACTTTGAGATATCAGCTGATGTAAGAAGGGCTATATAAATACATTTGATTTGATTTGTAATAGTATTGTGCCCAGGGCTAAACGCTGATTGGTTTACATTTAAAATACATTTCCCAGATGAAAAAGAGAAAAGTGAAACATTTACCAAGGATACAAGAGTCTTAGCTAGACAATGAAGCATTGAAATAGGGCAATAATTATTAAGATGCCTACTATCTCCGCCTTATGGAGTGCAGCACAAGAGCCAATTTCCATAATTTTGTTATAGTTCCTGATAACAATGTAAAAAAAAAAAATGTGGGTTACTGAGCCAACAATGATGAGCGCTGCACACTTAAGACCATGATCCAATTGGTTGGCCTCTGTTATTTTCTTGTTGTCTATTGCTAGCAACGCATCCTGGACTTCTTTTTCTTTAAATAGCCTTAAAGAAATGCTCTCACTAGCATTTCTCTGATCATTCAGCAAATTTCCCCTATCGGCATCCAACCCAGTATCATTGTGAATAGGTGTCACGTTCCTGACCTATTTCTGTTAGTTTGTTGTATGTGTTAGTTGGTCAGGACGTGAGTTTGGGTGGGCATTCTATGTTTTCTGTTTCTATGTTGGTTTAAGGGTTGCCTGGTATGGCTCTTAATTAGAGGCAGGTGTTTTGCGTTCCTCTAATTGAGAGTCATATTTAGGTAGGTTGTTTCACAGTGTTCGTTGTGGGTGGTTGTCTCCTGTGTCAGTGTTTGTCGCACCATACGGGACAGTTCGGTTTGTTTTGTACATCGTCATTTTGTGTAGTCTATTTTTCCCTGTTCGTGCGTTCTTCGTGTTTATGTAAGTTCGTCGTCCAGGTCTGTCTACTCCGTTTGTTGTTTTGTTAGTTATAGTGAAGTTCGTGTTTTTTCGTCTTGTCTTTAAATAAATTATGTGTTCACAACCCGCTGCGCCTTGGTTCCATCACTACTCCTCCTTTTCGGTTGAAGAGGAGGAGAACAACCGTTACAGAACCACCCACCAATCCAGAATCAAGCAGCGGTGTAATCAGAGGAAGGGACAGCGCAAGAAGGAGGAATGGACTTGGGAGGATGTTTTGGACGGGAAAGGTTGCTACACATGGGAGGAGATCCTGGCTGGAAGGGATCGCCTCCCATGGGAACAGCTGGAGGCACTGAGGAGAGCAGAGGCAATCGGAGAAGGGAACCGGCGTTATGAAGGGACGCGTCTTGCACGGAAGCCCGAAAAGCCCGTGAGTACTACCCAAAAATCTCTTGGGGGGCTAAGAGGTAGTGGGCCAAGGGCAGGTAGGAGACCTGCGCCCACTTACCAGGCTAACCGTGGAGAGCGGGAGTACGGGCAGACACCGTGTTACGCAATAGAGCGCACGGTGTCTCCTGTATGTGTGCATAGCCCAGTGCGGGTTATTCCACCTCCCCGCACTGGTAGGGCTAGATTGAGCATTGAGCCAAGTGCCATGAAGCCGGCTCTACATATCTGGCCACCAGTACGTCTCCTTGGAACGGCTTACATGGCACCAGCCTTACGCATGGTGTCCCCGGTTCGCCTACATAGCCCGGTGCGGGTTATTCCACCTCCCCGCACTGGTCGGGCGACGGGGAGCATTCAGCCAGGTAAGGTTGGGCAGGCTCAGTGCTCAAGGGAGCCAATACGCCTGCACGGTCCGGTATTTCCGGCGCTACCTCCCCGCCCCAGCCCAGTACCACCAGTGCCTACACCACGCACCAGGCTTCCAGTGCGTTTCCAGAGCCCTGTTCCTCCTCCACGCACTCTCTCTATGGTGCGTGTCTCCAGTCCGGTGCCTCCAGTTCCGGCACCACGCACTAAGCCACCTGTGCGTCTCCAGAGCCCTGTACACACTGTTCCTTCTCCCCGTACTCGTCCTGATGTGCGTGCACTCAGCCCGGTGCCACCAGTGCCGGTACCACGCACCAGACAAATAGTACGTTTTGAGAGTCCAGTGTGCCCTGTCCCTGCTTCCCGCACTAGGCTTGAAGTGCGTGTCTCCAGTCCGGTGCCTCCAGTTCCGGCACCACGCACCAGGCCTACAGTGCGTCTCAGCCGGCCAGAGTCTGCCGTCTTCCCAACGGCGCCTGAACTGTCCGTCTGCCAAGCGCCGCATGAACTGCCCGTCTGCCATGAGCCTACAGAGCCTTCTGCCAGACAGGATCAGTCTGAGCCATCCGTCTCCGCAGCGCCATCTGAGCCATCCGTCTCCGCAGCGCCATCTGAGCCATCCGTCTCCCCAGCGCCGTCTGAGCCATCCGTCTCCCCAGCGCCGTCTGAGCCATCCGTCTGTCCCGAGCCATTAGAGCCGCCCGTCTGTCCCGAGCCGTCAGAGCCATTCGTCAGTCAGGATCTGCCAGAGCCGCCAACCAGACAGGATCTGCCAGAGCCGCCAACTAGACAGGATCTGCCAGGGCCGCCAACCAGACAGGATCTGCCAGAGCCGCCAACCAGACAGGATCTGCCAGAGCCGCCCACCAGACAGGATCTGCCAGAGCCGTCAGTGAGCCATGAGCGTCCAGAGCCGTCAGTCAGCCATGAGCGTCCAGAGCCGTCATCCAGCCATGAGCGTCCAGAGCCGTCAGCCAGCCATGAGCGTCCAGAGCCGTCAGCCAGCCATGAGCGTCCAGAGCCGTCAGCCAGCCATGAGCGTCCAGAGCCGTCAGTCAGTCATGAGCTGTCCCTCAGCCCAGAGCGGCTATTTGTCCAGAACTGCCCCTCAGTCCAGAGCTGTCTCTCTGTCCGGAGCTGCCTTTCAGTCCGGAGTTGCCCCTCTATCCTGAGCTACCTCTCTATCCTGAGCTACCTCTCTATCCTGCGCTACCTCTCTATCCTGAGCTATCCCTCTGTCCTGAGCTATCCCTCTATCCCGGTGCTGCCCCTTGTCTCGATGTTACCCAAAAGATTAAGTGGGTGTAATATGAGGGTGGTGATTTGTAGGGGGAGATGTAAGCTGGGATTGACTATGGTGGGGTGGGGACCTCGCCCTGAGCCTGAGCCACCACCGTGGTCAGATGCCCACCCAGACCCTCCCCTAGACTTTGTGCTGGAGCGCCCGGAGTTCGCACCTTAAGGGGGGGGTTATGTCACGTTCCTGACCTATTTCTGTTAGTTTGTTGTATGTGTTAGTTGGTCAGGACGTGAGTTTGGGTGGGCATTCTATGTTTTCTGTTTCTATGTTGGTTTAAGGGTTGCCTGGTATGGCTCTTAATTAGAGGCAGGTGTTTTGCGTTCCTCTAATTGAGAGTCATATTTAGGTAGGTTGTTTCACAGTGTTCGTTGTGGGTGGTTGTCTCCTGTGTCAGTGTTTGTCGCACCATACGGGACTGTTCGGTTTGTTTTGTACATCGTCATTTTGTGTAGTCTATTTTTACCTGTTCGTGCGTTCTTCGCGTTATTTGTAAGTTCGTATTGTTCAGGTCTGTCTATACATTTCGGTTTTGTTATTTTGTAGTTTATTCAAGTCTAGGTCGTTTTCTGTCTTCATTGTTTTGTCGTGTCTTTATTAAATTATGTATTCACAACCCGCTGCGCCTTGGTTCAATCACTACTCCTCCTCTTCGGTTGAAGAGGAGGAGAACCACCGTTACAATAGGCTTAGAAGTTATTTCAAAGAAATAGCCCGCTGAAATAAAATGGCGATTAAATGCATTACTTAATGATGGACATTTTTTCCATAAAAAATGTCTGAATTAATTAATTTTGCCATAAAAGTGTCATTCTTTACTTTTGACTACTTTAATACACATATTTGTCCCAATACCTTTGGTCCCCTAAAATACAAAAAGTGCTGTAGTTCTAAACGGTTCACCCGATATGAATAAAAATACTTAAATTAAAGCTGACCGTCTGCACTTTAACATCATAGTCAGTGTGTAATTTCAAACTGCTAAACACTTGAACTGGACTGACCACCTGCACTGACTCGCCACACCTTAATACACATGTTTTCACGCGCACACAGGGCTGTTACTACGGTGACCATATCATGGCCACACTGGCGGTCACGAGTCATGAAAAAAACAGTCAAATTCCACGTGACCATTTTGTCACTGTAATTAGGCTTCGCCAAGCTCTGATGCTGCTGATTGTCACTAGTAGCCTACCAAACTTGATAACTAAAGTGTCCAAATAACTACTTAAAATGAAGCACAGTAAATCCGCTTTCCACCGGGTGTAGAGCCTAACTGGCCTACATATGCAGCACGAAAGTTTGACGTTTGGGGAAGATCATTTTCACCCAAAAAATCCACCTTTATAAATAAAAGCATTACATGCATAATCGCATTTGCGGTCACATTTGATAATGGTGTTTTCCCGCTAATGGAACATTCACGCTTATAGCCTAGTGCCGCGTGCGCATTTCTGCGCTTATAATGTGAAGAAATATCCTAATAGTTTATCAACATTTCAAGCTCAACATTCTGATCTGTTGTGTCAGCCTCATTGCGTATAGATATTTTTTTATGTTAGTGGTTGTATTAATTTGGGATCTAGCGCATTCCACATCTGTCCCAGACTATGTTTGGAATATTTATTTCTCACACAGAATAGGTCAACTTTTGTACCATGCCAGATAGTAGATTGACATAGACTAGTGCTTTTGCTATTCGTTACGCCAAATCATCTTGTTGGCTGTCAAAAAATAAAATGTGGACAGTTCTTCCAATATCTTCAATATGCGCCTCGGAATTGGATAAAGACTTGCACAGTTCTGTCCCCAATGTATCTGTTTTCACTTGTAGCCTGTGAGAAAGAACCGATCACGTGACAGAGATCCATGTGACAGAGACAAAGATCCATGAGTGAGGGGTGCAGACTTAGAATGTATTAAAAATGAAAACATATTGCCAGATGTTTGTATCACAACTTAAGTTAGATAAATAACTCTAAATGAATCTTATTGGAGTACCTGTTTCTTTGTTAACCGCTCAACACAGAATAGGCACTTGTGCGCACTCCCTCAAATCGCTTGGAGAAATATCCTTTCTATTTTATTCCATTGTATTCTTCCTACTATAAGATAATGCCATATGGCATAGCCAGATCAGTACCTAACATAAGGACAACTCAAGAGTATGCAAATCTGTTTTTCTGAAATAGACTACATTTTCTTCCTATTATGTTTGTTTAGACCTGTCTAAAATAAATAATGGATTTATTTCGAAGTTCTAGGTCTAGGCTATATTACATGGATTCATTAGACTTTTTAAAATGTAGACGTTTCAACGGTCTGCATCAGTGGCTTGTAGGCTATGTGTGGAAGCCAGAAGATGCTAAATGTGTTTATGTTAATAAACGGTCAATTACCAAGAGACCAGCAGTTATTTGCTTGACTATCACCAGCTGATGAAATTTCATGACCGCCACAGCCCGCCACACACACACACACACACACACACACACACACACACACACACACACAGAGACTTATTTACTATTGCTAATACTGCACAAACAGTAAACACTTGCCAACCAAATCCCCCTTCCCTGATACATGCGCAAATATCATACTACTTATCCTAAAATGTTTATTATATTGAGTCATTGACTTTATGTTCGTATTCTTATTTCTTATTGTTGTTGCATTGTCAAGATGGAACCTGCAAATAAGAATTTCCTTGGAGGGTGCATAACACGTCCATAATAAAGCACTTCTCTGCCTTTTTAACAACACTATCAACAAGGCGTGTCCTACAGGCTTTAGTTTTGTCGCACCTGAACTATTGTTCAGTTATGTGTTCAGATGGACCTCTGAAAATTACAATTGGCTCAGAACAGGGCATCACGGCTGGTCCTTAAATGTACATGGAGAGCTAACATTAATAAATACGCATGTAAATCTCTCATGGCTCACAATGGAGCAGAGATTGACTTCAACATTACTTGGTTTTGTAAGAAGTGTTGACATGCTAAACGCACCGAAGTGTCCATTTAATTAAACTACTAGCACACAGCTCGGACACCCATGCATACCCCACAAGACATGCCACCAAATGTCTCTTCACAGTGCCCAAGTCTAGAACAGACTATGGGAGGCGCACAGTACTACTGTACCTAATGCCATGGCTACATGGAACTCTATTCCACATCAGGTAACAGATACATATAAACCAGACAAGAATACACCTTATGGAACAACGGGGACTGTGAAGAGAGACACAGGCACAGACACATGGATGTGTCATGGATGTTGTATTGTAAATATGTGATGGTGGTGTGGTGGCCTGAGAGAACACACTGAATGTGTTGGGTAAGGTGTTATAAAACGTAATGTTATTTAGTTTTTTTAACTGTATGTAACTGTCTCATGTTGCTGGACCCCAGGAAGAGTAGCTGCTGTCTTTGTGGCATCTAACGGGATCCATAATACATACAAAATGTGAATCCTGTACATGCGACTAATAAAACTGTAAGTTGGTTTGTGACTAACGTGGGAGATAATGTCTTAGCGTAGAGGTGATGGGTATGAATATTATGAATATCGAATAAGCACGTTAGGATTTACTACTGAGGGACGGTGCTTTCAATGCTTCATAAAGTTTAATGCAGTGGAATATATGCACGTTTGCATTTTAATACTCATGAATTGGCCTTTCTCCGATGTGGTATGTCACCTATACCTGCAAGCTGTATCCCTACATCAGAGAGACGGATCGATGCACTAGCCCCAGTGATCATAAGTCTGAAACACAGTGCTTAAAAGGGCACTTCCTGAAAGGGCACTTCTTGATTTGACCTCGTTTTATGAGGTCCTGAGCGCTCTGGAGCAGGTTTTCATTAGGAACTCTCTGTATTTTGCTTTGTTCATCTTTCCCTCAATCCTGACTAGTCCTCCCAGTCCATCCTGCTGAAAAACATCCCACGGCATGATGCTGCCACAACCATGCTCCACCGTAGGGATGGTGCCAGGTTTCCTCCCGAAATTACGCTTGGCCTCCCGGCCAAATCCTGGTTTCATCAGACCAGAGAATCTTCTTGCCATTGGTCTGAGAGTCCTTTAGGTACCTTTTGACAAAATCCAAGCGGGCTGTCATGTGCCTTTTATTGTGGAGTGGCTTCTGTCTGGCAAATGTACCATAAAGACCTGATTGGTGGAGTGTTGCAGAGATGGTTGTCCTTCTGGAAGGTTCTCCCATTGGGTTCCGATTGCTCAGTTTGGCCGGGCTGCCAGCTTTAGGAAGAGTCTTGATGGTTCCAAACATCTTCCATTTAAGAATGATGGAGGCCACTGTGTTTTTGGGGACCTACAGTGCTGCAGACATTTTTTGGTACCCTTCCCCAGATCTGTGCCTCGACACAATCCTGTCTTAAAGTTCTACAGACATTACCTTCTTCCTCATGTCTTCGGTTTTGCTCTGACATGCACCGTCAACTGTGGGACCTTATATAAAGATATTTGTTTCTTTCCAAATGTCACTACTTCCGCCGAAGTTGGTCCCTCTCCTTGGCAGCTTTTGGCGGTCGACGTTACCGGTTTTCGAGCCGCCACCGATCCACTTTTCATTTGTTTTGTCTTCATTGTACAAACCTGGTTTCCATTCCCATAATTAATTGTTCTTTATTTAACCCTCTGTTTCCCCCATGGTTTTGTGCGTGTTTGTTCATTGTAAGTTGGTCTCATTTGTGAGCTTGAGTATTTTCCTTCTTGGAATATTTGTTGTTATGAGTAAAGTTACGTTTATTACTCATCTCTGTGTCCTGCGCCTGACTCTGCCTTTCCTGCTACACCTAGACGCCTTACACCAAATCATGTCAAATCAATTGAATTTACCACAGGTGGACTCCAATCAAGTTGTAGAAACATCTCAAGGATGATCAATGGAAACAGGCTTCACCTGAGCTCAATTTCGATTCTCATAGCAAAGTGTAAGGACGACGCAGGGAGTCAGGAAGCAGGTGCAGAGTTTAACCTGTCTAGGATCAGCGTGCCGCTAGCGGCACTCCCCCCCCCCCCCCACTGAAAAACCAGTGCCGCGAAATTCAAAAAAAATATTTTTTTAAAATATTTAACTTTCACACATTAAAGTCCAATACAGCTAATGAAAGACACAGATCTTATGAATCCAGTCAACATTTCCGATTTTTAAAATGTTTTACAGGGAAGACACAATATGTAAAGATGTACATCTATTACCTAAAAACACATTAGCATATTCCACCATCTTTTATTTGTCCACCAACACCAGTAGCCATCACCAATTCGGCTAAACTAAGATATTTATAGCCCCTAACCAACAAAAAAACTCATTAGATGACAGTCTGATAACATATTTATGGTATGGGATAGGTTTTGTTAGAAAAAAGTGCATATTTCAGGTAGATGGCATAGTTTACAATTGCACCCACCATCACAAATGGACTAGAATAATTACAATGAGCAACGTGTTTACCTAACTACTAATCATCAAACATTTCGTAAAAATACACAGCATACACGAATCGAAAGACACAGATCCTGTGAATACAGACAATATTTCAGATTTTCTAAGTGTCTTACAGCGAAAACACAATAAATCGTTATATTAGCTTAGCACATAGCAATTAGCAGCCCAGCATTGATTCTAGCCAAAGTGAGCGATAAAAGTCAACATCGCCAAAAGATATTAATTTTTTCACTAACCTTCTCAGAATTCTTCCGATGACACTCCTGTAACATCACATTACAACATGCATATACAGTTTGATCGAAAATGTTTATATTTAGCCACCAAAATCATGGTTAGACAATGTGAAATGTAGACAAGCTGGTAAAGAAAACGTCCTTGCGCCACTTAGACAGTGATCTACTCTTATACATAAATACTCATAAACGTGACTAAAAAATATAGGGTGGACAGGGATTGATAGACAATTTAATTCTTAATACAATTGCGTTATTACATTTTTTAATTTATCCTTACTTTTCAATACAGTTTGCGCCAAGCGAAGCTACGTCAAAAAACATGGCGTCCTAAGCCACTAAAATGTTTCGACAGAAACACGATTTATCATAATAAAAATGTCCTACCTTGAGCTGTTCTTCCATCAGTATCTTGGGCAAAGGATCCTTTCTTGGGAGAAATCGTCTTTTGGTGGAAAGCTGTCCTCTTGCCATGTGGAAATGTCAACTACGTTCGGGATGAACTGAAAAGCGTGACCAACTTTTCACATCGTTGCAAAAATAAATGTCCCAAAATCGCACTAAACGGATATAAATTGCTATAAAACGCTTTAAATTAACTACTTTGTGATGTTTGTAACTCCTATAACGAGTGAAAAGATGACCGGAGAAATATAACAGGCTAAACTAATGCTTGGAACAGGAGAGGGTCGGTGTCTTCCACGCGCGTTACGCAGCAAGAAAAGACTTGCTAGCTAAAGGTTTTTTTCATTTGTAGGGCCTGTGAACGAGCAATCGAGCCCGTTGGAATCGTCATCACGTAAAGGCATCCAGGGGAAGACGTAAGAAGTGTCCGTATAGTCATAGCAACGACAGTGCCCGTTTAAATGACTTCAGAAAAGTGGCCAACGTTTCTCAAATCTGACTCCATGTCAGGGAAATTGCTGTAGAATGGGCTCTGTTCCACTTAGAGACAAAATTTCAACTCCTATAGAAACTATAGACTGTTTTCTATCCAATAATAATAATAATATGCATATTGTACGATCAAGGATTTTGTGGGAAGCCGTTTAAAAAATTAGCCACATTAGCATAAATAGTCTAAACAGCGCCCCCATCCCCAACAGGTTAATGATAACGAACATAGAGAGTTACAAAACAAGAGACGTGTCTGGACATAAACACAGAACCAATACTGCCTGATGACTGAGGTTGGCGAGGGCTATATGAAAGGAGAGTAATCAGAGTGGTGATGAAGTCCAGGTGTGCTTAATGATATGTAGCAGGTGTTCGCAATAATTTTTGCCAAGTGTGCACAACGTGAGTTGCCAGGACTGGTGGTTAGTAGACTGGCAACGTTGAGTGCCGGAGGGAGGGAGCAGGAGTAAGCGTGGCACAAAGGGTCTGAACACTTATGTAAATAAGGTATTTCAGTTTTTTATTTTTAATACATGTGCAAACATTTAAAAAAAACTGTTTTTGCTTTGTCATTATGGGCTATTGTGTGTAGATTGAATATTTCTTTTTATTTAATCAATTTTAAAATAAGGCTGTAACGTTACAAAATGTGGAAAAGAAGGTCTGAATACTTTCCCGGATGCACTGTATGTGTATGGGCTAGTTCTTATGATAAACATGTACAATACATGAGCAGCCAAACTAATGGGACTACGAGGTAAAGTTAGGTAGAGAGGAGGAGCAGGAAAGCTTTTTTGTAACGTGTTCCTCCTCCTCTTCAACCGAAAAGGAGGAGTAGTGATTGAACCAAGGCGCAGCGTTGTGAAATGACATATTTTAATTAAACAAGACGGAAAAAACACGAAACGAAAACACTTGAATAATTAACAAAATAACGTAGACAAACCTGAACATACGAACTTACAATATAACACGAAGAACGCACGAACAAGGAAAAATAGACTACACAAAAAGAACGATGCACAAACAAAACCGAACAGTCCCATATGGTGCGACAAACACTGACACAGGAGACAACCACCCACCACAAACGGTGTGAAAACACCTACCTTAATATGACTCTCAATCAGAGGAAACGACACACACCTGCCTCTAATTGAGAGCCATATTAGGTACCCATTAACCAACATAGAAACAGAAAACATAGACTGCCCACCCAAACTCACGTCCTGACCAACTAACACATACAACAAACTAACAGAAATAGGTCAGGAACGTGACAAGTATCTAACACTGCACACACATCTAAATAAAATAATGACATTCAGAAATATATAAACATTAGTACGAGCAATGTCAGAGTGACTAAAATACAGTATGAACATTTGAAATGAGTAAAACAGTATGTAAACATTATCCAATTCGGGAAAGTATTTCTGGTTGTAATGCTGGTGATGCTAATAATGTAAGAAATAACACACAAACAAATATTGCAAAGTTGCTGAGGAGCTAGAAGCAGAGTGTCTGTCGGTGCCATCATCATGTTTGCAATCATCTGTTTGAGTGTCATGTGTTAGTGACAGCACTTTCAATGTCACACCAATTTTAGACAAGGGTGTTTGCAATAACCTCTCTCAGTGTTTATTGGGAGTTTAACTATGCCTGGAGGTAGTAGAGGTTGTTCCAGTTACGAGCTGGTATGTTCTGAATGACGTCTTTTTAGACAGGCCTCACAGGCATTTTGCAGGGAGTTTTCCACTTTGGTTCTAAACAAGGTTAGTGACAGCACTTTCAATTTCACACCAATTATAGACAAGGCCAATTTGGACTATTTTGTTATTTTACAAGCAATCTAACCTCTTCCCAGTGATTATTTTTCTTCCCATGTGGTTAGACAATGATGTAAACATTAAAAAGCATTAGTTAAAGAATATGTTGTCTTGATACTTGAAAGTAATGTGTTTAATGCATGCACATTTATATATACAGTACCAGTCAAAAGTTTGGACACCTACTCATTCCAGGGTTTTTCTTTATTTTTTACTATTTTCTACATTGTAGAATAATAGTGAAGGCATCAAAACTTTGAAATAACACATGGGATCATGTAGTAACTGAAAAAGTGTTAAACAAATCAAAATGTATTTTATATTCGAAATTCTTCAGTTGCCACTCTTTGACTTGATGACAGCTTTGCACACTCAGGCATTCTCTCCACCAACTTCACTTGGAATCCTTTTCCAACAGTCTTGAAGGAGTTCCCACATATACCTATTTCTTGTTTTAGAGGTTTGTTTCTTAAAGTGTAAGTGTGTGTGTCTTCAGAGTGCAGCATGCAATGGTATTGGGTCTATTTTACCTTGGGGCCCCTAGTTTGTGTGTGTGTGGAGCAACATTTAGCCATCACAACACACAGGACAACATTGCCATTTTACTCTACAAAATAATTGGCACATTTCCTACCCACTTCGGAACAGCCTGAGCGGTGTCTCTGACAAGTTAAATAGTGCCACAGTCAAGATTAATCAATATTGAATGGACACTTCTTAAAAATACACCTTGTCTGAGGTTGTGTGAATTTGTCAGGTCTTTGTTAGAGAGCAGTGGCAGGGGTTGATTTGTTTTAGAGGTTTGTTTCTTAAATGTGTTTTTAATAAAAGTGTGTGGAAAAACACAAGCACATACACAGAACAGAGGAAGGGAGAGTGACTGTAGTATAGACTGGGGCAAAATACTGTAGTACAGTATATTCTGAGCAGGAGGAGAAAGAGGATGAGCAGGCCATGGAGGCGTGGCTGGAAGTGGAGCTGAGTGACCCCAGTGGGCCGTCATGGTGGGGCAGGGTCCTTCCTGCAGTCCAAGAAGATTGGCCAGGGCTTAGTTTGTGAAGCGTGTAGGGCTTGTTCAGAGGCTGAAACTGCAAGGGTGCCTGAAGAGACAAATCAGCTGTGTGTGTATAAACCAAATGTTTCACAAATTATCAATAATAAATAATAATAATCAATAATAATAAACATGTTTCTACATGTCATACAATTTTTTGATTTGATTTTTATTTGTTGGGGAGTCATTCTTCATTTGTAGCTGAATCTTTCTTAACTTTTACTTCAGTCCACAAGAAACAGAAGCAGATGGCTAATATTTAAGATACAAATAGCATAAACAGGATAACAGAACTATAGTGCATTAACAAAACTTCTATGTTATGATTATATTAACGCAGATGATTTTTAATTCACCAATTCATTAAAGGAAATTGACCATAGGTGTTATTCAGAATTTCCTTCCCCTTGTTTCTCCTTCTTCCTTCCCCCTACTATAGCGGGTTCAATTCTTGGGACCAACCATACTTTAACTTTGGTTACAATTGTCTGCTAAATGGCATAAATATAAATATCAATTATTTGACTTTGTAATTTAAATAATCTAGCATTCATTACAGACAAGAAAAAGTTCTGAAATGTTCTCCTGATGGCTGTCTGCCCACCAGCAGGAAAAACATTGCCTACCAGAAAATACATCCTATTGCATTTTACTTCAAAAACATAATTTTTTTTCTCCATCTGTTCATGGTTTTCAGCAATTGATCATTGGAAGTGATGGTAAGGTAGATGATAGAGACATTGAGCTGAAGGTTGCAGCAAGAGAGGAAATTCTCTTGGTAGTTGCTATAACAATGTGAGGTTGCCCGTGACAACCTTTTCTCTAGGTTGTTCATGGCAACTAATACATCAGCAGGATTCCATGGGTAAAAACGGGGAAACAGAAAGATTGAAAGTCACAAATAATAACCGTCACATGAAGAGAGGCCTTTTGGCTGAATCTCAAAGGCTGTAGGCCTATGGCCACCTTTTGGCATGCTTGCAAATCAAAATCAAATCACATTTTATTGGTCACATACACGTGTTTAGTAGATATTATTGCCGGTGTAGCGAAATGCTTGTGTTTCAACCTCCGACAGTGCAGTACTATCTAACAATTTCACAGATACCCAATACAAACACATCTAAGGAATGGAATTAAGAATATATATGGATGAGCAATGTCAGAGTGGCATAAACTATGATACAGTAGAACAGTATGGAATACAGTATATTCACATATGAGATGAGTAATGCAAAATATGTAAACATTATTAAAACTAGTGTTCCATTTATTAAAGTGGCCAGTGATTTCAAGTCTATGTATATAGGCAGCAGCCTCTATGTGCTAGTGATGGCAATAAAACAGTCTGATGGCCATGAGAGAAGCTGTTTTTCAGTCTCTCGGTCCCAGCTCTGATGCACCTGTACTGACCTCGCCTTCTGGATGATAGCCGGTGAACAGGCAGTGGCTCGGGTGGTTGTTGTGATTGATGATATTTTGGGCATTCCAGTGACATCGGGTGCTGTAAGTGTCCTGGAGTGCAGGTAGTTTGCCCCCGGTGATGCGTTGGGCAGACCGCACCACCCTCTGGAGAGCCCTACTGTTGCGGGCGGTGCAGTTGCCATACCAAGCGGTGATACAGCCCGACAGGATGCTCTCAATTGTGCATCTGTAAAAGTTTGAGGGTGTTAGGTGCCAAGCCAAATTTCTTTGAGGTTCAAGAGGCACTGTTGTGGCTTCTTCACCACACTGTCTGTGTGGGTGGACCATTTTTCAGTTTGTCCATGATGTGTACACCGAGGAACTTGAAGCTTTCCACCTTCTCCACTGCGGTCCTGTCGGTGTGGATAGGTGGGTGCTCCCTCTGCTGTATCCTGAAGCCCACGATCATCTCCTTTAGTTTTGTTGACATTGAGTGAGAGGTTATTCTTTTCCTGGCACCCCATTCCCAGAGCCCTCATCTCCTCTCTGTAGGCTGTCTCGTCATTGTTGGTAATCAAGACTACTACTGTTGTCGTCTGCGAATTTGATGATTGAGTTGGAGGCGCGCTTGGCCACGCAGTCATGGGTGAACAGGGAGTACAGGAGGGGGCTGAGCACGCGCCCTTGTGTGGCCCCAGTGTTGAAGATCAGCGAAGTGGAGTTTTTGAAGTTCAGGACCCAGTTGCACAGGGCAGGGTTCAGACCCAGGGCCACAAGCTTAATGATGAGTTTGGAGGGTACTGTGGTGTTGAATGCTGAGCTATAGTCAATGAACAGCATTCTTACATAGGTATTCCTCTTGTCCAGATGGGATCCAGGGCAGTGTGCAGTGTGATGGTGATTACATTGTCTGTGGATCTATTGGGGCGGTAAGCAAATTGAAGTAGGTCTAGGGTAACAGGTAAAGTGATATGATCTTTGACTAGTCTCTCAAAGCACTTCATGATGACAGAAGTGACTGCTACAGGGCAATAGTCATTTAGTTCAATTACCTCTGCTTTCTTAGGTACAGGAACAATGGTGGTCATCTTGAAGCATGTGGGGACAGCAGACTACGATAGGGAGAGATTGAATATGTCCGTGAGGGCATGCCTAAGGATGACGTCTGGGCTGGCAGCCTTGCGAGGGTTAACACGCTTAAATGGCTTACTCACGTCGGCCACGGAGAAGGAGAGCCCATAGCCCTCGGTAGCAGGCCGCATCAGTGGCACTGTTATCCTCAAAGCCGGTGAAGGTGTTTAACTTGTCCGGTGAGCAAGACGTTGGTATCAGCAACATGGCTGGTTTTCCCTTTGTAATCCGTGATTGTCTGTAGGCCCTGCCACATACCTCTCGTGTCTGAGCAGCTGAATTGCAACTCCACTTTGTCTCTGTACTAACGTTTTGCCTGTTTGATTGCCTTATGGAGGGAATAACTACACTGTTTGTATTCAACCATTTTCCCAGTCACCTTGATATGATTAAATGCGGGTGGTTCGCACTTTCATTTCTATCAATGGTTTCAATAGTCACAGTGGGAAGAGATTTTCGATGTACCAATTCCATGGCATATGGTTTATGAACTGGTACAAAAAACTACACTTGATTCAACAATTAGAGTTTTCCCATTAAAATTCCAGCATTGAATTAGCACGGGTAGTCCCTATTTGAGTTTCTGCCTATAGGAAGGGATGAGCAAAATGGAGTCATAATCTGATTTGCCGAAGGGAGTGACGGGGGAAGGCCTTGTGGGCATCCTGGAAGGTGGAGTAGCAGTGGTCGAGTGTTTTAGCAGTGCTAGTGCTACAGTCAATGTGTTGATAAAACTTCGGAAGCATTTTCCTCAAATTTGCTTTGTTAACTTGGCGCTACGGATCCCGTTACCGGGATCATTTTCCTAAACATCCACTGAATTGCAGAGCGCCAAATTCAAAAATAATCCTAAAAATATTTATAATCATGGAATCACAAGTGAAATATACCAAAACACGGCTTAGGTTGTTGTTAATCTACCACATACTCGTTCCGGTCCTGAAAGGCAGAAGAAAATTCAAAAAAGTATCAGATTCCAAAAATAATAATAAAAAGACTTATAATCATGCAATCACAAGTGAAATTTACCAAAACACAGTTTAGCTTGTTGTTAATCTACCTATCGTGTCAGATTTTGAAAATATGCTTTACAGCGAAAGCAATCCAAGCGTTTGTGAGTGTATCATTCAATGCTAGAACAGTTTGCCTTAAATTAGCTTGGTCACGAAAGTCAGAAAAGCAATAAAATGAATCGCTTACCTTTGATAATCTTCGGATGTTTGTACTCACGAGACTCCCAGTTGCACAATAAATGTTATTTTTGTTCGATAAATATTAGTTTTATAACAAAAAAACGTCATTTGTGTTGCGCGTTATGTTCAGAAAACCACAGCCTCGTTCCGTTCCTGAAAGGCAGACAAATTCCAAAAAGTATCAGTAATATTCGTAGAAACATGTCGAACATTTTTTATAATCAATCCTCAGGTTATTTTTAACATATATAATCGATAATATTTCAACCGGACGATAATCTACTCAATTAACCTGTCTAGGATCAGCGTGGCGCTAGCGGCACACCCCCCCCCCCCCCCACTGAAAAACCAGTGCCGCGAAATTCAAAAAAAATTTTTTTTTTAAATATTTAACTTTCACACATTAAAGTCCAATACAGCTAATGAAAGACACAGATCTTGTGAATCCAGTCAACATTTCCGATTTTTAAAATGTTTTACAGGGAAGACACAATATGTAAAGATGTACATCTATTACCTAAAAACACATTAGCATAATCCACCATCTTTTATTTGTCCACCAACACCAGTAGCCATCACCAATTCGGCTAAACTAAGATATTTATAGCCCCTAACCAACAAAAAAACTCATTAGATGACAGTCTGATAACATATTTATGGTATGGGATAGGTTTTGTTAGAAAAAAGTGCATATTTCAGGTATATGGCATAGTTTACAATTGCACCCACCATCACAAATGGACTAGAATAATTACAATGAGCAACGTGTTTACCTAACTACTAATCATCAAACATTTCGTAAAAATACACAGCATACACGAATCGAAAGACACAGATCCTGTGAATACAGACAATATTTCAGATTTTCTAAGTGTCTTACAGCGAAAACACAATAAATCGTTATATTAGCATAGCACATAGCACATAGCAGCCCAGCATTGATTCTAGCCAAAGTGGGCGATAACGTCAACATCGCCAAAAATATATTAATTTTTTCACTAACCTTCTCAGAATTCTTCCGATGACACTCCTGTAACATCACATTACAACATGCATATACAGTTTGATCGAAAATGTTTATATTTAGCCACCAAAATCATGGTTAGACAATGTGAAATGTAACTCAGCTGGTCAGAATTTGTCCTTGCGCCACTTAGACAGTGATCTACTCTTATACATAAATACTCATAAACGTGACTAAAAAATATAGGGTGGACAGGGATTGATAGACAATTTAATTCTTAATACAATTGCGTTATTACATTTTTTAATTTATCCTTACTTTTCAATACAGTTTGCGCCAAGCGAAGCTACGTCAAAAAACATGGCGTCCTAAGCCACTAAAATGTTTCGACAGAAACACGATTTATCATAATAAAAATGTCCTACCTTGAGCTGTTCTTCCATCAGTATCTTGGGCAAAGGATCCTTTCTTGGGAGAAATCGTCTTTTGGTGGAAAGCTGTCCTCTTGCCATGTGGAAAAGTCAACTGCGTTCGGGATGAACTGAAAAGCGTGCCCAACTTTTCACATCGTTGCAAAAATAAATGTCCCAAAATCGCACTAAACGGATATAAATTGCTATAAAACGCTTTAAATTAACTACCTTATGATGTTTTTAACTCCTATAACGAGTGAAAAGATGACCGGAGAAATATAACAGGCTAAACTAACGCTTGGAACAGGTGCGCGCCGGTGTCCACTTTGCTCATGACGCAGCTCCCAAAGAATGACTAGCTTCAGGGTTTTTTCATTTGTAGGGCCTGTGAACGTGCAATCGACCCCGTTGGAATCGTCATCACGTAAAGGCATCCAGGGGAAGACGTAAGAAGTGTCCGTATAGTCATAGCAACGACAGTGCCCTTTTAAATGACTTCAGAAGAGTGGCCAACATTTCTCAAATCTGACTCCATGTCAGGGAAATTGCTGTAGAATGGGCTCTGTTCCACTTAGAGACAAAATTTCAACTCCTATAGAAACTATAGACTGTTTTCTATCCAATAATAATAATAATATGCATATTGTACGATCAAGGATTTTGTGGGAAGCCGTTTAAAAAATTAGCCAAATTAGCATAAGTAGTCTAAACAGCGCCCCCATCCCCAACAGGTTAAAGACAGAAAGAAAATGTTGAGCTACCCCTCTCGCACGCAGGAACTAATCAAAGGACACCTGACTCGTTTTGAAAAATTTCGCTCATTTTTCAAAATAAAGCCTGAAACTATGTCTAAAGCCTGGTCAGAGCCTGAGGAAGCCATTGGAAAGGAATCTGGTTGATACGCCTTTAAATGGAGGAGGGGCAGGCAACAGAACAGGGATAGAAAAAAAGCACTTCCGGGTTGGATTTCCTCAGGTTTTCGCCTGCAGAATCAGTTTTGTTATACTCACAGACAATATTTTGAAAGTTTTGGAAACTTTGGAGTGTTTTCTAACCCAATCTGTAAATTATATGCATATTCTACAATCTGTGCCTGAGAAATAGTCCGTTTACGTTGGGAATGTTATAAAAAATAAAAATTCTGGCCCCTAGCGTCAAGAAGTTAACTTCTTGCGACTACAGGGGGTGCTGTTTTCTCATTAGCATAATTGCATTACAGATTAAACGGCTTCCTACTAAATTCTTTATCGTACAATATGCATATTATTACTAATATTGGATAGAAAACAGTCTCTAGTTTCTATAGGCGTTGGAATTTTGTCTCTGAGTGGAACAGAACTCATTCTACAGCAATTTCCCTGAGACGGAGTAAGATTTCACACATTTTGGCCCCTGATCTGGAGTCAGTTTAAAGGCCACTGTGAACGCTATCAGGATACGGACACTGCTTACGTCTTCCCCTGGATTCCTTTACGTGATGACGCTTTGAATGGTATCGATTGCGCAATCACAGCCACTATAAATGAAAAAAACCTGTAGGTAGGAACTCTTTTCCAGATGCGTCGGGCGCGCGGTGGACACCGACCTGCTCTTTTTCCAAGCATTAGTGTAGCCAGTAATATTTCTCAGGTCATGTTTTTACTCGTTATAGGAGTTAAAAACATCATAAGGTAGTTAATTTAAACCGTTTTATAGCAATTTATATCCGTTTAGTGCGCATTTTGGGACATTTATTTCTGAGACACTTTGAAGCGCCGGGCAGGTTTCCAGTTCATGCCGAACGCATTTGGCATTTCCACATGGCAAGAGGACAGCTTTCGACCAAAAGACGATTAGACCCAAGAAAGGATTCTTTGCCCAAGATTCTGATGGAAGAACAGCTCAAAGTAGGAACAATTTATTATGATAAATCGTGTTTCTGAAAAATGTTAATCGCTTATGACGCCATCTTGTTAGACGTAGCTTCGCTTGGCGCAAACTGTATTGAAAAGTAAGGATAATTTAAAAAATGTAAATCAGCGATTGTATTAATGTTACGATAATCCTCCTCCTCTTCATCAGAAGAGGAGGAGCAGGGATTGAACCAAGGTGCAGCGCGTTGAAATGACATGATGAATTTATTTAACAAGACAAAACGAACTATACTTGAAAATGATACAAAATAACAAAACGAAAGTAGACAGACCTGAACGACGAACTTACATACAACGTGAAGAACGAAATGAACAGGAACAGACTACATGAAATGAACAAACCGTAAACAGTCCCGTATGGTGCAAACATTGACACAGACACAGGAGACAACCACCCACAAACAAACAGTGTGAAAACACCTACCTTAATATGGCTCTCAATCAGAGGAAATGAAAACCACCTGCCTCTAATTGAGAGCCATATCAGGTCACCCTAAACCAACATAGAAACAGAAAACATAGACTGCCCACCCAAACTCACGTCCTGACCAGCTAACACATACACAAACTAACAGAAAACAGGTCAGGAACGTGACATAACCCCCCCCTCAAGGTGCGTACTCCGAACGCACCACCAAAAGTCTAGGGGAGGGTCTGGGTGGGCATCTGACCACGGTGGTGGCTCAGGCTCTGGGCGAGGTCCCCACCCCACCATAGTCAATCCCAGCTTACGTCTCTCCCTCAGAATGACCACCCTCTTACTCCACCCACCTAATATACCGGGTAACATCAAAATAAGGGACAGCTCCGGGACAAGGTAGCTCAGGACAGATAGGTAGTTCAGGATAGAGAGGTAGCTCAGGATAGAGAGGTAGCTCAGGATAGAGGGGCAACTCCGGACTGAAGGGCAGCTCCGGACAGAGAGACAGCTCTGGACTGAGGGGCAGTTCTGAATAAATAGCCGTTCTGGGCTAAGGGGCAGCACCGGGACAAGGGGCAGCACCGGGACAAGGGGCAGCACCGGGACAAGGGGCAGATCCCGGCTGAAGGACTCTGGCAGGTCCTGTTTGGACGGCTCTGGCAGGTCCTGACTGGACGGCTCTGGCAGGTCCATGCAGGCTGACGGCTCTCGATACTCATGGCAGACCGACGGCTCTCTACGCTCATGGCAGGCTGACGGCTCTCGACGCTCATGGCAGGCTGACGGCTCTGGCTGCTCATGGCTCTCTGACGGCTCTGGCTGCTCATGGCTCGCTGGCGGTTCTGGCAGATCCTGTCTGGTTGGCGGCTCTGGCAGATCCTGTCTGGTTGGCGGCTCTGGCAGATCCTGTCTGGTTGGCGGCTCTGGCAGATCCTGTCTGGTTGGCGGCTCTGGCAGATCCTGTCTGGCTGACGGCTCTAGCGGCTCCTGTCTGGCTGATGGCTCTAGCGGCTCCTGTCTGGCTGACGGCTCTGTAGGCTCATGGCAGACGGGCGGCTTTGCAGGCTCATGGCAGACGGGCGGCTTTGCAGGCTCCTGGCAGACGGATGGCTCAGACGGCGCTGGGGAGACGGATGGCTCAGATGGCGCTGGGGAGACGGATGGCTCAGATGGCGCTGGGGAGACGGATGGCTCAGATGGCGCTGGGGAGACGGATGGCTCTGGCCGGATATGGCGCACTGTAGACCTGGTGCATGGTGCCGGAACTGGAGGCACCGTGCTAATGACAAGCACCTTCCTACTAGTGCGGGGAGCAGGGACAGGGCACACTGTATTCTCAAAGCCTACTCTATCCCTGATGCGTGGTACCGGCACTGGTGACGCCGGGCTGAGGACAAGCACATCAGGATTAGTAGGGGGAGAATATACAGTGTGTACAGGGCTCTGGAGACGCACTGGTAGCTTAGTGCGTGGGGCCGGAACTGGAGGCACCGGGCTAGATACACGCACTACAGGGAGAGTGCGTGGAGGAGGAACAGGGCTCAGGATACGCACTGGTAGCCTAGTGCATAGTGTAGACACTGTAGGTACTAGGCTGGGGCGGGGAGGTAGTGCCGGAAATACCGGACCGTGGAGGCGTACTGGCACTCTTGAGCATTGAACCTGCCCAACCTTACCTGGTTGAATGCTCCCGGTTGCCCGACCAGTGCGGGGAGGTGGAATAACCCGCACCGGCCTATGTAGGCGAACCGGGAAAACCATGCGTAAGGCAGGTGCCATGTATGCCGGCCCGAGGAGACGCACTGGAGACCAGACGCGTTGAGCCGGCCTCATGACACCTGGCTCAATACCCAATCTAGCCCTACCAGTGCGGGGAGGTGGAATAACCCGCACTGGGCTATGCACTCGTATAGGAGACACCGTGCGCTCTACTGCGTAACACGGCGCCTGCCCGTACTCCCGCTCTCCACGGTGAGCCTGGGAAGTGGGCGCAGGTCTCCTACCTGCCCTTGGCCCACTACCCTTTAGCCCCCCCCCAAGAAATTTTTGGGAGTTACTCACGGGCTTTTTCGGCTTCCGTGCCAGACGCGTTCCCTCATAGCTCCGGTTCCTCTCTCCGGTAGCCTCCGCTCTCCTCAGTGCCTCCAGCTGTTCCCATGGGAGGCGATCTCTACCAGCTAGGATCTCCTCCCATGTGTAGACACCCTTTCCATCCAGAACATCGTCCCAAGTCCACGAGTCCTGATTATTTGGTCGCTGCTCGTAGTCACACTGCTTGGTTCTGGACATGGGGTGGGTGGTTCTGTTACGATAATCCTCCTCCTCTTCATCAGAAGAGGAGGAGCAGGGATTGAACCAAGGTGCAGCGCGTTGAAATGACATGATGAATTTATTTAACAAGACAAAACGAACTATACTTGAAAATGATACAAAATAACAAAACGAAAGTAGACAGACCTGAACGACGAACTTACATACAACGTGAAGAACGAAATGAACAGGAACAGACTACATGAAATGAACAAACCGTAAACAGTCCCGTATGGTGCAAACATTGACACAGACACAGGAGACAACCACCCACAAACAAACAGTGTGAAAACACCTACCTTAATATGGCTCTCAATCAGAGGAAATGAAAACCACCTGCCTCTAATTGAGAGCCATATCAGGTCACCCTAAACCAACATAGAAACAGAAAACATAGACTGCCCACCCAAACTCACGTCCTGACCAGCTAACACATACACAAACTAACAGAAAACAGGTCAGGAACGTGACAATTAAGAATTAAATTGTCTATCAATCGCTGTCCATCCTATATTTTTTTGTCACGTTTATGAGTATTTATGTATACGACTAGATCACTGTCTAATATGGCGCACGACATTGTCTGACCAGCTGGGCAACTTTTGTCATTGTCTAACCATGATTTTGGTGGCTAAATATGCACATTTTCGAACAAACTGTATATGCATGTTGTAATGTGATGTTACAGGGGTGTCATCGGAAGAATTCTGAGAAGGTTAGTGAAAAAATTAATATATTTTGGCGATGTTTACGTTATCGCTCTCTTTGGCTAGAATCAATGCTGGGGTAATGTTTGCACATGTGCTATGCTAATATAACGATTTATTGTGTTTTCGCTGTAAGACACTTAGAAAATCTGAAATATTGTCTGTATTCACAGGATCTGTGTCTTTCGATTAGTGTATGCTGTGTATTTTTACGAAATGTTTGATGATTAGTAATTAGGTAAACACGTTGCTCTATGTATTTATTCTAGTCCATTTGTGACGGTGGGTGCAATTGTAAACTATGATATCTACCTGAAATATGCACATTTTTCTAACAAAACCTATCCTATACCATAAATATGTTATCAGACTGTCATCTGGTGAGGTTTTGTCTTGGTTAGTGGCTATCAATATCTTAGTTTAGCCGAATTGGTGATAGCACCTGATGGAGTAAGAAACTGATGGAGTTAGAAAAGTGGTGTCTTTTGCTAACGTGGTTAGCTAATAGATTTACATATTTTGTCTTCCCTGTAAAACATTTTAAAAATCTGAAATGGTGGCTTTATTCACAAGATCTGTATCTTTCATTAGGTGTCTTGGACTTGTGATTTAATGATATTTAGATGCTACTATTTAATTGTGATGCTATGCTAGCGATGCTACTCAGTGTGGGGGGGGTGGGGGGTGCTCCCGGACCCGGGGTAGATACTCGTGAAAGGTTAAAATCCCCAGCTACGATAAATGTGGCCTCGGGATATGTGATTTACAGTTTGCACAAAGTCTATTGTAGTTCCTTGAGGGCCGTCGTGGTATCGGCTTAAGGGGAAATATACACGCCTGTGACTATATAACCTAAGAAAATTCTCTTGTGAGGTAATACGGTCGGCATTTGATTGTGAGGTATTGTGAGGTTTACTTTATTGTCCAGAGACTGAACATTAGCGAGTAATATATTCAGAAGCGGTTGATGATGTGCACACCTCCTGAGTCGGATTAAAAGTCCACTCCGAATACCTCTTCTCTGCCGGCGGCGTCTTGGAGCAGCCTCTGGGATAAGGCTGCTGCTGGAAAAACGTAGTATGTATCATGGCTTTACACCCCCTGCTATATTGTGGATAAAGAGTTACCTGTCTATCAAAACCCAGAGGGGGTTCTATAATGGAAGCCTCTCCAACATAATACAGGTCGAACAAGGCACTCTTCATAAATTAATTAAAATGCCTTTATTAGTATGGCATGTTCAATAGAAACAAAGTTGTTTAAAAACCGACGCGTTTCGGCTGCATGGCCTTCGTCAGGGAGTACAGAAAAAAGAGAATACAATGTCCTCTTTTGAAAGTCTTTTCCAATTAGCCCTAATTAGAAGAGGGAGTGGTTACCAAATTGGACACACCTAGTAAGCAATAATATACACATGAAAAGGTAAAATACTGTAGCTATGTTATCATGAGCATACAACTCCAAGCTAGAAGCATCAGAACACCCAGAGAGGCAGTTCCAACCCTAACCATGACTGGGAGAAGTGTCCAGAACAAGAAAGCAATATATTCCACAGATCACAGCAAAACATGAACAACAGTCCAAACATAGCTAGAGGGCAATTGAGCAAAATGTCCACTAGATGACAGCAAATGGACCCATGACGACCCTACAGGAAGGGTGAGAAATCCATATCTTCATTTAAACCAGGGTACTTAGTGGCCTGTAGTTTGTAAATCCAAAAACTTTCCCTTTGGTTTAACTGTTTAAGACGGTCCCCTTTTCTAATAGAGGCCGGAACATGATCAATACCCATAGCTTGTAGGGAGGCAGGGTTACCATGGTGTAAGGACTTGTAGTGCCTTGCCATGGGGTAGTCTTCATTGCCTACCCGTATGGCGTACTTGTGTTCCGTCAAGCGATCTTGAAGGCGTCTCTTTGTCCGTCCAATGTAGAACACCTTGCACTGTGGACATTCCAGTCTATAGATGACATGAGTGGTTTTGCAGTTAATAAAATGCTTGAGGTAATACTCCATTTTAGAAGCTGTGTCAACAAAATACTTTTTCTGTACAATATTACTGCAATGGTTGCACTGGTAACATTTAAAAGAGCCCTTGGATAAATATTTAGTCCTAAATATTTCTAAAACTGAAAGCATTGTATTTGGGACAAATAATTCAATCAACTCTAAACTCAACTCAATGTTGTCATAAATAATGTGGAAATTGAGCAAGTTGAGGAGACTAAACTGCTTGGAGTAACCCTGGATTGTAAAACTGTCATGGTCAAAACATGTTGATACAACAGAAGCTAAAATGGGGATAGGTATGTCCAAAATAAAGCACTGCTCTACCTTCTTAACAGCACTAGCAACAAGGCATGTCCTACAGGCCCTAGTTTAGTCACATCTGGACTACTGTTCAGTCGTGTGGTCAGGTGCCACAAAAAAAGGGACTTTTTTTGCAGTTGCCTCTGAACAGGGCAGCAAGGCTGGCCCTTGGATGTACACAGAGAGCTAATTATTAATAAGATGCATGTCAATCTATCCTGGCTCAAAGTGGAGTAGATATTGACTTCCTCATTACTTGCATTTATGAGAGGTATTGGCATGTTGAATGCACCAAGCTAGCTGTTTGAACTAATGGCGCACAGCTCAGAAACCCATGCATACCCCACAAGACATGCCACAAGAGGTCTCTTCACAGTCCCCAAGTCCAGAACAGATTATGGGAAGTGCACATTACCACATAGAGCCATGACTACATGGAACTCTATTCCACATCAAGTAACTGATGCAAGCAGTACTATTAGATAAAAAAACAGATACAAATACACCTTTTGGAACAGATGGGACTTGTGAACCAACACAAACATAGACACAGACACATGCATACACACACGTACACATGGATTTGTGTTTACATACACTTAGGTTGACGTCATTCAAACTCGTTTTTCAACCACTCCACAAATTTCTTGATAACAAACTATAGTTTTGGCAAGTCGGATAGGACATCTACTTCATGTATGACACAAGTAATTTATCCAACACTTGTTTACAGACAGATTATTTAACCTGTTTGGCGTGCAAGCCAGACGTCGGTACATTTATGACAACAGCCACTTCAAGTGCAGGGCGCGAAATTCAAAAGATAATTTTTTTAAATATTTAACTTTCACACATTAACAAGTCCAATACAGCATATGAAAGGTACACATATCGTGAATCCGGCGAACATGTCCGATTTTTAAAATGTTTTACAGCGAAAACAGCACGTATATTTATGTTAGCTCACCACCAAATACAAAAAAGGACAGACATTTTTCACAGCACAGGTAGCATGCACAAAGCCAACCTAACTAACCAAGAACCAACCAAACTAACCAACAAACAACTTCATCAGATGACAGTCTTATAACATGTTATTCAATAAATCTATGTTTTGTTCGAAAAATGTGCATATTTCAGGTATAAATCATAGTTTACATTACAGCTACAATCAGAAATTGCACCGAAAGCAGACAGAATAATTACAGACACCAACATCAAATACCTAAATACTCATCATAAAACATTTCTGAAAAATACATAGTGTACAGCAAATAAAAGACAGGCATCTTGTGATTCCAGACAATATTTCCGATTTATTAAGTGTTTTACAGCGAAAACACAATATAGCGTTATATTAGCTTACCACAATAGCCAGAAAAACAAGCCATTCCCCAGCAGTAAAAGTTAGCGATCGTAACAAACCAGCAAAAGATATATAATTTTTGACTAACCTTGATATGCTTCATCAGATGACAGTCCTATAACATCAGGTTATACATACACTTATGTTTTGTTCGAAAATGTGCCCTATTTAGAGCTGAAATCAGTGGTTATACATTGTGCTAACTTAGCATCTTTTTCCCACAACGTCCGGATATTTTTCTGACACTTTTTCTGAAACACATATTCTGACCAAATAGCTATTCATAAACATAACTAAAAAATACATGTTGTATAGGAAATGATAGATACACTAGTTATTAATGCAATCGCCGTGTTAGAATTCTAAAAATAACTTCATTACGACATACAGCTTAGTTTTAGCGAGAGAGTACCCAAAAGCTGGGCGCAAACGACTAGTTCACATGTTCGACAGATATATGAAATAGCATCATAAAATGAGTCCTACTTTTGCTGATCTTTCATCAGAATGTTGTACAATGGGTCCTTTGTAGGGAACAATCGTTGTTTGGATTTAGAACGGCCTTTTTCCCTCTCGATTTAGCAAGCACACTTGCCAAGTGGCGCGAATCTCTCCATGTCAACAAACGGAAGAGAACGGAACACGGCAAAACTCCCGAAAAAATGTCAATAATCTGATTAAACTATATTGAAAAAACATACCTTACGATGATATTGTCACATGTATCAAATAAAATCAAAGCCGGAGATATTAGTCGTCCGTAACGACAGCTTATCAGAAGGCAAATCCAGGTCCCATGACGCGCTCTCCAGAAAACAGGAAACTGGTGACACGTCATACAAAGAGCAATTATACGAGCCCAGATCAAGTTACACAGTTCATTTCTTCTCTCACTCCTTGTCGACATCTAGTGGAAGACGTATGAAGTGCATCTAAACGAATAAATCTCAAGGACTTTAATAGGCAGCCCCTAGAAGAGAGCATCGGTTTCAGATTTTCTACTTCCTGTCAGGAAGTTTGCTGCAAAAGAGTTCTGTTTTACTCACAGATATAATTCAAACGGTTTTAGAAACTAGAGAGGGTTTTCTATCCAATAGTAATAATAATATGCATATTGTACGAGCAAGAATTGAGTACGAGGCCGTTTGAAATGGGCACCTTTTATCCGGCTACTCAATACTGTCCCTGCAGCCCAAACAGGTTAAAAGGTGAGACTATCATAAGCCTCACAAGACATTTTTATTTTATTTTTATTTCACCTTTATTTATTTAACCATGTAGGCAAGTTGAGAACAAGTTCTCATTTATAATTGCGATCTGGCCAAGATAAAGCAAAGCAGTTCGACACATACAACAACACAGAGTTACACATGGAGTAAAACAAACATACAGTCAATAATACAGAAGAAAAATAAGTCTATATACAATGTGAGCAAATTAGGTGAGATAAGGGAGGTAAAAAAAGGCAAAAAAAGGCAATGGTGGTGAATTAAATACAATATAGCAAGTAAAACACTGGAATGGTAGATTTGCAGTGTAAGAATGTGCAAAGTAGAAATAGAAATAATGGGGTGCAAAGGAGCAAAATAAATAAATACAGTAGGGGAAAGGTAGTTGTTTAGGCTAAATTATAGATGGACTATGTACAGGTGCAGTAATCTGTGAGCTGCTCTGACAGCTGGTGCTTAAAGCTAGTGAGGGAGATAAGTGTTTCCAGTTTCAGAGATTTTTGTAGTTCGCTCCAGTCATTGGCAGCAGAGAACTGGAAGGAGATGCGGCCAAAGGAGGATTTGGCTTTGGGGGTGACCAGAGAGATATACCTGCTGGAGCGCGTGCTACAGGTGGGTGCTGCTATGGTGACCAGCGAGCTGAGATAAGGGAGGACTTTACCTAGCAGGGTCTTGTAGATGACCTGGAGCCAGTGGGTTTGTCGACGAGTATGAAGCGAGGGCCAGCCAACGAGAGCGTAAAGGTCGCAGTGGTGGGTAGTATATGGGGCTTTGGTGACAAAACGGATGACACTGTGATAGACTGCATCCAATTTATTGAGTAGGGTATTGGAGGCTATTTTGTAAATTACATCGCCGAAGTCAAGGATCAGCAGGATGGTCAGTTTTACGAGGGTATGTTTGGCAGCATGAGTGAAGGATTCTGTATTGCGAAATAGGAATTCTAGATTTAGCTTTAGATTGGAGATGTTTGATGTGAGTCTGGAAGGAGAGTTTACAGTCTAACCAGACACCTAGGTATTTGTAGTTGTCCACATATTCAGAACCGTCCAGAGTAGTGATGCTGGACGGGAGGGCAGGTGCAGGCAGCGATCGGTTGAAGAGCATGCATTTAGTTTGACTTGTATTTAAGAGCATTTGGAGGCCACGGAAGGAGAGTTGTATGGCATTGAAGCTCGTCTGGAGGGTTGTTAACACAGTAACCAAAGAAGGGCCAGAAGTACACAGAATGGTGTCATCTGCGTAGAGGTGGATCAGAGACTCACCAGCAGCAAGAGCTACATCATTGATGTATACAGAGAAGAGAGTCGGCCCAAGAATTGAACCCTGTGGCACCCCCATAGAGACTGCCAGAGGCCCGGACAACAGGCCCTCCGATCTATCAGAGAAGTAGTTGGTGAACTAGGCAAGGCAATCATTTGAGAAACCAAAGCTATTGAGTCTGCCGATGAGGATGTGGTGATTGACAGAGTCAAAAGCCTTGGTCAGGTCAATGAATACTGCTGCACAGTATTGTTTATTATCGATGGCGGTTAACCTCTAATGCCTACCTAACCCGGATCCGGGATCCCCCCCATCACAAAAGCTGACTAGCATAGCCTAGCCTAAAGTTACAGGGATATCATAAAATAAAATGTTCATGAAATCACAAGTCCAAGACACCAAATGAAAGATACAGATCTTGTGATTCAAGCCATCATCTCTGATTTTTAAAATGTTTTACAGGGAAGACACAATATGTAAATCTATTAGCTAACCACGTTAGCAAAAGACAACAATTTTCTTACTCCACCATTTTCTTACTGCATCAGTAGCTATCACAAATTCGACCAAATAAAGATATAAATAGCCACTAACCAAGAAACAAACCTCATCAGATGACAGTCTGATAACATATTTATTGTATAGCATAGGTTTTGTTAGAAAAATGTGCATATTTCAGGTATAAATCATAGTTTACAATTGCAGCCCCCATCACAACTAACACTAAAATGACTAGAATAACTACAGAGACCATTGTGTATTAGCTAATTACTCATCATAAAACATTTCTTAAAAATACACAGCGTACAGCAGATGAAAGACACAGATCATGTGAATATAGCCAATATGTCAGAATTTCTAAGTGTTTTACAGCGAAAACACAATATAGCGTTATCTTAGCTTACTACAATAGTCAGTCTCACGGCAGCATTGATTCAAGGCAAAAATAGCAATAACGTTATAAACCACCAAACGCTATTAATTTTTTCACTAACCTTCTCAGAATTCTTCAGATGACAGTCCTGTAACATCATATTACACAATCCATATAGGTTTTGTTCGAAAATGTGCATATTTAGCAGCACACACCGTGGTTATACAATGTGATCAGTAGCAACAGGGCATGCATTCTGGCCGGCGCCATCTTGGAAAGGCACCTACTCTTATCGAAAGCTATTCATAAACTTGACAAAAAAAATACAGGTTGGACAGCAATTGAAAGACAAATTAGTTCTTAATGCAATCGCTGAGTTAGATTTTTAAAATTAACCTTACTGCGCAATACTGGGTACAATACAGGGTGTGATAGCGCAACGCTACACGGAAAATAATGGCGTCTAATATATTTTACTTTTTCAACAGAACAACGTTTTATCAGCATAAATAGTCCTTACTATTAGCTGAACTCCCATCAGAATCTTGGGGAAGGTGTCCGTTGGCCAAAATAATCGTTGCTGGGTTGGAGAATGTCTCCTTTGACGTTGCAATTAGCAGTACAGAATGGCATTCGAGAGAGAGACACCCAAGTTTCTACAGCGCCATGGAAATAAATACCTGAAAATCGCAATATACTGACATAAACTGGTATAATTCGGTTCAAAATAACAGGATTATGATGTCTTTAAAGCCTATAGCGAATAAAAACAGAGCCGGATACATCTAGGAGCTAAAACCAGACGTTCTAAAAAGACATGCCAAGAACCTTTCTGCATCAGCGCGAGGTCCCAAAAGGCCGGACACCTCGGTTCCAACCAATTTATAGACTTCCTGAACCGTGTAGAAACTGCATTTCAACTCTCCCTATTCGCTAACAGCCAGGGGAAGGCGTATGCAGTGCATCTCAACCAATAGAAGACAGGCAAAGTTAAAGACAGGTCTCAAAGCAGATAATAAAATTTGCCATTCTCACACAGACATAGGAAAAGTGCTCTAAGTCGAGTTCTGTTTCACTTACAGACATAATTCCAACGGTTTTAGAAACTAGAGAGTGTTTTCTATCCAATAGTAAGAATAATATGCATATTGTACGAGCAAGAATTGAGTACGAGGCCGTTTACATTGGGTACACATTTGTGCTATGTCGAAATAGCCCCCCCCTAGTGGCAAGAAGTTTTAACACTGAACACTAGAACAAAATAACACAGTGAGAAACGAAACCGAAACAGTCCTATCAGGTGCAGAAAACACTAAACAGAAAATAACTACCCACAAAACATAGGTGGGAAAAAGCTACCTCAGTATGGTTCCCAATCAGAGACAACGATAGACAGCTGTCCCTGATTGAGAACCATACCCGGCCAAAACAAAGAAATGCAACACATAGAAAAATGAACATAGAATGCCCACCCAAATCACACCCTGACCAAACCAAAATAGAGACATAAAAAGCTCTCTAAGGTCAGGGCGTGACAAATACAAATAGATTATCAGCCAAGGAGGAAATTCTTTCCACGATCTTGTGCATAGTAAAATACATGACCACATCAGTACAAATAATCAAATACAGTGTCAAGATGCCGGGTAAAAATAATAGTGAGAAGACAACAATGTGTCAACTGTTGTGTGTTGACTGTTAGATCCCCATTAAATCATGCCTGTTGTTGCCATTTTGTGTGATGCATGGTGCTGTCAACACAAAGTTCTACTGTAACGTTATTAGACCTAATCATTCATTAACCCCTATCTGACTGAGGAGAGGACATGCATAGTGAATGTGTGCGTGTGTGAGGGAGAGAGAGTAGGGCCATCGTTCATTAGAGTAAAGCACAATCAGCGGTAAACTAAGCATGGAGGCCTGGCTCATTATGGTTTATTTAAAACAACACAGCACCTCATTCCAAATCTACTCTCTGCCATATGTATACCATAATTAGTGAAGTGAGGAGGAGGTGGTGAGCTGCTCTGTGTGCGCGTTCATGTGTGTGTGTCTGCCAAAAGTGCCTGTGTGTGTGCGTGCATGTGTGTATGATGATTTTCATTTTGCGTTTTGCCTCAGTTCTGCCCCTACAACTAAGGATCTAATCAATCTGCCGGCTATTAAGTTTGTTAATTGATAATGCATACTAATTAGCTCTGGCTCTGTTTCCACGGTTACACAGAAACGGTGATTGTAGGCAGGGGTCCAAATGGACTTTTAAATCAGCGAGCGTGAGGTGAAAGCCACCAAGCCATCACACACATGTGGAGGCTCCTCAGAGGAGGAAGGGGAGGACCATTCTTCTCAGTGAATTTCATAAAAATAAAAATAGTGAAACATTTAAAACTTTTTAAAAATTTGTTGATAAAACTATACAGAATATATTCATGTCACCAAATAAGTGATTAAAACACACTGTTTTGCAATGAAGGTCTCCAGTAGCTTCAGCAGCACTCGAGGGTAGAACCATGGTGTAGCCTGCGGACAGCTAGCTTCCGTCCTCCCCTGTCTACATTGAATTCAATTCAAAACCTCGGACGCTCATGGTTATCACCCCTTCCATAGACTTGCACAGTAATTATGACAATTTCCAGAGGACATCCTCCAACCTATCAGAGCTATTGCAGCATTAACTGATATGATGTCCACCCAATCAAAGGATCAGATAATTAATTTAGTACTGAAAGCATAAGCCACAGCTAGCTAGCACTGCTGTGCATATCATGTGGTGAGTAGTTGGCTCAAAAAGAGAGAAAGACAATAGTTGAAGAGTTTGAAATAATTAATTTCTTCAAAAATGAAGGAGAAGAGAGAGAGAGAGTTATATATCGTCATGTTTTTAACTTTCACTTACATAGCTAGCAAATGCAGCTAGCTAGTTTGACCTAGTCAGACACCCGGCTCAAACAGAGGGATGCTATGTTAGCTAGCTGGCAATGATTATCCTACACTGGAACTCTTCTAAGTCAAGGTAAGCTTTTGGTTTGAACTATTTATTGCCATATGGGCCCGCCGGTGTAACTGCTAAACTGCTTACACTGTACACTGTACTGGATGATTGTAGCGGGTTTGCTAACACGTTAATTTTTAAGCTACGTTGACTGTGACGTTACTTTAGGTATGATGACAACGACGAAGGCTGTTTGTTGCGGTCAGCAGTTATTATATAGTTTGGCTTGCAAAGGTTTGTTTGCCTGGTCAAAGACAGCTGATGTGTTGTGAATTGAATTCCACAAGCGAAGGGAAAAGGTGAGAGGAGGAGAGCATGTAGATGCGAGAAGGAATACAAAATGGATGCTATGAAAGTGAACTGTGTTTACGTGCGATCAGGGGTGTATTCATTCCGGCAGATCTGTTGAAAAACGTTTCTTAAACTGAAGCAAACAGAACGAAACTGGGATAAACATACCTGGATTAGGCAATAGAGACTCTCATTTGCAACTTTTAATGATTACACACATATTTTTCTCTTGACCTGTGTGCACCTACTGTGCGTTGTAAACTTTAATTCACAGGCTAGGTTGTAGCAACCTCATGATGGGTATAGGGAAAATTTTACTATCATGTAGTAGACTAAACCTATCGTTGTTACATTGAACTGGTTGAATGGAATATGAATGACAGACATCCAATATGCTGTAATAGAAATAAGGCCACGTTCATAAAACATGTTTTGTCCTCCATCTTAATTAAGCGCCACAGATCGCCACTTATGTGCACCCACATACATACATACACACAGTACCAGCACAAAGTTTGGACACACCTACTCATTCAAGGGTTTTTCTTTATTTTTCATTATTTTCTACATTCGTTATTTTTTACCTGAGAAATGTATTTTGAATGTAAACCATTCAGGTTTTATGCCTGGGCATTGCACTATTAGAGCAACCACTTTAGTGGTTAACCTCTTGACGCTAGGGGTCAGATTATTATTATTTTTTTTAAATAACGTTCCCAAGGTAAACTGACTATTTCTCAGGTCCAGATCGTAGAATATGCATATAATTTACGGATTAGGATAGAAAACACTCCAAAGTTTCCAAAACTGTCAAAATATTGTCTGTGAGTATAACAAAACTGATTCTGCAGGCGAAAACCTGAGGAAATCTAACCCAGAAGTGATTTTTTATTTTTTTTATCTGTTTCCTGGCCCGTCTTTCTTCCATTTAAAGAGGTATCAACCAGATTCCTTTTCCAATGTCTTCCTCAGGCTGTGACCAGGCTTTAGACATAGTTTCAGGCTTTTATTTTGAAAAATTAGCGAGATTTTTCAAAACTAGTCAGGTGTCCTCTGATTAGTTCCTGCGTGCGAGAGGGGTAGCTCTCCATTTTCTTTCTCTCTTTTATTGAATAGGTTACGGTCCGGTTGAAATATTATCGATTATATTTGTTAAAAACAACCTGAGGATTGATTATAAAAAACATTTGACATGTTTCTACGAACATTACGGATACTTTTTGGAATTTTCGTCGAACGGAACGAGGCTTTGGTTTTCTGAACATAACGCGCAACCCAAATGGCGTTTTTTTGTTATAAAACTAATATTTATCGAACAAAAATAACATTTATAGTGTAACTGGGAGTCTCATGAGTGCAAACATCCGAAGAATATCAAAGTTAAGCGATTAATTTTATTGCTTTTCTGACTTTCGTGACCAAGCTAATTTAAGGCTAACTGTTCTAGCATTGATTGATACAGTCACAAACGCTTGGATTGCTTTCGCTGCAAAGCATATTTTCAAAATCTGACACGATAGGTGGATTAATGATCAATGCTTTAGACACTAAAATGAAATGTGCTGCTTTGTTTGTGGACCTGTCAAAAGCTTTTGATACTGTTGATCTTGCTATTTTATTGAATAAGTGGTCCTCGGTAGACCTGAGCTCTGACGCCTGTTCATTGTTTCATGATTATCTTAGTGACAGAACTCAGGCCATCGTGATTGATGGGGTAGAGTCCAATTGCATTGAAGAACATAAAGGTGGTGTTCCGCAGGGGTCAATACTAGGACCTTTTAAATTTTTTAAATATGAATGCTATTAGTCAATCTGTTTAAAAAAAAAATGTATTTCATCTACACTACATGACCAAAATCATTAATATGGACTTGGTCCCCTCAAATGCTACCACAGCCTTCACTCTTCTCGGAAGGCTTTCCACTAGATGTTGGAACATTGCTGCGGTAACTTTGTTCTGTTCAGTCACAAGAGCATTAGTGAGATCGGGCACTGATGTTGGGCGACTAGGCCTGGCTCGCAGTCAGCGTTCCAATTCATCCCAAAGGTGTTCGATGGGGTTGAGGTCAGGGCTCTGTGTAAACCAGTCCAGTTCTTCTACAAAAATCTCAACAAACCATTTTTGTATTGAGCTCGCTTTGTGCACGGGGCGATTGTCATGCTGGAACTGGAAAGGGCCTTCCCCAAACTGTTGCCACAAAGTTGGAAGCATAATCGTCTAGAATGTCATTGTACCCTGTAGATTTAAGGGGCCTAGCCTGAATCATGAACTTTAGTTGTCATTATGCATTCGGGCAGGTAGCGTTCTCCTGGCATCCGCCAAACCCAGCTCTGTCAGACTGCCAGATGGTGAAGCGTGATTCATCACTCCAGAGAACACATTTCCATTGTTCCGTAGTCCAATGGCGACGAGCTTTACACCACTCAAACCAACGCTTGGCATGCTGATCTTAGGCCTGTGTGCGGCTGCTCAGCCATGGAAACCCATTCATGAAGCTCTCGACGAACAGTTCTTGTCCTGACCTTGCTTCCCGAGGGAGTTTGGAAGTCGGTAGTGAGTGTTGCAACCGAGGACAGATGATTTTTACGCTCTACATGCTTCTGCACTTGGCGGTCACGTTCTGTGAGCTTGTGTTGCCTACCCCTTCGCGGCTGAGCCGTAGTTGCTCCTTGAACAAGGGGGGGCAAAGTACGGCCTGCGTGCCGAACCCGGCCCACCTGGCACTTAAATCCGGCCCACGAGACATTACATTTTTGTATTTAGAATTTTTTTTTAATCAATTTTTTTCCCCCCAATTTCATGGTATCCAATTGTTAGAGTTTTGTCCCATTGCTGCTACTCCGGTACAGACTCAGGAGAGGTGAAGGGGTGAGAGCCGTGTATCCTCCGAAACACGACCCAGCCAAGCCGCACTGTTTCTTGACACAATGCCTGCTAAAAGATATACTTCTCCTTAATGCAACCGCTGTGTCAGATTTCAAAAAAGCTTTATGGCAAAAGCAAACCATGCAATAATCTGAGTACAGCGCTCAGGCACCAAAACAAGCCATACAGATACCCGCCATGTTGTGGAGTCAACAAAAGTCAGAAATAGCATTATAAATATTCACTTACCTTTGATGATCTTCATCGGAATGCACTCCCAGGAATCCCAGTTCCACAATAAATGTTTGTTTTGTTCAATAAAGTCCATAATTTATGTCCAAATACCTCCTTTTCGTTCGCATGCACAGCGCGCGAGCACTAAGTCCAGACGAAAAGTCAAAAAAGTTATATTACAGTTTGTAGAAACATGTCAAACGATGCATAGAATCAATCTTTAGGATGATTTTATCGTAAATCTTCAATAATGTTTCAACCGGACAATTCTTTTGTCTTTAGAAATGAAAAGGAACAAAGCTCGCTCTCACGGCCGCAAGCCTGACTTAGCTCATGGCATTCTGCCAGACCCCTTAGTCAAACAGCTCTAATTCGCTCCCCACTTCACAGTAGAAGCCTGTAACAAGGTTCTAAAGACTGTTGACATCTAGTGGAAGCCTTGGGAAGTGCAATCGGACCAAATTGACACTGTATCTTGGATAGGAAAAGAATTGAAAACCTACAAACCTCAGATTTCCCACTTCCTGGTTGGATTTTCTCTCAGGTTTTTGCCTGCCATATGAGTTATGTTAAACTCACAGACATCATTAAAACAGTTTTAGAAACTTCAGAGTGTTTTCTATCCAAATATACTAATACTATGCATATCTTAGCTTCTGGGCCTGAGTAGCAGGCAGTTTACTCTGGGCACGCTTTTCATCCGTACGTAAAAATAGCGCCCCCAGCCGTAAGAAGTTAACCCGAAAGCCAGTTGCACCAATGTGTTGGAAGAAACACTGTACACCTGGCGACCGTGTCAGCATGCGTGCACATGGCCCACTACAGAAGTCGCTAGAGCGCGATGGGACATGGAAATCTCGGCCTGCCAAACACTCTCCTAACCCATGGGTCTCCCAGTCACGGCCAGCTGTGACACAGCCTGGGATTGAACTCGGGTCTGTAGTGATGCCACAAGCACTGCGATGCAGTGCCTTAGACCGCTGCACCAATGGCAGAAATTTGACGAATTTACTTGTTGAAAAAGTTGCATCCTATGACGGTGCCATGTTGAAAGTCACTGAGTGCTTCAGGAAGGCCATTCTACTGCCTATGTTTGTCTATGCAGATTGCATGGATGTGTGCTCGATTGTATAAACCTGTCAGCAATGGGTGTGGTTGAAATAGCCGAATCCACTAATTTGCAAGTGTGTCCACATACTTTTGTATATATAGTGCATATTCGGATGATACTATTATGTACTCAATTTCTCCAACTGCTGACATGGCTGTGACAAGATTTTGCAGTTGTGCTGGAAGACCTTACTGATTAAAAAATTGTTAATAATATGGACAAAACTAAATACATGTTGTTTTCAAGTTCTCGTAAGATCGTCTCAGTAGGGGTAAATCTTCACTCATTGGATGGTTCTATAATTGAACGAGTCCCTGCATACAAATACCTTGGTATTTGGATTGACAACGATTCATCGGAACAGGAGACAAAGGGCTGTGAGACATGGGTTTGATTCTAGACACATAAAAAGTGGGATGTATACTGAGGGTACGAGGCAACATAAGACAAAGAGCAGAGGGGCTAATGATCTTGGAGATCGGAAAAGCGGCGATAACCCGGAGGAAGGTTTGCGGGACTCCACCCGGTAGGGCAGATCCCGGGTGGACAGCCATACCCTCTGCCCGAGACAATACTGGGGAGCTGGGGTGCGGTGGCATTCCACTTGTCGTCAATACCTGGAGGTGGTCTTGAGAAGAGCCGACCGCACTCTCTTCCAGGTACGATGACAGTGGAGGACAAACATCTGGGCCGAGGGTATGCCAACCTCTTCCTTATAGCTCCGGGAAGAGTGGGGGCTGATAACCCAAGGAACACTCAAAGGGCGAGAGACCCGTGGTAGAACAAGGAAGGCTGTTGCGGGCATATTCAACCCACACTAGTTGCTGGCTCCAGGTGGTAGGGTTGGCGAAGACCAGGCAGCAAAGAGTCATCTCCAGGTCTTGTTTGGGTAGCTCCAACTGGCCGTTGGGCTGGGGGTGGAACCCAGAGGACAGGTTGGCCGACGACCCAATGAGTGTGCAGAACACCTACCAGAACCGGGACGTGAACTGAGGACCCCGGTCGGAGACCATGTCCACTGGGAGTCCATGGATCTGGAAGACGTGCTGGGCCGTCTCATTAGCAGCGGGTAGCTTGGGGAGAGGAATGAAGTGGGCAGCTTTGGAAAACCAGTCCACTACTGTCAGGATGGTGGTGTTGCCATCAGATGGGGGGAGACCCATGTCAAAGTCCAGGGATATGTGAGACCAGGGACAGTGAGGATAAGGCAGAGGTTGAAGGAGATCAGACGGAGCTTGCCGGGGAGTCTTGTTCTGCGCACAAATCGTCCATGCAGCAACGACCGCGGAGACGTCAGGAACCATGGTAGGCCACCAAAAGCGTTGTCACACACAAAGGCCATGTTCCGAACGGGAGCCCGGGTGGCAGACAAGCTTGGAGGAGTGGGCCGACTCCAGAAAATAGGATCGGAAAGCGTCAGGAACAAACATCCGTTATCTGGAAAACTGCGCCTCACGAACCTGATTCACTATTCCCCAGAGTGCCGTTGCCAGGCACAAGGTGGGAAGGATGGTGTTGGGTTCCGGGGGTGTAGCCGCGGGGCTATAGCGGCGTGACAGTGCTTCCGGCTTGACATTCTTGGATATGAGAGGGAGAGGGAGAAGTTGAACCAGGTGAAAAGCAGGGGCCACCTAGCTTGCCTGGAATTGAGACGCTTGGTGGTGCGAAGGTTCTTCTGGTATGTCCACACGATGAACAGATGTTCCGCCCACTCCAGCCAGTGCCTCCACTCCTCCAATGCCATCTTCACCGCGAGAAGCTCACGATTCCCCACATCGTATTTCCTCTCCGTGGTGTTGAGGCAATGGGAGAAGAAGGCGCAGGGATGAAACTTGAGGTCCAGGGCAGAACGCTGAGACAGGACAGCCCCCACTCCGACATCCGAAGCATCGGCCTCCAGAGTCGGCCTCCAGAGGCGTTGTCATTTACAAAATAGCCTCCAACACTCTACTCAGCAAATTGGATGCAGTCTATCACTTTTGTGATAGACTGCATCCAAAGCCCCATATACTATCCACCACTGCGACCTGTATGCTCTCGTTGGCTGGCCATATTCATCGCCAAAACCACTGGCTCCAAGTCATCTATACGTCCTTGCTAGGTAAAGCCCCGCCTTATCTCAGCTCACTGGTCACCATAGCAGCACCCAACCGTAGCACGCGCTCCAGCAGGTATATTTCACTGGTCACCCCCAAAGCTAATTGCTCTTTTGGCCACGTTTCCTTCCAGTTCTCTGCTGACAATGACTGGAACAAATTGCAAAAAATCACTGAAGCTGGAGACCCATCTCTCCCTCACTAACTTTAAGGAGAAGTATATCTTTAAATCTGTGAATAACACTTGTATCTTTTATTAATGTTTATTATGAGTATTTCTGTGATTTGATGTGGCTCTCTGCAAATTCACGGGATGTTTTTGGAGGCAAAGCCAAATGTAAACTGAGGTTTTCTGATATAAATATGAACTTGATCGAACAAAACATACATGTATTGTGTAACATGTTGTCCCGGGAGTGTCATCTGATGAAGAATATCAAAGGTTAGTGATTAATTTTATCAATATTTCTGATTTTTGTGACTCCTCTCTGGTTGGAAAATCACTGTATGCTTTCTGTGACTAGTTGCTGACCTAACATAATGATATGTTCTACTTTCGCCGAAAAGCTTTTTTGAAATCGGACACTGTGGTTGGATTAACGAGAATTTTATCTTTAAAAGGGTGCCTAATACTTGTATGTTTGAGAAAATTGAATTATGAGATTTCTGTTGATTGAATTTGGCGCCATGCAATTTCATTGGCTGTTGGCGAGGCGTTCCGCTAGTCCTAGACAGGTTTAAGCACCAGCTGTCAGAGCAGCTCACAGATCACTGCACCTGTACATAGCCTGTAAATAGCCAATCCAACTACCTCATCCCCATGCTGTTATTTATTTTAACAATTTTTCTCCTTTGCACCCCAGTATCTCTACTTGCACATTCATCTTCTGCACATCTATCACTCCAGTGTTTAATTGCTATATTGTAATTATTTCACCACTATGGCCTATTTATTGCCTTACCTCCCATATCCTACCTCATTTGCACACACTGTATATAGACTTTTTCTATTGTATTATTGACTGTGTGTTTGTTTATTCCATGTGTAACTCTGTGTTGTTGTTTTTGTTGCACTGCTATACTTTATCTTGGCTAGGTCGAACTTTGTCTCAACTAGCCTACCTGATTAAATAAAGTTGAAATAAAAATGAATTAATGAGTACCCGGAGAGATTTTGACTGGTTCCCAACAGCAAGATGGCATGAAAAGGGGTGCAAGTAAGGGGAGAGCAAAAGTTCTCCGTATGGCCCACCAGAGTACTCGCTCCTACTTGTGAGCCTGGTCTTTTAGTGGACAGGTGGCCACGAAATGACCAGTAGTCCTTCAATACAGGCAAATCTTCATGTGAAACCTGTATAGCCATTTGGCAGGGGACAGCCTAGCTCTGCCTAGTTGCCTGGCTAGCTCAGTCAGTAGAGAATGAGACTCTTAACCTCTCTGTGATATGTGGGACGATAGCGTCCCACCTGGCCAGCAACCAGTGAAAATGCAGAGCGCCAAATTCAAATAAATTACTATAAAAATTTAACTTTCATGAAATCACACATTCAATATACCAAATTAAAGCTACACTTGTTGTGAATCCAGCCAACGTGTCAGATTTCAAAAATGCTTTACGGCAAAAGCAAACAATGTTATTATCTGAGGATAGCACCCCAGCTAACAATCACAGACCATCATATTTCAACCCTCCCGGCGCGACACAACACAGAAATAAAGATATAATTCATGCCTTACCTTTGACAAGCTTCTTCTGTTGGCACTCCAATATGTCCCAAAGATCACAAATGGTCCTTTTGTTCGATTAATTCCGTCGATATATATCCAAAATGTCCATTTATTTGGCGCGTTTGATCCAGAAAAACACCGGTTCCAACTTGCACAACGTGACTACAAAATATCTCAAAAGTTACCTGTAAGCTTTGTCCAAACATTTCAAACTACTTTTGTAATACAACTTTAGGTATTTTTTTACGTAAATAATCGATAAAATTGAAGACGGGATGATCTGTACATGAACATGAACATGGCTACTTCTTCATTTCTCAAAGGAAAATCCTCAACCAATTTCTAAAGACTGTTGACATCCAGTGGAAGCGATAGGAACTGCAGGAAGGTCCCTTAGAAATCTTGATTCCCAATGAAACCCCATTGAAAAGAGTGACCTAAAAAAAAAAACATTCTGAATGGTATGTCCTCGGGGTTTTGCCTGCCAAATAAGTTCTGTTATAGTCACAGACATGATTCAAACAGTTTTAGAAACTTCAGAGTGTTTTCTATCCAATGCTAATAATAATATGCATATATTAGCATCTGGGACTGAGTAGGAGGAAGTTTACTCTGGGCACGCTTTTCATCCAAACGTGAAAATGCTGCCCCCTATCCTAGAGAAGTTCATCTTAGGATCGTGGGTTCGTGCCCCACGTTGGGTGCCAGACCAGTTCATACTATCACGTTTCAGGAGAAGACCCAGATGTAGACAGTGTCGAAGTAAAAAATGTTTATTACTAGAAAAGTGGGGCAAGCAAAACAACAGGGCAAGCAGAGTTCAGTAATCCAGATCAGAGTTCAGTAATCCAGATCAGAGTTTAGTAATCCATATCAGAGTCTATAAAGTACAGAACGGCAGGCAGTCTCGGGGTCAGGGCAGGCACAGGTCAATAATCCAGGCTTTTGTGACAAAGTACAGATCGGCAGTCAGGGTCAGGGCAGGCAGAATCTGGAAAACAGGAACTAGAAAAGGACAGGAGCAAGGGAAAAACACTGTCAGGCTTGACGAACAAAACAAACTGGCAACAGACAAAACAGATAACACAGGTGTCACATCCTGACCTTAGATCCTTTTTTATGTCTCTATTTTGGTTTGGTCAGGGCGTGAGTTGGGGTGGGCATTCTATGTTTTGTTCTATGTTTTGTATTTCTGTGTTTGGCCTGGTATGGTTCCCAATCAGAGGCAGCTGTCTATCGTTGTCTCTGATTGAGAACCATACCTAGGTAGCCTGTTCCCACCTGCGTTTGTGGGTAGTTGTTATCTGTTTTGTGTTGTCACCTTTCAGAACTGTTTCGATTTTTGTTGTTTCACTTTTGTTATTTTGTATTTAGCGTTCAGTTATAATAAATTAACATGGACACTTACCACGCTGCGTTTTGGTCCGATATTTCCTGTTCATCAGACGAAGAAGATCGTTACAACAGATATAAATACACTGGGGATAATGGAGAAGATGGGCGACACCTGGAAGGGAGTGGAGACAAGCACAAAGACAGGTGAAACAGATCAGTGTGTCACACTTTCTACCTGTTCTCGATTATGGTGATACTATTTATCAGCTGCCTCTACTCTTAAACCCCTGGATGTGGTTTTTCATAGTGCCATTCTTTTTATGAAAGGAGACCGTTGTATTACTCATCACTGTATTCTTTACTAAAAGGTTGGCTGGAACTCTTTGAAGTCACGTAGATCACATCATTACGCTATTTCTGTTGACAAAGCCCTGCTCCACAAACTTCCGACTTAACTTGTATTTTTAAATCTTAACAGTAATGTTATCTAACCCGTTTACAGGGTTTGTTAACTCCGGAGACTCCTTTGGTGTCTAGTGAGTTAGGTAGATCAGCCATTGGTTTCCGTGCTCCTTGCATGTAGAATGAATCTACAACGCACTTTAAAATTGAAGGATTTGGTGCCTCTAGGACATTTCAGCCGGTTGTTAGGTGTCACGCCCTGACCTTAGAGAGCCTTTTTATTTCTCTATGTGGTTAGGTCGGGGTGTGATTTGGGTGAGCATTCTAGTTTTTCTATTTCTTTGTTGGTCGGGTATGGTTCCCAATCAGAGGCAGCTGTCTATCGTTGTCTCGGATTGGGGATCATACATAGGCAGCCTTTTTTCCACCTTTAGTTTGTGGCATCTTGTTTTTTGGTTAGTTGCCTGTGTGCACGCCATTCGTTTCACGTTTCATTTGTGCTTGATTGTTTTGTTTGGTGAGTTTCGATTTTATCAAAATAAAGGTAAACAAATGTTTTTTTGAAAAACAAATAATACACAGAGGTTCAAAGTGGCAATGCAACCTCGAGGGCAAATGGAGAAATTTGCCATAAATGAAGGCAACAGAGATTACGAAGTGTGTTGCCGTTTTAATTATGGAGTGTTTTGCAGCCTGTTAGCTGTCAGTCAAACTGTGTAAAAGATCAAGCGAATTTAAGCTTAAGCATTAATTCTGAGTGGTTAAGGTTAGGGTTAAGGTTTGGGTTAACCCTTACTAAAAAATACATTCAAAAACGATGTAAAAAATGACGTGAGAAAAACACATAGTTTTGAACCATGACCGACTCATGTCCGCTACAGTTTCACCTGTGCATTTTTCCATTTCAATGTCAATTTAAACATAATAAATAAGGAGATACGGAGAGTTATCTTCTTTTCACTGGGTTTCTCAGAATACTGACTGTTAAATTCAAAATCATCTCAATTTGCAAAAGTATATGTTGACATCACATATAACAAAAACCAATGGACAGCTAACAATAACATAAGCAAAAAAAAACGAGATAGGATGAAACATTATCTATTAATATTAGATTAACATTTCATAAAAAGTAACCATCTAAAATACCTATCATTAGTGTGGTTCACATCTACACATTTATAACAGAAATCAAATGTATACTCAATGACTTGCTTACAAAAGGGAGCTAGCTAGTAAATTTTTTACTCTGTCAAAACAATAAAATGTCAAAATGACCAGAAAAGTCTTCACAGTTTAGTTAAACATGGTATCTCCATGCATACAAACTGGAAAACAGAATAAAAATAAGGAGACACGGAAGAGCTAGCTTCTCTCTTCTTTTCATTGGGCTTCTTCCAACAGTCAAGGACCAACATATGAAGAAGAGAGGTGCGCGCCGGCAGCAGTAACACATGCAGTGTCTCCCTCTAGTGGTAGCGCTAAGTGTACATGTATATCAATGCAACACCATGGAGGACTACAAAAGTAATGGAGTGGATGGCTCAGAAATAAGACATAATCATATTTAACACACTTGAATTAATATACTCAACTAACATATTTAGAAATTCCACGTGGAAACATTGCTACTGTAACATGTTATCACCATCTTTTGACATTTCACTATTTCACCCCCACATGTGAACTTGCAATTATGTATGTGATGGTTAGATTTTCACATGTGGAGTTTTCTTACATGTGAAACTGCAAAATACATTTTCACATGTGATTAGTTATGACATGCAACTTGCAATTACACATGTGAAAGTATGATTTTAACGGGAAGTTTTCTTACATGTGAAACTGCAAATTATATTTTCACGTGATTGGTTATCACATGTGAAACTGCATATTTGACTTCCACATGTGAAACTGCATTTTCAATATGGGGAAACATGAAAACCTTATTCTCCTCACATGTGAAAAGGTGGTGTTAACGTGCAAACTCTAAACTCACATGTGAACAACTGACCTCACAACTGACCTTGTTTTCACATGTGAAAATGTCAGCTGCAATTTCACATGTAAAAATGTGATTTTAAATTGTGTATCTTAGTCATTGGCAAAGACACCTTCTGGAGAAACCAATGAAGTGTATTGATTTTCAAAAATAGCTTGCATTCCCTTTCAAATAAATGTTATTTTCCTCCTTAATCACTCCATCCTTGACTCAATCTTTAACTATCTTCCAATGCAAATAAGCAAAATAAATAACCATTGAAAACAATAGGCCACTGTAGCAGGGAACATAGATTACTCACAGAGTGCTGAAATGACAGATATCATCAATTTAAGTGATAATAAAGGCATAATAACAATCTAAATATTGCAGCATCTTTACGGCTGAAGCTGGGAAAAAACTGTCCATTAATCTGAAGCCTAATGGGAGATTTTAAATACAAAGCAGTTAGCAGAGGCCCTGCATTACGCAACATTCTCATTCACTCGACTTGCCAATTTTTAAAGCCATCTATCCTGTCATTTTTTGTCTGCAGAAAGACAGACAGACACGTGCACACATGCACACACCCATCCACTCGCATGGTAAACCTCTCCTCTCTCGCATCTATCTTCACAGGGAGGGACCCTGTGATAAAGTTAACTTATCACAGCTTTAAAACACACTTATCTCTACTTGTGAACAAACACACACACCATGCCTCACACATCAAACCCCCTAAATGATTAGCTGTAAATCTTTGCGCAAGGTCAGGGGGATACAGAAGGTACATTAAAATCTGAAGGGTCAGCGCTTTTTACTTTCTATGTTCTTTATACCTCCCTGAGCAAGATACAAAGAAGAAGGGAGAGAAGGGGGGAGGTGGGGTGCCCAGTAAAAGAGGGACTTAGAGAGAGACACAGAGAAAGACACACTGAGTACACAAAACATGAAGAACACCTGCTCTTTCCATGACATAGACTGACCAGGGGAATCCAGGTGAAAGCTATGATCCCTGATTGTCAATTCTAAATCCACTGCAAACAGTGTGGATTAAGGGGAGGAGACGGGTTAAAGAAGGATTTTTAAGCCTTGAGACAATTGAGACATGGATTGTGTATGTGTGCCTTTCAGAGGCTGAATGAATGCTAGGTCAGGTGAACAAAAGGACTTGAGTTACTGTATGTTGTTACAGTTACACCATGAGATGTTAATCATGAAACATACACCACTGCCCTTCTTCTTCCCGGAGAGAGGTTTATTCCTGTCGGCGCGACACTCAAAGAATCCAGGTGGCTGTACTGACTCCGACAGCATATCCCGAGAGAGCCATGTTTCCGTGAAACAGAGTATGTTACGATCCCTGATGTCTCTCTGGAAAGCAATCATTGCCCTAATTTAATCTATCTTGTTATCTAGAGACTGGACATGAGAGAGTAATATACCCGGAAGCTAACTACCAATTGGATACCATGAAATTGGGGAGAAAAAGGGGTAAAATACAAATTGGTAACCCTTTATAAAGCGGCTATTTTGAAAGATATCACAAAGACCTACATAAGTGTTACTAATGCTCTCCTCTTTCTGGAGGACCGAGTTTTCAAATCAGTGGAATGCCCGATGGAAGCTAAGGAGATGGAGAAAATTCTGGCGTTTGATTAAAAATAATGCAGAGGTAGTCAAAAAAAGAATAAACAAAAGAAGGCTGTTGTATAACACACCTGTCTCTGGATTATATCTTCAAACTAAGGGAAACCATGGACTCCATGATGGAGAGGGAGAAATGTTCATCCATATATACGGGTAAGAGAGTCTAGCTAGCAACATTTTCAGATATTATACATATCTAATTTTGTCAGAAAGTCGTTTTCATTGCAAGTTAAAGCATACTGTTATCTGGCTGGCTCGCTAGCTAACATTACGTGTACGATCTGTGTAGTAATATTATTTGTATCTCAGAGCCATTTGTATGGCTAGTTATAGCCTGACGTTAGCTAGCCAGCTAACATTGACCCTAGGTAATTAGTTAGCTTTCGCTACCAGCAGATTCATGTAGGGTAGTAACGTTATACATTGTTATTATGGTACATTGTTTAGCTAGCCAGTGTAAGAATATTTGAAGATAAACACACAACGCAGAGGACTAAAGGTCAAGAGGGAATTAATGATGAATGGAATTTTTTCTGTAACATAAGATTAAGTGATTTCACTCACTGTAGCAGTGGACGTGTATAGTGGTGAGTCATCAGCATACAGAGACACACTGGCTTTACTCAAAGCCAGTGGCATGTCATTAGTCAAGATTGAAATAAGTAAAGGACCTAGACAGCTGCTCTGGAAAATTCCTGATTCTACCTCGATTATGTTGGAGAGGCTTCCTGTTGAATGGGTAACTCTTTATCCACAATATAGCAGGAGGTGTAAAGCCATAACCTATACATTTTGCCATCAACAGACAATGATCGATAATGTCAAAAGCTGCCTGAAGTCTAACAAAAAAGTTCTCAATGTTTTTATCATCAATTTCTCTCAGCCAATCATCAGTCATTGTGTAAGTGCCGTGCTTATTGCATGTCCTATAGGCGTGCTTAAAGTCTGTTGTCGATTAGTTTACTGTAAAATAGCATTGTATCTGGTCAGATATTATTTCTCAGGGTTGGTAACAGGCTGATTGGTCGGCTATTTGAGCCAATAAAGGGGGCTTTACTATTCTTGGGTAGTGGAATTACTTTTGCTTCCCCCCAGGCCTTAGGGCAAACACTTTCCAGTAGGCTTACACTGAAAATACGGCAAACAGGAGTGGCAATATCGTCCGCTATTATTCTCAGCACTTTTCCATCCATGTTGTCAGACCCCGCTTGTCATTGTTGATAGACAACAATCATTTTTTCACCTCTTCCACACTCACTTTACGGAATTCAAAATTACAATGCTTGTCTTTCATCATTTGATCAGTTGTGCTTGGATGTGTAATGTCAGTGTTTGTTGCTGGCATGTCATACTGAAGATTGCTTATCTTGCCAATGAAAAAATCATTAATGTAATTGGCAATATCAGTGGGTTTTGTAATAAATTAGCCATCTGATTCAATGAATGATGGAGCTGAGTTTTCTTTTTTGCACAAGATTTAATTTAAGGTGCTTCAAAGCTTTTACTATCGTTCTTTATATTATTTATGTTTGTTTTATAAGATATACATATAAGATATAAGATATCTAAGATATTTTTCAGATATTATCAGAACATGAACGTTACTAGAAAAGTATTGATTTTATGAACCTTGTTTCTTATGTTAACCTGGGCTATTTTTAGCACTTTTCTGGGATGCTTGATTGTTTTCATTGCTTTATTGGGAAGCTTAGCAGAAGTAGACATACTCATTTTATTTACTGTATGTTATTGCAGGTTGATCTGTACACAGTGGACTTCCTATGATGGCACACCGCCTCAGTGCTAACAGTATAACTCTGGTTCATAGGCACACGATTACTGCATACAATAGCTGTAGGATCAGCCGAGGCATTCAGGGCAGTTAGAGGGACATAAATTAGGTTACTTACATTGTGTCTTCCAATGCCCTTGGGATAATGTGCATTTGCTGAGGCATTATGACACCTCAGCGACACAATGGTAGGATTTAATTGAGCTGGGCTTGGTTCCTTGATAAGTCACTGTCTTAATGCAGCCTTATAATGCTGAGAAAGGTTCCAGGAACCCAAATGATTTGGGTGGATCCCATCCTCCTTAAAAAATTAGCTTTATTTTCTTTATTTTCAACAAATGTTAGTCCCACAGAGCTGCAATAGTCACGTATCCAGTTATGGAGGGCTAAAAGTCTGCTGAAACTTTCAACGCCACAATTTAGGGAGGGCACAGGGCGAGATTTTGTGGGGCATTTGTTGGTGTCAAGCAGAGACCCAATCAGTTCTTTAAAATCCATCTTCAGCTGTTTTGAGCTGCCCTACATAATGTAATTGAATCCCACATAAACTATGATAGACTCAGTTTCCTGATGCAGGTTTAACATGTTTGGGAGCAGCTTAGCAGTTGCAGACACAGGCAGTCCCAGCGATGAAGGTGCAGATAGATCATGCACCAGGGCGGCAAAGATATTCCTCTTGTCAATCTGCTCCTGACCTCTCACAGACACTCCAGTCCGCTTAGCAGCATGCCACATCTTGTGACATGGGACCAGCGCTGATTGGAACAATCCTCTTGCTGTTCTCCGTCTACTCCATAAAATAATGGAGGAGCAGATGGAGATGACATCCTTGGCAGGCAAGTTCTAAGGTAGCACAGGCCATTCGGATAGGGACAGATGACAAGGAGGGGACACATCCATCAAGCCCGAGCGGCATCTAGCCACAGGAGTTGAGAATGAGAAAGTTAAAATTTGAATTTGCTTGCTTAGTATAGCCACCTCATTCCTGTAATCCACCACAAGCAAACAATTTCCCCATTAGAACTCTGGATTGTCAATATTGTCCTGGACAAAAGTGCTGGAAACGTTCATTAGCTATTCCAGTCAAAGCGAGCTCCATTGCAACCTAGCTGGCTAGTTGGTAGCAGGTTTTGACACAAACGCTTATGAACAAATTAAAATTAAAAGAAAAAACTTTGGAAACAACAGGCCGAAACAACAGGTCAAGGCGCAGGAGGTATCCGAGTTACCTAGCTAGCTAATAAGCTAGAAACAAACCAAAACATTGTTTAGAAAGTTGCTTTTAGTTGCCTGGTTTGCTAGAATTACATGTACTTAATACATTTATAAACGGATGGGTTTATTGGTGTTAAAATACAGCAGTTATGCTATTTTGGACCACCAGGCTGCTGATGTCATGCAGCCTGTCATTTTTGTGTTAATACTTTTTCATAATGACAACGACAACTTTGATGTCGGACGACAATAGAATGTCCATGATGTCACAGTGACAACTGTCTACAGACATGTCAATAGACATGTATAAACCAGCCATTAGTCTTGAAATATGTTGTTGTTTAGTACACTATCGTGCTCACTCTGTATAGCACATGGCAAGACATTTGAATCCTTAAAGAGATGGGTTGGGCTTAAGAGGTCGCGAACGATGCTGAATGGGTGTAGACAAAGCAGAACTCTCCAGTAGATGTACCAAAACATTCAAGGGCCATTTTCTCCAAAGTAAGGTTACAAGTTAATCAACTTTGAAAGCAGAATTACTTTCCCATTGTTCTTCAACTGTACTGTATGACATACCATTTTTGAGCTCTACTCTCTACTTTTATCCAATGTGAAAAACACAATTTCAAATGTTGGTAGATGAGACCGAATCAAGCCGGTCGGTCACATTTTCTTATTGATGTAAATGAAGTAATCCAAAATGTCATCGTCTCTTTTTAAGAATATAACTGTACTCCGTTTTTTTTTTTTTTTTTAAGAAATCCGGGTTGTTTAGTTACTTCATTTTTGTAACCTGATTACGTAATCCACGTTACATGTAATCCATTACTACTCAACCCTGCTAGCTAGCTATCTACCTAGGCTACGAGTCATCAGAACATATAACGCTTTGCTGGAACACGGCACGATTAACTAGCTAGTAAGCTATTTTTTTGTTTAACCTGTTTGGGGTGCAAGCCCGACCTCGGACCGAAAATGACACCCCTGCAGAGCGCGAAATTCAAAATCTATTTTTTAAAAATATTTAACTTTTACACATTAACAAGTCCAATACAGCATTTGAAAGATAAACATCTTGTCAATCCAGCCAACATGTCCGATTTTTTAAATGTTTTACAGAGAAAACACCACATATATTTATGTTAGCTCACCACCAAATACAAAAGTGGACAGACACGTATGAATTATGATTATGAAGTATGAATTATGATTGAAGTAGCATGCACAACCAACCGAAATAAACTAAAACCAACCTAAAGAGCCCAGAAAAAACGACCTCAGATGACAGTCATATAACATGTTACACAATAAATCTATGTTTTGTTCATAAAAAGTGCATATTTTAGCTATAAATCAGTTTTACATTGATGCTACCCAAAAATGCTAATACATAGCTACAGTCTGAATCCAGCCGGGAGTAGCCAGAGAAAATACATACACCAACGTCGGCTACTAATTACACCTCATAAAACATTTCAGAAAAACATATGGTGGATAACTAATGAAAGACAGATATCTTGTGAATACAGACAACATTTCCGATTTTTGAAGTGTTTTACAGCGAAAACACAATATATCGTTATATTAGCTAACATCATAAGCTAGCATAAGGCAGCATTGATTCTAGTCAAGCGCTAGCCTAGCATAGTTAGCAGAGTTAGCATTCAACAGTTCGACATATATATGAAAAAGCATCCCAAATTGGGTCTTATCTTTCTTGCTACTCCATCAGAATGTTGTAACGGGGTCCAATGTCCAGTAGAGTCTTTAGTTGGGTTCCAGAACGAATGATTTCCCTCTTTGGTTAGCTAGCACGGTAGCATTGCTGCGCCAGAAAGCGTTTCTTCAAAAAATTCTTCCGTCGTTTCACATCTAAAGTCCAGAATAAATTGCAATAATATAATTAAAGTATATTGAAAAAACACACTTTAGGATGATTTTGTGACATGTAGCAAATAATATCGTAGTCAGGCATCATATTCAACGTTATCTACCTTGTTCCAGAAGCCGAGATCAAATTATCCTTCGCGCCCGGATTTTTATTTTAACTGCGCAGGTCTCACAAGAAGTTCTGTTATTCAGTCCAGGGAAGAGATATTCGACTCCTTTCAATTCTCACTTCCGCATTACAGTCTGGCGAACGCCTCTGACGTGTCCCTATGGTCATAAGTCAAATGGCCTTTTATAGAGAAGGTCTTAAAGAGACACATCGCATTTTGGGAAACTCAATTCGGCTGGGAAAATGGCTGTAAAAATATTTCTGTTCGACTTAGAGAAACAATTCAAACCTTTTTAGAAACTACAGACTGTTATCTATCCAACAGTAGTAAATATATGCATATTGGAAAATAAAAAGTTTCTTAGGAGGCCGTTTGAAAATGTGCACACATTTTCCAGTTTTTTCAATATTCAGCGTGCAGCCCAAACAGGTTAAAGAGCAACTGCCCCTAAAAACCCAACTAATCCCGTTGAAAATGGCCTATGTGGCATCGATTTGAGTCAGAAACATTTATTCTAGTATCAAAATAGACTACAAAATGGCCTCCCGGGTGGCGCAGTGGTCTAGGGCACTGCATCGCAGTGCTAGCTGCGCCACCAGAGTCTCTGGGTTCGCGCCCAGGCTCTGTCGCAGCCGGCCGCGACCAGGGGGTCCGTGGGGCGACGCACAATTGGCTTAGCGTCGTCCGGGTTAGGGAGGGTTTGGCCGGTAGGGATATCCCTGTCTCATCGCGCTCCAGCGACTCCTGTGGTAGGCCGGGCGCAGTGCGCGCTAACCAAGGGTGCCAGGTGCACGGTGTTTCCTCCGACACATTGGTGCGGCTGGCTTCCGGGTTAGAGGCGCGCTGTGTTAAGAAGCAGTGCGGCTTGGTTGGGTTGTGCTTCTAAGGACGCATGGCTTTCGACCTTCGTCTCTCCCGAGCCTGTACGGGAGTTGTAGCGATGAGACAAGATAGTAATTACTAGCGATTGGATACCACGAAAATTGGGGAGAAAAGGGGTAAAAAAATAAAAAATAAAAATAGACTACAAAATGTAAATAAGATAATTTGGGTAAAAAAGTCAGTCTTGTCTCAAATGGAGTTTAGATCCTGAGTGCATCACAACAAATAATTGAAGGTTGGGTTTGGACTACAATTATGTAAACAATTCAGGACCACTTTTGCCAAGCTCCATGTGAAAATTGCCCCTCCACTCACTGCGCTTCCCTTCATTGAAGGTGGCTCCGTTGTTTCATCTCCCCCAATGCGTTCAAATGATCACGGTCGTTTGAGACTCAAAAGTCTTATACCGTTTAACAATGCATGCTTCCAGTAGGATGTACAGCCAACTATATTTTGCATGCTCTGCCGAAGGACCTTAGTCTGTTTGGGATAGGGGGCAGCATTGGGAAGTTTGGATGAAAAGCGTGCCCAGAGTAAACTGTCTGTTACTCAGGCTCAGAAGCTAGGATATGCATATATTAGTAGATGTGGATAGAAAACACTCTAATGTTTCCAAAACTGTTAAAATAATGTATGTGAGTATAACAGAACTCATATGGCAGGTAAAAACCTGAGAAAAAATCCAACCAGGAAGTGGGAATTCTGAGGTTTGTAGTTTTCAAGCGAATGCCTATCCAATATCCAGTGTCTGTGGGGTCAGATTGCACTTCCTAAGGCTTCCAGAGATTTCAAAAGTCTTTAGGTGTTGTTTTAAGCTTCTATTGTGAAAGGGGAGAGAATAAGACCGCTCAGCTGAAAGCCATGAGTTGTTTATCGCGCGTGGCCGTGAGCGCGTCATTGGTTATCTTTCTTTTCTATTGTCGACGCTGTTGCCGGTTCAAACATTATTGAATATTTATGATAAAAATATCCTAAGGATTGATTATAGACATCATTTGGCATGTTTCTATGAACTTTAATGAAACTTTTTCGACTTTTTCGTCTGTATGTTGTGCCCGCACTTCCTGCATATGGATTACTGAACTAAACGCATGAACAAAAAATAGGTTTTTGGACATAAAAATGTACTTTATCGAGCAAAACATACATTTATTGTGTAACATGGAGTCCTGGGAGTGCCACCAGATGAAGATCATCAAAGGTAAGGGATTAATTTTAACGCTATTTATGACTTTTGTGACACCTCTCCTTGGCTGGAAAATGTCTGTATGGTTTTCGTGGCTAGGCGCTGTCCTAACATAATCGCATGGTGTGCTTTCGTCATAAAGCCTTTTTGAAATCTGACTCAGTGGTTGGATTAACAATACGTTTATCTTTAAAATGGTGTATAATACTTGTATATTTGAGGAATTTTAATAATGAGATTTCTGTTGTTTGAATTTGGCGCCCTGCAATTTCACTGGCTGTAGGCTAGGTGTTCCGCTAGGGGAACTCCCTTCCCAGAAAGGTTAGTACACTACCGTGCTGAATAGGTGTTTGTAGTTCGTTGGTCCCCAATGGTGGTGTGTATACCGGTAGCTAGACCATCAACTGCCGGTTATGTATCTGGTTATGTATTTTTTGATAATCATTATCACCATCATCGCTAGCATAGCTGACATTAGTCTGACCTCATGACACAGTTTTTTTGTCATTTATCACCTATTCTAACTGCCATTGGTAATCGAACAGTGACTATGTATGTATGTGTTCACAGATACCGGTATGGAGCCAGCACTTCGGAGATTTGCAAGATTATGTAATGGAGTCCAGGCTGACAGACAGGCTTGATGCTGATGTCTCTGAATGTAGAGAGACCTTGCATTCAGTAATAAAATTATACAAGACAATTCTATAACTTTTTATAGTATTTTCTTATTATTGAATCGAATGGTATGACGACTGACATGTTTGGCAAGGTAGCCCAGACAAAATGTTGATAGGTACAGTATCTGTGAATGACAATAAAAGATGAAAGACACGTGTAATATTTGCATATTGTTATATGAGCAGAACACTGCTTCTACAATATAATGTGAAGAATGTGTTATTCTACATGGAACTGTTTTTTTGTTGTTGGTGTTTTACCACCTTTTTCTACCCAATTTCGTGATATCCAATGCCTGCAGTTACTGTACTCTGCCTGCTGGACCCATGACGCAATCTCTGTCATATCCAGGATGGAGTGGCATGCACTCCACCCCTCCTGCCACCTGACTGCACATGTCCATAACCCGTAATACATTCCAAAGATGGAAGGGACTTCATCATCCACTGGAAACTTGAAGAGCTGTGCATGTGTTAGACAGCCAAATCCTTAGATGTGGGAAAATAGACCATAGAAATAGAAATGCCATTCTAGTTCTGGTAAGACAGCTGAAGTTTTACTCTACACCAACTGATTTTGATTTGTTAGGTAAAGTGTAGGCATACTGTCTTGATAGGCACATCAATATGATATTTACAGCAGAAAATGTTTTGTGTTTGGAACATCCATAGAATTTTGGTTGATGTATCTACACTCAAGCTGGGTGATGTTTGTGCAATATCCACATGTATCCTACACATGTGGGGAAATTAGTTACAGGATTTGTCTCCTGGGAAAGATCTAACAGCGGACATAAGGAGAGACGAGACAAATACTGTGTTGTAGGACAGCTGAGCTGAATTGACTGAAGACCGCGGGCATTTAACTCGCAGTAGTTTCGAATTTCCATGGTAACACGTATTTACATGACGTGATGAAACGTTAAGTCTAAGTTGCAAGCTACTTTCGTTAGGTGTTGTATAACGTCTTATGAAACACATTCCAGACACTGGCTCTTGCTATCTTGCCATAAATGATTTGACAGAGAAATATCAGCTAAATAGGATAGTAGTAATAGTAGTATTAGTAGTAGTAGCAATCACCAAGCTATGCTATCTAGCTGCTGTCAGCTTGGCTAAACACAAGGTCAGTTCAGGCTTTAGCCTAGAACTGAATCAGCTGACCATCTTGAGATGGCAAGTCAGAGGGGAGAAGTCCTCAAACTTTGTTCTCTCCATAGCAAAGCTAGCTTAGCTTATCTCGCTGTACACACTACTGAAACTTGTTTGTTGTGATTGAATGGCAAAGACACACCCGAGAAACACCCACATCAAACCTCTCCCCCAATGCAAATCTTGTTTGGCTTCAGTCATGGCCGCTGCATTTCTTAATGACCAAGTCAAAAAATGAGGCCAAATCAGGAGGTGCGGTTCACCTTTAAGCTTATCAGCTTTGAGTGCACAATGGTCCATCAGTTCACGAAGTAGCTATCCACTCCGATCGATCACCCTGGTCTTTCCACATCCTTCATCCAACTCCCTTTTGGCTGGCCAAACTTATTTTCTTAGCAGATAATCTCCTGTTGACAACATAGTCCTATACTTTTTGAAAAAAGTGTTCCAAAATGGTTAATTGGCTGTCCCCATAGGATAACTATTTTTGGTTACAGGTAGAATTTTTTGGGGTTCACTGTAGAACTCGATCGGGTTCCATGTAGAACACTCTGTGTAAAGAGTTCTACATGGAACCAAAGGGGTTCTTCAAAGGGTTCTCATATGTGGACAGCCAAAGAACCCTTTTAGGTTCTAGATAGGATATTTTTTTCTAAGAGTGTAGGTAAACTTTTGTGTTAGTTCCGTAATATCCACCGTGATTGTTTGTTTGACTGGGGTCCCCCGAAAAGGCAAGTGTCACTCTCGCTTACGTACTGTATGTGTCCCTCTTAGAGTGTCCAGACCAAATGTCCTGCAAAATGCAACCCGACCAATGGAATTTCTATGTGGCCACAGAGGCTAAACCGAGGTTGAATGTCACCATCTAATCTTCATAGCATCTCATCTGATCCTTGCCACAATATTGTGGTCAATTAAAGCTGTTTCAATTTAAAAAATCATACATATTGTAGGCTACTTTTAATCAGAGTAATCACATTAAGCATATGTGTTTACACAGTCTTTGTAGGTCTGTTAAACACAAATTATGACGAATTTGAAAAATATGCACTTTGTTAGTCACAGTTTTTTTTGAATGGGTGCCAAATATGTATCGAACCTATAGTGTACCTCAGACTGTAGCACAGAGTACAGTTTCATTCTGGAATTATAAGTGTTCTATTTCTAGACTTCTTAGTTTTCCACTATGGAATTATTTTAGGTGTTCCATTCCAGAATTCTCATGTTTTATGCCGGATTTTCTGTATTCTATTGAGGCTGTATTCTCAGTTTTGTTTTAAAGAACTTTCGGTGTTCTCTGTAATTCTAGAATAAATTCTGGAATGTTTTATTTAGAATATCGCAGTGTTTTATTCCAGAGTTCAACAGTCGAAGGACTCATGTAGAATAAACAGTAGACACTGCCGGAGTTGATGAGAAACTCTCTCTCTCTCCCTTTCTTTCCCTTCCCATAATCGTGCGTGTGTATGCCTGTGCATGTACAGGCTATTGTGTGTGTGCTTGCATGTGTGTGACTACGTGTGTGTGTGTGAGGGGGCAGAGCAGCCAGCTGGGTTGTAGGAGTAATAAAGAAGGAGAATCAATAGGCCATGCAATAGAGCCAAGGTGCTGCCATCTATCACGCCGCCTCCCTGACTCCCATCATTCATCATGCCCAATGAGGCAGCAAATAGGAAAATGACTATTTGTATCAAACACATCTGCACTCATCCACTGAGGTATTTTATTCCCATTAACTCTCAAAGTAAAATACCCCGGTTTTCCAGCTGCTGTGTTTTGTGTGTGTGTGTTAAAATATTTGTTGGGGCTGGCAATTGAAGATTTAGTACGTAGGAGCAAATTTTATGTCTGTTGTTTCTTTGCTGGGAAAACAATGTGTTAAGACCCTCTCTCTGCATCCAACATAAATTCCTATGAATATTCCCCTCGCTCTCTCTCGCTCTCTCTATCTCTCTGAGAGAGCCCCCTCCCTCCTCTCTGTCTGCTGTGAATATTTCAGAGTTGTAAGTAGCCATCATTTTACCCAGGCAAGCTTCTCATTTCCCCATAAATTAGCCCAGACGCTGGTCTGCATGGACTGGGGCTTGCTTGTGTGTGTGTGTGTGTGTGTGTGTGTGTGTGTGTGTGTGTGTGTGTGTGTGTGTGTGTGTGTGTGTGTGTGTGTGTGTGTGTGTGTGTGCGCGCGCGTTTGTGTGTGGCTGTGGCTAGCTGGGGTGGAAAGGGGAGTACTGTGGTCATTATGGTCTAATATCCCATGAAATGGTGGAATCATTATGCTCTCTGTTTAACGAGTTGCGTGTGAATATTACAGAAAGATGTATTTTGTCTGATATCTCCTATAAATCACTAACAGCGTTTTAGTTACATGAAATCTTATTTAAATCTGTTCATATACATCCCCAGGAAGAATATTACACCTTTTTCTGATAAGCGAGCACTTAGATATGGTCATTTTGACATTGTCATACATTCATAGAATGTTTGGGAATGACGTAGAGTAAGGCATTTGTGAAAATTCTATTGCAATATAGAGTGGGAAAGCGGCCGTGCATTTGGACAATCAATAAACACTGCACTAAATAAAACCTAATAAAAACACATGTCTTGTCCAGTACCGGAGTATGCACAGACCAGTGTGCAATAGCCAATCAGAGCTACTGTAGGCCTATATGCAAATAAGCCATTTGCAATATGGGCCTGCCATCATTCACTTTGAACTGGACTGTGTGTTTACAGATAGTAGCAACAGCACAACATTAGATTCACTGCACTCTATACTCCTCTGTAAACTGGCCATCTCTGTTTACCCGATGCAAAGCCCACTGGTTGATGCTTTTTTATAAAACCTTCTTAGGCCTCACTCCCCCCTATCTGAGATAACTACTTCAACCCTCATCCTCCACATACAACAACAATTCTGACAGTCTCATTTTAAAGGTCCCCAAAGCGCACACATCCCTGTGTCGTTCCTCTTTTCAGTTCACTGCAGCTAGCGACTGGAACAATATGCAAAAAACACTCCAACTGGACAGTTTGATTTCCATCTCTTCATTCAAAGACTCAATCATGGACCCTCTTACTGACACTTGTAGCTGCTTCGTGTGATGTATTGTTGTTTCTTTCTTTTTGCCCTTTGTATTTGTATTTATTACGGATCCCAATTAGCTGATAGCAAGGCAGCAGCTATTCTCCCTGGAATCCAGCAACATTAAGGCAGTTATATATAATAACAAATATTACATTACATTACATTTCATAACACTTTTCACAACACATTACGTTTGTGCCCTCAGGCCACTACTATACTACCACATACAGTTGAAGACGGAAGTCTACATACACTTAGGTTGGAGTCATTAAAACTATTTTTTCATCCACTCCACAAATGTCTTGTTAACAAACTATAGTTTTGGCAAGTTGATTAGGACATCTACTTTGTGCATAACACAAGTCATTTTTCCAACAATTGTTTAGAGACAGATTATTTCACTTACAATTCAGTGGGTCAGAATTGTACATACACTAAGTTGACTGTGCCTTTAAACAGTTTGGAAAATTCCAGAAAATGATGTCATGGCGTTAAAAGCTTCTGATAGGCTAAATGACATAATTTGAGTCAATTGGAGGTGTACCTGTGGATGTATTTCAAGGCCTACCTTCAAACTCAGTGCCTCTTTGCTTGACATCATGGGAAAATCTAAAGATATCAGTCAAGATCTCAGATTTTTTTTTTAGACATCCACAAGTCTGGTTCATCCTTGGGAGCAATTTCAAAACGCCTGAAGGTACCACGTTCATCTGTACAAACAATAGCACGCAAGTATAAACACCATGGGACCACGCAGCCGTCATTCGGCTCGGGAAGTAGACGCTGCGTGTTCTGTCTCCTAGAGATGAAAGTACTTTTGTGAGAAAAGTGCATATCAATCCTAGAACAACAGCAAAGGACCTTGTTAAGGTGTTTGAGGAAACAGGTACAAAAGTATCTATATCCACAGTAAAACGAGTCCTATATCGACATACCCTGAAAGACTGCTCAGCAAGGAAGAAGCCACATCTCCAAAACCGATACAAAAAACCAGACTACGGTTTGCAACTGCACATGGGGATAAAGATGGAACTCTGGTCTGATGAAACAAAATAGAACCTTTTGGCCATAATGACCGTCGTTATAATTGGAGGAAAAAGGCGGATACTTGCAAGCCAATGAACACCATCCCAACAGTGAAGCACGGGGGTGGCAGCATCATGTTGTGGGGGTGCTTTGCTGCAGGATGGACTGGTGCACTTTACAAAATAGATGGCATCTTGAGGCAGGAAAATTATGTGGATATATTGAAGCAACATCTCAAAACATCAGTCAGGAAGTTGAAGCTTGGTCGCAAATGGGTCTTCCAAATGGACAATGACCCCAAGCATACTTCCAAAGTTGTGCCAAAATGGCTTAAGGACAACAAAGTCAAGGTATTGAAGTGGCCATCACAAAGCCCTGACCTCAATCCTACAGAAGATTTGTGGGCAGAACTGAAAAAGCGTGTGCGTGCAAGGAGGCCTACAAACCTGACTCAGTTACACGAGCTCTGTCAGGAGGAATGGGCCAAAATTCACCCAACTTATTGTGGGAAGCTTGTGGAAGGCTACCCGAAAGGCAATGCTACCAAATACTAATTGAGTGCATGTAAACTTCTGATCAACTGGGAATGTGATGAAAGAAATTAAAGCTGAAATAAATCTCTCTCTACTATTATTCTGACATTTCACATTCTTAAAATAAAGTGGTGATCCTAACAGACCTAATACAGGTATTTTTTATATATAAATGTATAATTTTTTTGTGTTTCATTTTTACCCACCTTTTTCTCCCAAATTTCATTATATCCAATTGCCATCCAATTACGATCTTGTCTCATCGCTGCAACTTCTCAACAGTCTCGGGAGAGGTGAAGGTCGAGTCATTCATCCTCCGAAATGACCCGCCAAGATGCGCTTAAGACCAGAAGCAAGCTGCACCAATGTCTCGGAGGAAACAATTTTCAACTGACAACCGAAGTCTGCTTGCAGATGCCCGGCCCGCCACAAGGAGTGCGATTAGCCAAGTAAATCCCCCCCGACCACACCCTCCTCTAACCCGGACAACGCTGGGCCAATTGGGCTTGTCTTTCATAATGTTTGACTTTCATAATTTGTTCAGTTATACTTGGATGTGTCGTGTAGGCGTTTGTTGCTGGCATATCATAACTAAATTTTCTAATCTTGCCAATGAAAAGAATCATTAAAGTAGTTGTCAATATCATTGGGTTTTGTGATGAATGAGTGATCTGATTCAATGAATGATGTATATGAGTTTGCCTTTTTGCCTTTTTTATATTCAGTTTAGTCACATGATTTTTAATTAGCAGACGTTTGCCAGTCGTTTGTACAGTCAGATTTATTTGCCATTCCTTTTGCCTTATCCCTCTCAACCATGCATTTTTTCAAATCTTCATCAATCCACGGGATTGAACAGTTTTTACAATCATTGTCTTAAAACCTGTGTGGGATAGGGGGCAGTATTTTCACGTTTCGGATGAATAGCGTGCCCAAAGTAAACTCGACAGCCTTGGTTTCTCTAATGATTGCCTCGCCTGGTTCACCAACTACTTCTCTGATCGAGTTCAGTGTGTCAAATCGGAGGGTCTGTTGTCCGGGCCTCTGGCAGCCTCTATGGGGGTGCCACAGGGTTCAATTCTTGGACCGACTCTCTTCTCTGTATTCATCAATGATGTCGCTCTTGCTGCTGGTGATTCTCTGATCCATCTCTACGCAGACGACACTATTCTGTATACTTCTGGCCCTTCTTTTGACACTGTGTTAACCTGTTGGGGATGGGGGCGCTGTTTAGACTATTTATGCTAATGTGGCTAATTTTTTAAACGGCTTCCCACAAAATCCTTGATCGTACAATATGCATATTATTATTATTATTGGATAGAAAACAGTCTATAGTTTCTATAGGAGTTGAAATTTTGTCTCTAAGTGGAACAGAGCCCATTCTACAGCAATTTCCCTGACATGGAGTCAGATTTGAGAAATGTTGGCCACTTTTCTGAAGTCAGTTAAAAGGGCACTGTCGTTGCTATGACTATACGGACACTTCTTACGTCTTCCCCTGGATGCCTTTACGTGATGACGATTCCAACGGGCTCGATTGCGCGTTCACAGGCCCTACAAATGAAAAAACTCTGAAGCTAGTCATTCTTTGGGAGCTGCGTAACGCGCGTGGAAGACACCGACCCTCTCCTGTTCCAAGCGTTAGTTTAGCCTGTTATATTTCTCCGGTCATCTTTTCACTCGTTATAGGAGTTACAAACATCATAAAGTAGTTAATTTAAAGCGTTTTATAGCAATTTATATCCGTTTAGTGCGATTTTGGGACATTTATTTTTGCAACGATGTGAAAAGTTGGGCACGCTTTTCAGTTCATCCCGAACGCAGTTGACATTTCCACATGGCAAGAGGACAGCTTTCCACCAAAAGACGATTTCTCCCAAGAAAGGATCCTTTGCCCAAGATACTGATGGAAGAACAGCTCAAGGTAGGACATTTTTATTATGATAAATCGTGTTTCTGTCGAAACATTTTAGTGGCTTAGGACGCCATGTTTTTTGACGTAGCTTCGCTTGGCGCAAACTGTATTGAAAAGTAAGGATAAATTAAAAAATGTAATAACGCAATTGTATTAAGAATTAAATTGTCTATCAATCCCTGTCCACCCTATATTTTTTAGTCACGTTTATGAGTATTTATGTATAAGAGTAGATCACTGTCTAAGTGGCGCAAGGACATTTTCTGACCAGCTGAGCTACATTTCACATTGTCTAACCATGATTTTGGTGGCTAAATATAAACATTTTCGATCAAACTGTATATGCATGTTGTAATGTGATGTTACAGGAGTGTCATCGGAAGAATTCTGAGAAGGTTAGTGAAAAAATTAATATCTTTTGGCGATGTTGACTTTTATCGCTCACTTTGGCTAGAATCAATGCTGGGCTGCTAATTGCTATGTGCTAAGCTAATATAACGATTTATTGTGTTTTCGCTGTAAGACACTTAGAAAATCTGAAATATTGTCTGTATTCACAGGATCTGTGTCTTTCGATTCGTGTATGCTGTGTATTTTTACGAAATGTTTGATGATTAGTAGTTAGGTAAACACGTTGCTCATTGTAATTATTCTAGTCCATTTGTGATGGTGGGTGCAATTGTAAACTATGCCATCTACCTGAAATATGCACTTTTTTCTAACAAAACCTATCCCATACCATAAATATGTTATCAGACTGTCATCTAATGAGTTTTTTTTGTTGGTTAGGGGCTATAAATATCTTAGTTTAGCCGAATTGGTGATGGCTACTGGTGTTGGTGGACAAATAAAAGATGGTGGATTATGCTAATGTGTTTTTAGGTAATAGATGTACATCTTTACATATTGTGTCTTCCCTGTAAAACATTTTAAAAATCGGAAATGTTGACTGGATTCATAAGATCTGTGTCTTTCATTAGCTGTATTGGACTTTAATGTGTGAAAGTTAAATATTTTAAAAAAATAATTTTTTTGAATTTCGCGGCACTGGTTTTTCAGTGGGGGGGGGGGGGTGTGCCGCTAGCGCCACGCTGATCCTAGACAGGTTAACAACCCTCCAGGCGAGCTTCAATGCCATACAACTCTCCTTCCGTGGCCTCCATTTGCTCTTAAATACAAGTAAAACTAAATTCATGCTCTTCAACCGATCGCTGCCTGCACCTGCCCGCCTGTCCAACATCACTACTCTGGACGGCTCTGACTTAGAATATGTGGACAACTACAAATACCTAGGTGTCTGGTTAGACTGTAAACTCTCCTTCCAGACTCACATCAAACATCTCCAATCCAAAGTTAAATCTAGAATTGGCTTCCTATTCCGCAACAAAGCATCCTTCACTCATGCTGCCAAACATACCCTTGTAAAACTGACCATCCTACCAATCCTCGACTTCGGTGATGTCATTTACAAAATAGCCTCCAAAACCCTACTCAATAAATTGGATGCAGTCTATCACAGTGCCATCCGTTTTGTCACCAAAGCCCCATTATACTACCCACCACTGCGACCTGTACACTCTTGTTGGCTGGCCCTCGCTTCATACTCGTCGCCAAACCCACCGGCTCCAGGTCATCTACAAGACCCTGCTAGGTAAAGTCCCCCCTTATCTCAGCTCGCTTGTCACCATAGCAGCACCTACCTGTAGCACGCGCTCCAGCAGGTATATCTCTCTGGTCACCCCCAAAACCAATTCTTCCTTTGGCCGCCTCTCCTTCCAGTTCTCTGCTGCCAATGACTGGAACGAACTACAAAAATCTCTGAAACTGGAAACACTTATCTCCCTCACTAGCTTTAAGCACCAGCTGTCAGAGCAGCTCATAGATTACTGCACCTGTGCATAGCCCATCTATAATTTAGCCCAAACAACTACCTCTTTACCTACTGCATTTATTTATTTATTTATTTTGCTCCTTTGCACCCCATTATTTCTATCTCTACTTTTTCTATCTCTACTATCTCTACTTTTTTTTTTTTTACTTGCTATATTGTATTTACTTCGCCACCATGGCCTTTTTATATTTGTATTTATTTATATATATATTTTGTTTGCCTTCACCTCCCTTATCTCACCTCACTTGCTCATATTGTATATAGACTTATTTTTCACTGTATTATTGACTGTATGTTTGTTTTACTCCATGTGTAACTATGTGTTGTTGTATGTGTCGAACTGCTTTGCTTTATCTTGGCCAGGTCGCAAATGTAAATGAGAACGTGTTCTCAATTTGCCTACCTGGTTAAATAAAGGTGAAATAAATAAAAACTGCCTGCTACTCAGGCCCAGAAGCTAGGATATGCAAAGAATTGGTAGATTTGGATAGAAAACACTCTAAAGTTTCTAAAACTGTTAAAATAATGTCTGTGAGTAAAACATAACTTATTTGGCAGGTGAAACTGAGGACAAACCATCCAGTCAAAAAGATTTTTGAGTTCAATGTGTTTTCAATTAGAATTCTATGGGAACCTAGATTTTTGTGGCACTTGGTTGCAGTTCCTATTGCTTCCAATAGATGTCAACAGTCTTTAGAAATTGGTTGATGTTTTTCTTTAGAGAAATGAAGAAGTACAGCTATTCAGAACGATGGTCCTGCCTAGTGTACACTCTTGTTTGGGGCACACGACCTGAAGCTCACTCCACTTTCATTTTAGCCGCAATTGACTACAGTGTATTCCGTCTTAAATTGTATCGATTATTTACATTTTAAAATACCTACAGTTGGATCAGGAAAGTTGTTTGAAATGTTTGAAACAAGATTACAGGTAATTTATTAGATAAATGGTAGTCATGTTGGGCGAGTTGGAATCTGTGTGTTCTGAATCAAACGTGCCAAATAAATGGACATTTTGGGGATATAACAACAGAATATATCGAACAAAAGGACCATTTGTGATGTTTATGGGACATATTGGAGTGCCAACAGAAGAAGATCTTCAAAGATAAGGAATGAATTATATCGTTATTTCTGAGTTTTGTGTCGCGTCTGGCTGGTTGAATTGTGTTTGTTTACTGGGGTGCTGTCCTCATATAGTAGCATGGTTTGCTTTCGCTGTTTAATTCTTTTTGAAATCTGACACGGTGGCTGGATTAACAAGAAGTTAAGATGTATTTTGGTGTATTGCACTTGTATGAAAGTTAAATATTTAATATAATTAATAATATATAATAATATAATTTATTTTGAATTTCACACTGCAATTTCACCGGATGCTGTCAAAACGTTCCTCTAGCGGAACCCCTAGCCGTTAAAGGTAATGGGTGCATGCTTTTTAGTGACTATATTTCATAAATGTGTCAAGTGCAGCGTCTGGTTGCTCCTCAACAAATCAAATAGTATTTGTCACATACACATGGTTAGCAGATGGTAATGTGAGTGTAGCGAAATGCTTGTGCTTCTAGTTCTGACCATGCAGTAATATCTAACAAGTAATCTAACCTAACAATTTCACAACAACTACCTTATACACAAAGGAAAAGTAAAGTAAAGTAAAGGAATGAATAAGAATATGTACATATATGAATGACTGATGGCCGAACGGCATAGGCAAGATGCAGTAGATGGTATAGAGTACAGTATATACATATGAGATTAGTAATGTAGGGTATGTAAACATTAAATAAAGTGGCATTGTTTAAAGTGGCTAGTGATACTTTTATTACATACATTTTTTCATTATTAAAGCGGTTAGAGATGAGTCAGTTTGTTCCCAGTGATGGCTGTTTAACAGTCTGAAGGTCTTGAGATAGAAGCTGTTTTTCAGTCTCTCGGTCCCCGCTTTGATGCACCTGTACTGACCTCGCCTTCTGGATGATAGCAGAGTGAACAGGCAGTGGTTCGGGTGGTTGTTGTCCTTGATGATCTTTTTGGCCTTCCTGTGACATCGGGTGGTGTAGGTGTCCCGGAGGGCAGGTAGATTGCCCCCGGTGATGCATTGTGCAGACCTCACTACCTTCTGGAGAGCCTTACAGTTGTGGGCGGAGCAGTTGCCATACCAGGCTGTGATATAACAAGACAGGATGCTCTCGATTGTGCATCTGTAAAAGTTTGAGTGTTTTTGGTGACAAGCCGAATTTCTTCAGCCTCCTGTGCCTTCTTCACCACGCTGTCTGTGTGGGTGGCCCATTTCAGTTTGTCCGTGATGTGTACGCAGAGGAACTTAAAACGTTCAACCTTCTCCACTACTGTCCCATCGATGTGGACAGGGGGTTGCTCCCTCTGCTGTTTCCTGAAGTCCACGATCATCTCCTTAGTCTTTTTGACATTGATTGTGAGGTTGTTTTCCTGACACCACACTCTGAGGGCCCTCACCTCCTCCCTGTAGGCCGTCTCGTTGTTGTTGGTAATCAAGACTACCACTGTAGTGTCGTCTGCAAACTTGATGATTGAGTTGGACGTGTACATGGCCACGCAGTCATGGGTGAACAGGGAGTACAGGAGAGGGCTGAGAACGCATCCTTGTGGGGCCCCAGTGTCGAGGATCAGCGGGGTGGAGATGTTGTTACCTACCCTCACCACCTGGGGGCGGCCCGTCAGGAAGTCTAGGACCCAATTGCACAGGGCGGGGTCGAGACCCAGGGTCTCAAGCTTAATGACGAGTTTGGAGGGTATTATGGTGTTAAATGCTGAGCTGTAGCCGATGAACAGCATTCTAACATAGGTATTCCTCTTGTCCAGATGGGTCAGGGCAGTGTGCAGTGTGATTGCGATTGCGTCGTCTGTGGACCTATTGGGACGGTAAGCAATTTGGAGTGGGTCTAGGGTGTCAGGTAGGGTGGAGTTGATATGGTCCTTGACTAGTCTCTCAAAGCACTTCATGATGACGGAAGTAAGTGCTACGGGGCAATAGTCATTTAGCTCAGTTACCTTAGCTTTCTTGGGAACAGGAACAATGGTAACACTCTTGAAGCATGTGGGAACAGCAGACTGGGATAGGGATTCATTGAATATGTCCGTAAACACACCAGCCAGCTGGTCTGCACATGCTCTGAGGAGGCGTCTGGGGATGACGTCTGGGCCGGCAGCCTCGCGAGGGTTAACAAGTTTAAATGTTTTACTCACTTTGGCTGCAGTGAAGGAGAGCCCGCATGTTTTGGTAGAAGGCCGTGTCAGTGCCACTGTGTTGTCCTCAAAGCGAGCAAAGAAATTGTTTAGTGTGTCTGGGAGCAAGACATCGTGGACCGCGACGGGGCTGGTTTTCCTTTTGTAGTCCGTGATTGACTGTAGACCCTGCCACATACCTCATGTCTGAGCCATTGAATTGCCACTCTACTTTGTCTCTATATTGACGGTTAGGTTGTTGCGGAGGGAATAGCTACACTGTTTGTATTCGGTCATGTTTCCGGTCACCTTGCCCTGATTAAAAGCCGTGGTTCGCGCTTTCAGTTTTGCACGAATGCTGCCATCTATCCACTGTTTCAGGTTGGGGAATGTTTTAATAGCCGCTGTTGGTACAACATCACCAATGTACTTACTAATAAACTCGCTCACCGAATCAGCGTATTCATCAATATTATTGTCCGACGCTATGCGGAACATATCGCAGTCCATGTGATCGAAGCAAACTTGAAGCGTGGAATCCGATTGGTCGGACCGCGCGTTGAACAGACCTGAACATGGGCGCTTCCTGTTTTATATTCTGTCTAAAGGCTGGGAATAACAAAATGGAGTCGTGGTCAGATTTTCCGAAAGGAGGGTGGGGGAGGGCTTTATATGCGTCGTGGAAGTTAGAATAACAATGATCCGGGGTTTTTGCCAGCCAAGGTTACGCATTCGATAAGCTGATAAAATTTAGGGAGCCTTGTTTTCAGATTAGCCTTGTTAAAATCCCCAGCTACAACAAATGCAGCCTCGGGATATGTGGTTTCCAGTTTACATAGAGTCAAATGAAGTTCTTTCAGGGCTGTCGATGTGTCTGATTGGGGCAGGATATACACGACTGTGATTATGATCGAAGAGAATTCTCTTGGTAGATAATGCTGTCGGTATTTGATTGTAAGGAATTCTAGGTCAGGTGAACAAAAGGACTTGAGTTCCTGTATGTTGTTATGACCACACCACGTCTCGTTAACCTCTCTAGGGTAGGGGGCAGCATTTTCACGTTTGGATGAAAAACATACCCAAATTAAACTGAGAGCTACTTATCCCTAGGAGATAAGATATGCATATTATTAGTAGATTTGGATAGAAAACAGTCTGAAGTTTCTAAAACTGTTTGAATCATGTCTGTGAGTATAACATAACTTATTTAGCAGGTGAAACCCCGAGGACAAACCATTCAGATTTATTTTTTTGAGGTCACTCTTTTCAATGAGCTTTCATTGTGAAACCAGATTTCTAAGCGAATTGCTTGCAGTTCCTACGTCTTCCACTGGATGTCAACAGTCCTGAGAAATAGGTTGAGGTTATTCCTTTGTGTAATGAAGAAATACGGCCATCTTGAAGTCGAGTCACTCCAGGTGTCCTGTTTGATTGAAGCGCATGTCCAGAAGTCACGCTACATTTGGTTTTAATCCTGTATTGAACACAGATAATCCCGTCTTCAATTTTATCGATTATTAACGTTAAAAAAGACCTAAAGTTGTATTACAAAAGTAGTTTGACATTTTTTGGCAAAGTTTACAGGCAACCTTTGAGATATTTTGTCGTCACGTTTGAGCAATTTGGAAACTGTGTTTTTCTGGATGAAACGCGCCAAATAAATGGACATTTTGGATATATATCGACGGAATTAATCGAACAAAAGGACAATTTGTGATGTTTATGGAACATATTGGAGTGCCAACAACAGAAGCTCATCAAAGGTAAGGCATGAATTATATTTTTATTTCTGCGTTTTGTGTCGCGCCTGCAGGCTTGAAATATCTTCTACTATTGGATAGAAAACACTCTCAAGTTTCTAAAACCGTTTGATTTATATCTGTGAGTAAAACAGAACTCATTTTGCAGCAAACTTCCTGACAGGAAGGGAAAAATCTGAAATCGAGGCTCTGTTCCAGGGCTTTCCTATTCAATTGCTTGAAATCTATGGATATACATGCACTTCATACGCCTTCCACTAGATGTCAACAGGCAGTGGGAGTGGGAATGGGGTGTCTAGCTTGATCTGAGGCCGAACAAGAGCTTTTGGAATGACGTGACTGGAAATTTCATTGTCTTCGAAGGCGCGAGAAGGAACCCCGATTGCCTTCTGAAAAGCTTTCGGTATACACAGCTAATATCTCCGGCTTTGATTTTATTTGATACATGTGATAATATCATCGTAAAGTATGTTTTTTCAATCGATTTTTATCAGATTATTCAACGTTTATCGGGAGTTTTGGAGTTTTGCGTTGTTTGCGTCGAGAGAAGATGGACATGTTCGCGCCACTTGGCTAGCTATTGTTGCTAATTCGACAGGAGAAGAGGACATTCTAAAACCAAACAACGATTTATTCTGGACAAAGGACTCCTTGTACAAGATTCTGATGGAAGCTCAGCAAAGTAGGAACCATTTATGATGTTATTTCGTATTTCTGTTAAAAATGTTTAGTTCTATTTTCCGCCCTCATTGCAGGCGCTGTCTCGCTATAACGTAAGCTGTATGTCGTACTAAAGTTATTTAAAAAAATCTAACACGGCGATTGCATTAATGCAACCGCTGTGTCAGATTTCACAAAAAACTTTACGTAAAAAGCATACCATGCAATAATCTGAGACGGCGCTCAAAAATAACAACATTTCTCCGCCATGTTGGAGTCAACAGAAATACGAAATTACATCATAAATATTCCCTTACCTTTGATCATCTTCATCAGAATGCACTCCCAGGAATCCTAATTCCACAATAAATCGTTGTTTTGTTCGATAATGACCATTACTTATGTCTAAGTAGCTACTTTTGCTAGCATGTTTAGTGCACATGTCCAAACACTCGCGCAGATGCAGGCAAACTCGGACGAAAACTTAAAAAAGTTATATAACAGGTCGAATAAACTGGTCAAACTAAGTAGAGAATCAATCTTCAGGATGTTGTTATCATATGTATCCAATAACGTTCCAACTTGAGCATTCCTTCATGTCTGTAGAAGTTATGTAACGCAAGGCGATATCATGAGGAAAGCGCATGACCAGGAACTGGCATTCTGCCAGACCAATGATTGAAACACCTCCCATCCGGCCCCACATCACACTAGAGGCTTCATTCCACGTTCTACAGACTGTTGACAACTAGTGGAAGGCGTAGGAAGTTCAAACAGATCCATATCTTACAAGGAATTTAATAGGTGATGAGTTGAACATTGACCAGTCTCAGAATTCTCACTTCCTGTTTGGATTTTTTCTCAGGTTTTTGCCTGCCATATGAGTTATGTTATACTCACAGACATCATTCAAACAGTTTTAGAAACTTCAGAGTGTTTAATATCCAATAGTAATAATAATATGCATATATTAGTCTCTGGGACAGAGTAGGAGGCAGTTCACTATGGGCACACAATTCATCCAAAATTGAAAATGCTGCCCCCTATATCAAAGAAGTTAACTATTAAAATGTGATTCCTTTAAAGGAATATGACATGTCTTTCGTTAAATAGCAGAAAATAAATCGTTCAGACGATATTCATTCCGGATTTAGACTATGGCGATGTCGTCTATAAGAATGCAGCTGCCACTGTAGTGAATGAAGCATTGGACACAGTTTATCATAACGCATTACGCTTTATTACGGGCGATAGTTTCAGTATACATCACCGCATTCTGTATCAGAGAGTAGGCTGGCCCTCTCTTAAGTTTCGTGTTTATAAAGCCCTCTTAAGCAAAAGTCCACAATAGCTTATTTGTTAAATTACAGACATACGAGTCACGATACCCAATCACATGAATGGCTAACTCTAGAGGTTCCGTTGATCACTATGGAATTAGGTAAATCTGCATTCAGTTTTTGTTGCACCCGTGTATGGAATGATCTGCAGAGCTATCTGCACCTTGATGTTTTGGTGGCAGTTCAAGTTATTAATGGGAGGACCTCATTGTTGAGGAATGTGTTTGCTTCACGATTTGCTTGTAGCATTTAATGTTTTTATTTAGTTATATGTTTGAATGTTGTATATTTGATCAATTGTGTTCATACAGGGCTCCCTTAAAAAAAAGAGGCTTTGGTCTCAATGGGTCTAATATAAAGGTCTAATACATTTTTTAGAGGTGACCAGACCAAAGATCTGATCTATAGATCTGTCATTCTAATTGAAAGCAAGCATAAGAGGCGGTAGAGCTATTCTTAATGCACTGTTTCTATGCTTCCTGTTCTTAAGTTTCGTTTTTGCATCCTTTACTTTTAGTTTTGTACACCAGCTTCAAGCATCTGAAAATATAATATCTTTGGTAATGTAAAATATAGTTTGCAGAGGTTTAGCTGGTACAATGATATACTTGCTTGTTTTGTTACAAACTGAAATTAGGTAAACTATTAGAAGTTTAGTAACAAGGAAATGGCTGAGCGATTCCTGCATAATGCACCTTTACATTTATATTAGAATATTCATTCAGAGTGGACTATGTGGCTTAATTATGCTTTAGCACAAAGCACTAATTGATATTGAGAAAGCTAAGTGTTCTGTGTAATTGGTAATAAAGAACACAATTTCTCCTAAGAGACCAGCCACCCGGACAGCTGGAGGAATTAATAATCTGAACCACTGTGTGGAAACCTTAAAATGTGAACTGGAAAAATATAATAAGACAAGCAAAGAAAATGAGATGGTTCACTTCAGACACATTTTTCTGATGGACTAGCTCAATTGTATTTCCTTGAGTTGTGGGGAAAAACTCATTCTGATTGGCTGGGCCTGGCTCCCAAGTGGGTGAGCCTGTGGCTGTGCCCATGCCCAGTCATGTGAAATCAATGTATTATTTATTTAAATTGACTGATTTCCTTATACGAACTGTAACTATTACAGTAATGGAAGCAGTACATACAGTACATATCAGGTGCACCTTAACACACACCTAAACACACGCACACACGAACACACACACACACACACAATCCACAGCATCAGATGCAAACACAACCCTCACTCTGAAATCAAGTATCCAAACACACCCCTCACCCTGAAATCAATTGTGTGTGTGTGTGTGTGTGTGTGTGTGTGTGTGTGTGTGTGTGTGTGTGTGTGTGTGTGTGTGTGTGTGTGTGTGTGTGTGTGTGTGTGTGTGTGTGCGTGTGCGTGTGTGTCCAATTCATCCACAGGCATACCATGTATTTGTGGGTTGTTAAAGAGAGCCACTGAAGACCTCTGATAGATGTGTTCAGTGACCTTTGTCTATTAGATCCCCCTCCAATGGTAGAGCAATGAGCCTGGAGTAATATAGCTTTATCCTGTTTGTGCACTGGGACTGTGTACGAAAACTGAGAGAAGAGACTACTACAGCCACTACATCCCTTAACAAATAGACATGCAAAAAACTATTGTGGTGCCTTTTAACACAAAATAACTTAATAACGGAGATGTTATCCATGCACATGCACGCCACCCTCAATCCACATTACAATAGCCCTGCTCCTCTTATTAAAGTGGAACTGACAGTGTTTTTAAGTACTTTGCAGATATGAAACAAACAGATAATCATAATGTCTGTCAAAAATATAAAATTCCCAGTTTGTGCTATAAGATGTTTTAAAAAGAGGTTCTATTTGATTCAAAATTCCATGATGTAGAGTAAGGAATTGTTGGCAGAATAAATGGATGCAGGTCAATGCATGAATCATATAAATCACTTGTAACTCAGGCTGCAAATCACAGCTGGTCTGGTGCATTGTTTGCCTCCTCTAGCCATTCGGGATGCACTGTTTCAGTTTCAATGACTCAATATTTTGGACAAAAACTGACAAATGTAACTAAGGCTAGGAATGCCAGTAGAGTCAAACCAGCAAGGGCGATGATCACAAGTCAATCATAATGTGGCTAATAGGCTAGCTGATCTATTTAGGTAGCTATTTATTTAGCAAGCTTAAATCATGGAGTCTAACGTTAGCTAGCTGCTGGGAGGATGTTGTCAATGGGAGAATGTTGTCAATGGACGACTGGGGTTAAGTGGCTAATCCCCCCCCCCATATCGTTTTTCTGTGACTACAGCTGGTTAGTTAACAAGGAATGTGAATTACTTTGCTAGCTAGCTATGTTTAACTTGAATGACTGTCATCCACAGTTAGCATGTCTCTTAGTTGTCAATCAAATGTATTTGACACTGGTCAATAGGGCGGGCAGGCAGACAAGTTTCCATTCAGTTGTCAAAGTGGGGGTTGGGACAAGCATGCAGAACAGCGAGCAGGCTACTATTCCCAATCATTAATCATTGCAATTTTGACAGCCAACTGCAAGCTGAAAAAGTTTGAGAGGGTTTATGTACTGGTTATTTATTTAATATTTGGGTGGGTGGGGGGGGGGGTGATCAGCATTAATATTGCAGATAAATTGGGGGGTTTATCAATGTAAATGTTGGCATCATTTATAATCTTGAATATAATTTATTTTAAAGATACATGAGAAGTTCCACTTCCTGTTTGGATTTTTACTGGGGGTGCCATATTTTCAACCAAGCTCTCATTGAAAATACAGAGAGATATGGATGGGTTTTTACTTCCTACGGCTTCCACTAGATGTCAACAGTCAATAGAACTAAGTCTGATGACTCTAATGTGAAGGGGGGTCGAAGGAGACAGAAATTAGTAATCACTGCCATGAGGTGACCATGCATTCAACACGCGCGTTCACGTGAGAGGCAGCTCCGTTCCATCTCTCAATTGAAGTCGATGTAATTCTCCGGTTGGAACGTTGTTCAAGATGTATGTTAACAACATTCTAAAGATTGATTCAGTACATCGTTTGACATGTTTCTACTGACTGTAATGGAACGTTTGGACATTGCGTCACGTTATAGTGTAAACAATTCGAAAGTAACTAATTTGACATAAATAACGGACATTAACTTCTACTTGGTCACCATCCCGGATCCAGGAGCATCCTCATCAGTAAAAAAGCTGACTAGCATAGCGCCACAAGTAAATACTAGCATATAAATATCATGTAATCACAAGTCCAAGACACCAAATGAAAGATACACATCTTGTGAATCCAGCCATCATTTCCGATTTTTAAAATGTTTTACAGCGAAAACACAATATGTATTTCTATTAGCTAACCACAATAGCAAAAGACTCAACCGCATATTTTCACAATTTTTTTACCGCATAGGTAGCTATCACAAAAACCGACCAAATAGAGATATAATTAGTCACTAACCAAGAAACAACTTCATCAGATGACAGTCTTATAACATGTTATACAATAAATCTATGTTTTGTTCGAAAATGTGCATATTTGAGGTATAAATCATAGTTTTACATTGCAGCTACCATAAAAAATATCACCAAAGCAGCCGGAATAATTAAAGAGAGCAACGTGAAATAACTAAATACTTATCATAAAACATTTATGAAAAATACATGGTGTACAGCAAATGAAAGATAAACATCTTGTGAATCCAGCCAATATTTCAGATTTTTTAAGTGTTTTACAGCGAAAACACAATATAGCATTATATTAGCTTACCACAATAGCCAACCACACAAACGCATTTATCAGCAGCAAAATGTTAATTAAATTATTCTCTAACCTTGACAAACTTCATCAGATGACAGTCCTATAACATCACGTTACACAATACATATGTTTTGTTTGAAAATGTACATATTTAGAGCTACAAATCCTGGTTTTACAATGTGAATACGTAGCCAAACTGCACAAAATTTTCCGGAGATATTTTGGACAGTCACCTAATCTAATCAAAAAATCATAAACTTTACTAAAAAATACATGTTGTACAGCAAAGGAAAGATACACTAGTTCTAAGAACAAGTGTATCTTTAATTCTATGTAAAACATGTATCTTTCATCAAAGTTTATGATGAGTATTTCTGTTATTTGACGTGGCTCTCTGTAATTACTCCGGATATTTTGGAGGCATTTCTGAACATGGTGCCAATGTAAACCGAGATTATTGGATATAAATATGCACATTATCGAACAAAACATAAATGTATTGTGTAACATGATGTCATATGAGTGTCATCTGATGAAGATTATCAAAGTTTAGTGATTAATTTTATCTCTATTTCTGCTTTTGTGTGAATTTCTTTGGCTGGGAAAAATGGCTGTGTGTTTTTTGGATTTGGTGGTGATCTAACATAAAGATACTGTATGTTGTGTTTTCGCTGTAAAACATTTTAAAAATCGGACACGATGGGTAGATTAACAAGATGTTTATCTTTCATTTGCTGTATTGGACTTGTTAACCTGTCTAGGATCAGCGTGGCGCTAGCGGCACACCCCCCTCCCCCCCACTGAAAAACCAGTGCCGCGAAATTCAAAAAAAATATTTTTTTAAAATGTTTAACTTTCACACATTAAAGTCCAATACAGCTAATGAAAGACACAGATCTTGTGAATCCAGTCAACATGTCCGATTTTTAAAATGTTTTACAGGGAAGACACAATATGTAAAGATGTACATCTATTACCTAAAAACACATTAGCATAATCCACCATCTTTTATTTGTCCACCAACACCAGTAGCCATCACCAATTCGGCTAAACTAAGATATTTATAGCCCCTAACCAACAAAAAAACTCATTAGATGACAGTCTGATAACATATTTATGGTATGGGATAGGTTTTGTTAGAAAAAAGTGCATATTTCAGGTAGATGGCATAGGTTACAATTGCACCCACCGTCACAAATGGAATAGAAAAACTACTTAGAGCAACGTGTTTACCTACTTACTAATCATCAAACATTTCGTAAAAATACACAGCATACACGAATCGAAAGACACAGATCCTGTGAATACAGACAATATTTCAGATTTTCTAAGTGTCTTACAGCGAAAACACAATAAATCGTTATATTAGCATAGCACATACCACATAGCAGCCCAGCATTGATTCTAGCCAAAGTGAGCGATAAAAGTCAACATCGCCAAAAGATATTAATTTTTTCACTAACCTTCTCAGAATTCTTCCGATGACACTCCTGTAACATCACATTACAACATGCATATACAGTTTGATCGAAAATGTTTATATTTAGCCCCCAAAATCATGGTTAGACAATGTGAAATGTAGCTCAGTTGGTCAGAAAATGTCCTTGCGCCACTTAGACAGTGATCTACTCTTATACATAAATACTCATAAACGTGACTAAAAAATATAGGGTGGACAGGGATTGATAGACAATTTAATTCTTAATGCAATTGCGGTATTACATTTTTTAATTTATCCTTACTTTTCAATACAGTTTGCGCCAAGCGAAGCTACGTCAAAAAACATGGCGTCCTAAGCCACTAAAATGTTTCGACAGAAACACGATTTATCATAATAAAAATGTCCTACCTTGAGCTGTTCTTCCATCAGTATCTTGGGCAAAGGATCCTTTCTTGGGAGGAATCGTCTTTTGGTGGAAAGCTGTCCTCTTGCCATGTGGAAATGCCAACTGCGTTCGGGATGAACTGAAAGCGTGCCCACCTATTCACAGCGTTAAAGAAATAAATGTCCCAAAATCGCACTAAACGGATATAAATTGCTATAAAACGCTTTAAATTAACTACCTTATGATGTTTTTAACTCCTATAACGAGTGAAAAGATGACCGGAGAAATATAACAGGCTAAACTAACGCTTGGAACAGGAGAGGGTCGGTGTCCTCCACGCGCGTGACGCACCAAGAAAAGACTTGCTAGCTACAGGGTTTTTTGATTTATAGGGCCTGTGAACGCGCAATCAACCCCATTGGAATCGTCATCACGTAAAGGCATCCAGGGGAAGACGTAAGAAGTGTCCGTACAGTCATAGCAATATCAGTGCCTTTTTAACTGACTTCAGAACAGTGGCCAACATTTCTGAAATCTGAATCCATGTCAGGGAAATTGCTGTAGAATGGGCTCTGTTCCACTTAGAGACAAAATTTCAACTCCTATAGAAACTATAGACTGTTTTCTATCCAATAATAATAATAATATGCATATTGTACGATCAAGGATTTTGTGGGAAGCCGTTTCAAAAATTACCAAATTAGCATAAATAGTCTAAACAGCGCCCCCATCCCCAACAGGTTAACTTCTTATGGCTGCAGTCCCGTTAACGGGATCGATATGACAACAGTCAGTCGAAGTGCAGGGCACCAAATTCAAAAAACAGAAATCTCATAATTAAAATTCCTCAGTCTGTGTTATACTCACAGACAATATTTTGACAGTTTTGGAAACTTTTCTATCCTAATCTGTAAATTATATGCATATTCTACGATCTGGACCTGAGAAATAGTCCGTTTACCTTGGGAACGTTATTTAAAAAAAATTAAACAATTTGAACCCTAGCGTCAAGAAGTTAACTTCTTGTGGCTGAAGGGGCAGTATTGAGTAGCTTGGATGAAAGGTGCCCATTGTAAACGGCCTGCTACTCAGTCCCAGCTGCTAATATATGCATATTATTAGTAGATTTGGATAGAAAACACTCTGAGTACAACAGAACTCATATGGCAGGCGAAAACCTGAGAAAAAATCGAACCAGGAAGTGGGAAATCTGAGGTTGGTCATTTTTCAACTCATTCCCTATTGAAGATACAGTGGGATATGGGTCATGTTGCACTTCCTAAGTTTTCCACTGGATGTCAACGGTCTTTAGAACCTGATGCTTCTACTGTGAAGTGGAACCGAATGAGAGGGGAATGAGTCAGAGGTCTGCCAGCAGCCACGAGCTGGTCATGCGCATTCACATGAGAGGTAGCTCCCGTTCCATTTGCTTTTCTGAAGACAAAGGAATTCTCCGGTTGGAACATTATTGAAGATTTATGTTAAAAACATCCTAAAGATTCATTCTATACTTAGTTTGACATGTTTCTACGACCTGTAATATTGTCATGCCCTGACCTTAGAGAGCCTTTTTATGTCTCTATTTGGTTTGGTCAGGGTGTGATTTGGGGTTTTCCATCCTTTCAGTGTGGGAAGTTGTCTTTGTTTGTGGCACTATAGCCTTAAGCTTCACGGTCGTTTTTGTATTGTTTATTGTTTTTTTCGGCGTCATCCTAATAAAAAGGAATATGTACGCTCACCACACTGCGCTTTGGTCTACTTCCTTTGACGTTCGTGACAGAACTTCCCACCACCAAAGGACCAAGCAGCGTGGTGAAAGAGACTCCTGGACATGGGAGGAGATCCTGGATGGTAAGGGACCCTGGAGGCAGGCTGGGGAGTATCGCCGCCCAAGGGAGGAACTGGAGGCAGCTAAGGCAGAGCAGCAGCGATATGAGGAGGAAAGTCAGCAAAGCAGTTACGAGAGGCAGCCCCCCAAAATTGTTTTGGGGAGGCACACAGGGAGATTGGCGGAGTCAGGATATAGACCTGAGCAAACTCCCTGTGCTTACCGTGGGGAGCATGTGACTGGTCAGGCACCGTGTAATGAGGTGATGCGCACAGTGTCCCGAGTGAGCATTCATAGGCCGGTGTGCTCTGTGCCAGCGTCCCACATTTGCCGGGTGGAAGTGGGCATCCAGCCAGAACGGGTTGTGCCAGCTCTGCGCACGAGACCTCCAGTGCGCCTCCACGGCCCAGTGCATCCGGTGCCAGCGCCAAGAACCAAGCCTCCTGTATGTCTCCCCAGCCTGGTGAGTCCTGTGCCTGCTACCAGAACCAGGCCTCCTGTATGTCTCCCAAGCCTGGTGAGTCCTGTGGCAGCTCCACATACCTGACTCACTCCTCACTCACTCCAGTGATAATCCATGGCAGAAGACTCCAGTGATGATCCATGGCAAGAAGCCTCCAGTGATGATCCATGGCAAGAAGCCTCCAGTGATGATCCATGGCAAGAAGCCTCCAGTGATGATCCATGGTACGAAGCCTCCAGTGATGATCCATGGCAAGAAGCCTCCAGTGATAATCCATGGCAAGAAGCCTCCAGTGATGATCCATGGCAGGAAGCCTCCAGTGATGATCAATGGTACGAAGCCTCCAGTGATGATCCATGGCACGAAGCCTCCAGTGATGATCCATGGCACGAAGCCTCCAGTGATGATCCATGGCAAGAAGCCTCCAGTGATGATCCATGACACGAAGCCTCCAGTGAGGAGTCATGGCACGAAGCCTCCCACGATGGCCTACAGTCCGGAGCCTCCAGCGACGGCCTCCAGTCCGGAGCCTCCAGGGACGGTCCCCAGTCCGGAGCCTCCAGCGACGTTCTCCAGTCCGGAGCCTCCAGCGGCGGTCTCCAGTCCGGGGCCTCCAGCAACAGTCCCCAGTCCAGGGTCCGCAACGAGGGTCCCCAGTCCGGAGCCTAGATAGGTTAAAGGCAATGCTACCAAATACTAATTGTGTGTATGTAAACTTCTGACCCAATGGGAATGAGATGAGATAAATAAAATCGGAAATAAATGATTCTCTCTACCATTATTCTGACATTTCACATTCTTAAAATAAAGTGGTGATCCTAACTGACCTCAGACAGGGACTTTTACCAGGATTAACTGTCAGGAATTGTGAAAAACTGAGTTTAAATGTATCTGGCTAAGGTGTATGTAAACTTCCGACTTCAACTGTATATACAGTGGGCATCTTTGAGAAGAATATGATAGCCTTCAATTGTGGCTGTACTAGAGAATTTAAAATATTTTTTGTAAGAACATAGTATATAGGACTGATTTTAAGAAATGTTGGTAAATTAATATTATGATGTTTCTATTCCAAGAAAAACGAAAAACACTCTGGGTTTCCATTAGGATGGAACAGAAAATATGGCGTTGTATAACGTGACTGTCGGCAGTAGGCTCAGTGCTGGTTTAATTAGTTAAAGAATCCCCTTGTGGTGCGGGCATGCGGGAGACCGGGGGTTCAGTTCCCCAGTGGGGAGGAAGGAGTAAGCTGTCCTTGTAAATAAGAATTTGTTTTCAACTGACATGCCTAGTTAACCCTTTCACACGTACCATCACATGGGTGTGGTCGTTCTACAGTGGTCCCTGAAGCGTACGATCACACCCGTGTGATTAGAACACTCATTGAGAACGCTCATTTAGAACGGCGAGTTTCCAATGATGCAACAATCAGTATTTGAGCTGTCCACACTTTTTTCAGAAACTATTTACACACACAGTCTTTACAAAGTTATGTCCAGAATGTGAGCAATTTATTTTTGGATGCAATGTTCAGATATTCACAGAAGTATATATAGCATAACACAATCATCCTAACCGGAAAAATGTAGGCAACATTTGTCCTAGCGCTAACTGAGGTAAGATTGACCCAACACAAGCAGTCATATTTTCTAACTCTCGGCTGACATAAACTACAATATGAATTAGCTAATAGCAATTACTCTGTATAATTAATCACATCACGGGTGAGCTCACCATTGATCGAAATAATTGAGTAAAACGTGTATAATAAGAGAAGACAAGATGAGTTTGGACTATTGATAGTATGCATGTTGAAGGGGTGTGTCATCTACCGTCGTTCACATCCCACCATTAATTTCCGTAAGTCCTCAAAAAATGAGTGAACTCTTACTCACCTCATTTTGTTATGACATCTTTGGTCAAACGGACGATTACGTGAAACCCAGAATGCATTGTATGTCAGCAAACATGGCTACACAGCTGGAATTAGCTTAGCTCATCATAATCAGTACAACCTTCAAAAAAACATTTTACACACATAATATGTCCCCATTACAATCTATGCAAGAATCAGAATGCATGATTTGTCACCTAGAATTGACAACATGTGAATAAAACAGTAATACACAAATAATTACCACACAAAACATTTTCTGATAGGGATTAATTGATACAAGTGGCGCGTGCCCACAGTCAACCACGTCCCCTCTCGCTCCCACTCTGAGCTATTCAGTATTGTTGTTTATGTATGTAGCTAGTGAGCTAAGCTGTAGCATTAGCAATGTCTTTCAATAGGAGACAACTCACAAATGTGGAAATTCTGGAGGTTTTTTTAAATTCTGACAATGTCTTGAGTATGAAAGTCAGGAATCAGATTCTGACAGTGACAGTGGGGAGCTGCCCCCCAACGTTGTATCCATTGAGAACCCTGAATCTGAGGTTCCTTTGTCCACTGACGAAGTACAGGGTCCCTTTGAAGATGCTGGTGGTGATGGAGGCAGACAGACAGTGGATGAAGTACAGGAGTTCTTTGGTAGCTGGAAGGCCGCCAGTCATTTCACCCCTCCTGGCCCTGCTGTTTGCTTTGATGAGTCCCAGTCTGGAGTGCAACGCCCCTTGCCATTTCCAACTGAGGCAGAGTGCTTCAAGTTGTTTCTGACAGAGGAGCTGGTGGGATACAAGGCTATGCCTTGGAGATACAGGAGAAGAGAGAGCTAGGAGTGGGGGGGAAACTCGCTAAATGGGTGCCAACCACAATTAGTGAAATGTATATCTTCCTGGTGACAGTCCTCCTCATGGGGATAGTAAAGAAGAACTCTCTAAGAGAATACTGGAGCACAGATCCTATGTTTGCAACTCCCTTCTTTACCACCCTCTTTTCGAAAGACGGCTTCCTAGTTCTGCTGCGATGCCTTTAGTTCGTCAACAATCCTACTGCCATCCTAAGTGACCCGTTATACTAAATAAGACATGTTCTTATCAGCCTGACATCAGCATTTGGTCGAGTCTTTGTGCCATACAAGGACCTATGCATTGATGAGTCCCTGATGTTATGGAAAGGTAGGCTGGCGTTCCGTCAATGTATTCCCTCCAAAAGGCACAGGTTTGGAGTCAAGTTCTTTGTCATGTGCGACGTGAAGACAGGATTTGTTCAGGATATTATAGTTTTCACAGGGTCCACCACTGACATCAAACATTATGAGGTGCTTGGGGTGGCCGGGTCCATGGTGATGACCACGCTGGCTCCTCATCTCGGCAAGGGACACACTTTGTACGTGGAGAATTGGTACAACAGCACAGGGGCCTGTGGCACAGTCAGGTCAAAAAGGAAGGGGATGCGGGCATTCGGATGCAGGAAGATGCAGAGAGGGGAGGTGGAGTTCCAGGAGAACGGTCAACAGCTGGCAGTAAAGTGACATGACAAACGAGACACCATTGTCCTCTCCACTGTCCATATAGCAACCATGTCGGCCACAGGGAAGGTGGACCACCTGACGGGAGAGAGAAAGATCAACCCAGATTGTGGTCTTGACTATATCCTCAAAATGGGGGCCGTGGAAAAGGCGGACATGATAAACAGCTTTGGGGATTGCACTCTGAAAACGACCAAGTGGTATAAGAAGATATCTTTCACTCTGATTGACACTGCTGTCCTCAACGACAGCATAGTTCACCGCCGACTAACAGGTGAGATGATTACTGAACAAGGAATTTTTGTAATTGGATGTACAGTTCACAAACAGATTCATTATGCAATTATAGTGACAATATCTCACCCACCTACCCACTGCCTCATCATCTTCTAACTTCTATCCTCCCCACTCCCTCATAGGTAAAGTAATTACCTACCAAAAGTATAGAGAGAACCTCATGAGAGAGCTGCTGGAGGAGCACCACACCCCTCGGCGCCCATCCACTGGGGGCCGTCCTGCTGCAGACAATCCCCTACGCCTCACTGCACGACATTTTCCCTGCAAAGTCCCTCAAACTGCTGCTCAAGGTAGTCACACACGGAGACACTGCAAAGTCTGCCTGTCTGGCACCAGGAGAAGTAAGCAGAGGAAGATGACAAAATACATATGTTTAGCTTGTGATACACCTCTATGTATTTCACCATGCTTTGAGGAGTATCACATGCTCAAGCACTATTGAGCACATATGCAGCAATAAGTGACTGACTGACCTGATAGTTGACTTGACAGGTGATCTGCCATGATACTATGCCTTTAGAGGTGGGGGTGGAAATGCAGTTGTTGTTCATTCACTGCATGAATATTAAATATGGGTTATGCATATTCAGTTGTTTGTCCTCTAGTAAAACAAGTTGTTGTTGAACCAACCACCAATACTGCAATACAATAGACGACTATTACATATTGGCCTATGTGTTTTCTTGCTGTGTATTCATCCAGTAAAAATGTTAACGAGTGTACGCTAGCATACAAAAGCTGGCCTCAATCTGCAGCTCCAAAGATGTCCAGTTCCAGTTATGATATTGGCAAATACTGTTTGTGGTTTCTGAAAGTACAGAATAAAGAGGAATTATTAATTAGAATACAATATAAGGATATAGCAATAAAACAATATTTCAAAGAAGTAACATAATAAACACTGCTATAAATATAGTATATTGCATTGACAAAAATTACAATTTTGAGTTATAACAGTAAGAAACAGTAACTTTTGAGCTCCACAAGGGGGCAAGGCAGAGCAGAACAGAGCGCTGCTAAATAGGCCAAATGAAAACAAACCATGGTCATATTTTTTTTTATTTGACTAGGCATTTAACCATTCTAGGACACACATTCCGCTAGCGGAACCCCCCCCCAACATTCCGCTGAAAAGGAATGTTGAAATATGTAACTTTCACAGATTAACCTGTTGAGGATGGGGGCGCTGTTGTCACTATTTATGGTAATCTTGTAATTTTTTAAACGGCTTCCTACAAAACTCTTGATCGTACAATATGCATATTATTATTATTATTGGATAGAAAACAGTCTATAGTTTCTATAGGAGTTGAAATTTTGTCTCTAAGTGGAACAGAAGTCATTCTACAGCAATTTCCCTGACATGGAGTCAGATTTCAGAAATTTTGGCCCCTGATCTGGAGTCAGTTAAAAGGGCACAGTTATTGCTATGAGTATACGGACACTGCTTACGTCTTCCCCTGGATGCCTTTACGTGATGACGATTTGAATGGCGTCGATTGCGCGTTCACAGGCACTACAAATTAAAAAAACCTGTAGCTAGGAACTCTTTTCTTGCTGCGTAATGCGCCTGGAGGACATCGACCCGCACTTGTTCCAAGCATTAGTGGAGGGAGTAATATTACTCTGGTTATGTTTCTACTCGTTATGGGAGTTAAAAACATCATAAGGTAGTTAATTTAAAGCGTTTTATAGCAATTTATATCCGTTTAGTGCGATTTTGGGACATTTATTTCTGAAACGCTGTGAATTGCTGGGCACGCTTCCAGTTCATCCCGAACGCAGTTGGCATTTCCACATGGCAAGAGGACAGCTTTCCACCAAAAGACGATTACTCCCAAGAAAGGATCCTTTGCCCAAGATACTGATGGAAGAACAGCTCAAAGTAGGACATTTTTATTATGATAAATCGTGTTTCTGTCGAAAAATGTTAGTGGCTTAGGACGCCATGTTTTTTGACGTAGCTTCGCTTGGCGCAAACTGTATTGAAAAGTAAGGATAATTTAAAAAATGTAATTCCGCGATTGTATTAAGAATTAAATTGTCTATCAATCCCTGTCCACCCTATATTTTTTAGTCACGTTTATGAGTATTTATGTATAAGAGTAGATCACTGTCTAATTGGCGCACGGACATTTTCTCACCAGCTGGGCTACATTTCACATTGTCTAACCATGATTTTGGTGGCTAAATATAAACATTTTCGATCAAACTCTATATGGATTGTGTAATATGATGTTACAGGAGTGTCATCTGAAGAATTCTGAGAAGGTTAGTGAAAAAATTAATTTATTTTGGCGATGTTGACGTTATCGCTCTCACTTTGGCTAGAATCAATGCTGGGCTGCTATGTGCTATGTGCTATGCTAATATAACGATTTATTGTGTTTTCGCTGTAAGACACTTAGAAAATCTGAAATATTGTCTGTATTCACAGGATCTGTGTCTTTCGATTAGTGTATGCTGTGTATTTTTACGAAATGTTTGATGATTAGTAAGTAGGTAAACACGTTGCTCTATGTAGTTTTTCTAGTCCATTTGTGACGGTGGGTGCAATTGTAACCTATGCCATCTACCTGAAATATGCACTTTTTTCTAACAAAACCTATCCCATACCATAAATATGTTATCAGACTGTCATCTGATGAGTTTTTTTCTTGGTTAGGGGCTATAAATATCTTAGTTTAGCCGAATTGGTGATAGCTACTGGTGTTGGTGGACAAATAAAAGATGGTGGATTATGCTAATGTGTTTTTAGGTAATAGATGTACATCTTTACATATTGTGTCTTCCCTGTAAAACATTTAAAAATCGGACATGTTGGCTGGATTCACAAGATCTGTGTCTTTCATTAGCTGTATTGGACTTTAATGTGTGAAAGTTAAATATTTTAAAAAAATATTTTTTTTGAATTTCGCGGCACTGGTTTTTCAGTGGGGGGGGGGGGGAGTGCTGCTAGCGGCACCCTCATCCTAGACAGGTTAATATGATTATTCCTGTAAATTGATGTGGCTCTCTGCAAAATCACCGGATGTTTTGGAACTTCTGAATGTAACGCGCCAATGTAAACTCAGATTTTTGGATATAAATATGAACTTTATCGAACAAAACATACATGTATTGTGTAACATGAAGTCCTATGAGTGTCATCTGATGAAGATCATCAAAGGTTAGGTTAGTGATTAATTTGATCTATATTTCTGCTTTTTGTGACTCCTCTCTTTGGCTGGAAAAATGTCTGTGTAATTCTGTGAATAGGCACTCACCTAACATAATCGTTTGGTTTGCTTTCGTCGTAAAGCCTTCTTGAAATCGGACACTGTGGCTGGATTTACAACATTTAAAATGGTGTAAAATACATGTATGTTTGAGGAATTTTAATGATGGGATTTCTGTTATTTTGAATTTGGCGCCCTGCAGTTTCACTGGCTGTTGAAGAGGCTACCGTCCCACGTACACTAGAGAGGTTTTGAGAACAAATTCTTATTTTACAATGACGGCCTACCCCGGCCAAACCCAGGCGACACTGGGCCAATTGTGTACCCTCTAGCACTGAGACGCAGTGTCTTAGACCGCTGTGCCACTCTGGAGCCTAATCATTTTATGTGAGCAATAAAATTTGATTTGATATACAGGGAGTACCATACTAAAACAATGTACATAGTAGACACAGGATGTACATAAAGGCAGGGTAAAGTCAAAATCAAAATAAATAAAACCTTTTCAATTTTTGCATTAACTTGTATTTGTTCAAGGTATCTCAAATGAGACCAGGGTCTCATTCCCAATGGTGCCCTGAGTACAAACATTTGTCACAAACACGAAGAAAACATTACAATACAAATATAACAAGAAGAATAAAAATACCACAAAGCACAACCTCAACACCACCATTTCTACAAATAAAAATCTACAATCAATAGAAGCAATGGCAATCGACATTGAATTCATTCAACACCAGAGTCCTAAACTGCCCTAGCAGCACGAGAAAATCCAGATGGAAGAAATGTTGTAGGTTATTCCAACAATGGGGGGGCACTTAAACTAAAGGTGTATTTAACTAAATTGGTTGAGACCAGAGGGACCTCAAAAGTTAATCCATCTTGCGAGTGGGTTTGGTACCTCATTCTTTTATATGTTAGCAACAAAGTTAGGTAAGTTGGAAGCTTGTGTAGTAGAGCTTTGTAAACAACAAGGGAACAATGAAGTGTTATTAGGACCAGACAACTTTTTTGTTATAGAATGCAGTGGTGAGTATTTAAACTGTCACCTGTGATAAAGCAAAGGGCGCTATGGTAGATGGCATCCAAAGGTTTAAGAGTAATGACTGCTGAAATCTGGTAAATGATGTCACTATAGTCCAGAACTGGCAGGAAAGTTGACTGTACAATCTGCTTCCTGCTATTTAGGGAAGGCACAATCTATTTCTAATATATGCTTTTAACTATCTTTTTTTCTACCCATCTACCTAGAGCACCTATTGGTAGATGGGTAGAAATAAAAAGCAGACATTGAATATCCCTTTGTATTTGTATTTATTAAGGATCCCTGTTAGGTGTTGCCAAGGCAGCAGCTACTCTTCCTGGGGTCCAGCAACATTAAGGCAGTTATATATAATAGCAAATATTAAATAACATTACATTTCATAACACTTTTCACAACACATTGTGTTCCCTCAGGACACTACTCCACTACAGTACCACGTATGTACAATTTAAATCCATGTGTACGCGTGTGTAGAGTGTGTGTCGTCATGTGCATGTGCCTGTGCCTGTGTCTCTTCACAGTCCCGCTGTTCCATAAGGTGTATTTTTATGTTTTTTTAAATCTGATTCTTCTGCTTGCATCAATTACCTGATGTGGTATAGAGTTCTATGAGCCATGGCTCTAAGTAGTACTGTGCGCCTCCCATAGTCTGTTCTTGACTTGGGGATTGTGAAGAGACTTGAAAATGGCTGTCTAGCAATCATCAACAACCAACTTGATAGAGCTTGACGATTTTATCAAATAATAATTGGCATATATTGTACTATCCAGGTTTACAAAGCTCTACAGAGACTTACCCAGAAAGACTAACATCTGTAATCACTGACAAGGGTGATTGTATTGACTCAGGGGGTTGATAACATATCTAATCAAAATACATTGACAAGGTTAGAATTTTCCTTCCACTTTGACATTAGATCGTTAACAATTAAATCCATTTTAATCCCACTTTGTAACCCAACAAAATGTGGAAAAAGTCAAGGGGTGTGAATACTGTCTGAAGATACTGTAAAGTCTTGTGAGTGTGCATTGAGTCCATGCAAGATAGGTTCAATGCAGATAATCCATGTAACCATCTAAGCAGTCTTATGGCTTGGGGTAGAAGCTGTCATGGAGCATGTTGGTCCGAGAGCCGATGCTCCGGTACCATTTGCTGGACGGTAGCAGCGTGAACAGTTTATGGCTCGGGTGGCTGAAGTCTTTGGCAATTTTTTGGGCCTTCCTCTGACACCGCCTGATATAGAGGATGGCAGGGAGTTCGGCCCCAGTGATGTGCTGGGCCGTCCGCACCACCCTCTGTAGCATTTTGCGGTCGAGGTCGGTGCATTTGCCATACCAAGCGGAGATGCAGCCATCAAGATGCTCTCGATGGTGCAGTTGTAGAACTTTATGAGGATCCGAGGGCCCATGGCAAATCTTTTCAGCCTCCTGACGGTGAAGAGGCACTGTCGTGTCTCTTTCTATTTTATGTCTCAATTGGAACATACGCTATAATGAAATAAATTAATAAAATCAGCTGTGACTAGCTTCAATTCTGCAAAAGCTAGGAGGTCAGTGGAGGGGAGAAATGTGAATTTATTTTAACGAACTGCCGATGTCAGATTGCAGACTTTTCATAAGGTAATAAGATTCATTATTTGCAAAAGTGACTCCAATAGTCTACGCTACATATATAGTCCTAAGGCTTCCTGGTTTAATCTAGGTCACATTCTCTCCCCCTCTACTGAAATTCTGCTGAGCGGTACTGGGGGTGGTGGTACCCTCAAGGATAGAGAACAGGCCAGTAACCAGAGGAATGCTGGTTTGAATCCGAAGGCCGACACGGAAAATCTGCCGGGAGTGAGACAGAGCGACTCAAAGGTTACTGGTATCAGAATCTCAGGTGCCACTTACTGCCCTTGTGCCCTTGAACAAAGTACTATGGCACTGCTCTGCTGCTCACCCTGTGCTGCTTTCAGACTCTTGGGTGTGTGTGAGGTCCTGAATTAAATAAGAACAGATAGACACATTTCAATGGATTATTAAATATGTATCCTATTATATTGTAATCTGAGCTAGCTGCTAGCCGACATAGCATGCGTGTTTATAAGATAAGGCCTATATTTCCCTGTGAAAGATTAAGGTCCTGGTCTGTCAAGTCCCTTTTCTGCCTGAACGTTGATCATTAGTGTTTTCCTGCTTTTCTAAACGGATAAATAACCACCAACACAATTAGGCCATTGGAAAGCGTGGGAAAGAGAGCCGCCTGTGCCGACATGCTGCTGCTTGCAGTGGTTCTAATTGATATTGAGCGAGCTGCTAGTGGGGCGCACGGGGCCACTGCTGGTTAATCTGCGCTTTAATCAACGCGTGTAATGAGAGCGGCTGCTCGCAGCCTGTTTGTAGAGAAGAGAGAGTTGCAAAGAACGTCTGTCAGGGTCCGGCGATTATTCTTGGACGAATTGTCGTGATTAGAGAACTGGATTACTTTGGGTTTTTCTAATGTGAAGAGCAACCCTGAGGATGCGATGGAGCCCTCATATATTTATTTGTTAATTTGGATCTCCATTAGATTTTACAGAAGCTACTCTTCTTGGTATCCACAAAAACACAAAACGTGATACACGGATAGACAAGGAAAGTCACACAAATTTCAAATACAACCATATACAAACACTGCAACAAAAAAAGTTTGCTTGTGTTAGAGTGTGTCTGTGTGTGTATCAAATTTTATTTGTCTCATACACATGTTTAGATGTTATTGTGGGTGTAGCAAAATGCTTGTGTTTCTAGCTCCAACAGTGCAGTAATATCTTACAATTCACAGCAATACACACAATACACACAACCTAAAAGTTATTAAATAATTCATTATATCAATATTAGGATGAGCAATGTTGGAGTGGCATAGACTTAAATACAGTAGAATAGAATACAGTCCATACATTTGAGATGGGTAAGGCAAAAATATGTAAACATTATTAAAGTGACTAGTTTTTTATTATTAAAGAGGCCAGTGATTTGAAGTCTATGTACAGTACTGTGCAAAAGTTTTAAGCAGGTGTGGAAAATGCTGTAAAGTAAGAATGTTTTCAAAAATAGACCTGTTAAGTTTATATTTATCAATTAACAAAATCCAAAGTGAGTAATCAGTAGAAAAATCTACATCAAATCAATATTTGGTGTGACCAAGCTATACCTTCAAAACAGCGTCAATTATTCTAGGTACACTTGCAAACCATTTTTGAAGGAACTCGGCAGGTAGGTTGGCCCAAACATCTTGGAGAACTAACCCCAGTTATTATGTGGATTTAGGCAGCATCAGGTCCTTCTCTCTTTTCATGTAATCCCAGACAGACTCGATGATGTTGAGATCAGGGCTCTGCGGGGGCCACAGCATCACTTCCAGGACTCCTTGTTATTCTTTACACTGACGATAGCTCTTAATGACTTTCGCTGTATGTTTGGGGTCGTTGTCATGCTGCTTAATAAATTTGGGGCCATTCAGATGACTCCCTGATGGTATTGCATGATGGATAAGTATCTGCCTGTACTTCTCAGCATTGAGGAGACCATTCATTCTGACCAAATCCCCAAACCATTTGCATAAATGCAGCCCAAACATGCAAGGAACCTCCCCGACCATGCTTCACTGTTGCCTGCAGACACTCATTTGTGTACCGCTCTCCAGCTTTTCAGCGAACAAACAGACAAATATTTCAAATTTTGACTCATCAGTCCAGAGCACCTGCTGCCATTTTTCTGCACCCAGTTCCTGTGTTTCCGTGCATAGTTGAGTTGCTTGGCCTTGTTTCCACGTCGGAGGTATAGCTTTTTGGCCGCAAGTCTTCCATGAAGGACACTTCTGACCAGACTTCTCCGGACAGTAGATGGATGTACCAGGGTCCCACTTTTTTCTGCCAAATCTTAGCTGATGGCACTGCTGGACATTTTCTGATTGCAAAGGGAAGTAAGCATCTGCTGCAGTAAGTTTCCTTGGCCGACCACTGTGTCTACGGTCCTCAACGCTACCCATTTCTTTGTGCTTCTTCAAAAGAGCTTTCACTACACATCTGGAAACCCCTGTTTGCTTTGAAATTTCTACCTGGGAGAGACCTTGCTGATGCAATATAACTAGCTTGTGTCTTGTTGCTGTGCTCAGTCTTGCCATGGTGTTTGACGTTTGACAATACACTGTCTTCATCAACCTTACCTTGTTAGCTGAGTTTGCCTGTTCCTCACCCAGTTTTATTCCTACTACACAGCTGTTTCTGTTTCAGTTAAATGGTTCTGTTTCAACCTACATATGGAAATGATGATCATTAGCACCTGTTTGGTATAATTGTTTAATCATACACCTGACTATATGCCTAAAAAATCGCTGACTTTGTGCAAGTCTACCTACAAGAATTGATGCTGTTTTGAAGGCAAAGGGTGGTCAAACCAAATATGGATATGATTTAGATGTTTCTTCTGTTCACTCACTTTGCATTTAGTTTATTTGATCAATATAATCCAGTAACATGTCTATTTTTGAAAGTATTCTTACTTTACAGCATTTTCTCACACCTCCCTCCAACTTTTGCACAGTACTGTATATGGGGCAGCAGCCTCTAAGGTGCAGGGTTACTTAACTGGAAGCCGCCAAGTGATGTCTATTTAACAGTCTGATGGCCTTGAGTCTCTCGGTCCCAGCTTTGATGCACCTGTACTGACCTCACCTTCTGGATGATAGTGGGGTGAACAGGCAGTGGATCGGGTGGTTGTTGTCCTTGATGATCTTTTTGGCCTTCCTGTGACATCGGGTGCTGTAGGTGTCCTGGAGAGCAGGTAGTTTTCCTCCGGTGATGCATTGGGCAGACCGCACCACCCTCTGGAGAGCCTTACGGTTGAGGTTGGTGCAGTTGCCATACCAGGCGTGATACAGCCCGACAGGATGCTTTTGGGCTCCCGAGTGGTGCAGCAGTCTAAGGCACTGCATCTCAGTGCAAGAGGCATCACTGCAGTCCCTGGTTTGAATCCAGGCTGCATCACATCCGGCCGTGATTGGGAGTCTCATAGGGCGCTGCACAATTGGCCCAGTCTCGTCCGGGTTTGGGTGGGGTAGGCACACTGAACTTTATCTGAGAAGTAGATGGTGAAACAGGCGAGGGAGTCATTTGAGAAACCAAGACTATTGAGTCTGCCGATAAGAATACGGTGATTGACAGAGTCAAGAGCCTTGGCCAGGTCGATGAAGACAGCTGTACAAGTACTGTCTTTTATCGATGGCGGTTATGATATCGTTTAGGACCTTGAGCGTCGCTGAGGTGCACCCATGACCAGCTCGGAAACCAGATTGCTTAGCGGAGAAGGTACAGTGGGATTCGAAATGGTCGGTGATCTGTTTGTTAACTTGGCTTTCAAAGAATTTAGAAAGGCAGGGCAGGATGAATATAGGTCTTTAACAGTTTGGATCTAGAGTGTCTCCCCTTTGAAGAGGGGATGACCGGGGCAGCTTTCTAATCTTTGGGGATCTCAGACAATACGAAAGCGAGGTTGAACAGGCTAGTAATAGGGGTTGCAACATTTTTGGCAGATACTTTTAGAAAGAGAGGGTCCAGATTGTCTAGCCCAGCTGATTTGTAGGGATACTTTTTCAGAAACTTTCAAACTTCAGAGACTTTTCAACTTCAGAGGTTGTTCAATACAACAAACCGAGCTCTCCTTTGTTCCGTGTTCAACACGTAACGAACCGGGTGTTCACAGATATGTAGGCTAGGCTATGAATCAATCGACTCCAAAGAGGAATACTGCACAAACTGATCCAGCTAAATTTAAGGGCAGCATCAGACCACCTAATGACCTATAGCCTACCATACGCAGAATAACGCCATGATGACAAGTAAAATATTCCCCAATAAAGCTATTTCCTGTTGTGAGCATAACTTAGGGTTAGAAATTCACAGTAGCCTTTCGCTTCAGCACCATGGACATCGCTTGGCGGTTACAGAGCTACTAGGATTTTCGGAATTAACCTACTCGAAAGAGTATGTCTAACCTCGTTGTTTCAAGAAAATCCTAAAGGCATATTGTTTCACGAACATGAAAAGAAGAGACAGCATAAGCTATGATTCAACTTCAATAAAATGTACCATATCAGACGTGTGGGCAAGAGAGAGAGAGGTAAATGTTTTTTCCTAAGGGTCATCTAATCAATGTTAGACTATCTTGCACGTCATTAAATTTAAGCTTTTCACTCCGTTATAGGAAATCAATTAGGGGGAAATGAGGTAAGCTAATTGTCAAACTAAGCCCCTAGAACGTTACCATTTTAACTGAAAGACCCGTGCAGTGCATCTAAGAAGAGAACACATGCCGTCTGACAGAGGGACAGACAGAGGTGTGTGTTATAGGCGCACCAGACAGACCACTGCCAGAATATCAAATGGGACATTATTGGTGTGTGTGTGTGTGTGTGTGTGTGTGTGTGTGTGTGTGTGTGTGTGTGTGTGTGTGTGTGTGTGTGTGTGTGTGTGTGTGTGTGTGTGTGTGTGTGTGTGTGTGTGTGTGTGTGTGTGTGTGTGTGTGTGTCCACCGGTGGGTAATTAACAAGGAGCACCCATTGTGTGTGCGCACACACGCACGTGACGGCGTTAACAGCTAACATTGAATCAAACATGTGAAATTGATTGGATTTGAAAAAGGTAATCAATGTAAGGGAATTTCCTATTTTTTTTCACCCAACATTTGCCTAAATGACATGGTGCCATTTTTTATGATTTCACATTGAATTCCCTTTAGTTAAAGCAAGCAAACCCAAAACAATCGATTGCCCTCTGGCTCGTCGGTTAACGTCACAATTCTTAAGTCGTTTTTCTGCCAAACGGCAACTCCATCTTCAAGCAACAAGGCACTCGAGGCAGTTCTATATTATGAATATCCTCCTGAGACCCAGCAAAAAAAAAACATTTACTGGATTATTAGATTTTTTTTCATCACATAAGTAACCCTTAAGGGAGACCGCAGTTGGTTGTCTCATGGGTTGGTTGTCACAGTGAGCATTGCTCCCAATCTAAATTGCTCTATGTAATATTTTTAACCTGTCTGGCACCGGGGTTCCCGCTAGCGGAACTCCTCCCACATTCCACTGAAAAGGCAGAGCGCGAAATTCAAAAGATATTTTTTAGAAATATTTTACTTTCACACATTAACAAGTCCAATACAGCAAATGAAAGATACACATCTTGTGAATCCAGTCAACATGTCCGATTTTTTAAATGTTTTACATCGAAAACACCACATATATTTATGTTAGCTCACCACCAAATACAAAAAAGGACAGACATTTTTCACAGCACAGGTAGCATGCACAAAGCCAACCCAACTAACCAAGAACCAACCAAACTAACCAAGAAACAACTTCATCAGATGACAGTCTTATAACATGTTATACAATAAATCTATGTTTTGTTCGAAAAATGTGCATATTTGAGGTATAAATCAGTTTTACATTGCAGCTACCATCACAGCTACCGTCAGAACTAGCACTGAAGCAGCCAGAGTAATTACAGACACCAACGTCAAATACCTAAATACTCATCATAAAACATTTCTGAAAAATCGATGGTGTACAGCAAATTAAAGACAAACATCTTGTGAATCCAGCCAATATTTCCGATTCTTTAAGTGTTTTACAGCGAAAACATAATATAGCATTATATTAGCTTACTACAATAGCCTACCACACTACCGCATTCATTCATCAAGGCACGTTAGCGATAGCAATAGGCACGTTAGCGATAGCGAATAAACCAGCAAAATATATTAATTTTCACTAACCTTCATAAACCTTCATCAGATGACAGTCCTATAACATCAGGTTATACATACACTTATGTTTTGTTCGAAAATGTGCATATTTAGAGCTGAAATCAGTGGTTATACATTGTGCTAACGTAGCATCTTTTTCCCAGAATGTGCGGATATTTTTATGACACTCAACTATTCTGACCAAATAACTATTCATGAACGTTACTAGAAAATACATGTTGTATAGGAAATGATAGATACACTAGTTCTTAATGCAATCGCCGTGTTAGAATTCTAAAAATAACTTCATTACGACATCCAGCTTAGTTATAGCGAGAGAGTACCCAAAATCTGGGCGCAAACGACTATTTCACATGTTCGACAGATATATGAAATAGCATCATAAAATGGGTCCTACTTTTGACGATCTTCCATCAGAATGTTGTACAAGGGGTCCTTTGTCCAGAACAATCGGTGTTTGGATTTAGAATGTCCTCTTCTCCAGTCAATTAGCACGGAAAGCTAGCAAAGTAGCACGAAGCTCTCCTTCCTGAACAAAGGCACACAACGCAACACGCCTAACGTCCCGAATAAATTTCAATAATCTAATAAAACTATATTGAAAAGACATACTTTACGATGATATTGTCACATGTATCAAATAAAATCAAAGCCGGAGATATTAGATATTAGATATTAGATATCAGCTTTACAGAAAGCAAAACCAGGTCCCTTCACGCGCTCTCCAGAAAACAGGAAACTGGTGACACGTCATGCCGAGAGCTTTTATTCGACCCCAGATCAAGTTATACACTCAATTTCTTCCCTCACTGCCTGTCGACATCTAGTGGAAGACGTATGAAGTGCATGTATAGTGATATATATGAAGCCCATTTATAGGCAGGCCCTAGAACAGAGCATCGATTTCAGATTTTCCACTTCCTGTCAGGAAGTTTGCTGCAAAATGAGTTCTGTTTTACTCACAGATATAATTCAAACGGTTTTAGAAACTAGAGAGTGTTTTCTATCCAATAGTAATAATAATATGCATATTGTACGAGCAAGAATTAAGTACGAGGCCGTTTAAATTGGGCACGATTTTCCCCCAAAGTGAAAACAGCGCCCTCTGTCCTCAACAGGTTTTAAGGTTAAAATGTGTGAATTCTTTGAAAGAACTCACCCACTGGTGAATTCATGCCAGCATAACAAAACACTGAGGTGAGGGGAATTTATTTGTTTTTCATAATATATATATTTTCTTCGTAAATATATCCATGGACAATTATGTTTGTTGAAAAGAGAAAAAGGAGAGATATATTTTAAACCTCTTTCTGAGTTCCTACTGTAATCCAAACCATGTGGTTACTGCCATCTAATTATCATTGGGGAGGTGTTTGGGATGTTTGTCACATGAAATGTGGGGTTGGTTGTTACTATCAGCTCCATTATTATAATGTTGGGGTTACTATTCGAACGATTATAACGGTGACTGTAGTCATTTGGCTGGCAAATAACCCTCATCTAAAATTGCATGACTGTCACATTCCTATATGTGTGCAAACACATGCATACACACACATTTACTCAAAATGTCATGTTATTCTCAAGGGGGGGACATAGTTTTAAATTATTTGTATTAGCTCTCAGAGTAAAAGGCTCCAAGACCGCTTCTACCCCCAAGCCATAAGACTGCTAAATAGTTAATTAACTTCTCTGTGCTACGGATCCCGGTAGCGGGATTAAATTCAACAACATACGGTGAGAGCCACATAAATAGTCATATTAAACATTCCTGAAAATACAAGTGGTTGTATACATGGTTCAAAAGCCTAGAATCTTGCTAATCCAACTGCGTTGTCAGATTAAAAAAATGATTTACTGCGAAAGAATACGATGCGATTATCTGAGGACAGAGCCCCATACCAAAATACTATTTCAACCAGCACAGGTGTAACAAAATCACAGATTGCAATAAAATAAATTGTTTACCTTTGATGATTTTCCTCTGTTTGCAATCCCAAGGCTCATTGTTACACAATGAATGGTCTTTTGTTCGGTAAAATCTATTTTTATAGCCTAATACGAAACATTTTGTGAACCGCTGGTGTCGTGAATTCCGTGTCATTCAATTTTCGAAGAAACATTTGCGTAAATACACAGACTAAACGTGACTTTATTCAGTCATGTTTGGTTTCATTGCAATCAACTGTTTGTTTGTAACACAACCAAACTTGATGGGTCATTTCGCGGGACGTATTGACCGAAAGAAACCGATTGGAAGAGAACAAGTAATGACCTCATTGTGCACCAATTATATGACCGCTGTTTCGTTGATTAAGTGTTTTACAGTAAAAACAAAATGTAGCTTTATATTAGCTTAGCACAATAGCCAGAAACACTTGGGCGCCGACGACTACGACAGATATATGAAATAGCATCATAAAATGTTTCTTACTTTTGCTGATCTTTCATCAGAATGTTGGACAAGGTGTCCTTTGTCCAGAACAGTCGTTGTTTGGATTTAGAACGGCAACTTTCCCTCTTCATTTAGCAAGCACACTAGCCTAGTGGCACGACGCTCTCCATGTCAACAAACGGAAGAGAACGGAACATGGCAAAACTCCCGAAAAATGTTCAATAATCTCATGAAACTATATTGAAAAAACATACTTTACGATGATATGGTGAAATGTATCAAATAAAATCAAAGCCTGAGATAATAGTCGTCCATAACGGCAGCTAAACAAAATGCAATCCCACTGTCCACCTCGCGCTCTTCAGAGTACCGAAAATGGCGGACACGTCATTCCAAGATGATTTGTTCCATCTCAGACCAAGATAATCACCTCATTTCTTCTCTCACAGCCTCTTGACACCCAGGGGAAGGTGAATGACGTGCATGTATACTAATAGGTCCTGTGCCCATTTATAGGCAGGAAGAAGAACAGAGCATCGATTTCAGACTTTCCACTTCCTGGTCAGGAAATGTGCTGCAGATTGAGTTCTGTTTCACTCAGAGAAATAATTCAAACGGTTTTAGAAACTAGATAGTGTTTTCTATCCAATAGTAATAATAATATGCATATTGTACGAGCAAGAATTGAGTACGAGGCCGTTTGAAATGGGCACCTTTTATCTGGCTACTCAATACTGCCCCTTGCAGCCCAAACAGGGTGTGAAAGTTAAATATTTAAAAAAATTATATTTTGAATTTCGCGCACTGCACTTGAAGTGGCTGTTGTCATATTGTGGCTGGCCTCGGGCTTGCAGCCAGAAGAAGTTAACAGAGAACAAAATAATAATGGTATGTGCACATATAAGCAATGACAACACAGACAATTGCATTTTATCAATGGCAATTTGAATGCACAGAGATACTGTGACAAGATCCTGGCATTGAATGACATTGCCGTGCCATTCTTCCACCGCCATCACCTCATGGAAGCTGAAAATGTCCAAGTTACTGGATTGACGTGTACGACAGCGTGTTCCAGTTTCCGTCAATATCCATCAACATCGCATAGCCATTGAAGAGGAGTGGGACAACATTCCACAGGCCACAATCAACAGCCTGATCTAATTTACATGAAAGAGATGTGCTGTGCTGCATGAGGCAAATAGTGGTCACACCAGATACTGACTGGATTTAAGGTACAGTATCTGTGACCAAAAGATGCATATTTGTATTCCCATTCTCATGTGAAATCCATAGATTAGGCCCAAAATGAATTGATTTAAATTGACTGATTTCCTTACGTGAACTGTAAATCAGTATAAGTTTTCTTATGTTGCACCTACCCCACATTTTCGAGGAATAGTCTTCTCATGTTACTGACTGTATCCAGAGTATTTTCAGATTTGTTTGTCAACAAATACGGCTGAAAGTAAAGTAAAGATTTTGTGTGTAAAATGCACTTAAAATCAGATAATTTCCCATGATCTCTAAACTATTCCCTTTCATATTTTTTCTGTAAGAAACATTTCAATTTAGCCCTATCCAAATAGGCCAATTCCCGCTAATGTGAAGTGTCAAAGTAATTATTTCATGCATTTAATGTAAGAAATTATACGAAATCCGTGATTATTTTTTAATAACCGAACCTACCTCAAAAATATCTAATCGCTAGGCACTACCTAAGAGCCTAATGTTGGAATAGTTACCACTTTACTAGCATATAATAGAGTCGATGTCCGAGCCCCCACAAAAATTGAATTACCATATTACAAAAATCCCCATAAATCTCTCAGTTTAACCCATAAGGGTCTAAGCCTTGTCTAAGCCGGGGGAGGAAAACTACTATATGGAATTATTTTAAGAAGGTCATACCAAGGATCATTTAGCTATTTGATTTTGAACTTTAAGACCAGTTTAAGTATAAAAAATAAAATATACAAAAAGGATTTGATGAAACATTTTATTTGGCCTTACTGCTATTAGCCAACACAAAATCAAAAAGTGTCCTTTACAGTATCTGAGAGACATAAGAAAGATATAAGAATTTTTGGCAAATTTTTCTAATGGGGGATGCTGCTACATATATTATTAAAATGGTTCAAATTTGAAGGCAGCACAGCATCAGAGTATAAGCTGTGACACTATTGCGAAAATATATATATCATGCTACAGAACCTTTGCCAGAGGGGTTCCTCGAGGAACCTTTGTGACCTAGAAAGGTTCCCCCAGAGTGGCAATTTTTTTGTGGCAAGTAGTTTACACAATCAGCGTGATGTTTATACATTTTGTTTTAAATCATACGGTGGTTTTAAAACCATTTAAGTTCAGTACCATCTTTTCTGTGAATGACACCCAACACTGGGGTCAGTACAGTATGCAATCATTTTTGCAACAGTATACTTCCTTTCAAAATATGGATGATTGCCATGAGACTGATTTGTATTCCTTCTTTATCAGGAAGATGTCAGAGGTGTGTGTGTGTGTGTGTGTGTGTGTGTGTGTGTGTGTGTGTGTGTGTGTGTGTGTGTGTGTGTGTGTGTGTGTGTGTGTGTGTGTGTGTGTGTGTGTGTGTGTGTGTGTGTGTGTGTGTGTGTGTGTGTGTGTGTGTGTGTGTGTGTGTGTGTGTGTGGTGTTGAATGCTGGGATAAATTGAATGTTGGGATACATGCTCTAATGCTCTCTCTACAAATTGAGATAGTCACTACCAAGTTTCTGTCCAACTTAAAGTTAGTAATTGATTATAGATAGCTGGCGTATGAATGGGGCAATAGTGGATTATAGCTCCATGCCATTACATGCTACAGTTAGCCGGCCGTTAACCAATGCTGACACCAGGAGTAGACTAATTCACCCTACAGCAGGCCTATGTTTTCAGTGGTTATTTTTAATGATCTGTGGTGTAAGTGCAAATGAAATGCTCTCACTGAGTACAATGCACACACACACGCACGCATGCATGTACGTACGCACGCACGTGCACGCACGTGCACGCACACACCCACCAGCAATTTCCCAGATATGACTTGCAGTTGCAGCCAGAGGATGGCTGGTTGTCAGTAAGCAGGTTACCATCCAACCAGATTAATTACCTGACTCGTGAAAAAAGTCACTACCGGGTTCATGGAAACAGGAAATGCCGGTACAATTTTATAAATGTCGACAGACAATGTGTTCGTTGGTCATGGTTGGATGTTTTTGTGTCGGTAAAAACATGCAGTTTATTAGCATGCAGTTTATTAGGCTACAGATTAAGTAAATTATGTTAAACTTCACAGTGGTGTAAGTGCAAGGTGATGAGCTTGATGTTCCTTTACAATAAATATTGACCGTCTGTTTCCGACAACATGATCAATGCATGGCTGCCATTTGTCAAATAAAAATGATCTCGCTCTTATCCATAATAATTGCATCATATCGGTAGGCTACCTGCACTGTATTTGTGAGCTGCTGGCTAGAGTGCACGTACCAAGACCAGAATGCTTCACTGAACAGAAATATAAACGTAACATACAACAATTTCAATGATTTTACTGGTACAGTTCATACAGTATAGGGAAATCAGTCAATTGAAATAAATGAATTAGGCCCTAATCTATGGATTTCACATGACTGGGAATACAGATAGGCTTCTCCACAGTTACGGGAAAAAAAGGTATGTGCATGGATCAGAAAACCAGTCAGTACCTCGTGTGACCACCATTTGCCTCATGCAGCATGACACATCTTCTTCGCATAGGTCCTAGGCTGGTGTGGTTACACGTGGTCTGTGGATGTGAGGGCATTCTCTAAAACAACATTGGAGGTGGCTTAAGGTAGAGAAATTAACATTCAATTCAATGGCAACAGCTCTAGTGGACCTTCCTGCAGTCAACATGCCAATTGCACGCTCTCTCAAAACTTGAGACATCTGTGGCATTGTGTTGTGTGACAACTGAATATTTTAGGGTGGCGTTTAATTTTCCCCAGGACAAGAGGCACCTGTGTAATGACCATGATGTTTAATCAGCTTCTTGATATGCCACACCTGTCAGTTGGATTGATTATCTTGGCAAAGGAGAAATACTCACTAACAGGGATGTAAACAAAATGTGTGCACATTTGAGAGAAATAAGCAATTTGTGCATATGGAACATTTCTGGGATCTTTTATTTCAGCTCATGAAACATGGGATCAACACTTTACATGTTGCGTTTATATTGTTCAGTATATATAACGCAACAGTTGTTGTGACAGACACATCCATAGAGTTGAAAATGCGATGCAAACACATTTAACTAGTATTTATTTTTATTCAATACATGGGAATTTTTTTGTTGTTGTAATTTTACCCCCCCTTTACTCCCCAATTTCGTGATCTTGTCTCATCGCTGTAACTCTCCAACGGGCTCGGGAGAAGTGAAGGTCAAGTCATGCATCCTCCAAAACATGACCCGCCAAACCGCGCTTCTTAATTAACACCCGCTCGCTTAACCCGGAAGCAAGCTGCACCAATGTGACAGAGGAAACATTGTTCAACTGACGACTGAAGTCAGCACTTAGGCACCCGGCCTGCCACAAGGAGTCGCTAGAGCGTGATGAGCCAAGTAAAGCCACCCCGGCCAAACCCTCCCTTAACCCGGAAGACCCAGGGCCAATTGTGCGCAGCTCTATGGGACTCCAGGTTAAGGCCGGTTGTGACACAGCCTGGGATCGAACCCCCTTCTTTAGTGACGCCACAACACTGCGATGCAGTGCCTTAGACTGCTGCGCCACTCGGGAGTCACGGTACATGGGAATTTAACCACAAGGTAATTTTTAAGTGCACTATGTCATCACCCACAGTCTTTTATCTACAAAAAGTCAGTCTGATGGAAAGAGCTCTGGTGGGAAAATGTCCATATTGTTTTATGCAGATTGTAGAATATTCGCATGAAAATCTTTTGATAATTGGATGGAAACCTAGCTATGGGGAACGAAACAGTGCTGCAGGCTTCTGTAGTGTTTGTGAGAACCTAAATACACTGCTCAAAAAAATAAAGGGAACACTAAAATAACACATCCTAGATCTGAATGAATGAAATATTCTTAGTAAATACTTTTTTCTTTACATAGTTGAATGTGCTGACAACAAAATCACACAAAAATTATCAATGGAAATCAAATTTATCAACCCATGGAGGTCTGGATTTGGAGTCACACTCAAAATTAAAGTGGAAAACCACACTACAGGCTGGTCCAACTTTGATGTAATGTCCTTAAAACAAGTCAAAATGAGGCTCAGTAGTGTGTGTGGCCTCCACGTGCCTGTATGACCTCCCTACAATGTCTGGGCATGCTCCTGATGAGGTGGCGGATGGTCTCCTGAGGGATCTCCTCCCAGACCTGGACTAATGCATCCGCCAACTCCTGGACAGTCTGTGGTGCAATGTGGCGTTGGTGGATGGAGCGAGACATGATGTCCCAGATGTGCTCAATTGGATTCAGGTCTGGGGAACGGGCGGGCCAGTCCATAGCATCAATGCCTTCCTCTTGCAGGAACTGCTGACACACTCCAGCCACATGAGGTCTAGCATTGTCTTGCATTAGGAGGAACCCAGGGCCAACCGCACCAGCATATGGTCTCACAAGGGGTCTGAGGATCTCATCTCGGTACCTAATGGCAGTCAGGCTACCTCTGGCGAGCACATGGAGGGTTGTGCGACCCCCAAAGAAATGCCACCCCACACCATGACTGACCCACCGCCAAACCGGTCATGCTGGAGGATGTTGCAGGCAGCAGAACGTTCTCCACGGCGTCTCCAGACTCTGTCACGTCTGTCACGTGCTCAGTGTGAACCTGCTTTCATCTGTGAAGAGCACAGGGCGCCAGTGGCGAATTTGCCAATCTTGGTGTTCTCTGGCAAATGCCAAACGTCCTGCACGGTGTTGGGCTGTAAGCACAACCCCCACCTGTGGACGTCGGGCCCTCATACCACCCTCATGGAGTCTGTTTCTGACCGTTTGAGCAGACACATGCACATTTGTGGCCTGCTGGAGGTCATTTTGCAGGGCTCTGGCAGTGCTCCTCCTGCTTCTCCTTGCACAAAGGCGGAGGTAGCGGTCCTGCTACTGGGTTGTTGCCCTCCTACAGCCTCCTCCACGTCTCCTGATGTACTGGCCTGTCTCCTGGTAGCGCCTCCATGCTCTGGACACTACGCTGACAGACACAGCAAACCTTCTTGCCACAGCTCGCATTGATGTGCCATCCTGGATGAGCTGCACTCCCTGAGCCACTTGTGTGGGTTGTAGACTCCGTCTCATGCTACCACTAGAGTGAAAGCACCGCCAGCATTCAAAAGTGACCAAAACATCAGCCAGGAAGCATAGGAACTGAGAAGTGGTCTGTGGTCACCACCGGCAGAACCACTCCTTTATTGGGGGTGTCTTGCTAATTGCCTATAATTTCCACCTGTTGTCTATTCCATTTGCACAACAGCATGTGACATTTATTGTCAATCAGTGTTGCTTCCTAAGTGGACAGTTTGATTTCACAGAAGTGTGATTGACTTGGAGTTAAATTGTGTTGTTTAAGTGTTCCCTTTATTTTTTTGAGCAGTGTATATATTCTATTTTTCTATTTCCTAGTGAGCTCCGTTACATGAACTTAGGGAAAACACAGTGGCAGGCCGATTAGCTCTGGAGTACAGCGAGAGACAACATCCTCCATGGAACTCCTGTAGGGCTGCACGACCATTTAAAAAACAGTTTGAAAAATCACATGAAAAATGCCACGTAGAGAAACAAAATATATACAGTAATCCCTCGTTTATCGCGGGGGTTACGTTCCGAAAATGACCCGCGATAAGTGAAATCCGCGAAATAGAAAACTTTTTTTTTTTTTACAATTAGCAACTATTACATGTATACAAATACAGTGACTCACGTGTAGGCCGTTTCACTGCTCTTCAGAGCGTTTCGTCGACATTATGGGTTTAGGAGATGTTCGAAATTACAAGATAATTTGGCCAACTTAATGTAAATTTGTCAAGCTGTTTCATGTACGTACACATAACTGCACGAGACGACAAAATGATAGCACAATTCGTAGCATGTTTTGATACAAGAAGCGGGAGTGAGTTTTTAGCGAATCAGAATGCAGAGCACAATGCACCAAAAAAAAAAAAAAAATGCATTATGAAAATCCGCGAAATAGCGAATCCGCGATAAGTGAACCGCGAAGTGGCGAGGGATCACTGTATATTTTTTGCCTCTCACATGACTCAGACACGTGGTTTCCCAACATTTCATTTACGATATTTTAAGCTTCACGTGTGTTTTTGTAACTGGCGGGATTAGATTGTTCACATTGTTGTTTTTAGCTTCATAGATTATGTATTTGGGATTTTTTCAGTGAATTTTGAATGTTTTCATACTATTTGATTAATTCCAATATAACAAAATGGGCTCTAAAATTACAAAAAATTCACTGATTACCTCAGCCCATCTCTTTGTAAAAAAAATACCTGTATTTTCAAATACATTCAAATCCCTTTCATACCTGTGTATTAAATGTAAGAACAAACAATGGACAGCTAACAATATCAGTAGCTAAAAATAGCGAGCTAGGAAGAAATAGAATGCTAGCTGTCGCCTATCACTAATCTAGCTAGCAGTTAGCAATTAGCATGCACCGATTAGATAAATTCATAAAAATCTGCATTCTAAAATAAATGTAATTACCATACTTAATATGTACACATGTAAATACATTCATACAAAAGTGAGTTAGTTAGCAAGCTACTTAGCTTGGCTACACTCATGTAAATGTAATACATGTGAAAACATGGTATACAGTTGAAGTCTGAAAATCACATACACCTTAGCCAAATACATTTAAACTCAGTTTTTCACAATTCCTGACATTTAATCAAAGTAAAAATTCCCTGTCTTAGGTCAGTTAGGATCACCACTATATTTTAAGAATGTGAAATGTCAGAATAATAGTAGAGAGAATTATTTATTTCAGCTTTTACTTCTTTCATTACATTCCCAGTTGGTCAGAAGTTTACATACACTCAATTAGTATTTGGTAACATTGCCTTTAAATTATTTAACTTGGGTGAAACGTTTCAGGTAGCATTCCACAAGCTTCCCACAATAAGTTGGGTGAATTTTGGCTCATTCCTCCAGACAGAGCTGGTGTAACTGAGTCAGGTTTGTAGGCCTCCTTGCTCACACACGCTTTTTCAGTTCTGCCCACACATTTTCTATAGGATTGAAGGCTTTGTGATGGCCACTGCAATGCCTTGACTTTCTTGTGCTTAACTTCTCTAGGATAGGGGGCAGCATTTTTCACTTTTGGATATATAGCGTGCCCAATTTCAACTTCCTTCTACTCATCCCCAGAATATAAGATATGCATATTATTATTAAAGCAAAACCCCGAGGACTAACCGTTTAGAATTCTTTTTTTGAGGTCACCGTCTGTTCAATGAGTTTTCATTGGGATACTAACGCAAGCGTCCCACATATCCCAGAGAGGTTAAGCCATTTGTCCACAACTTTGGAAGTATGCTTGGGGTCATTATCCATTTGGAAGACCCATTTGTGACCAAGCTTCAACTTCCTGACTGATGTCTTGAGATGTTGCTTCAATATATCCACATAATTGTCTTTCCTCATGATGCCATCTATTTTGTGAAGTGCACCAGCCCCTCCTGCAGAAAAGCCCCCCAACAAGATGATGCTGCCACCCCCGTGCTTCACGTTGGGATGGTGTTCTTCGGCTTGCAAGCCTCCCCCTTTATCCTCCAACCATAACGATGGTCATTATGGCCAAACAGTTCTATTTTTGTTTCATCAGACCAGAGGACATTTCTCCAAAAAGTATGATCTTTGTCCCCATGTGCAGTTGCAAACCGTAGTGTGGTTTTTTTATGGAGGTTTTGGAGCAGTGGCTTCTTCCTTGCTAAGTGGCCTTTCAGGTTATGTCGATTTAGGACTCGTTTTACTGTGGATATATATATTTTTGTACCCGTTTCCTCCAGCATCTTCACAAGGTCCTTTGCTGTTGTTCTGGGATTGATTTGCACTTTTCGCACCAAAGTACGTTCATCTCTAGGAGACAGAACGCGTCTCCTTCCTGAGCGGTATGAGGGCTGCGTGGTCCCATGGTGTTTATACTTGCGTACTATTGTTCGTACAGGTGAACGTGGTACCTTCAGGCGTTTGGAAATTGCTCCCAAGGATGAACCAGACTTGTTGAGGTCTACAATTGAATCCTATAGACGTAGAACCATATATGTGACAAAAAAAAGAGATATACATGAAAAATCATTATTGGACACCCTTTTTCTATAGTGAACCGGTTTCACAAGCTTTCCACGCGCTAATTAACAATAATTTTACATTTAAAGACAGGCTGACGTGGAATAACCGTTTATGTGTACCACTCAGAATGGACGGACAAGCGCACAACTTTTCTGTTGCTGATGAAAATCGCCGAAATGTGGGAAAGAAACGTAAAACAAAACTAAAAGAATGGAAAGACAGGCAAAGGAAGATCTTACGGGATGCGGGAAAACCCTATACAAATCGTACGGGTCAAGAAAAAACTGGGAAAAGCTGTCCAAAAGAGGTATGTGGAAGAACCGTATATCAAACAATCAAGCTAGCTATAGAGTACAGTAGCTAACATGTATGTTCTGGGTTGTCTACTTTGTAACTATAGAGAAAACATATTAGCTAAAGTTCGTTGGCTACTGACTTATACATTATCGTTACAAATATTTTTGCTAGATTATAGAAGAAACATAGCTAGCTACTTTTTCTCCATCCACCGGATGATTCGACATGGCTACAGTAGCTAGCTAGTTACAGGTAACGTTACACTGTATCCTGCAGGGAAGAGCGTGTTCCACGACGTGCAGAAAGGATTGTGGAAAGTTGACTGATGAGCGCAAGCTGCATCTGTTCAACAGTTTCTACACTGTCCCATACGAGAAACAACAAGCGTTGATTCTCTCCGGCTTAGAACAGGTTAGAAATAAGACAAAACGCCTATTATTATAATAGCTATATTGAACACTTGCATAGTTTAACTTTGACAGTAATTATACGTACATTAATTAACTCTAAAAGTGCAGTGTTACACAATGGTGCAATACAAACTCAATCTGTGTATAGGTTGGGAGTGTGTGAAAGATGGAGGTCCTGATCAAGCAATACCCTGAATGTGCTACAGTATATTCAATTCTGAATTTATCATTGTCAATTTTTATTGCAGCATGAGGTGAAACGGAGACGTAAACCAGAGGATACAAAGGAGAACAAACGACGGAAACAAACCGTCAAATACCATGTACAGCAAGCAGGCTAGAGATTGAATGTGTGCAAGGTCACTTTCATGTCTGTGTTCCAGCTAACCAACAGCCGTCTTCAGGCAAGTGAAAATATGAAGAGAAGAGAAGAATACCACAGCATTTTCAAACAGCAGAGTCTCAATTTCGGCCAACCAAGGAGTGACACCTGTGGTAAATGTGACGCATTCTTCACTAAGATGTCAGCAGCAAAATCTGAGGAGGAGAAGAGGAAGATTGCAGTTGAAAGTGAGTTGCACCATCGAAAAGCCGAAAAGGCCTACACACAGCTTCGAAGTGACACTGAGTGGGCTAAAGCCAATGCTGACTGTCATGTCATTTCTGTGGATCTACAGGGGTGATGTACACCTCAACCTCCCTATTTTGCAAGCCACTACCCTAGAGCATAAGAGAGTCCTCTGCCCATCAAAAAAACAAGTACCAAGATCTGATGACCATGCTCAACTACTTGCCAGCTCCTGCACGCTCTTTTTATAAATCACTGCAGAGTGAATAATTTGTTGTTAAACCAAGCTACATAATTAACTGTTTTTTCTGTGAGTTTATGATCCCCTGAACCTGTATAGTATGTTGAATCTGAATACATTTCAGAAGACATGTCATCCCTATTGTAGGAAATTAAATGTATAGTAGGTGTTTTCTATGTGAATCAATTTGTGTAGGATTTGAACCAGCACAATATATTGAATTAATTTAAGTAGAAAATGTTATGTACAATGTGTTCTGTTGAGATTTTTTTTGTGTGTGATCATTTGATTTTTTTTTAAACTGAATTAATTAAAAACAAATAAGTCATCACATACAGTATGTGAGTATTCATTTGATCTTGATTCCCTTTTTTTATTCATTTGTCAGGGTTGTGTGCAGCGAAGTAGCAGAGTCAAATGCAGGACACAGGTGTTTGAGCGAAACATAAAACGTTTACTCAAAATCACAGCAAAAAATCCACAATGGGAAAAAACAGAAATAACAACAACCACTAACGTAACAAACAATCACGGACAAACAGAAATGAAAGCAAGAGGGTTAAATAGGGAACATGATGGGGGAATTGAAAACAGGTGTGGATAATACAGACAAAACAAAACGAAACTGAAAAGTGGATCGATGGCGACTAAAAAGCCGGTGACGTCGACCGCCGAACACCACCCGAACAAGGAGAAGGGCCGACTTCGGCGGAAGTCGTGACAGTACCCCTCCCCTGACGCGCGGCTCCAGCAGCGCGACGACACCGGCCTCGGGGACGACCCGGAGGGCGAGGCGCAGGGCGATCCGGGTGGAGACGGTGAAACTCTTGTAACATGGATGGATCTAGGATGTCCTCCACCGGTACCCAGCATCTCTCCTCCGGACCGTACCCCTCCCACTCCACGAGGTACTGAAGGCCCCTCGCCCGACGTCTAGAATCCATGATGGCCCTTACGGTATACGCCGGGACCCCCTCGATGTCAAGAGGGGGCGGAGGGACCTCCCGCACCTCAGACTGCTGGAGCGGACCAGCCACCACCGGCCTGAGGAGAGACACATGGAACGAGGGATTAATACGATAATCAGGGGGAGGTTGTAACCTATAACAAACCTCGTTCAGTCTCCTCAGGACTTTAAATGGTCCCACAAACCGCGGACCCAGCTTCCGGCAGGGCAGGTGAAGGGGTAGATTTCGGGTCGAGAGCCAGACCCGATCCCCCGGTGCATACACGGGGGCCTCACTGCGGTGGCGGTCGGCACTCGCCTTTTGTCTCCTGATGGCCCGTTGTAGCCGTACGTGGGCAGCGTTCCAAGTCTCCTCTGAGTGCCGAAACCATTCATCCACCGCAGGAGCGTCAATCTGGCTCTGATGCCATGGTGCCAGGACCGGCTGGTAACCTAGCACACACTGAAAAGGTGATAGGTTGGTAGAGGAGTGGCGGAGGGAGTTTTGGGCCATCTCGGCCCAGGGGATGTAAGCTGCCCACTCCCCCGGCCGGTCCTGGCAATAGGACCTCAGAAACCTACCCACATCCTGGTTTACTCTTTCCACCTGCCCGTTGCTCTCGGGGTGGAAACCTGAGGTAAGGCTGACCGAGATCCCCAGGCGTTCCATAAACGCCCTCCAGACTCTAGACGTAAATTGGGGACCCCGATCAGAAACTATATCCTCAGGCACCCCGTAGTGCCGGAATACATGGGTGAACAGAGCCTCCGCAGTTTGTAGGGCCGTAGGGAGACCGGGCAAAGGAAGGAGACGGCAGGACTTAGAAAACCGATCCACCACAACCAGGATCGTGGTGTTACCCCGCGACGGGGGGAAGATCCGTCACAAAATCCACCGATAGGTGTGACCATGGTCGCTGTGGAACGGGAAGGGGTTGTAATTTCCCTCTGGGCAGATGTCTAGGTGCCTTACACTGTGCACATACCGAACAGGAGGAAACATAAACCCGCACGTCCTTAGCTAAAGTGGGCCACCAGTACTTCTCAGAAAGGCAGCGCACCGTCCGACCGATACCAGGATGACCAGAGGAGGGTGACGTATGAGCCCAACAGATCAAACGATCGCGGACATCAAACGGAACGTACATACGCCCAGCTGGACAGTCAGGTGGAATGGGCTCTGAACGTGACGCCCGTTCGATGTCCGCGTCCACCTCCCATACCACCGGTGCCACCAGGCGAGAGGCTGGAATGATGGGAGTGGGATCTGAGGACCTCTCCTCTGTATCATACAGCCGGGACAGTGCGTCTGCCTTAACGTTCTGGGAACCTGGTTTGTAGGAAAGGGTGAAATCAAAACGGGTGAAAAACATGGCCCACCTTGCCTGGCGAGGGTTCATTCTCCTCGCTGCCCGTATGTACTCCAGATTGCGGTGGTCAGTCCAAATGAGAAAAGGGTGTCTAGCCCCCTCAAGCCAGTGTCTCCACGCTTTCAGAGCCATGACAACAGCCAGCAACTCCCGGTCCCCCACATCATAGTTTCGCTCCGCCGGGCTGAGCTTCTTCGAAAAGAATGCACAGGGGCGAAGCTTTAGTGGCGTACCCGAACGCTGAGACAGCACAGCCCCTATCCCCGCCTCGGACGCGTCCACCTCAACTATGAATGCTAAGGAAGGATCAGGATGAGCCAGCACGGGAGCTGAAGTAAACAGAGCCTTCAGGTGACCAAACGCCCTGTCCGCTCCAGCTGTCCACTGCAGTCTCACCGTCCTCCCCTCAGCAGTGAGGTAATGGGAGCCGCTACCTGACCAAAACCCCGGATAAATCTCCGGTAGTAGTTGGCAAACCCTAAAAACCGCTGCACTTCCTTTACCGTGGTTGGAGTCGGCCAATTACGCACGGCTGAAATGCGGTCATTCTCCATCTCTGACGCTGAAAAGCGGTACCCTAGGAAGGAGATGGACTGTTGGAAGAACAGACATTTCTCAGCCTTTACGTACAGGTCATGCTCCAACAGTCGACCAAGCACCTTACGCACCAGGGACACATGCTCGGCGCGTGTAGCGGAGTATATTAGAATGTCATCTATATACACCACTACACCCTGCCCGTGCAGGTCCCTGAATATCTCATCCACAAATGATTGGAAGACTGATGGAGCATTCATTAACCCGTACGGCATGACGAGGTACTCATAATGCCCAGAAGTGGTGCTAAATGCTGTCTTCCACTCATCTCCCCCCTTAATACGCACCAGGCTGTAAGCGCTCCTGAGGTCCAATTTTGTGAAGAAGCGCGCCCCGTGTAATGACTCGGTCATACTGGCTATGAGTGGTAGCGGGTAACTGTATTTTTTCGTGATCTTATTTAATCCTCGATAATCAATACACGGGCGCAAACCTCCATCGTTCTTCTTCACAAAAAAGAAACTCGAGGAGACAGGTGAGATGGAAGGCCGAATGTATCCCTGTCCCAGAGATTCGGTGACATATGTCTCCATAGCCACCGTCTCCTCCTGTGACAGAGGATACACATGACTCCTGGGAAGTTTAGCGTCTACCAAGAGATCTATCGCACAATCCCCCGGTCGATGGGGTGGTAATTGAGTCGCCTTCTTCTTACAGAAGGCGAGTGCCAAATCGGCATATTCGGGAGGAATGTGCATGTTGGAAACCTGGTTTGGACTCTCCACCGTAGTGGCACCTAAGGAAACACCTACACATCTACCTGAACACTGACAGGACCATCCCTTGAGTCCTCTGTTGCCACGAAATAATCGGATCATGAGAGGCCAACCAGAGAAGACCCAACACAACAGGAAACGCAGGAGAGTCGATCAAAAAGAGACTAATTCTCTCCTCGTGATCCCCCTGCGTTCTCATAGCGATGGGCGCTGTGACCTCCCCAATCAGGCCCGACCCCAAAGGACGACTATCTAAGGCATGTACAGGGAAGGGAACATCAACAGGAATAATAGGGATCCCTAATCTATGTGCTAAAGAGCGATCAATAAAGTTCCCAGCTGCGCCTGAATCTACTAGCGCCTTATGCTGAGGATGCGAGGAAAACTCAGGAAATTCTATATGTAACCACATGTGCGCAACAGAAGACTCTGGGTGAGTTATGTGCCTACTCACCGGAGGTGACCCATCAGTGCTCCGCCTGCTACCTCGACTTCCAGGAGAAACACCCCAGCACCGGACAGCAGTGTGTCCTCTGCGTCCACAGTTGGTGCATGGAGTGGTCCTCCCTCCGGTCTCCCTACTAGCAGCCCCTCCTAACTCCATCGGTGCAGGATCCAAGGGGCTGGGTAATGGAACGGGCGGACCCCGATCTAGACGTCCGCGGGAGGCCAACAGGTTATCCAGCCGGATAGATAAGTCCACCAGCTGGTCCAGGTTAAGAGTGGTGTCCCTGCAGGCTAACTCCCTACGAACGTCCTCTCGTAGACTACACCTGTAGTGATCGATCAGGGCCCGCTCATTCCATCCCGCACCAGCGGCCAGAGTACGAAAGTCCAAGGCGAAATCTTGAGCGCTCCTCATCCCCTGTCTGAGATGGAACAAACACTCTCCCGCCGCTCTCCCTTCAGGTGGATGATCAAAGACCGCCCGGAAGCGGCGAGAGAAGTCATCATAGTCATCCAGGGTTTGTCCCTCTCTTCCCCAGATGGCGTTGGCCCACTCCAGGGCCTTACCAGTCAGACAGGAGATGAGGGCGCCCACTTTCTCTCGTCCTGAAGGGGTCGGATGAACAGTTGCCAGGTATAATTCCAACTGTAGGAGGAACCCCTGACACCCGGCTGCTGTACCGTCATACGCTCCTGGGAGCGAGAGCCGAATCCCACTGGGTCCTGACGATGGAGGGATGACCGGTGGAGTAGGGATAGGCGCGGGTGGTGTTGATGGGGTCTGATTTACCGGGAGACCTCCTCTCTCCCATCGGTCCATTGTCTGCAGCACGCGATCCATGGCAGTCCCTAAACTGTGTAACATGGTCGCGTGCTGTTGAACTTGCTCCTCGACTTGGAGAGAGGGGCTGGCTGTGCCTGCTGACTCCATTTGAAGTTTGGTCCGTGATTCTGTCAGGGTTGTGTGCAGCGAAGTAGCAGAGTCAAATGCAGGACACAGGTGTTTGAGCGAAACATAAAACGTTTACTCAAAATCACAGCAAAAAATCCACAAAGGGAAAAAACAGAAATAACAACAACCACTAACGTAACAAACAATCACGGACAAACAGAAATGAAAGCAAGAGGGTTAAATAGGGAACATGATGGGGGAATTGAAAACAGGTGTGGATAATACAGACAAAACAAAACGAAACTGAAAAGTGGATCGATGGCGACTAGAAAGCCGGTGACGTCGACCGCCGAACACCACCCGAACAAGGAGAAGGGCCGACTTCGGCGGAAGTCGTGACATCATTAAAATATACAGTACGTCTCTCTGTCACCACATTTAGCATTAACTCTAAGCAGTTAATACTTATTTACTGCTGTCACCTCAGTACAGAAGGACATTTCTTGCCTTTAGCATGGGTGTAATGCAATTCAAAACTTAATTGCTGATCATAGTGTTAAACGCAAAGTGAATGGTTTTCTGGACGTTTTGTAATATTGACCGTAGGGACCTGCATAATGGACATGCATATTGGCACATCACATTGATCCATATTTGATATGTACAAGTTGTGCTTGTTTTGATTGAATTAATTTAATTGTATTCTATGTGTGTAGTTATTCTATGGTATGTTCACATTGAGGGCTTCATTTTAAATGAGACTAAGATTTCATGACTCAACTTTTAAGAAAAGTCATCAGTGCTAAAGTTGATAGACCACCTTTAAATGAACCTCCATACAAATGAATTAACTACATATTGCAGTTAAGTTATTTACATGAAGGGCATCTGTACTTGAAAGTACTTAAAACATGATATCAGGTGTTAAAAAAGGACATCTTACAAGAGTCATGCAAAATGTCACATATACTGTTCTTCCACAAACTGAAACCATCACTGGAGATATACTGTTCTTCCACATTCTAAAAATTAAAACGACAATAAAAAAAGTATTTTTTGAAATAACAAAAAAATATTAATTGTTGTTGGAAGATATGGGTATGGTGAACTATTTGTCAACCATAAAACACCTAATGTGGTACACACAATTAATAATATAAAAATAACTGATTATCTTAAAATTGAAAAATTGTCACATATGGTTCTTCATCTATAGGATTCAATTTCTCTTCTGAAGTCTGAGGTCTGATTTTCCCATGATGTCAGGCAAAAAGGCACTGAGTGTGAAGGTAGGCCTTGAAGTACATCCACAGGTACACCTCCAATTGACACAAATTATGTAAATTAGCCTATCAGAAGAATTTTCTAAGCTGTTTAAAGGCACAGTCAACTTAGTGTATGTTAACTTCTGACCCACTGGAATTGTGATACAGTGAATTAGAAGTGAAATAATCTGTCTGTAAACAATTGTTGGAAAAATGACTTGTGTCATGCACATAGTAGATTTCCTAACCGACTTGCCAAAACTATAGTTTGTTAACTAGAAATGTGTAGAGTGGTTGAAAAATGAGTTTTAATGACTCCAACCTAAGTGTATGTAAACTTCTGACTTCAACTGTATGTAACATTTATGATCAACATGTGAAATTGCAAATGTCACACTTTTTTGTAAGGGCATGAGCTTACTTTGGCATATGCTAACTCTTACAAGATGCCTTGATGGAGAAACAGCAAAATTACAGGTAATTGACATAAAATATGACAAAGCGTTTTAGGCTTTTTGAACAAAGTGCCATGTATTACGGCAAATCAGCCCCATAATGTGTCTGATTAATGAAAGATTGGCCTTGCTCTCAGCTGATTCTGTGAAAAATGATTTCTGTATTGTCCTTCAGACAAGCCAGCAACCGCATCCGGAAAAGACTATTAGCTGGAACCATTATCATATTTTCAAACTCTATTATAGCAATCAGGCTACAATTTCTATTCAATAGATTTAGTTAATTTGGTCATAATTGATAAATAACCAAAATGTATCAATGTACACTTACAAATTTCACTAACACTCAGGGAAAAATGTCCCATTTACCAGCTGACTTGGTCCAAATTAAGGCTAAATTGATGATCAATTAATCTTTTAGGAGGGGTACTGCTATGTTTAGCGGAGGAGCAGAAGAAAAGTCGTGAATAGAAAGACAGAGAGAGAAAGGAGGGTTTAGTAAGTGAGAGTAGTATAATGTGTAAGGTCAAAGGAAAGGGAGTGATCCTACTCAGTCATAATGTGCTGAGGCATTATTAAATTGCATGGGATGGTTACAGTAAAATAATTACCAGAACATGTTCCTCATTTACAACTTCTAACAACCACTACTGGCCCGAGTCCTCCCATATATCCTGTGCGCATATGTGTGTGTGCGTGTGTGTGATTGATTCTATACATCGTTTGACATGTTTCTACGAACTGCAATGGAACTGTTTTGACTTTTCGTCTGGACTAAGTGCCTGCGCCTTGTAAATTTGGATTTGTGAACTAAACGCGCAAACAAAAAGGAGGTATTTGGACATAAATGATGGACTTTATCGAACAAAACAAATATTTATTCTGGAACTGGGAATCCTGGGAGTGATTCCAATGAAGATCATCAAAGGTAAGTGAATATTTATAATGCTATTTCTGACTTCTGGTGACTCCATAACGTGGCGGTATCTGTATGGCTTGTTTTAATATTGCTGTAAAGCTTTTTTGAAATCTGACACAGCGGTTGCATTAAGGAGAAGTATATCTTTAAGGAAATGACAAATATTATGGACACATTATAAATAGTGGATATTTGGAGACTAAAAATCCCTGATCTAGTGAGATATACATGGAGGAGACTTAATCAAGCTTGTCGTCTTGACTACTTTCTTGTCTCTTTCTCTCTTGCATCAAAGGTTAATATAGTTTTAATAGGAGACAGAATGCGATCGGATCATAATCTAATTGGCATTCATATAACTCTTATAGATTTTCCATGTGGATGGGGATATTGGAAATTTAATCAAAGTTTACTGGAGGACAACTTATTTTTAACTAAGACAAAGAATTTATAACAGGATTTTTCCAGTATAATATTGGTTCAGCAAATCCCCTTATTGTTTGGGATACCTTTAAATGTACATTCAGGGGTCATTCAATTCAATATTCATCAATAATAAAAAGCAGTTTCTGGCTAAAGAGACAAGACTAACAAGGGAAATCCATGAACTAATAGTACAGGTAGATAGCAATAAAAACAATACTAGAGAGATACAAAATAAGTTAGAGGAAAAACAAAAATAACTTGAGGAACTTATTCAAGAACGATCTAATGTAATCTATTACAAAAATAAAGCAAACTGGATGGAATATGGAGAAAAATGCACAAAATTCTTCCTGAATCTCCAATACAGGAACGCTAACAAAAATTATTTGCAGACTCTCGTTACTGAAGACGGAGTCATCTATGATTCTCCAAAATATATTTTAAAAGAGGAAGCTAATTATTTTAGGCAGATGTTCTCTTTTCCGTCTCATCCCTTCCCACTGAATGAAGATTATGGTAAGGAATTCTTTCCAAATAATATAAAAAATAGAAAATTAACAAATGTACAGAAAGATCAGTGAGATGGCCAAATTACAGAGGAATAACTTTTTGAGGCTATTAAATCTTTTCAGTCTGGAAAAACCCCAGGACTGGATGGCATACCGGTAGAGGCATATCAATTCTTTTTTGATATACTAAAAGCTCCATTGTTATATTGTTTTAACTACACCTATAGAAATGGTAGTCTGTCAGGTACTCATCGGGAATGTCTGATTTCTCTATTTTAAAAACAAGATGGCAATATAAAGACCCAGTGGCAAATAAAAAAAAACAGTCTTTCTAAAAAACTTGAGGCCCCTTACACTTTTCAATGTTGTGATGCAAAAAGGTTTTTACATGAACGATACATTGGAGATAATATACGACAACTACTAGAAATAATAGAACATCATGAAACATACAAGAAGCCAGGAATGGTATTTATAGCGGATTTTGAAAAAGCATTTGATAAACTAAGACTGGATTTTATTTATAAATGGCTGGATTTTTTCAATTTTGATAATCCTCTCATAAAATGGGTAAAAATAATGTATAGCTATCACGCCCTGACCTTAGAGAGTCTTTTTATTTCTCTCTTTGGTTAGGTCAAGGTGTGATTTGGGTGGGCATTCTAGTTTTCTATTTCTTTGTTGGCCGGGTATGGTTCCCAATCAGAGGCAGCTGTCTATCACTGTCTCTGATTGGGAATCATACTTAGGCAGCCTTTTTCCCACCTGTGTTTGTGGTTAATTATTTATTTTCTGTGAGTGTTTGTGTGCGGTTGCGTCACATTCTGATTCTGTTTACCTGTTTTTTTGTGAAAGGTTTCACTTAGATTAACTTCTTGAGGGCAGGGGGCAGCATTTTCACTTTCGGGAAAAATATCATGCCAAAATTCAACTGCTTGCTACTCATCCCCAGAATATAAGATATGCATATTATTAGTAGATTAGGATAGAAAACACTCTGAAGTTTCTAAAACTGTTTGAATCATGTCTGTGAGAATAACAGAACTTATGTAGCAGGCAAAACCTTGAGGACAAACCATTCAGAATTTGTATTTTTTTGATGTCACTGTCTTTTAAATTAGGTTTTTTAGAAACACCAGATTTCTAATGGACTTGCTTGCAGTTCCTACCACTTCCACTGGATGTCACCAGTCCTTGGAAATCGGTTGAGGTTATTCCTTTGTGTAGTGAAGAAGTAGGGCTATCGTAAATGAGGGTCACATGAAGTAAATATTTTGAGAGTCACATTACGAAAAAAGTTGCGTCAGTTTGTTTTCTTTTTGTATTGAACACAGATCATCCCGTCTTCAAATTGATCGATTATTAACGTTTAAAAATACCTAACGTTGTATTAACAAAGTAGTTTGAAATGTTTTGGTAAAGTTTACATGTAACTTTTGAGATATTTTGTAGTGACGTTGCGCAAATTGGAAGCTGTTTTTTTCTGGATGAAACGGTCCAAATAAATTGACATTTTGGATATATATCGACGGAATTAATCGAACAAAAGGACCATTTGTGATGTTTATGGAGTGCCAACAAAAGAATTTCGTCAAAGGTAAGGCATGATTTATATTTTATTTCTGCGTTTTGTGTCGTGCTCGCAGTGATGAAATATGCTTCATTTTAAATTTTAGTCATTTAGCAGACACTCTTATCCAGAGCGACTTACAGTAGAGTGCATACATTTTATAATATTTTTTTTTTTACATACTGAGACAAGGATATCCCTACCGGCCAATCCCTCCCTAACCCCTAACCCGGACGACGCTATGCCAATTGTGCATCGCCCCACGGACCTCCCGGTTGAGGCCGGCTGCGACAGAGCCTGGGCGTGAAACCAGAGACTCTGGTGGCGCAGCTAGCACTGCGATGCAGTGCCCTAGACCACTGCGCCACCCGGGAGGCCTACCTACCTCTGTTTGTTTACTTTTGTGCTATCATCAGATAATAGCATCTTATGCTTTCGCCGAAAAGCTTTTTTGAAATCTGACATGTTGGCTGGATTCACAACGAGTGTAGCTTTAATTTGGTATCTTACATGTGTGATTTAATGAAAGTTTGATTTTTATATCACGTTATTTGAATATGGCGCGCTGTACGTTTGCGTCCCACCTGCCCCAGAGAAGTTAAAGATGTGTAATTACATGCACGCTGTGCCTTGGCTCATTTATGATAGGGAGTTTGAAGACAGCGAACGTGACAATAGCAACCCCAGGTGTAAAATAGTAAATAACGGCTACTTCTCAGAGAGCTTTGAATTGTCAAGAGGAGTTAATTCGAGAGATGGTGACTCTCTAAACAACTTCTTCCATGGTGACCCAAATCCTAATGACTTAATTGTTACATGATAAATTTAATCTGGTAACAATTAAACATAGTTAGTTGATTAAATAAATAACAGTCATCATATTAATTAAAGTAATGTCACGACAAGTGTCATTTCTCTTTGCTTATTTAAACTGTTCTGGCCATAATATGAAGTTGGTATTTAAAAAAATATGCAATTGAATATTCGAAACATACAATACACTTGCAGTGAAGCAGCACAACAACTACATCATACCAGCCATCCAACAGATTCCCATTCAGAGTGACACACAGAAGCATTCAGGGTCAATGGCCTCCTCAAGGGCATGTTGACCGATCTACTACCAGGCCAAAAAACGTGAACCCGAACCCTCCAAGGTCCCCCCACAGTTCCCCAATAGCTGTCCCTTGACCATTTGAGACCCCTCCCACAGTCCCCCCCAGGAAAAAAATAAATAATATTTTTTATTCCATTCCCCACCCCCAAGAGTGCATTGCACCAACATCCAAGAGAATGAACTAAAGAGAAAAAAGGAAAAGACAGAAGAAAACAGCAAACAACAATGCAAAATATATATATATATACAGTATTTAAAACAAAGGGCATCAAGAACAACTAAAATCATAACAGCAATGCCAACTGTATATGTTTGTATGTCAGTCTGGCACTAATACATGTATGTGTGTTCTTGCATGTGTTTATTTGAATGAGAGTGTGTGTATATGCATGTGTACAAACACCTGCATGACATCAGCCTCAGGCAAACTGGCATTAGTTGTAAAAACACTGCCACTTAGTGTCATTGGAATGTACTTTTTATTATGTTTTTTTTAAAACTTTAATCTTCGAACAACATTCTATCTGCCACACAGCAACTCCACTCCAACTTATCTCCAATTCCACATACCAACCCTCAGCTTCCCTCAGCCCATCCCATCTATCTCTGCTGGCCACCCACTTCGGGTTTCTACGCAACACATATTTTTCAACTATACTGTGATGTTTAAGGTACAATTTCAATCTATCTAATCGAATAGAATCCACAGATTGCGAGTTGAAGATAAATACTTTTACTAAGAGTGTTAGTATATTAGTAATTGACTGACCCAGTCTCTACAGATCTCCTAACAGTACTATTTCTAGGGTCAGTTTTAGATCAATGCTATGCATTTTCATCCATTCCTGAACCTGAGACCAGAAACAGGCTACCTACCTGAGAGCAATACCAAAATAAATGGTCTATTGATTCTGTGTCCTCACAACAAAATCTGCAGAGCTTCGATGATTTTATGTCCCAAATATTCAACATTTTGTTGGTGGCAAGAATTCTATATAATAATTTTAGCTGAAAAGCACGAAGTCTTGAATCTGCGTTGTTTTATATAGCAACTCATACAACCTGTACCATGAAATCGTTACATCAAAAATCTCTTCCCAACTATTTTGCAATGTGTATGGCACAGTTGTCAACATCCTGGTCCTCAAATGAAACTGCTACACTTTCCTATTTATCTTTTCAGGGGGATGAAATCGAAATTGTAGCCAGCTCTGCAATGCTTGTTTGAAAAAGAGAGATACTTTGAAAAAAGTATAATTTTCAATTAATCGAAAATGAGACATGGGAATCTGCACAAAGGCAAAAAGGCCATTTCTAAACAATGGATGAGCTGTTCTTAGTAATCTACTTCAGAACCATTTAGGGTTCAAAAAAAACTTTTGAGTGGGTGAAGCTTTTAGAGTGAGGTTTTGTGCTTTTATATTAATAATCTCAACCCACCCAATTCATATTCATTATATAGATAGGCACGTTTTATTTTGTCTGGTTTAGCGTCCCCGATAAAGCAGAATATATATATATTTTGCTCATATGATTTAAAAAACAAATCATCAGAAGTAGGCAGCGCCATAAGTAAGTGAGTAAACTGAGATATGACTAAGGAGTTAATCAGGGAAATTTTTCCATAAATAAACAGGTATTTACCTCACCATGGGTGCAGGATCTTGTCTATTTTTACAAGTTTTCTATTGAAATTCATTGTGGAGAGCGTATTTATATCTTTTGTGATATGAATACTGAGTATGTCAAATCAAATTTATTTATATAGCCCTTCTTACATCAGCTGATATCTCAAAGTGCTGTACAGAAACCCAGCCTAAAACCCCAAACAGCAAGCAATGCGGGTGTAGAAGCACGGTGGCTAGGAAAAACTCCCTAGAAAAACCAAAACCTAGAAAGAAACCTAGAGAGGAACCAGGCTATGAGGGGTGGCCAGGTCTCTTCTGGCTGTCCCAGGTGGAGATTATAACAGAACATGGCCAAGATGATCAAATGTTCATAAATGACCAGCAGGGTCAAATAATAATAATCACAGTAGTTGTCGAGGGTGCAACAGGTCAGCACCTCAGGAGGAAATGTCAGTTGGCTTTTCATAGCCGATCATTGAGAATATCTCTACCACTCCTGCTGTCTCTAGAGAGTTGAAAACAGCAGGTCTGGGACAGGTAGCATGTTCGGTGAACAGGTCAGGGTTCCATAGCCGCAGGCAGAACAGAACAGCACGGCCAGGTGGACTGGGAACAGCAAGAAGTCATCAGGCCAGGTAGTCCTGAGGCATGGTCCTAGGGTTCAGGTCCTCCGAGAGAAAGAAAGAAAGAAAGAAAGAGAGAGATAGAGAGAAAAAGAGAGAAAAAGGGGGGAAAGAGAGAGAAAGAGAGAAAGAGAATTAGAGAGAGCATACTTAAATTCACACAGGACACCGGATAAGACAGGAGAAATACTCCAGATATAAAAGACTGACCCTAGCCCTCCACATAAACTACTGCAGCATAAATACTGGAGGCTGAGACAGGAGGGGTTGGTAGACACTGTGGCCCCACCCGATGTTACCACCGGACAGGGCCAAACAGGCAGGATATAACCCCCCCACGTTGCCAAAGCACAGCCCCCACACCACTAGAGGGATATCTTCAACCAACAACTTACCATCCTGAGACAAGGCCGAGTATAGCCCACAAAGATCTCCGCCACGACACAACCCAAGAGGGGGCACCAACCCGGACAGGAAGATCACATCAGTGACTCAACCCACTCAAGTGATGCACCCCTCTTAGGGACGGCATGGAAGAGCACCAGTAAGCCAGTGACTCAGCCCCTGTAATAGGGTTAGAGGCAGAGAATCCCAGTGGAGAGAGGGGAACCGCCCAGACAGAGACAGCAAGGGCGGTTCGTTGCTCCAGTGCCTTTCCGTTCACCTTCACACTCCTGGGCCAGACTACACTCAATCATAAGACCTACTGAAGAGATGAATCTTCAATAAAGACTTAAAGGTTGAGACCGAGTCTGCGTCTCTCACATGAGTAGGCAGACCATTCCATAAATATGGAGCTCTATAGGAGAAAGCCCTGCCTCCAGCTGTTTGCTTAGAAATTCTAGGGACAGTAAGGAGGCCTGCGTCTTGTGACCGTAGCGTACGTGTAGGTATATACGGCAGGACCAAAATGGAAAGATAGGTAGGAGCAAGCCCATGTAATGCTTTGTAGGATAGCAGTAAAACCTTGAAATCAGCCCTTGACTTAACAGGAAGCCAGTGTAGAGAAGCTAGCACTGGAGTAATATGATATTTTTGGGGGGTTTTAGTCAAGATTCTAGCAGCCGTGTTTAGCACTAACTGAAGTTAATTTAGTGCTTTATCCGGGTAGCTGGAAAGTAGAGCATTGCAGTAGTCTAACCTAGAAGTGACTAAAGCATGGATACATTTTTCTGCATAATGTTTGGACAGAAAGTTTCAGATTTTTGCAATGTTACGTAGATGGAAAAAAGCTGTCCTTGAAACAGTCTTGATATGTTCGTCAAAATAAAGATCAGGGTCCAGAGTAACGCCGAGGTCCTTCACAGTTTCATTTGAGACAACTGTACAACCATCAAGATTAATTGTCAGATCCAACAGAAGATCTCTTTGTTTCTTGGGACATAGAACAAGCATCTCTATTTTGTCCGAGTTTAAAAGTAAAACACTTGCCGCCATCCACTTCCTTATGTCTGAAACACAGGCTTCCAGGGAGGACAATTTTTGGGCTTCACCATGTTTCATCGAAATATACAGCTGTGTGCCATCCGCATAGCAGTGAAAGTTAACATTATGTTTCCCGAATGACATGACCAAGAGGTAAAATATATAGTGAAAACAATAATGGTCCTAAAACAGAACCTTGAGGAACACTGAAATTTACAGATGATTTGTCAGAGGACAAACCATCCACAGAGACAAACTGATATCTTTCTGACAGATAAACCAGGCCAGAACTTGTCCATGTAGACAATTTGGGGTTTCCAATCTCTCCAAAAGAATGTAGTAATCAATGGTATAAAAAGCAGCACTAAGGTCTAGGAGCACAAGGACAGATGCAGAGCCTCGGTCTGGCGCCATTAAAAGGTAATTTACCACTTTCACAAGTGCAGTCTCAGTACTATGATGGGGTCTAAAACCAGACTGAAGCGTTTCGTATACATTGTTTGTCTTCAGGAAGGCAGTGAGTTGCTGTGCAACAGTTTTTTCTAAAATTTTTGAGAGGAATGGGAGATTCGATATAGGCCGATAGTTTTAAAAATGTTCTGGGTCACGGTTTGGTTTTTTCAAGAGAGGCTTTATTACTGTCACCCATACGTGATATGTTGAAAGAGGAAGCTAAGTACTTTAAGCATATGTGTTCATTTGAGTCTCCTCCATCTCTTCTAACCGAAGCTAATTGTATGGATTTTTTTCATATTAATAATGTAAAATTAACTGTACAGAAAGACTCGTATGAAGGCGAAATTACAGAGGTGGAACATCTTGATGCAAATAAAGCCTTTAAGTCCGGGAAAACTCCAGGGCTGGATGGCGTACCAGTTGAGGTATACCAAACTTTTTTTGATATACTCAGAGGAACATTAATAGCATGTTTTAACCAATCCACCATTAATAGCATGTTTTAACCAATCCTATGTAAATGGTTGATTATCGGACACTAAACAAGAAGGTCTGATTTTATTGTTACTGAAACATGATACAAGTGGTAAAAATAAAGATCCAGTCCATTTAAAAATTGGAGGCCCAGGAATGGCTATAGATTGCAACATTTACCTGAAGCTAACTCTGCAGATAGCACTAATGGGTGATCTGAAAAGTCAAAGTCAATTGATCAATAACATAATAATACTTTTATCCAAAAACATTTTTTTTTTACAATCTTTAGAAATAGAAAGGTTCAGAACTTTTGAGAAAAATCACAGCACAGTTGAAAAATATATGGCTGGTGTTAAGCGATAGATGGGAGGGGTTGAATGGAGCTGAAGGTTGGGAATAATAACAACTAATACTAACAAGATAACTAATGTAAAACATACTGTGTCTATACTAACATACTATACTTTCGTGATAGAAATAGATGGGAGTGGTTGAAAACAAACAAAATATAACTGCTGTAAAATAGACTGTGCCCGTAAAATGTAGATAGTATGTATAAGCTGGAAGTAGAAACTTAAGTGTTGTTGTTCACTAGTTTCCTCAAAATAGGGGAGGGGTGGTAGGGTTAGAAATTACGCTAGCGTCCCAACTGACAAGCACCCCCAACCCCCCCCCTCACTGATTAGCATCGCGTCACAATGAAAAGGAAAATCTAAATATCATAAAATCACAAGTCCAAGACACCAAATGAAAGATACAGATCTTGTGAATAAAGCCACCATTTCAGATTTTTAAAATGTTTTACAGGGAAGACAAAATATGTAAATCTATTAGCTAACCACGTTAGCAAAAGACACCATTTTCTTTGTCCACCATTTTTCCTCTCCACCAGTAGCTATCACCAATTCGGCCAAATAAAGATATTGATAGCCACTAACCAAGAAAAAACCTCATCAGATGACAGTCTGTTAACATATTTATTGTATAGGATAGGTTTTGTTAGAAAAATTTGCATATTTCAGGTATAAATCTTAGTTTACAATTGCAACCATCATCACAACTCGACTAGAATAAATACAGAGAGCAACGTGTATTACCTAATTACTAATCATAAAACATTTCTTAAAAATACACAGCTCACAGCAATGGAAAGACACAGATCTTGTGAATTCAGACAATATTTCAGATGTTCTAAGTGTTTTACAGCGAAAACACAATAAATCGTTATATTAGCATACCACATGTGCAAACGTTACCCGAGCATTGATTCAAGCCAAAGAGAGCGATAACGAAATCATCGCCAAAATATATTAATTTTTTCACTAACCTTCTCAGAATTCTTCCGATGACACTCCTGTAACATCATATTACAACATACATATAGAGTTTGTTCTAAAATGTGCATATGTAGCCACAAAAAAACGTGGTTATACAATGACAATACTAGCAAAAATTGCCTGAAAATGTCGGGCGCCATATTTGACAGTGATCTTGTCTCATGAATAACTATTCATAAACTTGACTAAAAAAATATAAGTTGGACAGCTATCGAAAGACAAATTAGTTCTTAATGCAATCGCTGAATTACATTTCTAAAATTATCCTTACTGTGTAATACAGGGTTCGCCAAGCGAAGCTATACCAAAGAAAATGGCGGAATTTGCGTTTAACATTTTTTGACAGAACAACGATTTATCATCTTAAATATTTCTTACTATGAGGTGATCTTCCATCAGAATCTTGGGCAATGTATCCTTTCTTGGGTCTAATCTTCTTTTGGTCGAAAGATGTCCTCTTGTCCGTCGAAATGCCCACTAACGTTCGACCGGGACCCCGAAACGTGCCCGGCGCTCCAAAGTGCATCACAAAGCAATGCCTCAAAATTGCACTAAACGGATATAAATTGCTATAAAACGGTTTAAACTAACTACCTTATGATGTTTTTAACACCTATAACGAGTAAAAACATGACCGGTGATATATTACTGGCTAAACAACAGCTTGGAAAGAGAGCAGGTCCGACGTACATCGTGCGTCAGGCGCAGGGAGCAAAAGAACGGTACATCCGGTCTTTGGCCTTTTATACAGGCCCTGATTGCGCAATCGACTCCATTCAAATTGTCACCACTTACTGACATCTAGAGGAAGGCGTGGGCAGTGTTTGTATCCTCATAGCATTTACAGGGACATTAAAACTGACCTGGGACCAGAGGCCAAGATTTCTGAAATCTCACTCCATATCAGGAAAAGTGCTGTAGAATGAGTTCTGTTCCACTCAGAGACATAATTCAAACGGCTATAGAAACTAGAGAGTGTTTTCTATCCAATAATAACAATAATATGCATATTGTACGAGCAAGAATTGAGTACTAGGCAGTTTAATTTGGAGACCAATTTTCCCTAAGTCGAAACAGCACCCCCTATATCCCAGAAAGGTTAAAACCCAAACTTTAAATAAAGTTAGAACGTAACTATGTGTTTTATGTTTTTATTATGTTTTAAACTGAAGGCGCTGTGAATTATGGGCCTGCTCTGAAATATGGATTAGTTGGCTTCTAAACGAGTTGGAAAAAGTGGGTTTGGTGTCAGATTGTATCAGTTTGGTGTCAGAATGATATCTAATTGACTGATGGACGCTGACTTGCTAGGTGACTATTGTACATATGCAATATGTTTAAACAGTGAGAAACCATCACCAAAATGAAAGACTGAAATCAACACTAAAAATCACATCACCATAGTCTCTAGGCCGTGCCGAGTTCAACAAGACGCCCCGCTTGACCATTGCTTGCTCTGAGCGCAGCGACCGTGAAAAAAGTAGGCCCAAAATGAAGCCTTGCCCTAAATTTCAGGTGCTTTTGGGGGACAGCGTCGGAACCGTTAGGGTGAGAAGGACAATTCAACCACGGGAATGTTCCTAAGGTCCTCCCGATCTGTGCAAGCCTCACCTTGACCGTACGGAATTAACATTTAACCTGTCTAGGATCAGCGTGGCGCTAGCGGCACACCCCCCCCCCCCCCCCACTGAAAAACCAGTGCCGCGAAATTCAAAAAAAATATTTTTTTAAAATATTTAACTTTCACACATTAAAGTCCAATACAGCTAATGAAAGACACAGATCTTGTGAATCCAGTCAACTTGTCCGATTTTTAAAATGTTTTACAGGGAAGACACAATATGTAAAGATGTACATCTATTACCTAAAAACACATTAGCATAATCCACCATCTTTTATTTGTCCACCAACACCAGTAGCCATCACCAATTCGACTAAACTAAGATATTTATAGCCCCTAACCAACAAAAAAACTCATCAGATGACAGTCTGATAACATATTTATGGTATGGGATAGGTTTTGTTAGAAAAAAGTGCATATTTCAGGTAGATGGCATAGGTTACAATTGCACCCACCGTCACAAATTGTCACGATCGTGTGGCGGATTAACGGACCAAAATGCAGCAGTTGGAAAATAAGCCATCTTCTTTTATTTTAACACGAAGATGAACACGACACAAAAACACTTTAACAAAACAACAAAAACAACAAAACGACCGTGAAGCTACAAACGTTGTGCACAAACATACAGGCTACTAACGTTCTTACATAGACAATTACCCACAATCAATGAGAGCCTATGGCTACCCTAAATAAGGCTCCCAATCAGAGACAACCGAAATCAGCTGTCTCTAATTGGGAACTCATTCAGGTAACCATAGACTCTCCTAGATAACTAACCAACATAGACAACGCTAGACATATACACTCAACACAAAACCATCTACTACACCCCATAACCCCTTTACCAAATAAACACCCAAAACCAACAAAACATAAACATTACCCATGTCACACCCTGACCTAACTAAAATAATAAAGAAAACAAAGAATAATAAGGCCAGGGCGTGACATAACCCCCCCCTTGAGGCGCGAACTCCGGGCGCACCATACACAGTCTAGGGGAGGGTCTGGGTGGGCTCCCCTCCACGGTGGCGGCTCCGGCTCTGGTCGTAGTCCCCACGTCACCACAGTACCTAACCACCTCCTAGGCTTCCTCCAAACGACCCCCCTCCACTTTAACCCCATTGCATTAAGGGGGAGTTCCGGACTAAGGGACAGCTCCGGACTAAGGACCAGTACCAGGGTAAGGGGCAGTACCAGGGTCAGGGGCAGTACCAGGATAAGGGGCAGTACCAGGATAAGGGGCAGCACCAGGGTAAGGGGCAGCACCAGGGTAAGGGGCAGCTCCAGGGTAAGGGGCAGCTCCAGGGTAAGGGGCAGCTCCGGACTGAGGAATGGCAGCTCCGGACTGAGGGACTGCAGCTCCGGACTGAGGGACTGCAGCTCCGGACTGAGGGACGGCCCATGGCTGGCTGACAGATCTGGCTGCTCATGGCTGGCTAACGGATCTGGCTGCTCATGGCTGGCTAACTGATCTGGCTGCTCATGGCTGGCTGACGGATCTGGCTGCTCATGGCTGGCTGACGGATCTGGCTGCTCATGGCTGGCTGACGGATCTGGCTGCTCATGGCTAGCTGACGGATCTGGCTGCTCATGGCTAGCTGACGGATCTGGCTGCTCATGGCTAGCTGACGGATCTGGCTGCTCATGGCTAGCTGACGGATCTGGCTGCTCATGGCTAGCTGACGGATCTGGCTGCTCATGGCTAGCTGACGGATCTGGCTGCTCATGGCTAGCTGACGGATCTGGCTGCTCATGGCTAGCTGACGGATCTGGCTGCTCATGGCTAGCTGACGGATCTGGCTGCTCATGGCTAGCTGACGGATCTGGCTGCTCATGGCTAGCTGACGGATCTGGCTGCTCATGGCTAGCTGACGGATCTGGCTGCTCATGGCTAGCTGACGGATCTGGCTGCTCATGGCTAGCTGACGGATCTGGCTGCTCATGGCTGGCTGACTGATCTGGCTGCTCCTGTCTGGTTGACGGCTCTGGCAGATCCTGTCTAGTTGGCGGCTCTGGCAGATCCTGTCTGGTTGGCGGCTCTGGCAGATCCTGTCTGACGGACGGCTCTAGCGGCTCCTGTCTGGCTGGCGGCTCTAGCGGCTCCTGTCTGGCGGACGGCTCAGTGGGCTCATGGCAGACGGGCGGCTTTGCAGGCTCATGGCAGACGGGCGGCTTTGCAGGCTCATTGCAGACGGATGGCTCAGATGGCGCTGGGGAGACGGATGGCTCAGATGGCGCTGGGGAGACGGATGGCTCAGATGGCGCTTGGCGACGGGCAGTTCAGTCATTGCTGTGCAGACGGCAGACTCCTGCCGGCTGAGGCGCACTGTAGGCCTGGTGCGTGGTGCCGGGACTGGTGGCACCGGGCTGGGGACACGCATCTCAGGGCTAGTGCGGGGAGCAGCAACAGGACGCACAGGACTCTGGGGACACACAGGAGGCTTGGTGCGTGGTTTAGACACTGGTGGTAAAGGGCTGGAGACACGCACCATATAGCTAGTGCGTGGAGGAGGCACTGGTGGTACTGGATTGGGGCGGGGAGGTGGCGCCGGAAATACCGGACCGTGCAGGCGTACTGGCTCCCTTGAACGCCGAGCCTGCCCAACCTTACCTGGTTCTATGCTCCCCGTCGCCTGACCAGTGCGGGGAGGTGGAATAACCCGCACCGGCCTATGTAGGCGAACCGGGGACACCATGCGTAAGGCTGGTGCCATGTACGCCGGCCCGAGGAGACGCACTGGTGACCAGATGCGTTGGGCCGGCTTCATGACATATGGCTCAACGCTCAGTCTAGCCCGGCCGATACGTGGAGCCGAAATGTACCGAACCGGGCTATGCACGCGTACAGGAGACACCGTGCGCTCTACTGCGTAACACGGTGTCTGCCCGTACTCCCGCTCTCCACGGTAAGTACAAGGAGTAGGCGCAGGTTTCCTACCTGACTTCGCCACCCTCCCTTTAAGGCCCCCCCCAAGAAATTTTTGGGGTGTACTCACGGGTTTCCAGCCTTGTCTCCGTGCTGCCTCCTCATATCGCCTCCTCTCGGCTTTCGCTGCCTCCAGCTCTTCACGAGGGAGGCGATATTCTCCAGGTTGATCCCAAGGTCCATCTCTTTCCAATTCGTCCTCCCAACTCCAGAGATCCTGTGTAGGTAGGTCCTGTTGACGCCTTCCATGCCGCTTGGTCCTATGGTGGGTAATTCTGTCACGATCGTGTGGCGGATTAACGGACCAAAATGCAGCAGTTGGAAAATAAGCCATCTTCTTTTATTTTAACACGAAGATGAACACGACACAAAAACACTTTAACAAAACAACAAAAACAACAAAACGACCGTGAAGCTACAAACGTTGTGCACAAACATACAGGCTACTAACGTTCTTACATAGACAATTACCCACAATCAATGAGAGCCTATGGCTACCCTAAATAAGGCTCCCAATCAGAGACAACCGAAATCAGCTGTCTCTAATTGGGAACTCATTCAGGTAACCATAGACTCTCCTAGATAACTAACCAACATAGACAACGCTAGACATATACACTCAACACAAAACCATCTACTACACCCCATAACCCCTTTACCAAATAAACACCCAAAACCAACAAAACATAAACATTACCCATGTCACACCCTGACCTAACTAAAATAATAAAGAAAACAAAGAATAATAAGGCCAGGGCGTGACACAAATGGAATAGAAAAACTACTTAGAGCAACGTGTTTACCTACTTACTAATCATCAAACATTTCGTAAAAATACACAGCATACACGAATCGAAAGACACAGATCCTGTGAATACAGACAATATTTCAGATTTTCTAAGTGTCTTACAGCGAAAACACAATAAATCGTTATATTAGCTTAGCACATAGCAATTAGCAGCCCAGCATTGATTCTAGCCAAAGTGAGCGATAAAAGTCAACATCGCCAAAAGATATTAATTTTTTCACTAACCTTCTCAGAATTCTTCCGATGACACTCCTGTAACATCACATTACAACATGCATATACAGTTTGATCGAAAATGTTTATATTTAGCCACCAAAATCATGGTTAGACAATGTGAAATGTAGACAAGCTGGTAAAGAAAAAGTCCTTGCGCCACTTAGACAGTGATCTACTCTTATACATAAATACTCATAAACGTGACTAAAAAATATAGGGTGGACAGGGATTGATAGACAATTTAATTCTTAATACAATTGCGTTATTACATTTTTTAATTTATCCTTACTTTTCAATACAGTTTGCGCCAAGCGAAGCTACGTCAAAAAACATGGCGTCCTAAGCCACTAAAATGTTTAGACAGAAACACGATTTATCATAATAAAAATGTCCTACCTTGAGCTGTTCTTCCATCAGTATCTTGGGCAAAGGATCCTTTCTTGGGAGGAATCGTCTTTTGGTGGAAAGCTGTCCTCTTGCCATGTGAAAATGCCAACTGCGTTCGGGATGAACTGAAAGCGTGCCCACCTATTCACAGCGTTAAAGAAATAAATGTCCCAAAATCGCACTAAACGGATATAAATTGCTATAAAACGCTTTAAATTAACTACCTTATGATGTTTTTAACTCCTATAACGAGTGAAAAGATGACCGGAGAAATATAACAGGCTAAACTAACGCTTGGAACAGGAGAGGGTCGGTGTCCAGCACGCGCGTTACGCAGCAAGGAAAGACTTGCTAGCTACAGGGTTTTTTGATTTGTAGTGCCTGTGAACGCGCAATCGACCCCATTGGAATCGTCATCACGTAAAGGCATCCAGGGGAAGACGTAAGAAGTGTCCGTATAGTCATAGCAATATCAGTGCCGTTTTAACTGACTTCAGAACAGTGGCCAACATTTCTGAAATCTGAATCCATGTCAGGGAAATTGCTGTAGAATGGGCTCTGTTCCACTTAGAGACAAAATTTCAACTCCTATAGAAACTATAGACTGTTTTCTATCCAATAATAATAATAATATGCATATTGTACGATCAAGGATTTTGTGGGAAGCCATTTCAAAAATTAGCCAAATTAGCATAAATAGTCTAAACAGCGCCCCCATCCCCAACAGGTTAAGCTTCTTGCGCCAACCGGAAGTGCCATAATTGGGGTCACAGTGTATGTTTCGAAGTGTTAAAAAAGTCACATCTTTCCAAAACTTCATATGTATGACGAGGTAACCCTCATGAACTGTAAATCAGTCATTTCTCCCAACAGATGTCAAAGAGAAACCTCTCACACGCACACACACACACATAAAGTGACACAGTGCGGGGCTTAAAAACACACAGAGCATGCAATGGCATTACCATAACCTCTAAATATGCATATTTTCAAACAAAACATAAGTGTATTTATAACCTGATGTTATAGGACTGTCATCTGATGAAGCATATCAAGGTTAGTCAAAAATTATATATCTTTTGCTGGTTTGTTACGATCGCTAACCTTTGCTACTGGGGAATGGCTTGTGTTTCTGGCTATTGTGGTAAGCTAATATAACGCTATATTGTGTTTTCGCTGTAAAACACTTAATAAATCGGAAATATTGTCTGGAATCACAAGATGCCTGTCTTTCATTTGCTGTACACTATGTATTTTTCAGAAATGTTTTATGATGAGTAATTAGGTATTTGACGTTGGTTTCTATAATTATTATGGCTGCTTTCGGTGCAATTTCTGATTGTAGCTGCAATGTAAACTATGATTTATACCTGAAATATGCACATTTTTTGAACCAAACATAGATTTATTGAATAACATGTTATAAGACTGTCCTCTGATGAAGTTGTTTGTTGGTTAGTTTGGTTGGTTCTTGGTTAGTTAGGTTGGCTTTGTGCATGCTACCTGTGCTGTGAAAAATGTCTGTCCTTTTTTGTATTTGGTGGTGAGCTAACATAAATATACGTGCTGTTTTCGCTGTAAAACATTTTAAAAATCGGACATGTTGGCTGGATTCACAAGATGTGTACCTTTCATTTGCTGTGTTGGACTTGTTAATGTGTGAAAGTTAAATATTTCAAAAAAATATATTTTGAATTTCGCGCCCTGCACTTGAGCTGGCTGTTGTCATAAGTGTACTGACGTCGGGCTTGCAGCCAGAAGAAGTTAAACGGAAGGCGCTGTGAATTTTGGAGCTGCTCTAAAATATGTGATAGTTGGCTTCTAAACAAGTTGGAAAAAGTGGGAGTTGTGTCAGTATGTATCAGTTTGGTGTCAGAATGATATCTAATTGACTGATGGACGGTGACTTGCTGGCTGACTTTTGTCCATTTGCAATATGCACATTGCAAATGCACAGTACATTTGCAATATGATTCAACAGTGAAAAAACATCACCAAATGGACATGATGAAATCAACACAACGAGCGATGGAGAGGAACTACTATCACTGCCCGGCCATCCCGAGTTCATCGGGCCAGTCACTTTTGCATTTCTGCAGTATTTTTGAGCATGTCAAATTCGTGATGGTAAATGTCAATTGAAATTTTGCAAATGCACAGGACATTTGCAATATGATTCAACAGTGAAAAACATCATCAAATGGACATGAGGAAATCAACACAACGAGCGATGGAGAGGAACCACTATCACTGCCCGGCCGTCCCGAGTTCATCAGGCCAGTCAATAATGATAATAAATACTCTTTCAAAATTCTGATGTTTATTTAGATATGGATCCATAACGAATTTCTATGGGAATAAATATCAGAGTATTACAGAAATATTGGAACAAAGTTGTCTAATCAAGGTAAAAAAAATGTTGCTTACTGGAAAATTCTTTTTCACACACACGGTTACGTTGTACAGTGCCGTTATGGCTATTAGCAGGGCTATATTTTGGCATTTATGGGCTGCTCACAATTTGCCCAGTGTGTCTCTCCCTCTATAAACAGAAATAAATGTTTTGTCCTTTACAAATATTATTTTGTCCTTTATTCAGATTACAATCGTTGTCTTTAGTATTTTTTTAAAGAAATAACCTCCAAAATATTGTTATTTATTATCAAGTTGATGACACAGTCATATTGCCGGCACCTACATAAAGCTGAGTGACTCATTCATTCATGACTCATTCCACCATTTTTTCTGATAGTCTTTAATAAATAAGTGTTTGGTTATCCTGACCTGGACACCATGTACATTATAAGAGCCCATTATAAGCTATTAGCAGGACAAAATACCTTTACCAACACCTCTCTGTATTTTTTTACTTTGTGTATGGGGGCTCCCGCAGTGCAAAATGCATTGCTACAGATGCTGGTTCGATACCCATGCCGGTCGCCACCGGGAGACCCATGAGGTGGCTTTTGGTTATAATTTAGAATCCTCCAATCCTCTATATGTAATTATTGGCGGAGAGTCACGTCATATTTTTCGATATACTGTAGGCCTACCATAGGCGACATGAGTCTCGCTAGTGTTGAGTAATGTGCTGTTAACTGATGCTAAACAGATTGTGGTTCTTAATAAAGGGAAAAGGGAAGGGATGGGATTGGTTTGGTTTAATGATTCTATATTGGTCTTCCAGATTTCAAGTCAGGGATATCTTAAATCTGTCCTTACACAATGCTGTGGCATTTATCAGTATCACTAACTGTATGGAGTCAGATGGGTGCCGAGATATAGTATACTATCTGTTACAACAGATATAGGTAAGTCAAGAAATTAGTGTGGGTTTGAACAGAATCTTTAAAAAAAATGTGATTCTACAAATTGCTGTGTATATCAAAATAATTTGGAAATTTTCTAAAACATTTCGTTATTTTGTCATGGATGTAGCGGAACTCCTCCAACATTCCACTGAAAAGGCAGAGCGCGAATTTCAAAAGATATTTTTTTGAAATATTTAACTTTCACACATTAACAAGTCCAATACAGCAAATGAAAGATACACATCTTGTGAATCCAGTCAACATGCCTGATTTTTAAAATGTTTTACAGCGAAAACACCACGTATATTTATGTTAGCTCACCACCAAATACAAAAAAGGACAGACATTTTTCACAGGACAGGTAGCATGCACAAAGCCAACCTAACTAACCAAGAACCAACCAAACTAACCAAGAAACAACTTCATCAGATGACAGTCTTATAACATGTTATACAATAAATCTATGTTTTGTTCGAAAATTTGCATATTTAGAGCTGAAATCAGTAGTTATACATTGTGCTAACGTAGCATCTTTTTCCCACAACGTCCGGATATTTTTCTGACACTTTTTCTGACACACATATTCTGACCAAATAACTATTCATAAACATAACTAAAAAATACATGTTGTATAGGAAATGATAGATACACTAGTTCTTAATGCAATCGCCGTGTTAGAATTCTAAAAATAACTTCATTACGACATCCAGCTTAGGTATAGCGAGAGAGTACCCAAAATCTGGGCGCAAACGACTAGTACAACATGTTCGACAGATATATGAAATAGCATCATAAAATGGGTCCTACTTTTGATGATCTTTCATCAGAATGTTGTACAAGGGGTCCTTTGTCAGGAACAATCATTGTTTGGATTTAGAACGGCCTTTTTCCCTCTCGATTTAGCAAGCACACTTGCCAAGTGGTCGAATCTCTCCATCGTCAACAAACTCAGAGAACGGAACACGGCAAAACTCCCATAAAAATTTCAATAATCTGATTAAATTATATTGAAAAAACATACTTTACGATGATATTGTCACATGTATCAAATTAAATCAAAGCCGGAGATATTAGTCGTCCATAACGACAGCTTATCAGAAGGCAAATCCAGGTCCCTTCTCGCACGCGCTCCAGAAAAAAAGGAAACTGCTGACAGGTCATGCCGAGAGCTATTATTCGACACCAGATCAAGTTACACACTCCATTTCTTCTCTCACTGCCTGTCGACATCTAGTGGAAGACGTATGAAGTGCATCTAAACTTTTAAATATCAAGGACTTTAATAGGCAGGCCCTAGAACAGTGCATCGATTTCAGATTTTCCACTTCCTGTCAGGAAGTTTGCTGCAAAAGGAGTTCTGTTTTACTCACAGATATAATTCAAACGGTTTTAGAAACTAGAGAGTGTTTTCTATCCAATAGTAATAATAATATGCATATTGTACGAGCAAGAATTGAGTACGAGGCCGTTTAAATTGGGCACGATTTTCCCCCAAAGTGAAAACAGCGGCCTCTGTCCTCAACAGGTTAACCTCTCTGGGATAGGCGTGACGCTTGCATCCCACTTAGCCAATAGCCAGGGAAAATGTAGAGCGCCAAATTAAAAATATATATATATAAAATCAAACTTTCATTAAATCACACATGTAAGATACCAATTTAAAGCTACACTCGTTGTGAATCCAGCCAACATGTCAGATTTCAAAAAGGCTTTTCGGCGAAAGCATAAGATGCTATTATCTGATGATAGCACAACAGTAAACAAAGAGAGTGTAGCATATTTCAAACCTGCAGGCGCAACACAAAACGCAGAAATAAAATATAAATCATGCCTTACCTTTGACTAGCTTCTTTGTTGGCACTCCAATATGTCACATAAACATTACAAATGGTCCTTTTGTTCAATTAATTCCGTCCATATATATCCAAATTGTCCATTTATTTGGCGCATTTGATCCAGAAAAAAACAGCTTCCAATTTGCGCAACGTCACTACAAAATATCTCAAAAATGACCTCTAAACTTTGCCAAAACATTTCAAACTACTTTTGTAATACAACTTTAGGTATAGTTAAACGTTAATAATCGATCAAATTGAAGACGGGTCTATCTGTTTTCAATACAGGAGGACAACAAACTAACGCTACTTTTCTAGTCTTGCGCAACTTTCAAACAGTACACATAACGTGACACTGATTCCAGATGGCCATACTTCTTCATTGCACAAAGGAATAACCTCAACCAATTTCCAACGTCTGGTGACATCCAGTGGAAGCGGTAGGAACTGCAAACAGGTTGATTAGAAATCTAGTATCCCAATGAAATCTCATTGAACAGACAGTGACCTAAAAAAAAAGATCTGAATGGTTAGTCCTCAGGGTTTTGCCTGCTACATAAGTTCTGTTATACTCACAGACATGATTCAAACCGTTTTAGAAACTTCAGAGTGTTTTCTATCCAAATCAACTAACAATATGCATATCTTATATTGTGGGGATGAGTAGAAGGAAGTTGAAATTGGGCACGCTATTTATCCAAAAGTGATAATGCTGCCCCCTATCCTAGAGAAGTTAAATTACGAGCCTAGTTGGTTTAGCCAAAGAAAAAGTCAGTAACCTTCCCGCTAGCTATGATTGGCTGAGATAATGAGTGGGCTGGACATGCTGAAAGATGAGTTTCAGATTGGTCTGCGGGGTAGCATCTTGTGTCTATAAAATGAGCTGTTCGTTATCCGTAGATAATCCTTTCTACTGCAGTTTTTCCGAAAGATGTAACATTAGCCATGTAGAACTGGAAATATGTTGCTACTGCTCTCAATAACATTGCTGCCCTGAAAGGCGCTATCGACTAAAGTCCTTGGGAAAAACTTGGTGGAATACTTTCTGGAGGACGATCGTGCCATGCTGACTCTCTCTGACTCTGAAAATGAATCAGACGATGAGGAAATCCCTGATTTAGGTAAAAACATTTTAAATTGAAGAAGACATTGTAGAGACTACTGATGACAGTGATGGGGAAGAAATGGCGATCAACAATGTTGTTGTCACAGAAGAAGTTGACCGAGGTTTGAAATCAGTGGAATATCTGGTAGAAGCAGAGTATGATAAGGAGATGAATAGAATTCTGGCGTTTGATTGCAAATGCATAGGGAGTCGAAAAGAGAACACAGAAGGCTGTTGTATAAACCACCTATCTCCGGATTACATCTTCTAACTAAGGGCATCCATGACATAGAGGGAGAAATATCCGATGATTCTTATGGCATTGCACACGGTCAGTGTGAACCAGAGTGACTTGACACAATGGGCTAAGCAAGCTGTGCAAACTAAACAGAAAGGAAATAGAACATGTTATTTAATGAAAGGGGTTGCAGTATGCCGTGAAGCTTTCATCCATGTAAACTCAGCAAAAAAAGAAACATCCCTTTTGCAGGACCCTGTCTTTCAAAGATAATTCGTAAAAATCCTAATAACTTCACAGATCTTCACTGTAAAGGGTTTAAACACTGTTTCCCATGCCTGTTCAATGAACCGTAAACAATTAATGAACATGCACCTGTGGAACGGTCGTCAAGACAGTAACAGTTTACAGACGGTAGGCAATAAAGATCACAGTTATGAAAACTTAGAACACTAAAGAGGCCTTTCTACTGACTCTGAAAAACACCAAAAGAAAGATGCCCAGGGTCCCTGCTCATCTGCGTGAATGTGCCTTAGGCATGCTGCAAGGAGGCATGAGGACTGCAGATGTGGCCAGGGTAATAAATTTCAATGTCCTTACTGTGAGACGCCCAAGACAGCGCTACAGAGAGACAGGACGGACAGCTGATCATCCTCGCAGTGGCAGACCCCGTGTAACAATACCTTCACAGGATAGGTGCATCCGAACACCACACCTGCGGGACAGGTGCAGGATGGCAAAACAACTGCCCGAGTTACACCAGGTTCGCGCAATCCCTCCATCAGTGCTCAGACTGACCGCAATAGGTTGAGAGAGGCTGGACTGAGGGCTTGAAGGCCTGTTGTAAGGCAGGTCCTCACCAGATATCACCGGCAACAACGTCGCCTGTGGGCACAAACCCACAGTCGCTGGAACCAGACAGGATTGGCAAAATGTGCTCTTCACTGAAGAGCACATTTTGTCTCACCAGGGGTGATGGTCAGATTCGCATTTATTGTCGAAGGAATGAGCGTTACACCGAGGACTGTACTCTGGAGTGGGATCGATTTGGAGGTGGAGGGTCTGTCATGGTCTGGGGTGGTGTGTCACAGCATCATCAGACTGAGCTTGTTGTCATTGCAGGCAATCTCCACGCTGTGCGTTACAGGGAAGACATCCTCCTCCTTCATGTGGTACCCTTCCTGCAGGCTCATCCTGACATGACCCTCCAGCATGACAATGCCACCAGCCATACTGCTGTTTCTGTGCGTGATTTCCTGTAAGACAGGAATGTCAGTGTTCTGCCATGGCCAGCAAAGAGCCCGGATCTCAATCCCATTGACCACGTCTGGGACCTGTTGGATCGAAGGGTAAGGGCTTGGGCCAATCCCCCCAGAAATGTCCGGGAACTTGCAGGTGCCTTGTTGGAAGAGTTGGGTAACATCTCACAGCAAGAACTGGCAAATCTCTATTCAAATGACTCTTTCCTAACACACACGCCAAATGTTGCTGCTACCATAAACAAAATGTATCCTGCTACTCAGCCACTTTACCCCTGATTGTATGCATAGAACTACCTTATTTATCACTGATATCATTATTGATATATTGTTCTTGTTCGTACTGTATGTTATTTATATTGACACTATCTATTTCTGATATTGCTACTATGCAAGTAACCATTTGGCTGTACCGTTTAAACCTTCTGTAGAGATCCATCCACTTCGCAAGATTTGGCCAGTGGTGTAAATACTTAACTTCTTGCGACTACAGGGGGTGCTGTTTTCTCATTAGCATAATTGCATTACAGATTAAACGGCATCCTACTAAATTCTTTATCGTACAATATGCATATTATTACTATTATTGGATAGAAAACAGTCTCTAGTTTCCATAGGCGTTGGAATTTTGTCTCTGAGTGGAACAGAACTCATTCTACAGCAATTTCCCTGACATGGAGTCAGATTTCACACATTTTGGCCCCTGATCTGGAGTCAGTTTAAAGGCCACTGTGAACGCTATCAGGATACGGACACTGCTTACGTCTTCCCCTGGATGCCTTTACGTGATGACGATTTGAATGGTATCGATTGCGCAATCACAGCCCCTATAAAACAAAAACACGTGTAGGTAGGAACTCCTTTCCAGCTGCGTCGGGCGCGCGGTGGACACCGACCCTGCTCTTTTTCCAAGCATTAGTGTAGCCAGTTATATTTCTCCGGTCATGTTTCTACTCGTTATAGGAGTTAAAAACATCATAAGGTAGTTAATTTAAACTGTTTTATAGCAATTTATATCCGTTTAGTGCGATTTTGGGACATTTATTTCTGAGACACTGTGAATCTCTGGGCACGGTTCCAGTTCATGCCGAACGCAATGGGCATTTCTACATGGCAAGAGGACAGCTTTCGACCAAAAGACAATTAGACCCAAGAAAGGATTCTTTGCCCAAGATTCTGATGGAAGAACAGCTCAAAGTAGGAACAATTTATTATGATGAATCGTGTTTCTGTCGAGAAATGTTAATCGCTTATGACGCCATCTTTTTAGACGTAGCTTCGCTTGGCGCAAACTGTATTGAAAAGTAAGGATAATTAAAAAAATGTAAATCAGCGATTGTATTAAGAATTAAATTGTCTATCAATCGCTGTCCACCCTATATTTTTTAGTCACGTTTATGAGTATTTATGTATACGACTAGATCACTGTCTAATATGGCGCACGACATTGTCTGACCAGCTGGGCAACTTTTGTCATTGTCTAACCATGATTTTGGTGGCTAAATATGCACATTTTCGAACAAACTGTATATGTATGTTGTAATGTGATGTTACAGGAGTGTCATCTGAAGAATTCTAAGAAGGTTAGTGAAAAAATTAATATATTTTGGCGATGTTTACGTTATCGCTCTCTTTGGCTAGAATCAATGCTCTGGTAACGTTTGCATATGTGGTATGCTAATATAACGATTTATTGTGTTTTCGCTGTAAGACACTTAGAAAATCTGAAATATTGTCTGTATTCACAGGATCTGTGTCTTTCGATTAGTGTATGCTGTGTATTTTTACGAAATGTTTGATGATTAGTAATTAGGTAAACACGTTGCTCATTGTATTTATTCTAGTCCATTTGTGACGGTGGGTGCAATTGTAAACTATGATATCTACCTGAAATATGCACATTTTTCTAACAAAACCTATCCTATACCATAAATATGTTATCAGACTGTCATCTGGTGAGGTTTTTTCTTGGTTAGTGGCTATCAATATCTTAGTTTAGCCGAATTGGTGATAGCACCTGATGGAGTAAGAAACTGATGGAGTTAGAAAAGTGTCGTCTTTTGCTAACGTGGTTAGCTAATAGATTTACATATTTTGTCTTCCCTGTAAAACATTTTAAAAATCTGAAATTGTGGCTTTATTCACAAGATCTGTATCTTTCATTAGTTGTCTTGGACTTGTGATTTAATGATATTTAGATGCTACTATTTAATTGTGACGCTATGCTAGGCTATGCTACTCAGTGTGGGGGGGGGGGGTGGGGGGTGATCCCGGACCCGGGGTAGATACTCGTGAAAGGTTAAGAAAAAATACTTTAAATTACTATTTAACTATTTTGGGGGGGAATCTGTGCTTTACTTTAGTATTTATATTTCTGGCAACTTTTACTTTACTACATTACAAAATAAAATAATGTACTTTTTACTCCATACATTTTCCCTGACACCCAAAATTACTTCATACATTTTGACAGGAAAAGTGTTCAATTCACACACTTATCAAGAGAACATCCCTGGTCATCCCTACTGCGTCTGATCTGACTCACTAAACACAAAATGCTTTGTTTGTAAGTTATGTCCTGGTGTTGGAGTTTGCCCCTGGCTATCCATCAATAAAACATTTGTTTTTATTCTTGTGCCGTCTGGTTTGCTTAATATAAGGATTTTGAAATGATTTATACTTTTACTTTAAGACTTTTACTCAAGTACTATTTTACTGGGTGACTTTTAATTTTACTTGAGTCATTTTCTATGAAGGTATGTTTACTTTTACTCAAGTTTGACAATTTAGTACTTTTCCATCAATGGATATTTTTTTATATTTAAACTTTAACTAGGCAAGTCAGTTAAGAACAAATGTTTATTGATAATTACAGCCTATTGGGGAAAAGTTGGTTAGCTGTATTGTTCAGGGGCAGAATGATAGATTTTTCCTTGTCAGCTCAGGGATTAAATCCAGCAACTTTTTGTTTACTGGCACAACACTCTAACCACTAGCCTACCTGCCACCTGGATATGGCTGGGGGCTAAAGCATTTCTTTCACGTGACCCATCAATTTAGACAAGTGTGTCTGGGTAAGCATCATCTAATATTTATAAAATGTTTTTATCTGGACACATTCTGTTTACATTGAATTTTTCTTATTGTAGGCAACTACTTTTACCACTTTTAGTGTTAACCTTTACTACGCTACTCACTGTTTAGCACATGACCTCACATGTGAATCCTTAAAGAGATGGGTGAGGCTGGCTTAACAGACAGATCACCGATGTTTTTCGCAGCATGCTCTACTGCAGGTTGATAAAAAAAAATGTTTTGGTATCTTTTAGTTGTCACTGTATTAGACTAAGGAGAGGTGATTTGGTGTTGAAATTGAAATTATGTCGTAATTAAGTTATTTTTAGAATTCTAACACGGCGATTGCATTAAGAACTAGTGTATCTATCATTTCCTATACAACATGTTTTTTTTTGTTATGTTTATGAATAGATATTTGGTCAGAATATGTGTGTCAGAAAAAGTGTCAGAAAAATATCCGGGCGTTGTGGGAAAAAGATGCTACGTTAGCACAATGTTTAACCACTGATTTCAGCTCTAAATATGCACATTTTCGAACAAATCATAAGTGTATGTATAACCTGATGTTATAGGACTGTCATCTGATGAAGCTTATCAAGGTTAGTCAAAAATGATATATCTTTTGCTGGTTTATTCAATATCGCTAACGTGCCTATTGCTATTGCTAACGTGCCTTGATGAATGAATGCGGTAGTGTGGTAGGCTATTGTAGTAAGCTAATATAATGCTATATTGTGTTTTCGCTGTAAAACACTTAAAAAATCGGAAATATTGGCTGGATTCACAAGATGTTTGTCTTTAATTTGCTGTACACAATCGATTTTTCAGAAATGTTTTATGATGAGTATTTAGGTATTTGACGTTGGTGTCTGTAATTATTCTGGCTGCTTCGGTCCTATCTGTGACGGTAGCTGTGATGGTAGCTGCAATGTAAAACTGATTTATACCTCAAATATGCAAATTTTTCGAACAAAACATAGATTTATTGTATAACATGTTATAAGACTGTCATCTGATGAAGTTGTTTCTTGGTTAGTTTGGTTGGTTCTTGGTTAGTTAGGTTGGCTTTGTGCATGCTACCTGTGCTGTGAAAAATGTCTGTCCTTTTCTGTATTTGGTGGTGAGCTAACATAAATATATGTGGTGTTTTCGCTGTAAAACATTTAAAAAATCGGACATGTTGACTGGATTCACAAGATGTGTATCTTTCATTTGCTGTATTGGACTTGTTAATGTGTGAAAGTTAAATATTTCAAAAAAATATCTTTTGAATTTCGCGCTCTGCTTTTTCAGTGGAATGTGGGAGGAGTTCCGCGAGCGGAACGCCAGAGCCAGACAGGTTAACTTGGCTTTCAAAGACCTTGTGTGCTTGAAATACTATCAGCTTTTGTGACCCTGTTAAAGATAGCACTTCTACAGATTATATCTAACTGCGCATTATTTTGAGACTCTGAAATAAATAAATATTGCTTAATTCTGCAGGAGTTAAGGATAAGTTTATCTTTAATCGTATGTATAACACTTATATCTTAGATAAATGTTTATGATGAGTATTTCTGTAATTTGATGTGGCTCTCTGCACTTTCACCGGATGTTTGTTTGAAACAATGCATTTCTGAACATAACTCGCCAATTTCAAATTAGGTTTTTGGACATAAAGATGAACTTTATCGAACAAAACACACATTTATTGTCTAACATGGAGTTCTGGGAGTGCCATCCGGTGAAGATCATCAAAGGTTAGTGATTCATTTTAACGCTATTTCTGTCTTTTGTGACACCTCTCCATCTTTGGAAAATGGCTGTATGGTTTTCTTTGGCTAGGCGCTGACCTAACATAATCGCATGGTGTGCTTTTGCCGTTAAGCCTTTTTGAAATCAGACACTGTGGCTGGATAAACAAGAAATGTATCTTTAAAATGGTGTATATTACTTCTATGTTTGAGGAATTACGCTAGCGTACCACCTCTTCAACTGCCAGTGAAATCCCATAATTATAATTCCTCAAACCTACATGTCTTTTACACCATTTTAAAGATACACTTGTTGTAAATCCAGCCACAGTGTCCGATTTCAAAAAGGCTTTACGACGAAAGCAAACCAAACGGCTATGTTAGGTGAATGCCTATTCACAGAATAACACAGCCATTTTTCAGCCAAAGAGAGGATTCACAAAAAGCAGAAATATAGATAAAATTAATCACTAACCTTTGATGATCTTCATCAGATGACACTCATAGGACTTCATGTTACACAATACATGTACAGTGGGGAGAACAAGTATTTGAAACACTGCCGATTTTGCAGGTTTTCCTACTTACAAAGCATGTAGAGGTATGTAATTTGTATCATAGGTACACTTCAACTGTGAAAGACGGAATCTAAAACAAAAATCCAGAAAATCACATTGTATGATTTTTGAGTAATTAATTTGCATTTTATTGCATGACATAAGTATTTGATCACCTACCAACCAGTAAGAATTCCGGCTCTCACAGACCTGTTAGTTTTTCTTTAAGAAGCCCTCCTGTTCTCCACTCATTACCTGTATTAACTGCACCTGTTTGAACTCGTTACCTGTATAAAAGAAACCTGTCCACACACTCAATCAAACAGACTCCAACCTCTCCACAATGGCCAAGACCAGAGAGCTGTGTAAGGACATCAGGGTTGAAATTGTAGACCTGCACAAGGCTGGGATGGGCTACAGGACAATAGGCAAGCAGCTTGGTGAGAAGGCAACAACTGTTGGCGCAATTATTAGAAAATGGAAGAAGTTCAAGATGACGGTCAAACACCCTCGGTCTGGGGCTCCATGCAAGATCTCACCTCGTGGGGCATCAATGATCATGAGGAGGGTGAGGGATCAGCCCAGATCTAAAAGGCAGGACCTGGTCAATGACCTGAAGAGAGCTGGGACCACAGTCTCAAAGAAAACCATTAGTAACACACTACGCCGTCTTGGATTAAAATCCATATAAGATATGCATATTATTAGTAGATTTGGATAGAAAACACTCTGAAGTTCCTAAAACTGTTTGAATCATGTCTGTGAGTATAATAGAACTTATGTAGCAGGCAAAACCCAGAGGACAAAATATTCAGATTTTTTTTCACTGTCTGTTCAATTAATATTCATTGGGATACTAGATTTCTAATCAACCAGTTTGTAGTTCCTACCGCTTCCACTGGATGTCACCAGTCTTTGTAAATTGGTTGAGGTTATTCCTTTGTGTAATGAAGAAGTATGGCCATCTTGAACGAGGGTCATTTGAAGTGTACTTTTTGAGAGAGGCGCATGACTCTAAAAGTAGCGTCAGTTTGTTTTCTTCCTGTATTGAACACAGATAGTCCCGTCTATAATATGATGGATTATTAACGTTTTAAAAAACCTACAGTTCTATTACAAAAGTAGTTTGAAATGTTTTGGCAAAGTTTACACGTAACTATTGAGATATTTTGTAGTGACGTTGCGCAAATTGGAAGCTGTTTTTTTCTGGATCAAACGCGCCAAATAAAGGGACATTTTGTATATATATGGACGGAATTAATTGAACAAAAGGACCATTTGTGATGTTTATGGGACATATTGGAGTGCCAACAAAAGAAGCTCGTCAAAGGCATGATTTATATTTTATTTCTGCGTTTTGTGTTGTGCCTGCAGGGTTGAAATATGCTACACTCTCTTTGTTTACTGTTGTGCCATCATCAGATAATAGCATCTTATGCCTTCGCCGAAAAGCCTTTTTGAAATCTGACATGTTGGCTGGATTCACAACGAGTGTAGCTTTAATTATATGTAAAACATCTTTCATCAACGTTTATGGTGAGTATTTCTGTTATTTGACATGGCTCTCTGTAATTTCTCCGGATATTTTGGAGGCATTTCTGAACATGGCACCAATGTAAACCGAGATTTGTGGATATAAATATGCACATTATCAAACAAAACATAAATGTATTGTGTAACATGATGTCATATGAGTGTCATCTGATGAAGATGTTCAAAGGTTAGTGATTCATTTTATCTCTATTTCTGTTTTTTGTTACTACTATCTGTTGCTGGGAAAATGGCTGTGTTTTTCTGTGGCTATGTACTGAGCTAACATAATTGTTTGGTGTGCTTTCCCCGTAAATCCTTTTTGAAATCAGACATGGCTGGATTCACAACATATTGAGCTTTAATTTGGTGTCTTTCATGTGTGATTTCATGAAAGATTGATTTTTATAGTAATATATTTGAATTTGGCGTGCTACATTTTTTCTGGCTTTTGGCCAAGTGGGACGCTACCGTCCCACATATCCCAGAGAAGTTATTAAGGTGGGGGTGTGGCTATATATGTAAAAACTAAATTCCCTGTAAGTGTGGCAAAGTCTGAAACTATTTGTGAACAGTTGGAATTTCTTGCTTTGAATATTGAGGTTTCGAAGGGTCTCTCTATAACTGTGATTGGTTGTTAGAGACCCCCCTCTGCTCTCGGTGATGCATTTTCTTCTTTGACGCACCTTATGTCTTCTTACAGTGAAATGATCTTGATTGGTGTCCTCAACGGGTGTTGGTTAAAGCCGTTGTCTGATGATTTAAAAATGTTTTGTAATTCTTAGAATCTTACCCAGTTGATTAACTCACCCACTCGCCCAAATCTTAAATGCCCAGATAAATCTACCCTGATTGATTTGATATTAACAAATGTTCCACATAAATATTCTGCGGTTGTTTTTTTTGTAATGATTTAAGTGACCATTCTGCTGTTTTTGCTGTTAGAAATACTAAGGTTCCTAAGACAAACCCACGTTTTATTCGTAAGAGAAATTTGAAGTGTTTTAATGAGCAGGCTTTCTTTCATGATTTGTTTTATTTTGACTGGAGCAAGATTGAGCCTATCCCTGCCTGGAAATTCTTTCATTATGTTTTTTTAAACAAACATGCCCCATTATGCAAGTTCAGGGTTAAAGGGCGGGATAATCCATGTTTTTTTTCTGAGCTGTCTTGTATTATTCACGACGGTAATCTAGCCTGGGCTAAAGCAAGGAAATAGTGTTCTGATGCTGATTGGCTTATTTTTAGGCCGTTACAAAACAAGTGTTCTTTTCTTCTCAGGAAGGCCAAATGTGAATATTTTGTCTGTTACCACTGATAACCTGATTGACCCTAGAAAGTTTTAGAAGGCTATTAAGTCTATGTCTGGTAACAGTAATGTTAATGAATTACCGTCGTGTGTTTTGAAGGACTCTGTTGCTGTATATGACAAAACTGATATGCTGAATTGTTTCAATGAGCACTTTGTATCATCTGGTAGGCTGTTTCATTCAGTGTCCTCTGTGTCCTGCAAAATGTGTCTCTGCTGGAGGTCATATTGCAGGGCTCTGGCAGTGCACCTCCTTGCACAAAGGCGGAGGTAGCGGTCCTGCTGCTGGGTTGTTGCCCTCCTACGGCCTCCTCCACGTCTCCTGATGTACTGGCCTGTCTCCTGGTAGTGCATCCATGCTCTGGACACTACGCTGACAGACACAGCAAACCTTTTTGCCACAGCTCGCATTGATGTGCCATCCTGGATGAACTGCACTACCTGAGCCACTTGTGTGGGTTGTAGACTCCGTCTCATGCTACCACTAGAGTGAGAGCACCGCCAGCATTCAAAAGTGACCAAAACATCAGCCAGGAAGCATAGGAACTGAGAAGTGGTCTGTGGTCACCACCTGCAGAATCACTCCTTTTTTGGGGGTGTCTTGCTAATTGCCTATAATTTCCACCTTTTGTCTATTCCATTTGCACAACAGCATGTGAAATTTATTGTCAATCAGTGTTGCTTCCTAATTGGACAGTTTGATTTCACAGAAGTGTGATTGACTTGGAGTTACATTGTGTTGTTTAAGTGTTCCCTTTATTTTTTTGAGCAGTGTATATGAATGCTTCCGCTCAGTGTTTGAGATCAATTGACACCCTTTACTATGGCACTTTGAGATTTATTTTAAACTGCAAAACCCTTACGCACCACTGCACTTTGTATACGAGGGTTGGCTGGCCTTCTCTAGTCACTCGTAGGCTCAGTCACTGGTATACTTTTATTTATAAAGCCATTTTGCGTTTACAACCTTTTTATTTGGGCATTTTTATTGTTCAGAAATGTGGTGGGTACTCTCTTCGTTCGCTGGACTTTATCCTGCTAACTGTTCCAAATGTCCGAACTGAATTTGTTAAAAGGAATTTTATGTACTCTGCGCCATCGTCTTGGAACGCCTTACAAAATAATTTTAAACTGGAAGAACTTGTCCCGATTGGTATTTTTAAATCACTGATGAAATATCTTGAGACTGATTCCCTGACCTGTCAATGTTTTTAATTTGCTGTTTTTGATTTTGTTATACTTTTGTGAATTCTATGGTTTTTACTAGATTACTTGTAGTTTTTCATGTTGTTTGTCTGTCAGTTTTGTAATGACTTGGTGCTGCCTATCTTGGCCAGGACGCTCTTGAAAATGAGATTTTAAATCTCAATGAGCCCTTCCTGGTTAAATAAAGGTTAAATAAAAAATTAAATAAACTCTGAAGGAACCAAATGCACAGTGAAAGAAAGAGTGAGCCGCAAGACCGGAAAGTTAATTCGGAAAGGTTGTGCCAATGAACCCATATGTTACACGCTTCCTCACAGACCTGAAGGAGTTTGGGTGGAAAAACTCCAACATGTAAGTAAACAAACACACACACCTGATGAACACAAACTTTATTTGTCAGTTGTCATCTGCCTTTTGTCATGACTCTCCTGGGAGGTACAAAGGATCAGGTTACGGTGGATCAATTCTACAGAGATCTCCCTCCCGCAGAGGGGGGAGGGATGAATGTGGGGGTTTTATGACACCTAGTTTGGGTGTCTGGAATGTCTTTGTGCCTTATGAAGAGTTTACAGCCCAAAACTAGAACATCAAATAAATGCACTCTGGGACAATGTATTTCATCATCCGAATGGGTGGGAATAATGATGGATGGAATATGAAAATTAATGTCTATTTTATGATGTTATTAAAAGGTAAATGAAGACATTATAATGAAAACATTGTAACTTGAAGTGTGTTCATAATGTGTATATGATGTTTACATACTTTACGTTATGTTGAAAATATTCAGATTAAAGAGAATGTTTTTGTGATGATAAGACTGTGATTTTAGTTGTCTAAACGAGACCATAGTAAATTCTAATACCGTGCCTCGTAACTAGCTACGCCCCAGGGAACCCAGAGTGTGTCATAAAGACGGAAACACCCCTTTTTACCAGAGGGTATAAAGCATGTGAGTTAAGAATTAACATACCAGACTAGGTTGACCAGTGCTGCAGCCAAGGTCTACGATTAGACACAGTCCCAAAACGCGACACGAGGTTAAAGAGGACAAAGGAACCTTGTAACAATCAATGCTATGATAGAGGACTGTATCTAAGAAGTTGAAATCAAGCAGGATCACCCAGTTATTCTCTTCAAGTCATCGGTTGTCTATCCTGCTTTCATTCCCAAGCTGGGAGTATTGACACAGCTGATTAGCCGTCCTCAGAAGACCACTCTCACAGAACGAGTGCAAGGAAACATAAAACTAAGAGAAATGACATTGTGACATCTTGTGGACAATCAGAGACTTACATCCGAGAACGAAGGAGACAGCCATCCAAAGAACAAGGCATTGGTCGAACCGTACCCCCTACGCGGAACTCGGCCCACGAAGACCTGGGCCCAACAGAGACAGGCAACAGAGATACTGTTGTGGAAATATTGGTTCAAATATTTCTCAGATACCGGAATTCAAATAGACTTTATTGCAAAAGCAACAAAGCCGAGCAGCCCATGGACCAACTGAACTTTCCCGTCTCAACACTCTCCTATTATACAGTTTTACCCTTACATAACATAGTCACTCCACTTTATGTAAATTATTAATACCCTTTAGCCTTGGCAACCCTTATCTTTTTGCCTTGCTTAGTTTCCATTCTCTTATTGGCGCAGACATTAGGGCATAGATTCTATTGGTGGCATGATAGCAATGAGCTACATAAAAAATAAAGAGACATGCACACTTCTAATTCAAGTAAATGTCTAATGGTGATTATAAGGCCTTCACAAGACCCAGAATGACCAGGCCTGTGTTGATCCAGCTTTGCACAAGCACATGGGCTCAGCCTTCATTCAGTTTCACTACTTCTGGCAAAACAGTATAGATACCGGAAAGTCCCCAAAGCACTGGAAATTCTCCTACAATACCCGACGAAGACATTCAACATGTAAATACATGCATTACACGTCTTACCCATAAGAGTGGCAGTTCTGGGCAAGGTATTAGGGATAAACTAAGCATAGTTTACAAATGTATCCAAGTGTTGCTTTTCTCTCTTGCTCTCTCTCTCTCTCTGTCTCTCTTTAAATCTCCATCTTGTGTAACACGTGTTATATTGTGTTGGTCCGCTAGGGATCTGTTGCAATTATATTAAGTTCTAATCAATATCCTAGACTGTGTATATGTGTGTATGTGTGTGTGTGTCTTATGTTATCATTTAGCTTGTTAATAAATAAATAATCAACTCAATTTGTGTGGTACGGAATGATTAGTGAGACCCGGGTTTGGGAGGATTTACGGATTATGCAACATTCAGAATGAGACTGATATGAGGAAATGATTGACTGTTATGACATCGATATTCGGATATATTCTTGAGTTAATTCAGGAAACGGTAACTCATTAACTCATTAAACAAACTTTTCCCATGGTGCCCCAAGTAACTAATGAGTTAATTATTATGATTGATTATTATGAATGATTGTCCCCCATCTGTCTTCAGAGCTCGTGCTGCTAGGCGACCTAAACTGGAACATGCTTAACCCCCCAGCCATCCTACAATCTAAGCTTGATGCCCTCAATCTCACACAAAGTATCAATGTACCTACCAGGTACCACCCCAAAGCCATAAACATGGGCACCCTCATAGATATCATCCTAACCAACTTGCCCTCTAAATACACCTCTGCTGTTTTCAACCAAAATCTTAGCGATCACTGCCTCATTGCCTGCATCCGTAATGGGTCAGCGGTCAAACGATTTCCACTCATCACTGTCAAACGCTCCCTGAAACACTTCAGAGAGCAAGCCTTTCTAATCGACCTGGCCGGGGTATCCTGGAAGGATATTGATCTCATCCCGTCAGTAGAGGATGCCTGGTTATTTTTTTTAAATGCCTTCCTCACCACCTTAAATAAGCATGCCCCATTCAAGAAATTTAGAACCAGGAACAGATATATTCCTTGGTTCTCTCCAGACCTGACTGCCCTTAACCAACACAAAAACATCCTATGGCGTTCTGCATTAGCATCGAACAGCCCCCGTGATATGCAACTTTTCAGGGAAGCTAGAAACCAATATACACAGGCAGTTAGAAAAGCCAAGGCTAGCTTTTTCAAGCAGAAATTTGCTTCCTGCAACACAAACTCAAAAAAGTTCTAGGACACTGTAAAGTCCATGGAGAATAAGAACACCTCCTCCCAGCTGCCCACTGCACTGAGGACAGCAAACACTGTCACCACCGATAAATCCACTATAATTGAGAATTTCAATAAGCATTTTTCTATGGCTGGCCATGCTTTCCACCTGGCTACCCCTACCCCGGTCAACAGCACTGCACCCCCCACAGCAACTCGCCCAAGCATAGCCCATTTCTCCTTCTCCCAAATCCAGTCAGATGATGTTCTGAAAGAGCTGCAAAATCTGGACACCTACAAATAAGCCGGGCTAGACAATCTGGACCCTTTCTTTCTAAAATGATCTGCCAAAATTGTTGCAACCCCTATTACTAGCCTGTTCAACCTCTCTTTCGTATCGTCTGAGATTCCCAAAGATTGGAAAGCAGCTGCAGTCATCCCCCTCTTCAAAGCGGGGAACACTCTTGACCCAAACTGCTACAGACCTATATCTATCCTACCCTGCCTTTCTAAGGTCTTTGAAAGCCAAGTCAACAAACAGATTACCGACCATTTCGAATCCCACCATACCTTTTTCGCTATGCAATCTGGTTTCAGAGCTGGTCATGGGTGCACCTCAGCCACGCTCAAGGTCCTAAACAATATCATAACCGCCATCGATAAGAAACAATACTGTGCAGCCGTATTCATTGACCTAGCCAAGGCTTTCGACTCTGTCAATCACCACATCCCCATTGGCAGACTCGATAGTCTTGGTTTCTCAAATGATTGCCTCGCCTGGTCCACCAACTACTTATCTGATAGAGTTCAGTGAGTCAAATCGGAGGGCCTGTTGTCCGGGCCTCTGACAGTCTCCATGGGGGTGCCACAGAGTTCAATTCTTGGACTCTTCTCTGTATACATCAATGATGTCGCTCTTGCTGCTGGTTAGTCTCTGATCCACCTCTACGCAGACGACAGCATTCTGTATACTTCTGGTCCTTCTTTGGACACTGTGTTAACAACCCTCCAGACGAGTTTCAATGCCATACAACTCTCCGTCCGTGGCCTCCAATTGCTCTTAAATACAAGTAAAACTAAATGCATGCTCTTCAACCGATCGCTGCCTGCACCTGCCCGCCCGTCCAACATCACTACTCTGGACGGTTCTGACTTAGAATATGTGGACAACTACAAATACCTAGGTGTCTGGTTAGACCATAAACTCTCCTTCCAGACTCACATCAAACATCTCCAATCCAAAGTTAAATCTAGAAGTGGCTTCCTATTTCGCAACAAAGCATCCTTCACTCATGCTGCGAAACATACCCTTGTAAAACTAACCATTCTACCGATCCTCGACTTCGGCGATGTCATTTACAAAATAGCCTCCAATACCCTACTCAATAAATTGGATGCAGTCTATCACAGTACCATCCGTTTTGTCACCAAAGCCCCGTATACTACCCACCACTGCGACCTATCTGCTGTCGTTGGCTGGCCCTCGCTTCATACTCGTCATCAAACCCACTGGCTCCAGGTCATCTACAAGACCCTGCTAGGTAAAGTCCCCATTATCTCAGCTCGCTGGTCACCATAGCAGCACTCACCTGTAGCACGTGCTCCAGCAGGTATATCTCTCTGGTCACCCCCAAAACCAATTCTTCCTTTGGCCGCCTCTTCTTCTAGTTCTCTGCTGCCAATGACTGGAATGAACTACAAAAATCTCTGAAACTGTTAACACTTATCTCCCTCACTAGCTTTAAGCACCAGCTGTCAGAGCAGCTCACAGATTACTGCACCTGTACATAGCCCATCTTTAATTTATCCCAAAAAACTACCTCTCCGCCTACTGTATTTATTTATTTATTTTGCTCCTTTGCACCCCATTATTTCTATCTTTACTTTGCACATTCTTCCACTGCAAATCTACCATTCCAGTGTTTTACTTGCTATACTGTATTTACTTCACCACCATGGCTTTTCTTTTGCCTTTACCTCCCTTATCTCACCTCATTTGCTCACATTGTATATACTTATTTTTTTCTACTGTATTATTGACTGTATGTTTGTTTTACTCCATGTGTAACTCTGTGTTGTTGTATGCGTCGAACTGCTTTGCTTTATCTTGGCCTGGTCGCAATTGTAAATGAGAACTTGCCTACCTGGTTAAATAAAGGTGAAATAAATTAAATTAAAATAAATAAAATTCAGTAAATAGCATGTCATCACATTAACTGGGCAAATAACTCAATAGCATGTCATCACGTGATAGTCACGTCACGACATATTGGAGCCCGTGCGAGGAATCGAAGATAAAATTAGGCCTCACTGTTGAATTCAGTCCAAAGGAATTGTGTAGCAAGATACTTATACACCAATAGCGCTATAGGCAGGATTATTGTTTGTGGCGTGTGTATGGTTACTTTTTCACCCAGATACTAGTAGAGAGATTTCTTCCTGTGTTGTATATCTGACGAAAGTCAATGTGTAGGAGATTCAATGAATACGACGAGCCAGGCCATATGAGCCAGCCAATGTTGTTTAGGTATTCGGGAATAGACGTGTTGGGCCACAACGTAGTGTTTTTTCTGTCTCCCACATTTCAGGAATGAGTAGACTCGGTCATTATTAATTTCTGGAGTCAATGGGCTGGCCGAATAGGAATTGAGGAGATATTAGCTGGACGGAAGCAAGTAATTATCCCTCATTCTCTCGCGTTTTCGGGAGCGTGAGTAGACCAACAGCGTATTTCTTTGTTTTCCGTGCGTTCCAGTTAACATCGTGAAAAATATTGAAGAAAGGTGAACATGAGACGTCACTTAGTAAACCCATTCTCTTGTTGGAGGAGACTTTTCTTGTGCTGGGAAGTAAGATTCTGCACACGTATGGCTAAGCATTGCACCAGATGCTAAGCTAACAAGGGGATGCAGCCATTCTTTTTTTCCTTTGTTCACAAAGCGACACTCTGTCCCTTGGAAAATGGAAGTCCCGCCTCCTGGGACTCCCGTTTGAGTTCAGCTTTCTGCAATTACTGACCCCTGGTGGTGAAGAATCGGCAGTCATTTTTATTTTATTTATTATTTCATGTGACACCACTCGTTCTCTCACAGCTATTACTACGGTGTACTCTGTATGGTATCCAAATAATCTCAACTGATTGGATATCATTGTCTCATTCAATTTAATAAATAAGTTAAATTGCCAAACTTTTTCAGGTCGGTCATTGGGATAATACACAAATTGATTTGTTCCAACCAATAAGACATTGTTAAACTTTTAAACATGAACTTAGATACAGCAACGCTTTCAGGTTAATTAAAGTTTAATTCCCAAATAGCCTATACAGGTTTGATTTATCATTCAAATTGATTAATCAATTAAATTCGCTTTTGCAAGTTCATCAATTGCCCAACTCACACATTACAGTATTGATGATTCATTGACGTGAATAAACTGATTTAAATCCTGCAAAACGACTACGCTAAAATTGTCACGGCTTTGAAAATAGAATTCCGTGGTTCTGCAACTCGCAAAATGGACAGCTCGATGGCTAACAATGTTGAACAAACTCGGAATGAACACCCACAAGCCCAATATCATAGGCTTTGTTCAGCTTACTTTGGCATGCTCACTAAAACAGAAATGGAAGAGCTATTGCCATTCAATAAAATGTTTCTGTCAAACATGTATCCCAACTTCATTAACTACTTTGGCCCTACTGAGAGCCCAGACAACTAGGTTTTCGAACTTGGGCGGGAACAATCACTCAATTGGAAGGTGCGGCAGCAGGGACAGGTGCGTCAAAAGATGTCGCACAATGGGAGTGGCTACCAAGTAACCATCACACCGATAGCCACTGCAGTAACAATAGCTATGAAGAATGTCCCCAACCAAACAGGTTCTGTAAAGATTGACCTGGCCTCTATGTCCACGCACCTAACCCCCACGAAGGGTCGGGAGACAAGGTTAACAAGCGTAACAAGAGCAACAAAGGGTTCAACAATGATCCAAACGTCAACCAAAACAATATAGAAGCTTTGATAAGAGATGTAATGCAGCGGGAGAAATTTGAGAAAGAGAACAAGGATAAGTCACCATGGCCAGGCGTAAAATTCTGGAGAACGAGTCCGCCAAAATTCACACCATTTGCGAGGATGTCAACATTCCCATTACCCCCGACCCTCACTCAAATCGCTGTCCAGGGACTGCTCAATCTAAACACAAGCCCACAGGTTTTGTTTAGAGACTCTGATGTGGAGACGCACAAGGTATGTAAGCGTTGCAACAGATGATTTCTCTCCCATTCCAATAAAGGACACACTGGGTCACGAAGATGGGTTATCTGTCTTGAAAATCGACACAGATAACCAACTGCTTCATTCTTCCAACCCACTCCACTTTGTTGGGCATATGATGAGAAAAACCAACTCGAACAGGCCATACCTTAAAGCAGTCTTAGAGGACTGTTTGACCTATGATGCTCTGATAGATTCGGGTTCGACTCCCTCATATCTCAAAATTTGCTGTATGAACTCAAAAGGGCAGTGGACCCAGCAAAATGTTGGTTGAAAACGGAACATTGCGACACAAAACTTCAAGGTTTCACTCAAGCTACCTCGCCTCGAACCAAGCATATACTACTAAAACTGAACTTCAAAAGCGAGTCACTTATCCACCCTGTGTACGTGACTAGCATTGACACCAAACAGATGCTTATTGGGATTGATTTAATTGATTGGAATACCAACCAAGTCTGGTCACAAATAACTATACCAACTCTGTTGACTTTACCACATTCTTCAAAGTCTACATGCCATACGTTGTGCAACAATGAGGGTTCGACGTCATCAACTGACATACCCCTGGTGAACTTGGTCAAGAGTCCGCCATTGGTGGCAAATGACAGGGTGACAAGTTCAACTCGGAAATTAACCGAACTCAGGTTTTACTGTGTGGCTTGGGTGTTTCACCAGCCGACACATACTGCCCTCTGATAGGTGGTGTGTGCTTAAAACAGCACTATGGTTGAGGATGCCATACTGACAACTTGGTTTGAAAAATCTGCAATCAGTTTGGAAATGTTCAACAACAATTCGAAAAGGGTTAACTCCTACCCCCTTTTTCCGAAAATGTTCAGATTCCCACTGGGCACGACTCCCCAGACGACAATCACCGCCTTAGGGGTGTGTATGCTATCACTCTGCATTGGAACCAAGGAAGTATCTCACTACCTACTGGTTGTCGGGAACCTCCCACATACAGTATTCTGTGTTCCAATGGCATGTTGTGTTACCTAATCCAAGTTTACAATTTTAAATGGCTAAGTGATCATTAGAAAACCCTTTTGCAAATATGTTACCACAGCTGAAAACTGTTGTTCTGATTAAAGAAGCAATAAAACTGGCCATCTTTAGACTAGTTGAGTATCTGGAGCATCAGCATTTGTGGGTTCGATTACAGGCTCAAAATGGCCAGAAACAAAGACATTTCTTCTGAAACGTGTCACTCTATTATTGTTCTGAGAAATGAAGGCTATGCCATGCGAGAAATTGCCAAGAAACTGAAGATCTCGTACAACGCTGTGTACTACTCCCTTCACAGAAAAGTGCAACCTTGCTCCAACCAGAATAGAAAGAGGAGTGTGAGGCCCCGGTGCACAACTGAGCAAGAGTACAAGTACATCAGAGTGTCTAGTTTGAGAAATAGACACCTCACAAGTCCAACTGGCAGCTTCATTATATAGTCCCTGCAAAACACCAGTCTCAACATCAACAGCGAAGAGGTGACTCCGGAGCGGCGCACAATTGGTCCAGCGTCGTCCGGGTTAGAGGAGGGTTTGACCAGCAGGGATATCCTTGTCCCATCGCGCTCTAGCGACTCCTGTGGCGGGGTGGGCGCATGCATGCTGACATGGTCGCCAGGTGTATGGTGTTTCCTCAGACACATTGGTGTGGCTGGCTTCCGGGTTAAGCAGGCATTGTGTCAAGAAGCAGTGTGGCTTGGTTGGGTTGTGTTTTGGAGGACGCACAGCTCTTGACCTTTGCCTCTCCCGAGTCCGTGAGGGGGTTGCAGCGATGAGACAATTGGATACCACGAAATTATTAAATAATTAAAGTGGTGTGTATTCCTACGCCACCCGGAGAAGCTCCTACGTTTGTGAGCCAATACAAAATTATGCTTGCAGCATTTGCAACAGTACAAGAGATTATTGACTCCCTATTAGCTAAACAGATAATCAGGGAATGCAACAGCGCTCCCGTGTGGCCCGTTTTGAAATCAATGGGAAAATGGCGTCTTACCATTGACTATAGACAACTCAACAAGCTGGTCTGTTGTCTCGTTGGCCAATGACACAGCTCCACCAGGAGTTGCCAAAGGTGTCAAACGCCAGGTACTTCTCCACTGTCGATGTGGCGAATGGTTTCTGGACCATGACAGTCGACCCTTGTGACCAACACAAGTTGGCTTTCTCTTTCTCAAACAAGCTCTTCACATTCAATCGTTGCCCGTTCGGGTATGTGAACTCCCCCTCAGAGTTCAACATCTTCCTGCACAAGGCAATGCCAGACGCAGCCTCCAGGGGAACGATTATCTATGTAGACAACGTTCTCATGAGAAGTGAGATTTGGTCACCACCTCAGCGAGATGGAACACGTTCTTACCCAACTCGGGGCGGCAGGGGGGAAATTGGCCATCATGAAAGGACAATCATGCAGGACCAAGGTAAACTATGTTGGACTTCTGGTGATTGCTGAGGGCATCTTGCCACAGTCTTAATAGTATCCTAGCAGTCCGCAACATCAAAACACGTACAAACCTTCATGAGTTGCGCAGTTTCTTGGGAGTAAGTAATTACTCCCGTCAATTGATTGAAAGCTACGCCGACTTGTCAAAGCCTTTGACCTGTCTTCTTCAGAAAGACACCCCGTTCGTTTGGGATGCCACTCACAATGAAGCTATGACTTCCTTGAAAAACTTGCTTTGCAAGGCACCTTGCCTGGTATACCCAATCAAAGACAAGACGTTCTTTTTAGAAGTCGGTTTTTCAGAGCACTGCCTTAGTGCTAGGTTGTACCAAAAATACAACCAAGCCAAACTTGTGGTTGCTGATGCGAGCAAAACATTCAATCCTGCTGAACACAAGTACTCAAACTCTGAAAGGTGCTGCTGTCAACAGTCTGGGCAGTCAAACACTTCACCAGTTATATCGGCACATGAAAGGTGATCATAGAAACACGTCACCAGCCTGTGACTTTTCTGAAAAGCAAACGAATCCGTGAGGGTGCTGTACACAACAGCAGAATAGCGGCTTGGCTAATGATGCCGCAGAGCCGTGATGTGGTAGTCAACTACGCAAAAGCAAAAAAAGGTTATTTTTAGTGGGATTTTGGCAGTGTGTCAACGCTGTGGTAATAATGCAGCCGACTTCGCACCAGCCCCGTGTGACATAGCTCCGCCATTGCCTTCGAACCATCAATACTTCAAATACTTCAAAGACAACATGCCAATGACATTTGTGGTTGGCTGCTCTTACCGTCAACTAGACCACTTGCAAGCTGGTGTGAGATTGGTATGGCACAACGACATTCCGTGCAAACCGCTTCAATTTCAGCTAGGGCAACAAGACCAGCCAGTTCACAGAAGTGCTTATCACAGTGGCGTGCTTATCACACTGCAAACGGTATTGAAACATGACTTGTCAGAACTGGCAATCTGCACCGACTCAAACTACGCCAGAATCACCTTCTTATGCCACTTGCCATTTTGGAAACAAAAGCACATGACTACTTCAAGTGGCAAAGAAGTGAAAAACAAAGAGCTCATTCTAGCTTGCGATGACCTCATAACCAAACACGACATACAGGTGTATTGGAAGAAAGTCAAGGGACACTCCAAATCACCTGGGCATGACTTGGCAACAACAAACTTGGCAACAACCATGCCGACAGCATGGCAAAATTTGGTGCAATTCACGGCACCCCTTGGGTTTTCGATGCTCGAGACGCAATGATCACAGACGCAATGATCGCAATGATCACCATGGTGTCTGCGGTAACGCGTAGCCATGTGCACCGCGGGAAACATCTTCGCACAAACATAATGTGTTGCTAACTCATTCATTCCTGAATGGTGATCTGTCATCAAGTCAAATAGTGGCTATTTAAGAATATCAATGTAATATTTATTTTGATTTGTTTACCACTTTTTTGCTTCCAACATGATTCCATGTGTGTTATTTCATAGTTTTGATGTCTTCACTATTATTCTACAATGTAGAAAATAGTTTAAAAAAAAATAAAAAATTGATGAGTAGGTGTTCTAAAACTTTTAACTGGTAGTGTGTATTTGTGCAAGTATTGTTTTTGTTACAGTATTACATTTCAGGGAGCTTTCTAAAGACAACTGGTAATGCTGCTTAGTACTGTAAAATAATTGTATATTACTGTAGGTATTTACCTGTAAATTTACATCAAGTCTTTCCTTACTGTAAAACATATTACAGCATACGTGCTGTAAATTGTTTTACAGTAAGGAAAATAGTACTGTAAACTATATTAAAACATCACTGCTGTAAAGAAAAATTACAGTATTAAACTGGTGACTGTGGTGCCAGGACAATGCTGTAAATTTACAGGGGAAAGTTTTACAGTGTAAGCTACAGTTCCCTTGATGTGCCATAGGGGTATTTGAATTCCCCGTCTCGTGACTGTCGAATTTATATAGCCCTCATAATCATCACACATAACATAGCTGGCATTACTATCATCATATTTTACCACTTCACCAAATATTTCCCAAATATTACTTTTCTGGCACTCCCTTCTCTTTATTATCAACTCTCCATTTCACAGCTTTTCTCGTATTGAATTATACTCCGAAATTAAAATGTTTGCGTCCTTGGATCAACTTAACTTTCTGTGATTCAGAAGATAGTGGGAGAGATTTTTAATTAGAGAAGAATGGATTAACTTTTTCAAAGCCAGTTATGGATACTATAGTTATCACATTTCACATTGGATGTTTTAATTCTGGTGCTGCTCTGCACACACAAGCTTGATAGAAGTTATTGAATGGAAATGTAGGCGATTGAAAAAATAACCCCAGAAAACACACAATCAAAAATCAAGCTTGCTAGCCTAGCTAGCTCTGGTCCAACATTATGCCAACTCTAAGCCAAAGACATTCAAAGTTCCTCCATAGAAGCTGCTCCTCTATAGGTATAATTCTGTGGGCCTCAATCAAATAATGCAGGTCATCACAAGATGCCCAGCACTTCAAGCCAGCCTCCTCCTCCACCCTCTCTCGCTCTCTCCTCACCCACATTTAATTTGAATTTCGCGCCCTTACACGTGTCTTTCCATAACACATGTAAGCAACTCACTGAGCTATAGCTTGCCAGCTCCATATCAAGCTGCACTATCCTCAATACATGATTCGAGAAGTAATTTAATGTCGAGATAAATGAAATTTTTTAAAATAAAATAACGATTTCAGAGGTTTTTAAAATGACAGAAATGAATGATATAAACCTTTTTGTTTCGAACTGGTTCAGAACTTTATTTTGCTGGTCGAAACAGTGGAACGGAACGAAAAAAGTATGGTTATGTTCAGAACGAACAAATTGGAATAAAATTTCGGTTCCAACCCTTGCTTTTCATTTAATTTGATTTCAATTTACTAGAATGCCTTGTTGTGTACAGTCTAGTAGGCCTACATCAGACATTGGACTGCACAAATGCACTGACTAACCGGGCCTTGCATTGGTGTATTGGACTTGATATGTCAGACCATAATAACCATGGTCAAGTCCACGTTAACACTAACACGATCTCCTTCCTGGATATAAAACGTTTACCACACCAGTTAGATAAGAGCATTTATTTTAAAATTGCTTTTATTCTTAATTTTTTATAGATTTTATTTTTAAAGTAAGAAAATAAATATAAAGTAGGCTATAGGAAATACAAAGGCAGAAGATCAATTATTGAATGGAAAACCCAGAAGACACACAATCAAAAACCGTGCATGTCAGTATTCCACATCCAACTCACACAGTGATCTTATAGATTTCGATAATTGTTTCGCTCACCTCCAAACTCTCATTATCGCTTTAATACAGTCCCGTTTTTCCGTGACACACACAAGATCTGTCTCATTACGGAAATCGCTCATCAATTCTGATTATTTTATTTGAAACCATGGTTATATTTCTGTGCGCTATATCACGCTGTAATGGAGTCCAGGCGGAGGGCAGGGGACTAATAGGGGCATCAGATGCAGCGGGCGATTCAGCCTGGGCAGGAGGCCCAGAGTAGAGCACTCCTGACAGGCCTTCCTCTTCACGGCTCCCCACTCTGTCTCTCCCTCTCTCTCTCTCTCTCTCTCTCTCCAGGGCTCAAACGCTGCAAACGTTTACAAAGTCAGCTGCTCAAAACAATAATATAATTTGTTAAGCTGCCATTTCTTCAGATGGAAGATCGATTTTTCTTTTAGATTTCTGTAATTGAGTGAATACAGATGCCAGGCGGATTCACACGCACATACTCACTCTCTCTCTCACACACACACACACACACAAACTAACAATACGTCAACAAAAACTATCCTGGTAGAATATATCGTCTATTATAGACCTAATAATAAAAGATGGTATTCAAAGTCCACTCCATGTGTGCAGTTCTATCCAGGGATATCCATCCCCCGATTTAAATGGGTAGGCTTTCTGCGATAGTGTGGCACCTGTTCTACTAACCCAGACAAATTGGATATCATTTGTATGTCTCTGAGTGCAGCATGAAGAACGTTAGCGGTAGTTTCGCGAGACAATAACTAGCATTAGCGCAGTGACTAATGTCTACAGGTATGATAGCAATGCTTCCAGTCATCGCGCTAACGCTAGTTAGCATACAGTGAGCTCCAAAAGTATTGGGACAGTGACACGTTTTGTTGTTTTGGCTCTGTACTTCAGCACTTTGGATTTGAAATGACACATCCAAATGTGTCACTGTCCCAATACTTTAGGAGCTCACTGCATGCTACCATACCTGTAGACCTCCAGTCATTGCTCTAACATTAGTTAGCATTGGCTTGCGAAACTACCACTACCTTCCTTCATAGCCGAGACATAAAAATGGTGTCCATGAGTTCATCTGAATCTGGGTAAGGCCTTAAATGGCAGAACTCGCAATATCCCTATAACACAGTCGATTACAAAAAAAATCTGAGTAGGGAGGACACAGAATTCTTGATCTGAAATTGCTTAACAGAATTGCATTTGTTTTTGTTGCGCTTCCATTAAAAAAAAAAGTGTCTTCTCATCCGCAGGACGCATGTAAACATCCATTCCACCCTCAGATGCGCTGCATTAAACAGGGACGATTGTGTGTGTGAGAGAGCGTTTTCACTGGGGAAGATTGATGTGGTCCAGTTACAATGGCTGAGTGAGATGTATACCTCCTTTTATCAGGTTCCTATATGTATTACAGCCATATCAACGCATTGGGCGTTAAAACTAAACCATTCATATTTTTTGTGCTTTTATCATTTAACAAAAACTAAATCTGGGTGACTAATAACACTACTACTACTACTACTACTACTAATAATAATAATAATAGGTCTACTTATAATAATACAAATAATGTTATGGTGTTGTAAGCTTCTAAACACAAATTCCATAATTTGCAGGGCCTTGAGTTGAACCATATTTTTGTTTATTATTTCGTATTATTATTATTATTCTTTTCATATGATTATTATTACATTATTGTTGTTGATGCTATTTGTAATGTTTGCTACATGTTTGCGTGTGAAAGGTTTATGATTTCTTCTGATATAGCCAAATGTTTCATTGCCTTGTAGCAATTCTCCCAAATAGACATGTCTTCAAAGGCTTAGATGTTTACTACTTTGTTTAAATACATTTAACAACCATGGTATGAACAATTGCATGCACGTTTTTCTTTGTCATCCGTTTCAAATGCAGAATTCAATAAGCTTGTGAAATTGGGTTTAGCCAATAGAAAAAAAGTTCGGTTCAATATATTGAATCAACATTTCTTAAATATGTGTGCCTTTCGGTGCTGAAAGACAAAGGCAAGTATGCAGGGATTGCTGGCTTATAGAGAAATAGGGATAATTTATCAAGCCATTAGGCAAATCGGCCCATATTTTACTTGCAGACTGAAAATTTTGGCGGGTTTGTTTGCAGCTATAGAGAGAGCTAGGCATGCCTTTGCAGAGAGGAAAGCAGTTTTTGTCATCTGACTAAATGTTATTGTCAGAGAACACTTTATATATATATATATTCATTTTTTTGTGGTGTAAACAGCATCATATTACTTAATTTTTCAATACAGTACTACAAATTACATTAGGCCTAGACACAATTACAACTAATTCCATTAACACCGTTTTCCAATAAGGGCATGTGTTATAGAAAGTCCTCACTCATGCTGTAGATTCATTGATAATGATAAGGAGAAAACTCTGACAGTGTAGCCTACAGACCGCCCAGCTCTCCTCCACTCTCTCACACAGAGGATCCTCCTGCAGACAGTTGCATCGAAGCTCATCTCTGTGTTTCTGATCCTCAGATCGTTTTTTTCTAATAGGCTATCTTTATATCTTACCATTAAACGGACCACCTGACCTTTTCCCCTGAGTTTCCATGCTTTGCCGATCCCATCCGTATACATCTGGGTGATGCCACCAGTGCCGGCCTTGTTAACAGATTGCAGCAGCATAAAAGATGAGTTGAACCGGTGTCATCCCGGAGAGGGGGAGAAAGGGGCCGAGCAGTGAGGGTTCTCGCTCGGACGCCTCCTTTGTGCGTCTGTAAAGGAACCATTTAGTCCTGGCGGCGGTGGTCTATTCACACAGCCACCCCTGACAGCTGAGCTGCTAAAGCCCCTTCTCTCCAGTATAGGCTATACACTGTAACAGAAAACTATAATTAATACGGTAATTTTAGGTGTTATCATCAATAAAACACTCAAACGTTTTACTGCAGCTAACTGTAAATGATGGTGCATTGTGGGACAATTACTGTTTTTCGAATGGTACTGTAATTCCACCTAACAGAACACAACACCATACCATATCTTTGAAGCCCAAAAACCTGACCACTAGTGGGCACATGTTAGTGTTGTTTCTGAGTAACATATTTTGAGATGTGCCTTGGAAGAGGCTATATTTATTTCTGTACCAATTTAACTCTTATTTGGCTATAGTGCCCCATCAATTTGAAATATATATGGGACACATTGGAGTGGCAGCAAGTATTTTTTACAGTACACCTACTGTAATGTAACCACTTAAGGCTTAACCTTAAATGGTTGAGCATTTTGCCATGTCCTTTTGGTTTGTTTTGCCCAGTAGTTGCAGCCAGTTTTGAAGTCTTTGTTAAGGCCTCTAGAAGTGCAAGTGATATAAAACACCAAATGTTAATTAATTCATCCATTATTAATTAATTCCGATTAAGGTAGTATTTACTTATTTTTTTACAGTATAATACAATCCATTTTACTGTATTGTAGCCTACTGTTATTACACAGTATTTGCTTTGATACCGCATTTATAGTACAGTAGGAGTACTGTAATATTAAACACGTAATTTTACTTGCCACCGAGCTACGTGTAAATTAATTTAAAATTCTTGGTAAGCTTAATGAGCTAAATCATTTACGTCAGGTTTTGTTTGAGCGAAAAAAAATAGCATTAATTGCTCCGGTGTTGATGAAAAGTAGATCGAGATAAAGCAGCCGATCAGTAACTGCACTTAAATCCATCTCTTCACATGTATTTATTTCGACGATTTGTTTCCACCAACCACATGCCTTGGGGGAAAATACATTTTTATTTAGGATAGAAGGAGAGGGAGCTTTGTAGCGCATGTTAAACCAGCACAGACGGAAACAGAGATCTCCTCAGCTATCATTTACAATAAACCCCCCTTTCTCTGACAGCGCCATCTAAACAGATAAATTAGTACAAATTCACTCAGATTTTAGTCTAATAACAGTGATGAAAGCATGTAGATTCATCCCTAATTACACAAATGCCTAATCCCTAATGGTCTTGAAAATGACTGCGATTGTATTATAATCTAAACATTGTTGTTTGTTGATTCAGGGAAGGAACCTACTCAAATTACCCACATTGTGACAGCTTTGAAATTACATGGATGTGAGACATGAATGGTTAATAATAGCAACATTTAAAGAGTAGTTGTGTTGTTTTGAATAACCTAAATCTTACTCATACTTCAATCCAATTGGGTTCATATTCCCTTTTCTTCAACAAAACTATGTGTTATCTGTTGTGTTGTTACTCCGTTATTATGATGAACTGCAATCATAGACCTATGGTCACGTTTCAATTATGTGCAATTCCAAAACAAATAGCCCAGTAATTTGGGGTTAAAGCTATTAAGGGTGTTTTGTGGTAGTTTATAGATAAAGTCGTTCTAAAACGTAAACTAGAAGGATAAAAAGCTAATGAATCAGTGCAGAGAATGACGGGAAATAGTTGCTGCTAGGGCGTGGATGTGTGTGAGTGGCTGGCGATAGGGGGTCGTGGCGTTGACATTTCCAGAGTTCTATTCTGATTGGCTCTTATTTGAAGAAGCTCATGGGTTCTTTCAACTATTAAGTGCCTCCCCATCGCTCTAAAGGACATTATAATGCAAGGGTCCTCCTTTTTGAGCACAAATAGAATTTTCTTTCATTTGGAGGATATATAGCTTACTTAAAAAATATATATTTAAAGTTGTAAGGTGGACCATATTTCGCACTGGAGCGGTGCGCCATGCTCTCTCACACCGATCTCCTGGATGCTCGGCTCGGTGAGTTATCATCGCAAAACTCCGGTCTTCAACTATACTGTAAGCTGGAGCAATTTCTAATCTAACAGCAGTATGAAATTAAATTGACCCATTTGTCTTTGATGTCAGACCGTTGCAGATATGTAAAATAATTGTTTCAAAAACGAATAATTTCAATCCTGCCATGATATTATGTGTAAATTCTGAAATGTTGATGTTGATTAAATGGAATTTGTGAGTCAAGCAGAGGATGGATTATATGTGTAACACTTTTAGAGGACTCGGATGAATAACAATTGCCTGTAATTTGACAAACATTTTATATATCACATCAGGGAATTAAGATTTTACCCTATACAGACAAATGTATAGCTCGTTCTTCAAATGCATAATTTCAGTCATTTCTGATTGTGTTTTATCCCTCACTCAAGGGTCTCAGAGTTGTTCTCTGCAGCGCTAACTGTGTTGCCATCTCTCTCGCTCTCTCTCTCCCCCCCGCAGGGATGAAGGATGCTGCGGAGCTGCTGGGGAACCGAGACCCGATGAAGTGCCGGCTGAACGGCGGGGTGGCGGACCAGGGAGACATGGACCCTGGCCCGGACACCGTGGAGGGGGCCACCTTGCTGCCCGGGGATGAAATCCCCACAGGTGGAGCCAACCAGCCGGGCATGCCGGTAAACAGTAAGGACACTGAGAAACAGCAGCAGCAACAGCAGCATAATTCTAGTCAGACTGCGAACCAGCAGAAACAGAAGCGGCATCGAACGCGCTTCACCCCAGCTCAGCTGAACGAACTGGAACGGAGCTTCGCCAAGACCCACTACCCAGACATCTTTATGCGTGAAGAGCTGGCGCTGAGGGTCGGCCTCACCGAATCCCGTGTGCAGGTAATCCCGTGTCCTGGGGTATTGATGTTTCTTTAGATTACATTTACCCACAAAATGTCCTGTTAAATTGACATCATAAACATGTGGAATCACATAATGATTAGGCTACTCATACAAACATATTTTTATAAATTTATAAAACGAATAAGCCAAAATGATATGCAAGTGTATTGGTTTTACTAGCCTACCTATGCAATTCACGATTTGATATACTGTAGCCAAGAGAAGGCCTTTAAAATTAAATTATAACAGCCCATCAACATTTTAAACAATGATTTAGCCTTGCTGTATATTTATTTTATATTGTGAGAATTAGGCAATACACAATGTCAATAACGCAATGAGCATTAAAACAACGTGTCCAAAATGTATCAATATGTATCCAAGCAAATGTTCCACCCATATAAGAAAACACGTATTCTGATATTTAGCAATATGAACAGAAGAACTGATGCACAATAGCATGACATTGATTTCGTTATTTTATAGGCTAAGGGGCTCTTGATTGAAAAGTAGAAAGACACATCAGGATCAGGAGCGTTGTCCATGGTGCTGGTGCACCTCCCCAACGCTTGCTGTTGCCCAACGACTAATATCATGCCAAACCACAGTTCTACCAATGGCAGCGATATTCCTTCTATATAATCCAGTTTAAATGAGTTTAATTGAATAGGAAACATGCTATTTTATTATTTATAATATTTACTCGATTAATTTCGAAACAATACTTGTTGTTGATGCTCACAGGAAAAGCTGCAGTCAAGCCATTTCTCTTTAGGGTAGTCGTTGTAAAAAGAAAACTAATTTGTGGCAGTCTATAGTAGGTCATTCCTGAAATAATGGGGGAAAGTTTATCTTAAAATATAAACGATGCCTTGGAACTTTCTTCTCATTCAGCAAAGCATTGTATACCACACTACTGTAGGGCCTATATTGCAAATCTGCAGAAGCGCTGTTTGTATTAAGACCTAGCAAAGTACAATTAGAAATGCACATTGAACGTCACAGAGAAATAATAACATTTTCCATAGTTTATGCACGGTGCCATAATGTTTTAAGAAACATTGATACTGGTAACCTACAAGGATGCCTGCATATTATCAATTTGAATATATTCATTGGTTTCTGTCTCTAACCTATACCTTTAGTGCGTCAAAAACGTCATAAATATTTTGACATTTATTTTAATATTTTTTAATTTAGAATGGGCATAGTCTAGGCCTATAACATAAAAACATTTTAATTACGTGGATGTATGCTGGATTTCTAAGACACTATAATAAAACCAAACACATTTTTATCAACCTATTTGTCTTATTTATACGTTGACGGATTATTAACCAATGATGTGAAATTCATGCAAATTACCCTCATTGCAATAAAGTATATCATTAGTCATGGCTACAATTAAGTCGTTTTTATATTATAAACAAACACTAAAGAAGTAGGAAAGCAGGCATATCTGATATCTAAACCTACATTTCTGCAAACAGTGCCTTAGATCTGCAGTGTAACTTCGCCCATTTGTTGCCGTCATCTGGAATGGTCTATCAGCTACGTCTTAATAGGACGCTGTGCGAGACTATATTGTACTTTGTTAATGGAATGAGAAATTGCATTTTCTTTCCCCTCGAGTGTAATGGATTCGCTCGGCGTTTCACGGCTGGCTGAAGGGAATGAGAGCGAGATTTTAGATTTAATACAGCGGCACAGACTCCCGGATCCGTGAACACATTAATCATGCCTGGAATAGCGATGAAATCTTCATAAAGCTCTATCCATAAGACCCTACAAGTAACCTGCCACGCACTGCGTGTGTGTATGTTTTTCATACAGAGTTTTATGATTGTTTTAACAATTATTTAAACCACTGATTTGAGTATTTTTATTACGTAAATACAGTTTTAACCACTCTTAACGTCAGCCGCTGCTTCCGTGCGAAGTTGGTTTAGAACATTGTTTTGGATACGAATTCCGTATTATAGTAATGGATTTAATCTGAACGGTCCATAGACCACAGAGATGCTGTGCAATTACTGCTCCGATATATGATGCCTACCTACACAAGGTTTAGTTTAACGCCCCTTGCAGGTCTCGAACCCACAACCACTGCTAACTACTGCTAACCACTGCTCCAATAAGGGTTAACCCCTAGGCAAGGTTCATTACATTATTCAAGTATATTAAATAATATGAGGACCAATTTCTAATGTTTATTTTTGAAATTGTACCTTATTTATCCAGGTTTAGCCTCTGACGAAATAAAACGTTCAAAACATAGCTGGTAATTTGTAAGACTTTTGGATATCCCTCTATATTCCCTTTCCAAGTTTAGCCTATAAGAATACATGTTATATGTTTGAAGTGTGTTATGTAGCCTAACCTTTCTCATGCCCTCTTTCTTTTTCTCTCCAGGTGTGGTTCCAGAACCGCCGTGCCAAGTGGAAGAAGCGTAAGAAGACCACCAACGTGTTCCGCGCCCCTGGCACTCTGCTACCAACGCACGGCCTGCCTCAGTTCTCTGCTGCGGCTGCCATGGAGAACAGCCTGTGCTCCTTCCACGCCAACGACTCCCACTGGGCCACGGGGATGCACGGGGTGTCCCAGCTCCAGCTCCCCCCTGCCCTTGGCCGCCAGCAGGCGATGGCCCAGTCCCTTTCCCAGTGCAGCCTCGGGGCCGGCCCGCAGCACAACTCCATGGGCCTGTCCAACGGCCTCTCCTCCAATGGCTCAGGCCTGCAGTCCCACCTCTACCAGCCCCCGTTCCCCGGGATGCCCGCCTCCCTCTCCGGTCCAACGAACGTGTCAGGTTCGCCACAGCTGTGTAGCTCTCCGGACAGTGACATGTGGAGAGGGACAAGCATTGCCTCACTGCGACGCAAAGCGCTCGAGCACACAGTGTCCATGAGTTTCACTTAATGACGTTTGAAGATGACCCCCTTTGTTTAGCTTTTAGCTGTACCCCGCCCTTTTAAGAAATACCTGTGTGAAGACTACTCAGGACTCAAAGTACTTCATGAGAATAACAATGAAATAGAATGGCCAGACTGGAGTCTGAGTTGTGTTCAGATGTCATAATAAAAAACCCAGATGACATTGGCTTGTAAATTTGGTGAAGTGGACGTGAGAAATAGGCTAATTTACCTGCGTCTCAGAATGTCTGTTTATCTTAACGTCCATTTTCCCCAAAAAATGATTATATCACCTATTCATAATTATATTGAAATTATTTGGCCAAAAATCCTTCTCATTTTCGGTTTTTCATTAGGTGTGGCTGTTGCACCCCGTAGGAAAGTAAGATATCATGTCAGTGAATTTCTTTGTTTTCTATGCTGTTAAATGCTTTAAATTAAGTTGGGAATCACATTTCTAAATGCCACATGTACTGCATGTTTGAATGGGTCTGACGCATGCGCAGTGAAGTGGACTTGACCCCTGAAATAGCCTATTTTTCTTCTGCTGCCTCGTTCCCGAAATGCCCACTTGTTCACTTCTTATGGATTTAAGAGAATGGAAATGGTGTAAGGACTGTTATGTAGACTCTGACTCTGTTCCAATATCCACACTAGCATAGGCTACTATGAAGAAATGTACTGGTCATGCATTCTAAGTGGTATATATAGGCCTAGCAATCTTTTTGTTTTACATCTATGCTGGGAAGTGCATAAGATCGTCTGGGGGTGGTATGATTGGGAGGAGAAAACGGAACATTTGCTGTTATTGGCAGGGAGACTTGGAACTCTCTTTCTTATTTGTCAATTACTCAATTTACCACCTGCTGATAAAACAAATCCATTCTAACAAAACAGGCTGAAATTTCAGGCAGTCTTTCCAAACAGCCCTAACAACAATAGGTAACTTTCATAATTTCGCAGTATGATTGCAACCTAATAGTGTGGTAATTTATATAAAACACAGATGATCACGTTTTTGACTGCACTGGGACTTTAAGAAAGAAAAGTGAAAAAGAAAGAAACGAACCCATTTCTACATAAATCAGACTCATCTGCATGTGTTGGCCACGTGAAAAATGGGGGTATTAACATTTATAAGACAAGAAAATGAGCCTTTAAGTAACCTGTTCTAGGATGTTTTGTGTAGATAAAGCATTCTCGTACCCACTGGTCTGTTTGTGATATGTTTTAACTTATTGTTTGTGCTTTTCTTAAATGTTTGATCTTACACCAAATTGCATCACAATGTTTCCTTGAAAGGCTTATATTAATTTATTGTAAGTGGAGAAATAAAATCATTTTCAATTTGTCAAATTATGATTGGTTTATGTCTCAACATTAGCCTAATGTTAGAGAAAATGTTGGCTCCTCAAATCAAATGTTATTTGTCACATGCTTCGTAAAACAACTGATGGAAACTAACAGTGAAATGCTTACTTACGGGCCCTTCCCAACAATGCACAAAGAATAAAATATAAATCATTGAAAAATAACAACACAAGGAATATATACACAATGAGTAACGATAACTTGGCTACATACACTGGGTACCAGTACAGAGTCAATGTGCAGGGGTACAAGATAATTGAGGTAGAAATGTATAGTTGAAGTCGGAAGTTTACAGAAACTTACGATGGAGTCTTTAAAACATGTTTTTCAACCACTCCACAAATGTCTTGTTAACAAACTATAGTTTGTACTATACTATACTATACTTTGTGCATGACACAAGTCATTTTGCAGACAATTGTTTACAGACAGATTATTTCACTTATTAACCACTGTATCAAAATTCCAGTGGGTCAGAAGATTACATACACTAAGTTGACTGTGCCTTTAAACAGCTTGGAAAAATCCAGAAAATTATGTCATCACTTTCGAGGCTTCTGATAGGCTAATTGACATCATTTGAGTCAATTTGAGGTGTACCTGTGGATGTATTTCAAGGCCTACCTTCAAACTCAGTGCCGCTTGACCACATGGGAAAATCAAAAGAAATCAGCCAAGACCTCAGAAAAAAAATTGTCGACCTCCACAAGTCTGGTTCATCCTTGGAAGCAATTTCTAAACGTCTGAAGGTACCATGCTCATCTGTACAAACAATAGTACACAAGTATAAACACCATGGGACCACGCAGCCGTCATACCACTCAGGAAGGAGACGCGTTCTGTCTCCTAGAGATGAACGTACTTTGGTGCGAAAAGTGCAAATCAATCCCAGAACAACAGCAATGGACCTTGTGAAGATGCTGGAGGAAACAGGTACAAAAGTATCTATATCCACAGTAAAACGAGTCCTATATCGACATAACCTGAAAGGATGCTCAGCAAGGAAGAGGCCACTGCTCCAAAACCGCCATAAAAAAGCCAGACTACGGTTTGCAACTGCACATGGGGTCAAAGTTTGTACTTTTTGGAGAAATGTCCTCTCGTCTGATGAAACAAAAATAGAACTGTTGGCCATAATGACCATCGTTATGTTTGGAGGAAAAAGGGGGACGCTTGCAAGCCGAAGAACACCATCCCAACCGCGAAGCACGAGGGTGGCAGCATCATGTTCTGGGGGTGTTTTGCTGCAGGAGCGACTGGTGCACTTCACAAAATAGATGCCATCATGAGGCAGGAAAAGGATGTGGATAGATTGAAGCAACATCTTAAAACATCAGTCAGGAAGTTAAAGCTTGGTCGCAAATGGGTCTTCCAAATGGACAATGACCCCAAACATACTTCCAAATTTGTGGCAAAATGGCTTAAGGACAAGAAAGTCAAGGTATTGGAGTGGCCATCACAAAGCCCTGACCTCAATCCTATAGATTTGTGGACAGAACTGAAAAAGCGTGGGCGAGCAAGGAGGCCTACAAACCTGACTCAGTTACACCAGCTCTGTCAGGAGGAATGGGACAAAATTCACCCAATTTATTTTCGGAAGCTTGTTGAAGGCTACCTGAAACGTTTGATCCAAGTTAAAACAATTAAAGGCAATGCTACCAAATTCTAAGTGAGTGTATGTAAAACTTCTGAGTGTATGGAAAGCTGAAATAATTAATTCTCTACTATTATTCTGACATTTCACATTCTTAAAATAAAGTGGTGATCCTAACTGACCTCAGACAAATTAATTTTTACTAAGGTTAAATGTCAGGAATTGTGAAAAACTGAGTTTAAATGTATCTGGCTAAGGTGTATGTTAACTTCCGACTTCAACTGTACATATAGGTAGGATTAAGTGACTAGGCAACAGGATAGATAATAAACCGGAACAGCAGCATATGCGATGAGTCAAAATAGTCAGTGCAAAAAAGGATCAATGCAGGTAGTTAAATAGTTAACCAATAGCTACTCAGACAAACTATTTAGCAGTCTTATGGTTTGGGGGTAGAGGCTGTTCAGTGTCCTTCTGGTTCCAGAGTTGGTGCATTGGTACCACTTGCCATGCTGTAGCAGAGAGAGCAGTCTATGACTTGGGTGGCTGGAATCTTTGGCGATTTTTAGGGGCCTTCCTCTGACACAGCCTGGTATAGAACTCCTGGATGGCAGGGAGATCGGCTCCAGTGATGTACTGGGCCGTACGCACTACCCTCTGTAGCACCTTGCGGTCGGATGCCAAGCAGTTGCCACACCAAGCGGTGATGCAGCCAGTCAAGATGCTCTAAATGGAGCAGCTGTAGAGCGTTTTTAGGATCTGAGGGCCCGTGCCAAATAATTTCAGCATCCTGAGAGGGAAGAGGCGTTGTCGTGCCCTCTTCACGACTGTGTTGGTGTGTTTGGATCATGATAATTCCTTAGTGATGTGGACACAGAGGAACTTGAAGCTCTCGACCTGCTCCACTTCAACCCTGTTGATGTGGATGGGGGCGTGCTAGGCTCTCAATTTCCTGTATTCCACAATCAGCTCATTTGTCTTGCTGATATTGAGGGAGAGGTTGTTGTCCTGGCACTACAATACCAGGTCTCTGACCTCCCTTTAGGCTGTCTCATTGTTTTTTGTGATCAGGCCTACCAACATCGTGTCATCAACAAACTTAAAGATGGTAATGGAGTCGTGTGCGGCCACGCAGTCGTGGGTCAACAGGGAACACAGGAGGGGGACTAAGCACGCACCCCTGAGGGGCCGCCATGTTGAGGGTCAGAATGGTGGATGTGTTGTTGCCTACCCTCACCACCTGGGGGCGGCCCATCAGGAACATCAGGATCCAATTGCAGAGGGACGTGTTTAATCCAAGGGTCCTTATCTTCGTGATGAGCTTGGAGGGCACTATGGTGTTGAACGCTGAGCTGTAGTCAATGAACAACATTGTCACGTAGGTGTTCCTTTCTCCAGGTGAGAAAGGGCAGTGTGGAGTGCAATAGAAATTGTGTCATCTGTGGATCTGTTGGGGCAGTATGCGAATTGGAGTCGGTCCAGGGTGTCTGGAATGATGATGTTGATGTGAGCCATGACCAGCCTTTCAAAGCATTTCATGGCTACAGATGTGAGTGCTATGGGGCAATAGTCATTTAGAAAGGTTACCTTGGTGTTCTTGCGCACAGGGACTATGGTGGTCTGCTTCAAACATGTAGGTATTACAGACTCGGTCAGGGAGAGGTTGAAAATGTCAGTGAAGGCACTTGCCAGCTGGTCAATGCATTCTCTGAGTACACGTCCTGGTAATCCATCTGGCTCTGTGGCCTTGGGAATGTTAACCTGTTTAAAACCTGTTTGGGCTGCAAGCTGAATATTGAAAAAACTGGAAAATGTGTACACATTTTCAAACGGCCTCCTAAGAAACTTTTTATTTTCCAATATGCATATATTTACTACTGTTGGATAGATAACAGTCTATAGTTTCTAAAAAGGTTTGAATTGTTTCTCTAAGTCGAACAGAAATATTTTTACAGCCATTTTCCCAGCCGAATTGAGATTTCCAAAATGCGATGTGTCTCTTTAAGACCTTCTCTATAAAAGGCCATTTGACTTGGGACCATAGAAACACGTCACACGCCTTCGTCAGGCTGTAATGCGGAAGTGAGAATTGAAAGGAGTCGAATATCTCGTCCATGGACTGAATAACACACCTTCTTGTGACACCTGCGCCTGCGCGAAGCAGAATTTGGTCTCGGCTTCTGGAAGAAGGTAGATAACGGTGAATATGATCTCTGACTACGATATTATTTGATACATGTCACAAAATCATCCTAAAGTATGTTTTTTCAATATACTTTAATTATATTATTGCAATTTATTCTGGACTTTAGATGTGATACGACGGAAGAATTTTTTGAAGAAACGCTGAGTAGCGCCGCAATGCTATTGTGCTTGCTAACCAAAGAGGGAAATAATTCGTTCTGGAACCCAACTAAAGACTCTACTGGACATTGGACCCCGCTACAACATTCTGATGGAATATCAACAAAGATAAGACCCAATTTGGGATGCTTTTTCATATATCTGTTGAGCTGTGCTGTGCTAACTGGGCTAACTGTGCTAGGCTAGCGCTTGACCAATGCTAGTGCTGACTTATGCTAGCTTATGTTGTTAGCTAATATAACGATATATTGTGTTTTCGCTGTAAAACACTTCAAAAATCGGAAATGTTGGCTTTATTCACACGATATCTGTCTTTCATTAGCTATCCACCATATGTTTTTCTGAAATGTTTTATGAGGTGTAATTAGTAGCTGACGTTGGTGTATGTATTTTCTCTGGCTACTCCCGTCTGGATTCAGACTCTAGCTATGTGTTAGCATTTATGGTAGCATCAATGTAAAACTGATTTATAGCTAAAATATGCACTTTTTATGAACAAAACATAGATTTATTGTGTAACATGTTATATGACTGTCATCTGAGGTAGTTTTTTCTGGGCTCTTTAGGTTGGTTTTAGTTTATTTCGGTTGGCTTGTGCATGCTACTTGAATCATAATTCATACATCATAATCATATCCATACGTGTCTGTCCACTTTTGTATTTGGTGGTGAGCTAACATAAATATATGTGGTGTTTTCTCTGTAAAACATTTAAAAAATCGGACATGTTGGCTGGATTGACAAGATGTTTATCTTTCAAATGCTGTATTGGACTTGTTAATGTGTAAAAGTTAAATATTTTTAAAAAATAGATTTTGAATTTCGCGCCCTGCAGCTGTTGTCATTTTCGTTCCGATTTCGGGCTTGCACCCCAAACAGGTTAAAGGACTTACTCACATTGGCTACGGAGAGCGTGATCACACAGTTGTCCGGAACAGCTGGTGCTCTTCTGCATGGTTCAGTGTTGATAGCCTCGAAGCGAGCATGGAAGGTATTTAGGTCATCTGGTAGGCTCGCGTCACTGGGCAACTTGTGGCTGTGTTTTCCTTTGTAATCCATGACAGTTTGCAACCACTGCCCCATCCGACGAGTATCAGAGCCTGTGTAGTAGGATTCGATATTGGTCCTGCATTTACGCTTTGCCTGTTTGATGGTTTGTCGGAGGGCATATCAAAATTTCCTATAAGCATTAGTGTCCAGCTCCTTGAAAGTGGTAGTTCTAGCCTTTAGCTCAATGCAGATGTTGCCTGTTATCCATGGCTTCTGGTTGGGATATTTACATCATCTATTGCATCCGGAAGGAGTTTCAACAAGAAAATCATGTCTATGTACATCCGAAAACTGAAATATCATCCCCTAAGATTGAAAGGTGTGGAGCAGCAATCATATTCAGCGACCATAACGTCATTAGGCCCACCTCGACCTGTGAACGGTTGATGGTCACACACTCATACCGGGTACCGGTAGTAAAGCTGTCACTACGGTCACATGACGATCATCGCTTTGGCCGTGACGGTTAGTCGGTCACTCTGTTAATAATTTGTATTTGTATTTATTATGGATCCCCATTAGCTGCTGCCAGGCAGCAGCTACTCTTCCTGGGGTCCAGCAAAACTAAGCATTACAATACAATAACAGATTTCACAAGACACTGTGTGCCCTCAGGCCACTACTCCATCACTACCACATATCTCCAATACAAAATCCATGTGTAAGTGTGTGTATAGTACGTATGTTATCATGTGTGTGTATGTGTCCATGTATGTGTTGCTTTACACTCCCTGCTGTTTCATAAGGTGTATTTCTATCTGTTTTTTAAATCAAATTTTACTTCTTGCATCAGTTACTTTGTGGCGAAATCCTGCACGGAGCCTCACCGTGCGCTGCCACTGTAAGAGCGCATGAGCAGTAAGGAAGGAGGAAATAAAGATAGCTCGTTCAGCTCTTTGAGGAGGAGCTCTTTGGTGGCGCGACAGTTTGATTGTGTGTGCGATGCTGCATAAGTTTTGTTTGTTTTCAGCGTGTGTAGTTTATAAAGTATTTAACCTGTCTAGGATCAGCGTGCCGCTAGCGGCACCCCCCCCCCCCCCCCCCCACTGAAAAACCAGTGCCGCGAAATTCAAAAAAAAAATTTTTTTCAAATATTTAACTTTCACACATTAAAGTCCAAGACAGCTAATGAAAGACACAGATCTTGTGAATCCAGTCAACATGTCCGATTTTTAAAATGTTTTACAGGGAAGACACAATATGTAAAGATGTACATCTATTACCTAAAAACACATTAGCATAATCCACCATCTTTTATTTGTCCACCAACACTAGTAGCCATCACCAATTCGGCTAAACTAAGATATTTATAGCCCCTAACCAACAAAAAAACTCATCAGATGACAGTCTGATAACATATTTATGGTATGGGATAGGTTTTGTTAGAAAAAAGTGCATATTTCAGGTAGATGGCATAGGTTACAATTGCACCCACCGTCACAAATGGAATAGAAAAACTACTTAGAGCAACGTGTTTACCTACTTACTAATCATCAAACATTTCGTAAAAATACACAGCATACACGAATCGAAAGACACAGATCCTGTGAATACAGACAATATTTCAGATTTTCTAAGTGTCTTACAGCGAAAACACAATAAATCGTTATATTAGCATAGCACATAGCACATAGCAGCCCAGCATTGATTCTAGCCAAAGTGAGCGATAACGTCAACATCGCCAAAAATATAATAATTTTTTCACTAACCTTCTCAGAATTCTTCAGATGACACTCCTGTAACATCATATTACACAATCCATATAGAGTTTGATCGAAAATGTTTATATTTAGCCACCAAAATCATGGTTAGACAATGTGAAATGTAGCTCAGCTGGTCAGAAAATGTCCATGCGCCACTTAGACAGTGATCTACTCTTATACATAAATACTCATAAACGTGACAAAAAAATATAGGGTGGACAGGGATTGATAGACAATTTAATTCTTAATACAATTGCGGAATTACATTTTTTAATTTATCCTTACTTTTCAATACAGTTTGCGCCAAGCGAAGCTACGTCAAAAAACATGGCGTCCTAAGCCACTAAAATGTTTAGACAGAAACACGATTTATCATAATAAAAATGTCCTACTTTGAGCTGTTCTTCCATCAGTATCTTGGGCAAAGGATCCTTTCTTGGGAGTAATCGTCTTTTGGTGGAAAGCTGTCCTCTTGCCATGTGGAAATGCCAACTGCGTTCGGGATGAACTGAAAAGCGTGCCCAGCTATTCACATCGTTTCAAAAATAAATGTCCCAAAATCGCACTAAACGGATATAAATTGCTATAAAACGCTTTAAATTAACTACCTTATGATGTTTTTAACTCCTATAACGAGTGAAAAGATGACCGGAGAAATATAACAGGCTAAACTAAGGCTTGGAACAGGAGCGGGTCGGTGTCCTCCACGCGCGTTACGCACCAAGAAAAGACTTGCTAGCTACAGGGTTTTTTAATTTATAGGGCCTGTGAACGCGCAATCGACCCCATTGGAATCGTCATCACGTAAAGGCATCCAGGGGAAGACGTAAGAAGTGTCCGTATAGTCATAGCAATAACAGTGCCCTTTTAACTGACTTCAGAACAGTGGCCAACATTTCTGAAATCTGACTCCATGTCAGGGAAATTGCTGTAGAATGGGCTCTGTTCCACTTAGAGACAAAATTTCAACTCCTATAGAAACTATAGACTGTTTTCTATCCAATAATAATAATAATATGCATATTGTACGATCAAGGATTTTGTGGAAAGCCGTTTCAAAAATTACCCAATTAGCATAAATAGTCTCAACAGCGCCCCCATCCTCAACAGGTTAACTCAATCATCGGTGTGATCGCTCTAGGTCGTGGTTGTTTTCCCGGTTATGGGTCGCATGGATTAGTAGCAACATTGTTGCGAAGCTTTAACATACAAACCAACAAACCATTGGACAGTCAGACAGTACACCGGCACGCCTGAAGACCACAGCTAAGATCTCTCTTGTTCTCTTTCTCTCTTTCTCTTCCCTCTATCGTTCCAGTGCTTTACCCTGCAACAGACAATCTATTTTTCAAATGCACGTCCCATTGAAGTTCATTAGAGCTGGACTATTATTGCTCTGCCAGAAGTATTTGGGTAGACATTTTAGTTAAAAGTGAGGATGATTGCAAGTTGTGTATTGTTATTTGAACTGTATCGAGGTGGGGTGTACTAATGACATGTGGCCGAGAAGATTGTGGACATTTTTAAGTCCTTTGTGTCTATGAACACCCCCTACATTCATACCCTCTGCACTCATCCCCTGGAAGATAATACAGATTATTGCCAATCCTCTGTTGATGACTGGGTTCTTTCTTGTATGAAGTTGCTGTTAAATTGCTCTGCCATTATTATGATTATTATTGTATGAGGTATTCTTGTTGGGGTGACCCCTGTGCTGTGATGTGGGTTTTATAGGGTGTGTATTCTCTTTTCTCTCCACTGGCTATCTGGTAAACAGGCTACACTCTAGGCAGTCTCTTCTGCTGATGTGTGTGGCTCTGGTAGTGGTACTCTCTCTATTCTACTCTTTTCCTTTCGGCATGGTTAATACCTGCCTGACGCCCGAACAAAATCTTTCTTTACCCCTCTCTAATAAATAGCGCTACAACTTGATGTGGAACACAGTTCCATGTGGTCATGGCGATTATGTAGTACTGTGAACCTCCCATATTCTGTTCTGGACTTGGGTACTGTGAAGAGGCCTCTTGTGGCATGTCTTGTGGGGTATGCATGGGTGTCCGAGCTGACCGCCAGTATATCAAACAGACAGCTCGGATTCAACATGTCAATACCTCTCTTAAATACAAGCAGCGATGAAGTCAATCTATCAATCCACTTTGGGCCAGGAGAGATTGAAATGCATATTATTAATGTTAGCTCTCTATGTACATCCAAGGGCCAACCGTGCTGCCCTGTTCTGAGCCAATTCCAATTTTCCTAGGTCCCTGTTTGTGGCACCTGACCACACGACTGAACAGTAGTCCAGGTGCGGCAAAATGAAGGCCTGTAGGACCTGCCTTGTTGATAGTGCTGTTAAGAAGGTAGAGCAGCGCTTTATTATGGACAGACTTCTCCCCATTTTTAGCTACTGTTGTATCAATATGTTTTGACCATGACAGTTTACAATCCAGGGATACTCCAAGCATTTTAGTCACCTCAACTTGCTCAATTTCCCCATGGTTTATTACAAGATTTATGAGGTTTAGTGAATGATTTGTCCCACTTACAATGCTTTTAGTTTTTTAAATATTTAGAACTAAATTATTCATTGCCACCCAATCTGAAACTAACTGCGGCTCTTTGTTAAATGTTACAGTAATTTCAGTCGCTGTAGTAGCTGACGTGTTGAGTCATCCGCATACTTTACTCAAAGCCAGTGGCATGTCGTTAGTAAAGATTGAAAAAAGTAAAGGGTCTAGACAGCTGCCCTGGGGAATTCCTGATTCTACCTGGATTATGTTGGAGATGCTTCCAATAAAGAACCCCCTCTGGGTTCTGTTAGACAGGTAACTCTTTATCCTCAACATAGCAGGGGGTGTAAAGCCACAACACATACGTTTTTCCAGCAGCAGACTATGATTGATCATGTCAAAAGCCGCACTGAATTTTTACAAAACAGCACTCACAATCTTTTTATTATCAGTTTCTCTCAGCCAATCATCAGTAATTTGTGTAAGTGCTGTGCTTGTTGAACATCCTTCCCTATAAGCGTGCTGAAAGTCTGTTGTCAATTTGTTTACTGTAAAATAGCATTGTATCTGGTCAAACACAATTTTGTTCCAGAAGCTTACTAAGGGTTGGTAACAGGCTGATTGGTCGGCTATTTGAGCCAGTATAGGGGGGCTTTACTATTCTTAGATAGCGGAAATTTTCTTTCGCTTCCCTCCAGGCCTGGAGGCACACACTTCCTATTAGGCTTAAATAAAAAAATGTGGCAATATCGTCTGCTATTATCCTCAGTAATTTTCCATCCAAGTTGTCAGACCCTGGTCGCTTGTCATTGTTGATAGACAACAATACTTTTTTCACCTCTTCCAAAATCACTTTACGGAATTCAAAATTACAATGCTTGTCTTTCATTATTTGGTCAGATATACTTGGATGTGTATTGTCAGCGTTTGTTGCCGTCATGTCTAAGTTTGCTAATCTTGCCTATGAAATAATCATTAAAGTAGTTGGCAATATCAGTTGGTTTTGTGATGAATGAGCAATCTGATTCAATGAATAATGGAGATGTTTGCCTTTTTTCCCAAAATGTCATTTAATGTGCTCCAAAGCTTTTTACTGTTATTCTTTATGTCATTTATCTTTGTTTCATAGTGTAGATTCTTCTTTTTATTCAGTTTAGTCACATTATTTCTCAATTTGCAATACGTTTGTCAATCGACCAGACTTATTTGCAATTCCTTTTGCCTCATCCCTCTCAACTATAAAATGTTTCAATTCCTCATCAGTCTATGGGGATTTAACAGTTTTTACAGTCGTTTTCTTAATAGGTTCATGCTTATTAGTAACTGGATGTCACGCCCTGACCATGGAGAGACTTTTTTATTCTGTATTTTGGTTAGGTCGGGGTGTGACTAGGGGGGGTGTTCCTATCTAGGTGTTTTGTTTCTATGTTGGCCTGGTATGGTTCCCAATCAGAGGCAGCTGTTTATTCGTTTTCTCTGATTGGGGATCATATTTAGGCAGCCATTTCCCCACTGTGTTTTGTGGGATCTTGTTTCTGTGTAGTTGCCTGTGAGGACTGCATGAGCTTCACGTGTCGTGTATTCTTTGTTTTTTTGTTCGGTTCTCTTATAATAAAAAGATGTCGAACCGATATCACGCTGCGCTTTGGTCCGAGTATGTTTCCAACGATCGTGACACTGGAATAAGCAATTTCATAAATGTGTTAAGTGCAGCGTCTGTTTGCTCCTCATTACACACCACGGACCAACAAATATTATATACATCAACAACATAGGAATCACTACAAACTTATTGTACACGATTAGGCCCAGCCTTTGGAACTGGTTTTCCTAGACATGGCTAATATATTGTGATCACTACATCCGGTGGATCTGGACACTGCTTTCAAGCAAATTTCTGGAGCATTTGTAAAGACGTAATCGATACATGTTGACGATTTCATTCCTGTGCTGTTTGTACCTACCCTGGTAGGTTGACTGAGAACTTAAACAAGGTTGCAGGCACAGGTCACACTTTGACGCTTTTTCTTGAGTGTACAGCTTCATGAAAGCCAGTCAATATTTAAATCACCCAGAAAATATACCTCTCTGCTAATATCACATACATTATCAAGCATTTCACAAATGTTACCCAGATACTGACTGTTAGCAGTTGGTGGTCTATAGCAGCTTCCAACAAGAATGGGCTTTAGGTGAGGCAGATGAGCCTGTAGCCATATTATTTAAACACTATTTCAATTAAGATGAGATCCTCTCTAATCTTTACAGGAATGTGGTTCTGAATATTAACAGCAACACCTCCACTATTTCCATTCCTGTCTTTTCTGTAAAGGTTATAACTGTCACGCCCTGGCCATAGAGAGGTTTTTATTCTCTGTGTTGGTTAGGCCAGGGTGTGACTAGGGTGGGCTTTCTTGTTTCTTTATGTTTTCTATTTCTTTGTTTTTGGCCGAGTGTGGTTCCGAATCAGAGGCAGCTGTCTATCGTTGTCTCTGATTGGGAATCATACTTAGGTAGCTTTTTTTCCACCTGTGTTTGCGGGTAGTTATTTTCTGTTTAGTGTCTGTTACCTGACAGAACTGTTCGTTTTGGTTACTTTGTTCAAATGTTTTTTGATAAATAAATAATCATGAACACTTTCACGCTGCACTTTGGTCCACTCCTTCCGACGACAGGCGTTACAATAACCTTGTATTGCTACCACTGTATCAAAGATTTTATCTAAGTGAGTTTCAGAGATAGTCAGAATAGGAATGTCATATGTTACTAGCAAATTATTGATTTCATGAACCTTGTTTCTTAAACTACAAATGTTAATGTGGTCTTCTTTTAGCACTTTTCTGGTATGATTACTTGTTTTCCTTGCTTTACTGGGAAGCTGGGTGAGCTGCACACAGTAGACTTCCTACTAGAGTACAGCACCTCAGTGCTAACAATATAAATCTGGTTCATAGGCACATGATTACTACATACAATAGTAGTAGGATCTGCAGAGACATTCAGGCCAGTGAGAGGGACATACATTAGGTTACTTACATTGTGTCTACCAACACCCTTGGGATATTGTACATTTGCTCAAGCATTTTGAAAACAGCGTCACAATGGTAGGGATTAACTGAGCTGGGCTTGTGTGATAAGTCATTGTCTCAACGCTGCTTTATATGCTGTGAAAGGATCCAGGAACCCAAATTATTTGGGTGGATCCCATCCTCCTTATAACATGTGTTTTGTTCTAAAAGGTATCAAAATTGTCAACAAAAGTTAATACCAGTTGAGCTGCAATAATCGCGTAGCAAGTTGTGAAGAGAAAGAATCCTTCTAAAGCGTTCAATGCCATGATTCAGAGAGGGCACAGGGCCAGATTTGATGCGTCTTTTCTAGCAGAGAGTCAATCAGCTCTTTAAAACCCAGTTTCAACTGTTCAGAGCTGCCCTTCATAATGTCATTAAAACCCACATGGACTTTGATAGAATCGATTTCCATGTCCTAACATAGTACATTCGGGTGCAGCTTAGTAATGTCATTTACTCGAGCTCTGGGATAGGACATTGTTTTTGCACCAAGAACGGTCACATTTCTTACCATGGAGCTGCCCACAATCCCAGCTGGTGAGAAGGATGAGGAAATCCGCCCACTCACACGCTTCACAGGATTCAGAGAACCCTTTATGGATGGGCGAGAACCCGTTGCTCCCGATGCCTGGTGCAGGCCTCCGACAGATGGAGAAGCCCCCATCGAACCAGAGCAGGGATGGAAGGTTGCTGATGTCGACTTCGTAATTGTAGGAGTAGGCCCTGCGGCCGCAGACACGGGTACCCCCAGTGAGAAAGGTGCAGGAAGATCACTCTCCAGGATGGCAAAACTATTCGTTGTTTCTATCCACTCCGGGCCTCTCGTTGGGAGTGTAGACAGCTTTGTGGGAGGCCACTGTCTTCGGCTTCCACGGCTCGGGACATGCGGCCGTCTATGTTGCCATGCTCCTCTTGCTGTGCTCCATCAACTACTCTATCAGATGGGGCGCTCCAGGTAACACTGGCCAGTTGGATAACAAAAAACCACAAGGCGGAGATGCATCCAAGCGTGAACGCCGTCCAGCCACCGGTGTAGAAAAGGTAAACATTCCACTCTGCATTTTCCCCAGTTTCTTACGTAGGCTGGCGACCTGCATGATCAAGGAAGCCAACTGAAGGCTTTAATCCTCGGCAAGCAAACAATTGCCGCATTGGAACTCTGAGTGATCCGGTTTGTCCCGAAACAAAGTATAGTAGATACAGTGCTGGAACCATTGATTTTTTTCTCCAGACAAAGAGGGCTCCATTACAAAACTAATCTGGGACTAACTTCACTAGCTTGATGGCTAGCAGCTTAGTGGCTCTGTCAAGCAGGCTTCAACCTGTCTGTTAAGCGGTATTCCGGGGCAAGAAATAGCGGTCCTAGCTGTTAAAAGCTAACTGCGTCGCGGAATCCATGCAAAAACAAGTTTGGTATATATATTTTACAAATATTGGTTGTGTTAGTAAAACATAACAAACCAAGTGTTTCCAGCATACAGTGTTCATTTACGCACTCTGATGACGTCACTTGTGTCATTCCATGATTTGTTTTACTGCTATTAAATCCAGTGTGCTAAATTTGATTTAGTCTAAAATAGTTCCAATGTAAATGAATTGTTTTAACCTTTTAGACCCCAATAGAATTCTAGAATGCTGCTATAGATTAGTTTTATCTTGACAAATTCTCAGTAATTTCCTCACACATTTCAAACAGACTCAAAAACAAAGAACAAATTACAATTACCAGTTAACTCAGTTTTAAAAAGCACAATCTCTTCTTTAATATGATACCACATTCAATTCAATAGGAATAACCCTAATTGTTTCCCATTGGGTAAAGAACGTATAAAAAAAGATTAACACTGTAATGGATTACATTTACTTTGTGCATCTTATCTTTGGTGTCATAAACAATCCTTGGTTCCTGTCTGTCTTGTCTAGAGAGGAGAGGGAGGGCCCCCTCCGGAGGAACATCTGGCAGAATGCCCAGTATATGTTCTTTAAGTCAAGATAGACGGAGCCAGTCACATGTGTGAACCGATCCAATGAATCATGTTGATGTAGGTTTAAATAGCAGTATATAAGGCTCTATGTAAGGAACACCCTTTTAGAGCGCACTTCAGACCGGTACTTATGCATATAAGTTTGACTGTGACCTCTCCAGCTTGCTGGCAATAAAGAGTGATTCATTTAATATTGACTTTGAGTGTCCTATGTAAGAATTTCCGTACACAACAAACAACTTTAGTATTTAAATTGTAGTACATTTGACCAAATTACTCAATCAAAATGTACCAACTGTAATATATTATACTTATAAATATTATTTACATATACTGTACATATTCAAAGAAGATATATCAACAAGTTGACATGGGGACAATATTTAGAAATGTTTTTAAAACCCACACAAAGTACTCTATTAAATTGTCAAAGATTATTGTTACAATGTTAAAATGGAAACAACATTTCAAAATGTAGATAACCTCTCCCAATACCATTTATTAGAAACCAGGCCTGACACAAAATGTAGAAATAGTACTTTGACAACAATTTTGTGAATGCAACTAGTATTAGATAGAGAACGATTCAGATAAAAAGCACAACTGTTCAGAGACTATTTTAAAACATACACAATTTTCCTATAAGATTTGTAGTAAAAAGGAATGTCACACGAGTGTTTGCAATTAGCCTACAACATGTCATGGAACTTGTTGAAGCATGGCCCCATTCTACAAAGTGGCACAACATTTTTAAATAATACTGACAACAATTCAGTAAATGCAACAAGTATTAGAGACAGATAAAGAGCGTAGGTAAACATTTTTAGTCTTGTCCTGAGATTTGCAGGACAAGTTCATATTTCACATTGTCACTTTAGTGTTTGAATTTAGCCTACAACATGTTTTGGAGCTTCTGGAAGCACGGCCCCGTCCTGCAAAGTGGGATAGAACACAGAGAACCCAAAGGTTTCTACACATCTCCCACTCTTTGCCCTGCTTTCACTCTGGAGGCACACCTTCAAACTTCACCAGGGAGTGGCCTGCTTTCATCATGAGTTACAACTCGATCCACACCCCCTGGTGCCACACTTTTGGCTCCCCGCTTCCTGCCACTGTATCCATCACAAAGCGAATGCACAAGTTGCATTTTGAATGCGTTCAGGGACACACACCTGCGGTTTCTGGGAAGGCGCCTTTGCAGGGTCCCCCACACAATCTAAGCATTGATAATTGCAATGTTGAGCATCCCCCAAAACACATACTTCCTATATTTCCTGCCTGTGCATCCAACATTATAGTAGCTCCCGAATTGGTCAAGATGGCCATTTTCTTGTTGTAATACAGGACCAGCTCTGGAACATATATGAGTTCGTTCTGCCTGTATTTTGATACTGGTTTTAGGGTGTCATTCCCTGATCTGTTAGAACATAGAAAGTACGCATCTCGTTTGTCCCTCAAGTGGCACGCCATAACATTATCCGCAGACCATTTTAGACTCTGACCTCGGTGGCGCTTGCCCTCCATAATGACCTTCGGGGAAAATCTTCCTATTGGGATTTAATGTGTCACAATAGTGTGTGCGAGCATCAAGAAGATCTCTCACCAGAGGTATGGATGAAAATAAGTTTTCAGCATAGACTTGGTGACGTGATAAGGGACAGCCCTTCATGAGCTCCATGACAACTGTAGGCTAAGGGCAGGCACACTCCACAGAAACGTAGGCTGGGCTGTTGCCCCCATATATACCCTTCTCTGGTGTGCTCTCCCTCCTTCTCCACTCCCCCCTCCAATCATCTCCAACTCCTCCTCCCTGCCTTCCAGTGCTGATCCCTGACTCTTCTCATCACTCCTGTCACACACAGAGAGAGAGAGGCAGAGCAAATATGATATAACTGTGGTCAAGAACATCATCTTTCTCTCTCTCTCTTCTTCTTCTCTCTTTTTTCTCAACCATACACATACTCTCTTCCTAACAATCACCTCTTAGGGGTTTCTGTAAAAACTTGTGTGGTACAGTTACGCCTCCCATTCCACTCACTCACTCACTCAAAACAGTATCATGATGATGCTATACACTCACACACATGCCCACGCACAGTAAACAGTATCATCATTATGCTGTACAGAACTTTCAATCAACATTATTTTATGAACCCCTTAGTGGCCAAATTGTTTCTCAGTTCATGGTGTGCACATGTACTGTATGTCAGACTGATGGATAACCAGACAGGATAGCGTACACAAAAATACATGAATGAATACAGTATGTTCATGGTGGTCCAGCAGGGTCAGATTATAACCGTAAAGGCTATACAGTATAGGGTACACACACTTCAAGATCCATGGTTAGATGACTTTTTATAGATGGTAAGAGTATGTGGCACAAAGTACTTGGCACAACTGTCAAAGTATGTATGTGGCACAACTGTTTACAGATTCAACACATCAACTATTGTTTATTTATTTAGGATGTTGAAAGTAAAAGATTACAAAGATGACACTGTGCCATTTAGCCAAACCGGTTTGGAATAACTCTTCATGTATTTCAATGGGCAAAGTTATCTGGTTGTCTAGGGAGGGAGTGACACTATGAAGAGACAGCGTCACGAGCAAAGCACAATGTTGCCTCCAGTCAGCTCTTGTTTTCTTGACTGACAGACTAACTACAGGGTTCGCCAACATTAGCCGATTAGTTACGAATCTGGGACCGTTTCCAAATGAATAGCATCCTTAGAAACAGGACAAAACAAGCAACTTGTTAGCTTACTATGCAAACAAATATCACTGCAACACAATATCATATGAGCTCCACTGTGCAGGCTTCTATCACAACACGACAGCTAAGATGTCAAATTATAGGAAAATGAGGCAATGTATAGCCTATGAATATCTGTACCTAGCAAATATGACAAGCCTAAGCCCAACAGATAAGCATAAATTGTCAATCAAATGTCAATTTTGGCTGCTGATTTTCTGCTTGAAAGTTACAGTTGAGGTTGACAATTTGTAGGCCCAGCCCAAATGTACCACCGCAAAGCTTTTCTGACCTGACAGACTAACTAGCTAGCTATAGCATTCAGCTTGGGCCATTTCCATATGAATTACATTGGCAATCAGTTGACTATATAAAGCTAAACACTACAACTATTTCCATGAGACAGAGAGCAATCATTCGAGCTCCACCACTGATGTGTTTGCCTGTACAAACCAAGCGATCATGACAGGATTTGCTAATCTGAGAGCTATTCCCCAAGTTTCACAGCATCAAACATCGACAACATCAAACATGTATCTGCTATTTACTTATTTCACTCACCTCGAAATCATCATCACTTTCAAAGTCCAAGGACGTGTCCGAATCTGTTTCACCAACCAACAAAGATACAGCCTCTTCCAAAGTGAAAAGTCATGAGTGCTTCCGTGCTGTCCTTTGAGTAATGAAGTGAAAAATACTTTGAAAAGTCAAATGATGGCATACCCTGCTTCCGGTTTCTAGTTGATGACAACAGCCATGCGAATATAACAACAGGTTATTAGCAAGTTCATTTTGCGATACCATTTACAGCCACTATAGTCATTTCAAGAAAGGCCGTCAACGGCTTCTATGGGTTCTAAAGGAATATTATTTACCTACCCTTTACCTACAACTTTGAAGTTTGGAGAAACCTTGATAAATGTCTAATTCTGCATTGAAACTGTGAGAGCATGTTGTGTAATTTCCTGTTCGTTTCAAGTGATTCACTCTATATCATATCATTGTGGACAATACATTTTAGTTTTTTGCTGAATTTCAATCACTCCCATATATTCACAGTTCTAAGGCCTTTCAGAACATTATACAGTATATCATTTCAACATAATTATTGTCAGTCGTATTGTATCGTATAGTAATTTCGTAAATGATTGAACTAAAATCACTTATGTACTTACCATGGTATTTATCCACTTGAACCCATGAGCTCTGTTCCAATATCCACAACAGGGTGGGTGGGGCTCAACTGAAATGGAAGGCAGTCAATTCAGGAAATAAACTACAATTACAATTCAATAATGCTGTGGGACTATTTAAAATACTCTTTGAAGAGCTAGGGTTTCAGATGTTTTCAGAAGATGGGCAGGGACTCTGCTGTCCTAGCTTCAGGGGGAAGCTGGTTCCACCACTCTGACAAAAATGAAATTGTTGCTGCAAAATTCCCGCAAGTTTGTGACACACTTTATGCAAACTAAATAGTGCGCCACAAAATGTTGCTAGAAGTTTGCAAACGTTTGCCACTAGTGATGAATCTGCGGGCAAACCTTTGGCAACAATAATATTTATTTCCACTAGTGGCATAGTTTTCCAGAAGCCGTTTCTGGTGAACACATGAGTTCCAAGACCAGTAACTGTTGATACCAATCAAGGGGATTATAAACATCTGTTGGAAAATGGAAACCAAGCTATGTAGCTAGCTACTGTACCTAAGTTGTCCGGTGAGTGTATAACTTATTAATTGAACTTCCTAATAAACTTTAACATTGTATTATTTAAATGATGCCTAGTTAGCAAGGTCATGTTTTATGGGAGAGAGTGAACCACATTTTGTTTATCAGTTTCAATATGTCAATGCCGCTTACTGACTGGCTAGCGACTAGCTAGATAACATTAGCTATCATATTTTTGCACAATTCATGTGATAGGTAGCTAGCTAACAAATGATTTGCCTAATCACACATTTTTAGGTGAATATGTTTTTTAATACCAATATGCATATCAATATGCTAGTGTCACAGTTCAGTAGCAGGTGACCAAGTGTGATGTCATAACATTTACATAGACAACTTAACAAATGTTGATATATCTATCTAAAAAAAAAAAAAAAAAAAGTTATTGTCTGCTTTACTACAGATTGCTCAGGACTTCCACATTTTAAACCTGAGTCTATCGTCTTCAAGATTGATAAGGTAAGTAAATGCATGTATTATCCTCATAAATATAGCCCATACATTAATTCTTAACAATTATATTTCACTGCTTTAATCCAGCCGCTGTGTCAGATTTCAAAAAGGCTTTACGTCGAAAGCAAACCATGCGATTATCTGAGGAGAGGACCCAGCTAACAAATGTATTACTAGCATTTTCCAACCAAGCAGTAGCGTCACAAAAGTCAGAAATAACAATAAAATAAATCGCTTACCTTTGAAAATATTCCTCTGGTGGCAATGTCAATTGTCCTTGCTCCACAGTTAATGTTAGTTTTGTTTGATAAAATCCATTTTTATAGCCTATCACGAAACATTTCTAAACCGCTTGCGTCGTGATTTCCGTCTCACTAAACTTTGGACGAAACATTCGTGGTAAATACACACACTAAACACGTTTATCCACTCATGGTTGGTTTCATTTCAATCCTTTGTTTGTTAGTAACACAATCACACTTGATGGCTCTTTTCCCGGGACGTATTGACCGAAACAAACCGATTTGAAGACACCAATCAATGACCTCATTGCGCAACAATGGTAGGAGCAGTCTATTGTTGATTGACTGTATTTTGGCCCAATGACCACTGATCATCTTGAAATCTAGCTTGGAAGATAGCCAGTGAGCTGAGGTAAACGGCAATATGTAATGGTTATACATTCGAAGACCAGCCTTTGTCGTAAACTCTGGCGTAAAAGAGGTTCATTCGCCATTGCAAATCCTACTTGACGGAGCCACGAGTGTTATGCATAGCAGTACATAGTGAAGAGCATTTTCAGCAATTATATATATTTAAATTATGGCAAGTAAATCAGGAAAAGCTAAAACAAAGTCTAGGTATACAGATGTAACCCAAATTGATAGAAAAAGCGAGACCGAGTTGCTTCAGGAAGATGAATCTTTCGGCGAGGCAAGTTTTCTCATGCTAATGTCGTTGTTTGAAATTAATATAAAATATTATTAATTTGATATTTTTGGGGGGATTTTCTTATTTTATTTGCAATATATAAAATATCATCAGTAATGAAATGTGTAAGGTACACATTGACTATTCATTGTGTGTGTGATATATAACATGTAATGGAATAGCACTACACCATAGTGATTATGTTCCCTGTCCACTATATAATACATCTGTTTATTTTACGTGTTGATACAGGGCTCATACATGAAAGTATTCTTACTGAATTTTTTTCCCCCCTCAGTGGCAGTGATTCTGATTATGCGCCACCAATGTCTAGGTGTCCATCGCCCTGAAGCTTGTTCATCCAGCCGGACCCCTGCTGTCTCTGGCTCCACACCTACCCTGCCATCTAGAGGTTTGAAGTCAGTGACAAAGAAGCGGAGGTGGGGAAGACAGAAACCTGTAGACAGAGGACCAGAGGGTCGTTGGCACTCTGTGTTGGAAGATGATGTGGAACCAATTCCACCAGTTTTTTGACCCAAATTGGTAGCCAGAACCTCAACTAGACATGACTGTAAAGTACAGCCCCCTTCAACTTTTTCAACTGTTGGCAAGCACCAATAAGTACCGGGCTAAGAAGCAGCCAGGAAAGAAAGAGGCATGGAAGCCCATTTCCATTTCAGACCTTTTCTGCTTTCTTTCACTGGTCATTTACATGGGGCTGGTGAAGTTAAACTCTGAGGGATTACTGGAAAACGTCAGCTCTCTATCAACTGCCTTTCCCCACCACTGTCATGTCTTCTAAAAGGTTTCTGACTATCTCACGGAGGCTTCACATCAGTGACCCAGAAGTTGATGGGGAGAATGAAAGAAGAGAGGCACAGCAAGGTTTGATAGGGTCTGCAAAATCAAACCTCTCTACCCCAGCATTGTTGAGGCCTGCAAGACCTATTTTCAGGCTGCCCAGAACATGTCCATCGATGAGAGGATGGTAGCCTCAAAGGACAGAATCAGCATCAAACAATACATGCGTAACAAACCAACCAAATGGCGTTACAAACTGTTTGTTTTGGCTGTTTCTGTTTTAGCCTACACTTGCATTTTTTTTGTTTGAGGGGAAAAACAGTTTTGCTACCGGCAATGGACTGACTTATGATTCCGTTATGGAGTTATTGGATTTTCAACTGCTGGGGAAGGGCTACAAACTATTTGTGGACAACATCTACACAAGCCCTACCCTGTTTACAGAGCTGAGGAAGCGGGATATGTGGGCTTGTGGCACCATTCGGACCAACAGATTGGGCTTTCCAAAAACAAAGGTGAATGACATGCCTAAGCGGGCTGAGCAGGGTACCATGCGATGGATTCTTCAAGATGGCCTTCTCTTTGTAAAGTAGATGGATACCAGAGAGGTGGTCATGTGCACAACTATATACAAGTCCTTCAGTGGTGATCACGTCGTCAGGCGTGTGAAGGACGGTAGCGGGGCATGGACCACATTCCAGCTGCTGTGAAGGACTACAACAAGGGCATGGGAGGTGTGGACCTGTCAAATTCACTGATAGGATACTACAATGTTCTCCACAAGACCATGAAATGGTACAAGACATTTTTTCTATCATTTCATTGACATTGCCTTCATCCTCCAGAAGGAAATGGCCTTCAGGGAGCTGCTCGTCCAGGAGCTTGCTAGCTACAGCAAGTCCACTGTAGCACCTTCAGTCCCCTCTACCTCTGTCCCTTTCTTCCAACCAGTGGTGTTCACCTGCCCATATTCATCTCTGCAGGCATGAATGTGCCTCAGGGCAAAAAGGGCACAGTAGGGAGATGTCGTTGTGCCCTTTGTCACAGGAAATGTCCCATCACCTGCACCACCTGTTCAGTAAGCCTCTGCTTCACAGCAGAAAGAGACTGCTATGGGCCATGGCACCAGCAGCACAATATTGTGACTGAGGGTCTTTACAATATTGTAAATAGAAAATGTTTAAATAGTTACACTTGTATATAGTTCTTTCCTTCAAAATGTATCACTGTACCAATTCGGCCACTTGGGTACATTTGGGTACATCTGTGTGGGACACCTGGGTGACTTCATGCTCAATGTCATGTAGCTCGCTCATTTTTGAAGTTATCTGTCTAAAACTTTGCTCAGCTATTGTTGCCATCTTACGTTCATTCAAATCATCCCCAGCATCCTATCTGTATGTTTGGCTTTTCTTGTTCGTTTGAAAGATGATGCAGCAACAATAAAAAAACAGAAAACGTATGTTTATTTGCTTGTATTTTCTTCTACCAGATCTATTGTGTTATATTCTTCTACATTCAATTCACATTTCCACAAAATTCAGTGTTTCCTTTCAAATGATACCAAGAATATGCATATCCTTGCTTCTGGGCCTGAGCTACAGGCAGTTAGATTAGGGTATGTCTTTAGGTGGAAATTGAAGGGGTACTACCCCGGAGAGGTTAAATAGGGAACAATGATTATGGAATGGAAACCAGGTGTATATAATGAAGACAAAACAATTCTAAAATGAAACATGGATCGGTGGTGACTAGAAAACCAGTGATGTCGGCCGAACGCCGCCCGAACAAGGAGAGAGACCAACTTCGGCGGAAGTCATGACATATTAAGATATTTTTTAAAATACAGTATATCCACAGTTTTGGCCCACCTCAGGTTCTCTGACAGGCTATTCCAGAGGCTGGGGGCATAATAACTAAAGGCTGCCGCGCCCTGAAAGAGCTGACCAGGCCAACTGTAAGTGCTGTTATTGTGAAGTGGAAACGTCTAGGAGCAACAACGGCTCAGCAACAAAGTGTTAGGCCACACAAGCTCACAGAATGGGACTGCCAAGTGCTGAAGCGCATAGAGTGTAAACATCATCTGTCCTCGATTACCACACTCACTACCAAGCTCAAAACTGCCTCTGGAATCAACCGCTATTGGACTCAGAGCAGTGGAAATGCCTTTTCTGGAGTGGTGAATCACGCTTCACCATCTGGCAGTCCAACAGACTAATCTGGGTTTGGTGGATGCCAGCATAACACTACCTGCCCCAATGCATAGTGCCAACTGTAAAGTTTAGTGGAGGAGGAATAATGGTCTGGGGTTGTTTTTCATGGTAAGGGCTAGGCCCCTTAGTTCCAGTGAAGGGAAATCTTAACGCTACAGTATACAATGACATTCTAGGCAATTACCGTAATTGCTGGACTATTAAGCGCACCTGAATATAAGCCGCACCCACTGAATTAAATTTTTTATTTTATTTTGTACATAAATAAGCCGCACGTGTCTATAAGCCGCAGGTGCCTACCGGTTCATTGAAACAAATGAACTTTACACAGCCTTTAAACGAAACACGGCTTGTAACAAAAATAAATAGGCTTTAACCTGTCTAGGATGAGGGTGCCGCTAGCGGCACTCCCCCCCCCACCCCCACTGAAAAGGCAGAGCCGCGAAATTCAAAAAAAATATATTTTTTTAAATATTTAACTTTCACACATTAAAGTCCAATACAGCTAATGAAAGACACAGATCTTGTGAATCCAGCCAACATGTCCGATTTTTAAAATGTTTTACAGGGAAGACACAATATGTAAAGATGTAAATCTATTAGCTAAAAACACATTAGCATAATCCACCATCTTTCTTTGTCCACCAACAACAGTAGCTATCACTAATTCGGCTAAACTAAGATATTTATAGCCCCTAACCAAGAAAAAAACTCATCAGATGACAGTCTGATAACATATTTATGGTATGGGATAGGTTTTGTTAGAAAAATGGGCATATTTCAGGTAGATGGCATAGGTTACAATTGCACCCACCGTCACAAATGGACTAGAATAACTACATAGAGCAACGTGTTTACCTACTTACTAATCATCGAACATTTCGTAAAAATACACAGCATACACTAATCGAAAGACACAGATCCTGTGAATACAGACAATATTTCAGATTTTCTAAGTGTCTTACAGCGAAAACACAATAAATCGTTATATTAGCATAGCACATGTGCAAACATTACCCCAGCATTAATTCTAGCCAAAGTGAGCGATAATGTAAACATCGCCAAAATATATTATTTTTTTCACTAACCTTCTCAGAATTCTTCAGATGACACCCCTGTAACATCACATTACAACATGCATATACAGTTTGTTCGAAAATGTGCATATTTAGCCACCAAAATCATGGTTAGACAATGGGGAAAGTAGCCCAGCTGGTGAGAAAATGTCCGTGCGCCATATTAGACAGTGATCTACTCGTATACATAAATACTCATAAACGTGACTAAAAAATATAGGGTCGACAGCGATTGATAGACAATTTAATTCTTAATACAATCGCGGAATTACATTTTTTAAATTATCCTTACTTTTCAATACAGTTTGCGCCAAGCGAAGCTACGTCAAAAAACATGGCGTCCTAAGCCACTAACATTTTTCGACAGAAACACGATTTATCATAATAAAAATTTCCTACTTTGAGCTGTTCTTCCATCAGTATCTTGGGCAAAGGATCCTTTCTTGGGTCTAATCGTCTTTTGGTGGAAAGCTGTCCTCTTGCCATGTGGAAATGCCAACTGCGTTCAGCATGAACTGGAAGCGTGCCCAGCGATTCACAGCGTTTCAGAAATAAATGTCCCAAAATCGCACTAAACGGATATAAATTGCTATAAAACGCTTTAAATTAACTACCTTATGATGTTTTTAACTCCTATAACGAGTCTTAACATGACCGGAGAAAGATTACTCCCAACACTAATGCTTGGAACAGGTGCGGGTCGGTGTCCTCCAGGCGCATGACGCAGCTCCAAAAGAGTGACTAGCTACAGGGTTTTTTAATTTATAGTGCCTGTGAACGCGCAATCGACCCCATTCAAATCGTCATCACGTAAAGGCATCCAGGGGAAGACGTAAGCAGTGTCCGTATACTCATAGGAATAACATTGGCTTTAAAACTGACTCCAGAACAGTGGCCAAAATTTCTGAAATCTGACTCCATGTCAGGGAAATTGCTGTAGAATGGGTTCTGTTCCACTTAGAGACAAAATTTCAACTCCTATAGAAACTATAGACTGTTTTCTATCCAATAATAATAATAATATGCATATTGTACGATCAAGAATTTTGTAGGAAGCCGTTTCAAAAATTACACGATTACCATAAATAGTGACAACAGCGCCCCCAGCCTCAACAGGTTAACGAAACACGGCTTTTAACAAAAATAAATAGGCTTTAACGAAACAGGCTTGTAACATTTTTTTTTTTTAAATAGCAGTAAACAATAGCCTACCAAGAAAGTCCTTGGTCACTATCTTCCTCCTGTGCACTGAAACCACTGAAGTCATCTCCTTTGGTGTCGGAGTTGAATAGCCTCAGAATTGCTTCATCCGATGTTGGATCGTTTTCATTGCGCTCTCCTCACTTTCATCCGGAGGCAAACTCATCCAAGCCTCATTTTCTAGTTCGGGCCATCTGCTTTTCTTTCCTCTGAAAACTTTTGTTGTCTTTTTGCACTAAGTCAGTTTCTCACGCTGCTGTTTCCAACGTCTTATCATCGACTCATTAAGGCTCCCGTGCAGCAGCACTATTTCCTTTTCCAACAGCCAGATCGATCGCCTTCAAATTGAAAGCTGCATCATATGCATTTCTCCGTGTCTTTGCCATGATGAGGGTGACAAAATGACTACCGTAATCAGAATGATGGAAAGTTTGAGCGCGCTCGATTTACGTCACATTACGTGACGGTGCTCAGTTTTTTGGCGGCATGAATTTGTGAAAGCGGGAAAAATCCATAAATTAGCCGCGTCATTGTATAAAGCGCAAGGTTCATAGCGTGGGAAAAAAGTAGCGGCTTATAGTCCGGAAATTACGGTATGTGCTTTCAACTCTGTGCCAGCAGTTTGGGAAAGGCCCTTTCCTGTTTCAGCATGATAATGCCGCCATGCACAAAATGAGGTCTATACAGAAATGGTTTCTCGAGATCAGTGTGGAAGAACTTGACTGGCCTGCACAGAGCCCTGACCTAAACTCCATCGAATACCTTTGGGATGAATTGGAACGCCGAGCCAGGCCTAATCGCCCAACATCAGTGCCTGACCTCACTAAAGCTCTTGTGGCTGAATGAAAGCAAGTCACTGCAGCAATGTTCCAACACCTAGTGGAAAGGCTTCAGAGAAGAGTTGAGGCTGTTATAGCAGCAAAGAGGAGACCAAATCCATATTAACTTCTTGCAACTATAGGGGGTGCTGTTTCGCATTAGCATAATTTGCTCTACAGATTAAACTGCCTAGTACTCAATTCTTGCTCGTACAATATGCATATTATTATTATTATTATTGGATAGAAAACACTCTAGTTTCTATAGCCGTTGGAATTTTGTCTCTGAGTGGAACAGAACTCATTCTACAGCACTTTCCCTGACATGGAGTCAGATTTCAGACATCTTGGCCCCTGATCTGGAGTCAGTTTAAAGGTGCCTGTAAATGCTATGGAGAAACAGACACTTCTTACGTCTTCCCCTGGATGTCAGTACGTGATGACGCTTTGAATGGAGTCGATTGCGCAATCAGGGCCTCTATAAATCACCAAATACCAGAAGTAACTTCCTTTGGCTGCCTGCGCGCGAAGGTCATCGGACTCGCCTCCTACCAAGCTGTTGTTTAGCCAGTAATATTTCTCCGGTCATGTTTTTACTCGTTATAGGTGTTAACAACATCATAAGGTAGTTAATTTGAACCGTTTTATAGCAATTTATATCCGTTTAGTGCGATTTTGAGGCATTTCTTTCTGAGACACTTTGAACCTCTGGGCACGTTTCCAGTTCATGCCGAACGTTAGTGGGCATTTCCACATGGCAAGAGGACAGCTTTCGACCAAAAGACGATTAGACCCAAGAAAGGATTCATTGCCCAAGATTCTGATCAAAGAACAGCTCATAGTAAGAACAATTTATTATGATAAATCGTGTTTCTGTCAAAAAATGTTAATCGCTTATGCCGCCATTTTGTTAGATGTAGCTTCGCTTGGCGCAACCTGTATTGAAAAGTAAGGATATTTTAAAAATGTAATTCAGCGATTGTATTAAGAATTAAATTGTCTATCAATCGCTGTCGACCCTATATTTTTTAGTCAAGTTTATGAGTATTTATGTATAAGACTAGATCACTGTCTAATATGGCGCACGACATTTTCTGACCAGCTGGGCTACTTTTGTCATTGTCTAACCATGATTTTGGTGGCTAAATATGCACATTTTCGAACAAACTCTATATGTATGTTGTAATATGATGTTACAGGAGTGTCATCTGAAGAATTCTGAGAAGGTTAGTGAAAAAATTAATACATTTTGGCGATATTTATGTTATCGCTCTCTATGGCTAGAATCAATGCTCTGGTAATGTTTGCACATGTGGTATGCTAATATAACGATTTATTGTGTTTTCGCTGTAAGACACTTAGAAAATCTGAAATATTGTCTGTATTCACAGGATCTGTGTCTTTCAATTAGTATATGCTGTGTATTTTTACGAAATGTTTTATGATTAGTAATTAGGTAATACACGTTGCTCTGTGTATTTATTCTAGTCGAGTTGTGATGGTGGGTGCAATTGTAAACTATGATTTATACCTGAAATATGCACATTTTTCTAACAAAACCTATCCTATACCATAAATATGTTATCAGACTGTCATCTGATGAGGTTTTTTATTGGTTAGTGGCTATCAATATCTTTATTTGGCCGAATTGGTGATAGCTACTGGTGTTGGTGGACAAAGAAAAAATTGTGGATTATGCTAATGTGTTTAGCTAATAGATTTACATCTTTACATATTGTGTCTTCCCTGTAAAACATTTTAAAAATCGGACATGTTGGCTGGATTCACAAGATCTGTGTCTTTCATTAGCTGTATTGGACTTTAATGTGTGAAAGTAAAATATTAAAAAAAAAAAAATTTTTTGAATTTCGCGGCTCTGCCTTTTCAGTGGGGGTGGGGGGGTGTGCCGCTAGCGGCACCCCGGGGCTAGACAGGCTAAGAAAGCTTTGTGGTAGAGCGTTTAACACAAAATCCAGGCAGCGGCCAGCTGAGTATAACACTGTATCATCTGCAAATAAATGGACGAGAGGGCTTCCTACTGCCTGAGCTATGTTGTTGATGTAAATTGAGAAGAGCGTGGGGCCTAAGATCGAGCCTTGGGGTACTCCCTTGGTGACAGGCAGTGGCTGAGTAAGCAGATGTTCTGACTTTATACACTGCACTCTGAGAGAGGTAGTTATCAAACCAGGCCAAAGACCCCTCAGACACCAATACTTATTAGCCGGCCCACAAGAATGGATGTCTACCGCAGGCCTGGGCAATTCCAGTCCTCGGGGGCCTGATTGGTGTCACACTTCTCCATCCCTAGAAAACACAGCTGATTTAAACTAATTGCATTTTTAACTGAAGATCATGATCAGTTGATTATTGTGTCAAGTGTGTTAGCTGGTGCAAAGTGTGACACCAATCAGGCCCCCGAGGACTGGAGTTGCCCAGACCTGGTCTACCATATCAAAAGCATTGGCCAAGTCAATAAATATAGCAGCACAACATTGCTTAGAATCAACGGCAATGGTGACATAATTTAGGACCTTTAAGGTTACAGTGACAAATCCATAACCTGAGCAGAAACCAGATTGCATACCAGAGAGAATACAATAGACATCAAGAAAGCCAGTCAGTTGATTATTGACAAGTTTTTCCAGCACTTTGATAAACAGGGCAAAATGGAAATTGGCCTATAACAGTTAGGATCAGCTTGATCTCCCCCTTTAAATAAAAGACACACCGTGGCCTTCCAAGCAATGGGAGAGAGGAGAGACAGGTTTTGCGATGATATGGGCTGAAACCTTAAAGGAAAAGATCTAAACTCTGAACCAGATGTTTTTGGGGGTCAAGTTTAAGGAGCTCCTTTAACACCTCAGACTCAGTGACCGCCTGCAGGGAGAAACTTTGTACCGGGCAGGGGAAAAAGAGGGAGGAGCATCGGGGCTTGTCACATTAGAAGGGCTGGGAGATGAGGAAATGTTGGACGGGCAAGAAGGCATGGCTGAGTCAAATAGGAATCCTGACTTAATGAAGTGGTGAATAAAGAGCTCAGCCATGCACTCCTTGTCAGTAATAACCACATCATCAACATGAAGGGCAGCTGTGAGGAGGGTTTATTCTCCAGGTCTTTCACCGTTTTCCAGAACTTCTTTGGGTTAGACCCACAGAGAGAGAACTGCTTCGTAAAGTAACTAGCTTTAGCCTTCTGGATAGACCACTCATTTCTCATTTCCCTAAACGAAAGCCAGTTAGCCTGAGAATGCGGCTCGCCAATAGGAAATCTAGCGGTGGAGTAACTTTGCCAGATGATGGCCGAACAAGGGGCTGAACCTGTTATTAATTCTCATTTTCTTTATGAGGGCGTGTTTGTTAACAATACTACTGAAAATATTAAAAAAAGAAGATCCAGGCATCTTCGACAGAGGGGAAAAAGCTGATTCTATACCAATTTACAGAGGCCAGGTCATGAAGGAAGGCTTGATCTTTAAGTTTTTTAGCAAGCGTCTATGACAAATCGGGACAGGTCGTTTAACTGAGCAGCCATTATAAACACAGGCTGTAAAAAAGTCATCACTAAGGTCATTACAGAAAACTAGAGGGATTGATACCTATCAGTGAGGATAACATCGAGAGTAGCCTTTTCTGGGTGTTCGGAATCATACCTTTTGGGATTGGCAATTATCTGAGAAAGATTTAGGGAGCCCCATTGCTTTAGGACTTGGTCAGGTGGTTTAATTTATTGTATCATAATTCCAGTGGGTCAGAAGATTACATACACTAAGTTGACTGTGCCTTTAAGCATGTCCCAGTTTAGATCACCTTGCAGGACAAAGAGCTTAGGGCAGGTAGGGTACAGGCCGGTGCTGATGCTGGAGGATAACACCCAGCAACAGTTAACAAAGAGCTATTTGAAAGCTTAATGCTTAACCAGCAAATCAAATTGTTCGGTGACAGACTTGGTAGAGACAACAGAGCACTGAAGGTGTTTCTTGGTAAATATTGCCACTCTACCACCTTTGGAAGATCTGTCTTGCCGAAAAAGGTTATAAGCAGAAAGGTTAACATCAGTGTTCAAAACACTCTGTCTTAACCACGTGTCAGTAATGACCAACACATCTGGATTGGAGCTGTGACCCCACACTTTCAATTGGAAAAATGTAGATGATAAGCTTCTAGTGTTAAAGTGCAGAAAACCCAGGCTTTTACGAGAGCAGAAATTAGTGAAGCAGAAATCAGAGCACAAGTCAGAATTGGGACTAGCAACACTAGATCAGCCAGGTTGTACATGCACATTTCCCGATATGATCAGCAGTAATACAATCAGGGCACAGCAGAGGACAGAGAGAGCTCTGCAGTGTGTGTGCAAAGTTTTAGACTGATTCAATGAACCATTGCATTTCTGTTCCAAATGTTGTATCAAGACTGCCCAAATGTGCTTTATTGGTTTATTAACCTGTCTAGGATCAGCGTGGCGCTAGCGGCACACCCCCCCCCCCCCCCACTGAAAAACCAGTGCCGCGAAATTCAAAAAAAATATTTTTTTAAAATATTTAACTTTCACACATTAAAGTCCAATACAGCTAATGAAAGACACAGATCTTATGAATCCAGTCAACATTTCCGATTTTTAAAATGTTTTACAGGGAAGACACAATATGTAAAGATGTACATCTATTACCTAAAAACACATTAGCATATTCCACCATCTTTTATTTGTCCACCAACACCAGTAGCCATCACCAATTCGGCTAAACTAAGATATTTATAGCCCCTAACCAACAAAAAAACTCATTAGATGACAGTCTGATAACATATTTATGGTATGGGATAGGTTTTGTTAGAAAAAAGTGCATATTTCAGGTATATGGCATAGTTTACAATTGCACCCACCATCACAAATGGACTAGAATAATTACAATGAGCAACGTGTTTACCTAACTACTAATCATCAAACATTTCGTAAAAATACACAGCATACACGAATCGAAAGACACAGATCCTGTGAATACAGACAATATTTCAGATTTTCTAAGTGTCTTACAGCGAAAACACAATAAATCGTTATATTAGCTTAGCACATAGCAATTAGCAGCCCAGCATTGATTCTAGCCAAAGTGAGCGATAAAAGTCAACATCGCCAAAAGATATTAATTTTTTCACTAACCTTCTCAGAATTCTTCCGATGACACTCCTGTAACATCACATTACAACATGCATATACAGTTTGATCGAAAATGTTTATATTTAGCCACCAAAATCATGGTTAGACAATGTGAAATGTAACTCGGCTGGTCAGAATTTGTCCTTGCGCCACTTAGACAGTGATCTACTCTTATACATAAATACTCATAAACGTGACTAAAAAATATAGGGTGGACAGGGATTGATAGACAATTTAATTCTTAATACAATTGCGTTATTACATTTTTTAATTTATCCTTACTTTTCAATACAGTTTGCGCCAAGCGAAGCTACGTCAAAAAACATGGCGTCCTAAGCCACTAAAATGTTTCGACAGAAACACGATTTATCATAATAAAAATGTCCTACCTTGAGCTGTTCTTCCATCAGTATCTTGGGCAAAGGATCCTTTCTTGGGAGAAATCGTCTTTTGGTGGAAAGCTGTCCTCTTGCCATGTGGAAATGTCAACTACGTTCGGGATGAACTGAAAAGCGTGTCCAACTTTTCACATCGTTGCAAAAATAAATGTCACAAAATCGCACTAAACGGATATAAATTGCTATAAAACGCTTTAAATTAACTACTTTGTGATGTTTGTAACTCCTATAACGAGTGAAAAGATGACCGGAGAAATATAACAGGCTAAACTAATGCTTGGAACAGGAGAGGGTCGGTGTCTTCCACGCGCGTTACGCAGCAAGAAAAGACTTGCTAGCTAAAGGTTTTTTTCATTTGTAGGGCCTGTGAACGAGCAATCGAGCCCGTTGGAATCGTCATCACGTAAAGGCATCCAGGGGAAGACGTAAGAAGTGTCCGTATAGTCATAGCAACGACAGTGCCCGTTTAAATGACTTCAGAAAAGTGGCCAACGTTTCTCAAATCTGACTCCATGTCAGGGAAATTGCTGTAGAATGGGCTCTGTTCCACTTAGAGACAAAATTTCAACTCCTATAGAAACTATAGACTGTTTTCTATCCAATAATAATAATAATATGCATATTGTACGATCAAGGATTTTGTGGGAAGCCGTTTAAAAAATTAGCCACATTAGCATAAATAGTCTAAACAGCGCCCCCATCCCCAACAGGTTAATACATGTTCAAGTTCATAACTGCACTCTTCTCAAACAATAACATCGTATTCTTTCACTGTAATAGCTACTGTAAATTGGACAGTGCAGTTAGATGAACAAGAATTTAAGCTTTCTGCCCATATCAGGCATGTCTATGTTCTGGGAAATTTTCTTGTTACATACAACCTCATGCTAATCACATTTGCCTTCGTTAGCTCAACCGTCCCGCTCGGGCACACCGATCCCGTAGATGTTAAAAAATTATATTTGGCCTTATTGCTATTAGCCTACAGAAACGCATTGATTAACAGATTCACCCACATGGAACAACAGATAGTCCCAATAAAAATACATCTAAAGGAAGTTTTTTCTTAAGTGTCTATCCTTTATCTGAGAGATATAAGAATGATCAGGAAGAACGATAAGGAAACTTTTTTAAACATGTATTTAACCCTTTATTTGTGTCACTAAACAGTCTGCATATACAGTACCAGTCAAAAGTTTGGACACATTATTTTTATTATTTTCTACATTGTAGAATAATAGTGAAGACATCAAAACTATGAACTAACACATATGGAATCATGCAGTAACCAAAAAAGTGTTAAAGAAAAAAAGAAATATATATTTTAGATTCTTCAAAGTAGCCACCCTTTTCCTTGACAGCTTTGAACACTCTTGACATTCTCTCAACCAGCTTCATGAGGTAGTCACCTGGAATGAATTACAATTAATAGGTATGCATTGTTAAAAGTAAAACAAATTCTGGACCCCTACAAATCAGCCGGGCTAGACAATCTGCACGCTTGTTGCAACACCTATCACTAGCCTGTTCAATCTCTCTTTCGTCTCGTCTGAGATTCCCAAAGATTGGAAAGCTGCCGTGATAATCCCCCTTTTCAAAGAGGGAGACACTCTAGGCCCAAATTGCTACAGGCCTATATCTATCCAACCCTGCCTTTCTAAGGTCTTCAAAAGCCAAGTTAACAAACAGATTACCGACCATTTCGAATCCCACCGTACCTTCTCCGCTATGCAATCTGGTTTCAGAGCTGGTCATGGGGGAACCTCAGCCACGCTCAAGGTCCTAAACGATATCATAACCGCCATCGATAAGAAACATTACTGTTCCGCCGTATTCATCGACCTGGCCAAGGCTTTCGACTCAGACAATCACCACATTCTTATCGACAGCCTTGGTTTTCAAATGACTGCCTCGCTTGGTTCACCAACTCTGATACTGATTCTGATTCTGATACTCTGATGGAGTTCAGTGTGTCAAATCGGAGGGCCTGTTGTCCAGACCTCTGGCAGTCTCTATGGGGGTGCCACAGGATTCAATTCTCGGGCCGACTCTCTTCTCTGTATACATCAATGATGTCGCTCTTGCTGCTGGTGATTCTCTGATCCACCTCTACGCAGACAACACCATTCTGTATACTTCTGGCCATTCTTTGGACACTGTGTTAACTAACCTCCAGATGAGCTTCAATGCCATACAACTCTCCTTCCGTGGCCTCCAACTGCTCTTAAATGCAATGTTAAACTAAATGCATGCTATTCAACCGATCGCTGCCTGCACCTGCCAGGCACGCCCATCATCACTACTCTGGACGGCTCTGACTTAGAATATGTGGACAACTACAAATACCTAGGTGTCTGGTTAGACTGTAAACTCTCCTTCCAGACTCACATTAAGCATCTCCATTCCAAAAATAAATCTAGAATCGGCTTCCTATTTCGCAACAAAGCATCCTTCACTCATGCTGCCAAACATACCCTCGTAAAACTGACCATCCTACCGATCCTCGACTTCGGCGATGTCATTTACAAAATAGCCTCCAACGCTCCACTCAACAAATTGGATGCAGTCTATCGCAGTGCCATCCGTTTTGTCACCAAAGCCCCATATACTACTAACCACTATGACCTGTACACTCTCGTTGGCTGGCCCTCGCTTCATACTTGTCGCCAAACCCACTGGCTCCAGGTCATCTGCAAGTCTTTGCTAGGTAAAGCCCCGTCTTATCTCAGCTCACTGGTCAACATAGCAGCACCCACACGTAGCACGCGCTCCTGCAGGTATATCTCACTGGTCACCCCCAAAGCCAATTCCTCCTTTGGCCGCCTTTCCTTTACAGTTCTCTGCTGCCAATGACTGGAATGAATTGCAAACATCACTGAAGCTGGAGACTCATATCTCACTCACTAGCTTTAAGCACCAGCTGTCAGAGCAACTCACAGATCACTGCACCTGTACATAGCCCATCTGTAAATAGCCCATCCAACTACCTCATCTCCATACTGTATTTATTTATTTATCTTGCTCCTTTGCACCCCAGGATCTCTACTTGCACATTCATCTTCTACACATCGATCACTCTAGTGTTTAATTGATATATTGTAATTGCTTCGCTACCATGGCCTATTTATTGCCTTAACTCCCTTATCTTACCTCATTTGCATACACTGTATATAGACTTTTTCTACTGTATTATTGACTGTATGTTTGTTTATTCCATGTGTAACTCTGTGTTGTTGTATGTGTCGAACTGCTTTGCTTTATCTTGGCCATGCCGCATTTGTAAATGAGAAATTGTTCTCAACTGGCCTACCTGGTTAAATAATGGTGTAATAAAAATTAGAGCGATGATGTTGTGCCGTGATGCCAGCAGATTCCAGATTGCCTTTGCCAATCTTCAACCATCAGTGAGTAGATGGCTTGAATTGTCTCGCTGGAAATGGAATACAATGTAAAAATGTGCAGCATACAGTACAGACCAGCAGTCGATTTATTTAAGCATTAGTAGGCATACTTTACAGTATTGTCACCTACTGTACCAGTTCATTGGCCACTGTAATCGATGGGGGCTCAGGGCGGTACCATTCTGCTCATCTGATGAAGGTGCACATGGATCAGATTCAAACTTTGAAGACCGAGATCGAGTCATTGAAGGCAGACCAGCAGAAAGAGAAACATTATCTGAGGGCAGAGATACGGGCGACAGTTGATGCATTGGTTCAGAGCCAGGCGGCACTGTCAAAGAGTCAGGCGGAGAATGATGCGTTGAAGAGGGAGAGGAATGCGATGGAGTCACAATTCATGCCAGGCACACATGTGAGCTCTGGAACTCCACCTCCGACAGGCAGAGTCAATATACCTGGCGGGTTCATCAGGTCGTTGGTTCACCCTGACATTTCCATTCCTCTTCTGACAACAGAACTTGATCAACTGCTCACCAGGCAGGGCAAGGGCCATCTGGACCGTTATGCAGGTCTGCTGTAGCCTAATAAACAAATGCAGGTGGCTTATATCTTCAAAATGCGTTATTATCCAAGTGTAAAAGCAAATACTGTAAAGTACTGTATTTCTTCATCAGCATTTTTATGCTTTCGTTAATAAAATAATGATAAAAATACTAGTTATGGATCCATAACGAATTACTATGGGAATAAATATCACTGAATTACAGAAATATTGGAACAAAGTTGTGTAATGAAGGTTAACAAATTATTACTTACTAGAAAATACTCTTTCGAACACACATGGTCACCTTGTAAAGCGCCATTATGGCTATTAGCAGGTAGCTGGACAATAGACTTGCCTAGAAGGAGGGTATCGGGAGAATTCTATCATCAAATGTATATCAGTTTAATCCACCAGAAAAGACTAAACAAATAATATAACAAAAAGTATTATTATCTATCACATCTGACCGTGATTGGGAGTCCCATAGGACGGCGTAAAATTGACCCAGCGTTTCTCTTCCTCTAAAACAATAAGTAAATGTTTTGGCCTTTACAAATATTATTTTGGCCTTTATTCAGATTACAATCGCTCACTTGTAACAAAGAAAGGTAACTTAGGTAAGAGACAAACTATCCCAACATTGTGACATGCATAGGCTCTTGAACTCATGTAACTCATGTAACTCATGTCACTTATGTAAGCCTCATTAAAACTACAAAAATGTCAGTGTACATGTGATAAGAACACAGAACAGATTAACTTGAATTACATTTACTCTCATGGGTGGCCAAAAATAACTATCTGAAAGCCACAGCCCTACTAAACTGTGCCACCAGTCCTCTGATCTGACCCACTGGGTCATATCTCAATAACGCAGCATCAACAACCCAAACTTAATATAATATTTTTTTTTTTAACAAAAACTAAGTGACCCAATACCTGCAACCCAGCATATGGGTCATCCAAACAACCAAGCCTTTTTTAGAAGCATTCCTAAAGTAGACTATCTACATTAAGCATTTTCAAAAGTCCATACAGATATGTACATTTATGTGTAGAAAATAACTGAATATTTTAGATGAGTGACAACATTGGTGCTACAAAGTTCATTATCAGAAACAGTACCATTCAAAAGTTTGGACACACCTAATCATTTAAAGGTTTTTCTTTGTTTTTACTATTTTCCACATTTGTAGAATAATAGTAAAGGCATAAACTATGAAATAACACATATGGAATCATGTAGTAACCAAAAAAGTGTATATATTTTATATTATTCAAAGTAGCCACCCATTACCTTGATGACAGCTTTGCACATTCTCTCAACCAGCTTCACCTGGTATGCTTGAAGGAGTCTTGAAGGAGTTCCCACATGTGCAAATGTTGGCTGCTTTTCCTTCACTCTGCAGTCCGACTCATTCCAAACTATCTCAATTGGGTTGAGGTTGTGTGATTGTGGAGGCCAGGTCATCTGATGCAGCACTCCATCACTCTCCTTCTTGGTCAAATAGCCCTTACACAGCCTGGAGGTGTGTTGGATCATTGTGCTGTTGAAAAATATATGATAGTTCCACTCAGCGCATACCAGATGCGATGGCGTTTCGCTGCAGAATGCTGTCGTAGTCATGCTAGTTAAGTGTGCCTTGAAATCTAAATAAATCACAGACAGTGTCACCAGCAAAGCACCCCCACACCATCACCCCTCCTCCTCCATGCTTCACGGTGGGAACTACGGATGAGGAGATCCGTTCAACTACTCTGCATCTCACAAAGACACGGCGGTTGGAACCAAAAATCTCACATTTGGACTCATCAGTCCAAAGGACAGATTTCCACCGGTCTAATATCCATTGCTCGTGTTTCTTGGCCCAAGCAAGTTTCTCCTTGTTATTGGTGTTTTTAGTAGTGGTTTCTTTGCAGCAATTCGACAATGAAAGCCTGATTCACGCAGTCTCCTCTGAACAGTTGATGTGTATGTTACTTGAAATCCGAGAAGCATTTATTTGGCCTGAGGCTGGTAACTCTAATGAGGTTTTCCTCTGTAGCAGAGGTAACTCTGGGTCTTCCTTTCCTGTGGTGGTCCTCATGAGAGACAGTTTCATCATATCACTTAATGGGTTTTGTGACTGTACTTTAAGAAACTTTCAAAGTTCTTGAAATTATCCGCATTGACTAAACTACATGTCTTATAGTATGACGGACTGTTGTTTCTCTTTGCTTATTTGAGCTGTTCTTGCCATAATATGAATTTGATCTTTTATCAAATAGAGCTATCTTCTGTATACCACCCATACCTTGTCACAATACAACACGACTGATTGGTTCAAACACATTAAGGAAAGAAATTCCACAATTTAACTTTAATGCACACATGTTAATTGAAATGCATTCCAGGTGACTACCTCATGAAGCTGGTTGAGAGAATTCCAAGAGTGTGCAAAGGTGTCATAAAATATGTTTTGATTTGTTTAACACTTTTTTGGTTACTACATGATTCCATGTGTGTTATTTCATAGTTTTGATGTCTTCACTAGTATTCTACAATTTAGAAAATAATAAAAATGAAGAAAAACCCTTGAATGAGTAGGTGTGTCCAAACATTTGACTGGTACTGTATATATAAATTATGTTTTATCAGCGGGTGCTGCCGCACCCTTAATTCCTGTGCTGCAGTAACAGATGTGAAATCACATTACCCAAGTGCTGCAATTAGTCTCACTCGCTCACGGGTTAATGAGTTTGTGGAAATGGGTGACCCATTCCTCATTAGATAGTTTCTCATGCACTGATGAGAGAGAAACAAGGGTATGTGGTAACCACCCAATGGAAATAGTAGGCTACTCTATGCATGGGGGAATGGTAATCTACTACTGGGGATATGGTAACCTTCTCAAATAGCGCTCACATTCTCACTGCAGAATTCAACATTCATCCACGTTCTCCAAACATCAAACTTTGAAGTATTTTTGTTCCTCCTGCTGCTCTGTGCCATTCCATTTTTCCAAACATCAAATTTCAAAGTGAATGGTTAAGTTCAGGCACTTATTCTGAATGGTTAAGGTAAGGGTTAAGGTGTGGGATAGGGTTAAAACAAAACAAAAATAAAAAACTGTGTCCACAACTGGGATTGAACACAACCTTCTGATCCAGAGTCATGGGATTATGCCTATCTGCCACCCACATCCACAACGCTTTAGCAAAACCCAAGCCTACTTGATGGTACTAGTGCCCACTGTTGTCCCTAATGGCTGGTTTTGAAGGCATTTGCCAACATCCTCAGGACATGGACAGAGGTCCCATTTTGACATCAACCTTGAACGACCTGGATAAACCTGATCTAAGCGGATAAGGTAATCTACAATAGAAAGAAAATGTAACCTACTATAGGGAATATGGTTACCCAGAAAAGGAGGATATGGCAATATGCCTGACAAAGATCTTCCAGTCAAAATGTTGCAAAATAAAAGCATATGAGTAACTGAAAACAAGGAGGGAGTATATATTATATATATACTTTAGATAATTTTAGAGACATGGCTTGATGCAGAGGTCAGAGATTGGCAGCAAGTAGATAGCACAGGGAGTAAGTCTTCTATGGCACAATGGAGGACATTTAAAGCAACCAATTAGCAATCAATTACTGACATGTCTCTCTTCTGTACCTTTTGTTTAGTTAGTGTAGAGCAGGCTACTGCTGGGGAAAGCCCATTCAGATACCAGGCACCTGCTGTGTGTGTGTATGGGGGGGTTATGTGGTATCTCAGTGATATGTGGCTCCTGCCTGAGAATGTTACTGTCTTAAATGAGAGTTAAGGGAGAAGAATGTTGTAATTACTGGGTTGGGTTTAGAGAGACTGATGGACGGACAAACAAGACACTTCCATGTGTTTTTTGAACCAACACTCACTTACTTACATCCTCTTCTCACTGTGTGAGAAAGAGAGAGAATAAAGTAAGCGAGAAAAGTAGGGCTGTATATTTGGAGCTATGTTTTGACAAATGGTGGTGAAGGATGTTGAGTACACGCACACACACGATTCACACCTAGGGAGAAATGGCGTGTGTGGAGGCTCAGGGTGACTACCATATTAACTCGACATCCCAACAGCCAGTATCTATCATCATCAACACTAACGTCTGCTCTGAGCCTCAGCACTAATTTCTCTCTAGCATTGGTTTACACCTGGCGCTAACATGCGTCCTTTGTCCTGATCTTGTCCACATTCTGATTGTGCCCACATTTTCAGAAATATGTCTACACATGGTATTAAAATGTGTGTCATATCCGCCACTGTGTCTGCATTGTGACCAGATTTCCTGATCCTGGTTCGATCCTGGGCTGTATCACAACCGGCCGTGATTGAGAGTCCCATACGGGGGGTGCACAATTGGCACAGTGTCATCCGGGTTAGGGGAGGATTTGGCTGAGGTAGGCAGTCATTGTAAAATAAGGTTTTACCTGCATAGTTAAATAAAAAAATAAAAAATATGTCTACACTTGTAAGATATCCAGAACTAATGCATACCTGACTATTTCCGGAGGTGGTCAGGAAGATCAGATCATAATGTGTCTTTTGATCGTCTACACCTGTCTGAAAATTTTGGCACAATCAGAATGTAGACAAGATCAGGACAAAGGATGCATGTTAGAACCAGGTATATAAACGGGACTTCTCTCTCTCTCTCCCTCCTCCTGTTTGTCTCTGGCTCTCTCCATGTTTCCCCTCTGCCTGTATCTCGAATCCCTTCCCTTCCCTGTCCATCTCTATGTTTCTCTTCCTCTCTCTTTCCCTCGCTTTGTCTCCAGCACTGTTGATCTCAAATCAAATCAAATCAAATTGCATTTGTCACATGCCGAATACAACAGGTGTATTACAGTGAAATGCTTACTTACAAGCCCTTAATAACCAACAATACAGTTTTAAGAAAAATGCCTAAAAAAATAAGAAATAAAGTAACAAATAATTAAGTAAGATAACAATAGTGAAGCTATATACAGGGGGTACTGGTACATAGTCTATGTGCGGGGCACTGGTTAGTTTGAGGTAATCGAGGTAATATATACATAGGTAGGTAGGTAGAGTTATTAAAGTGACTTATGCAAAGATAATAACAGAGTAGCAGCAGCGTAAAAGAGTGGGTAATGCAGTAGTATGGGTAGCCATTTGATTATATGTTCAGTAGTCTTATGACTTGGGGGTAGAAGCTGCTTAGAAGCCTCTTGGACCTAGACTTGGTGATCCGGTTCCGCTTGCCTTGCGGTAGCAGAGAGAACAGTCTATGACTAGGGTGGCTAGAGTCTTTGACAATTCTTTGGGCCTTCCTCTGACACTGCCTGGTATAGAGGTCCTGGATGGCAGGAAGCTAGACCCGACTGATGTATTGGGCCGTACGCACTACACTCTGTAGTGCCTTGCGGTAGGATGGCCGAGCAGTAGCCATACTAGGCAGAGATGTAACCAGTCAGGATGCTCTCCATGGTGCAGCTGTAGAACCTTTTGAGGATCTGAGGACCCATGCCAAATATTTTCAGTCTCCTGAAGGGGGAACAGGTTTTGTCGTGCCCTCTTCACGACTGTCTTGGTGTGCTTGGAACATGTTAGTTTGTTGGTAATGTGTACACAATGGAACTGGAAGCTCTCAACCTGCTCCACTACAGCCCCGTCAATGAGAATGGGGGCCTGCTTGGTCCAACTTTTTCTGTAGCCCACATTCATCTCCTTAGTCTAGATCACGTTGAGGGAGAGGTTGTTGTCCTGGCACCACATGGCCAGGTCTCTGACCTCCTCCCTATATGCTGTCTTGTCGTTGTTGGTGATCAGGCCTACCACTGTTGTGTCATTGGCAAATCTAATGATGTTGTTGGAGTCGTGCCTGGCCGTGCAGTCATGAGTGAACAGGGAGTACAAGGGGGGACTGAGCACACACCCCTGAGGGGCCCCATGTTAAGGATCTGCGTGGCAGATGTGTTGTTACCTACCCTTACCACCTGGGGGCGGCCCGTCAGGAAGTCCAGGATCCAGTTGCAGATGGAGGTGTTTAGTCCCAGGGTCCTTAGCTAAGTGATTAGCTTTGAGGGCACTATGGTGTTGAACGCTGAGCTGTAGTCAATGAGTATCATTCTCACATAGGTGTTCGTTTTGTCCAGGTGTGAAAGGGCAGTGTGGAGTGCAATAGAGATTGCATCATCTGTTGGGGTGGTGTGCCAATTGGAGTGGGTCTGGGGATTCTGGCATAATGGTGTTGATGTAAGCCATGACCAGCCTTTCAAAGCACTTCAAGGCGGCCGACGTGAGTGCTACGGGGCGGTAATCATTTAGGCAGGTTACCTTCGCTTCCTTGGGCACAGTGACTATGGTGGTCTGCTTGAAACATGTTGGTATTACAGACTCGGTCAGGGAGAGGTTGAAAATGTCACAGCATTTTCCTTAATGGCCAAAAAGCTCAATTTTTGTCTCATCTGACCAGAGTACCTTCTTCCATATGTTTGGGGAGTCTCCCACATGCCTTTTGGTGAACACCAAATGTGTTTTCTTATTTTTTTCTTAAAGCAATGGCTTTTTCTAGCCACTCTTCCGTAAAGCCCAGCTCTGTGGACTGTACAGCTTCAAGTGGTTCTATGGACAGATACTTCAATCTTCGCTGTGGAGCTTTGCAGCTCCGTCAGTGTTAACTTTGGTCATTTGTTGCCTCTCTGATTAATGCCCTTCTTGCCTGGTCCTTGAATTTTGGTGGGAAGCCCTCTCTTGGCAGTTTTGTTGTGGTGCCATATTCTTTCCATGTTTTAATAATGGATTTAATTTTGCTCTGTGGGTTGTTCAAAGTTTCAGATTTTTTTTAAATAATCCAACCCTGATCTGTACTTCACACTTAGATTGCACACAGGTGGACTTTATTTAACTAATTATGTGACTTCTGAAGGTAATTGGTTGCACCAGATCTTTTTTAGGTGCTTCATAGCAAAGGTGGTGTATACATATGCATGCACCACAAGTTCTTTTTCATTTCACTTCACCAATTTGGACAAAATTGTGTATGTCCATTACATGACATGCAAGTAAAAATCTATTTAAATTATAGGTTGTAAAGCAACAAAATAGGAAAAATGCAAAGGGGGGTGAATACTTTTGCAAGGCACTGTATGTGTGTCCGTGTATGTGTGTATTTGAATGAGAATGTGTGTATATGCACGTATACAAACACCTGCACTACAAACATACTTTTTATTTTAATTTTTTTTTTTTTATAATTTATCTTTGACCATCATTCGATGCAACTCCACTCCCACTTATCCAAAACACCAGTCTCAAAGTCAACAGTGAAGAGATGATTCCGGGATGCTGGCCTTCTAGGCAGAGTTGCTAAGAAAAAGCCATATCTCAGACTGGCCAATAAAAATAAAAGATTAAGATGGGCAAAAGAACAGACACTAGACAGAGAAACTCTGTCTAGAAGGCCAGCATCACGGAGTCGCCTCTTCACTGTTGACGTTGAGACTGGTGTTTTGTGGGGTACTATCTAATGAAGCTGCAAGTTTACTTGTTAGGCATCTGTTTCTCAAACTAGACACTCTAATGTACTTGTCCTCTTGCTCAGTTATGCACCTGGGCCTCCCACTCCTCTTTCTATTCTGTTTAGGGCCAGTTTGCTATGTTCTGTGAAGGGAGTAGTACACAGCGTTGTACGAGATCTTCAGTTTCTTGGCAATTTCTCAGAATAAGAATAGACTGAGTTTCAGAAGAAAGTTCTTTGTTTCTGGCTACTTTGAGCCTGTAATCGAAACCGTAAATGCTGATGCTCCAGATACTCAACTAGTCTAAAGGCCAGTTTTATTGCTTCTTCATTCAGAACAACAGTTTTCAGCTGTGATAACATAATTGCAAAATGATTTTCTAATGATCAATTAGCCTTTTAAAATGATAAACTTTGATTAGCTAGCACAACGTGCCATTGGAATACAGGCGTGATGGTTGCTGCTAATGGGCCTCTGTACGCCTATTTAGATATTCCATCCAGCAACAATTGTAAACTGTATTAATGATCAATTTGATGTTTTTTAATGGCCAAAACATTTGCTTTCATTTCAAAAACAAGGACATTTATAAGTGACCCCAAACTTTTGAACGGTACCCTATATCTTTCAACTATGCTGTGATGTTTAACATACAATTTCAAAATAATCGAATAGAATCCACAGATTGCGAGTTGAAGATACAGCTGAAGTCGGAAGTTTACATACACGTTAGGCAAATACATTTAAACTCAGTTTTTCACAATTTCTGACATTTAGTCCGAGTAAGAATTCCCTGTCTTAGGTCAGTTAGTATCACCACTTTATTTTAAGAATGTGAAATGTCAGAATAATAGTAGAGAGAATAATCTTTCTCAGCTTTCATTTCTTTCATCACATTCCCAGTGGGTCAGAAGTTTACAGACACTAAATTAGCATTGGGTAGCATTGACTTTAAATTGTTAACTTCAGTCAAACGTTTTGGGTAGCCTTCCACAAGCTTCCCACAATAAGTTGGGTGACTTTTGGCCCATTTCTCCTGACAGAGCTGATGTAACTGAGTCAGGTTTGTAGGCCTCCTTATTCGCACATGCTTTTTCAGTTCTGCCCACAAATTTTCTATGGGATTGAGGCCACTTGTGATGGCCACTCCAATACCTTGACTTTGTTGTCCTTAAGCCATTTTGCCACAACTTTGGAAGTATGCTTGGGGTCATTGTCCATTTGGAAGACCCATTTGTGACCAAGCTTTAACTTCCTGACTTATGTCTTGAGATGTTGCTTCAATATATCCACATCATTTTCCTGCCTCATGATGGCATCTATTTTGTTAAGTGCACCAGTCCCTACTGCAGCAAAGCACCCCCACAACATGATGCTGCCACCCCCATGCTTCACCGTTGGGATGGTGTTCTTTGGCTTGCAAGCCTCTGCCTTTTTTCCTCCAAACATAACGATGGTCATTACGGCCAAACAGTTCTATTTTTGTTTAATCAGATCAGAGGACATTTCTCCAAAAGTACGATCTTTGTCCCCATGTGCAGTTGCAAACCGCAGTCTGTCTTTTTTATGGCGGTTTTGGAGCAGTGGCTTCTTCCTTGCTGAGCGTCCTTTCAGGTTATGACGATATAGGACTCGTTTTACTGTGGATATAGATACTTTTGTACCTGTTTCCTCTAGCATTTTCACAAGGTCTGTTGCTGTTGTTCTGGGATTGATTTGCACTTTTCGTACCAAAGTACGTTCATCTCTAGAAGACAGAACGTGTCTCCTTCCTGAGCAGTATGACGGCTGCGTGGTCCCATGGTGTTTATACTTGCATGCTATTGTTTGTACAGATGAACGTGGTGCCCTCAGGCTTTTGGAAATTGCTCCCAAGGATGAACCAGACTTGTGGAGGTCTACAATTTATTTTCTGAGGTTTTGGCTGATTTCTTTAGATTTTCCCATTATGTCAAGCAAAGAGGCACTGAGTTTGAAGGTAGGCCTTGAAATACATCCACAGGTACACCTCCGATTGCCTCAAATTATGTAATTTAGCCTATCAGAAGCTTCTAAAACCATGACATCATTTTCGGGAATTTTCCAAGCTGTTTAAAGGCACCGTCAACTTAGTTTATGTAAACTTCTGACCCACTGGAATTGTGATACAGTGAATTATAAGTGAAATAATCTGTCTGTCAACAATTGTTGGAATAAGTACCTGTGTCATGTGTAACAGTATAACTTTAAACCTTCCCCTCGCCCCGACACGGGCGCGAACCAGGGACCCTCTGCACACATCGACAACAGTCACCCACGAAGCAGCGTTACCCATCGCTCCACAAAAGCCGCGGCCCTTGCAGAGCAAGGGGAAACCCTACTTAAAGTCTCAGAGCAAGTGACGTAACTGATTGTTATCCTACTAGCGCGTACCCGCTAACTAGCTAGCCATTTCACATCCGTTACACTCACCCCCCTTTCAACCTTCTCCTTTTCTGCAGCAACCAGTGATCCGGGTAAACAGCATCAATGTAACAGTATAACTTTAAACCGCCCCCTCGCCCCGACACGGGCGTGAACCAGGGACCCTCTGCACACATCAACAACAGTCACCCACAAAGCGTCGTTACCCATCGCTCCACAAAAGCCGCGGCCCTTGCAGAGCAAGGGGAAACCCTACTTAAAGTCTCAGAGCAAGTGACGTAACTGATTGAAGTGCTACTAGCGCGTACCCGCTAACTAGCTAGCCATTTCACATCCGTTACACATGCACAAAGTAGATGTCCTTACCGACTTGCCAAAACTATAGTTTGCTAACAAGTCATTTGTGGTATGGTTAAAAATCGAGTTTCAATGACTCCAATATAAGTGTATGTAATCTTCAGACTTCAACTGTACATATGTACAGTTTCAAAACATATTTATTTGAAGAACGTCTACTTGATTTGGGTGTGTAATAGCTACATATGCCTATATAATATGTTTCTGTGAATAGTGCATCATATTATGCTAACATATACATTGAGCAATGATTTGGGACATGCAGCCTATTTGAATCATTATGACACGCAGACCATACTTGTAGCAGTTTAAACCTGGACCCTGGTGTACGGTTTACAACGACTGGATTCAAATTAAAGGTACACCAAATTTAAAGGGATGGCTTTAGATAAATGTACTGAAAACCCTATTGAATGAAAACTCCATGATAAAATATGTTGGCCAGCAAGTGGGAGGGTTTTCAGTGGTTGAATTAATTGTATTCAATGCGCGCAAGGGAGGCCACACCTGCAAAGCCCTTTACACAACTGCATACGGTAGCTAAGTCTGAATACCAACAACAAACACATAGAAAACAAATAGATTTGAGTCAGGCCCAAAGTGTTTCAGAGTAGGAATGATGATCTAGGATCAGTTGTGTCATTTAAAATGTAATGAATAAGAAGGGGGAACTTATTCTAAAACCGTCACTCCTACTATGAGACGCAATGTCTCCCACCCCTCCTGTCTCAGCCTCCAGTATCTATGCTGCAATAGTTTATGTGTCGGGGGGCTAGGGTCAGTCTGCTATATCTGGTGCAATGTGTGAATTAAAGTATGCTCCCTCTATTTCTCTCTCTCTCCCTCTCCCTCCCCTCCCGGAGGACCTGAGCCCTAGGACCATGCCCCAGAACTACCTAGCCTGATGACTCCTTCCTGCTGTCCCCAGTCCACCTTGTCGTGCTGCTTCTCCAGTTTCAACTGTTCTGCCTGCAGCTATGGAACCTTGACCTGTTCACTGGACGTGCTACCTTGTCCCGGACCTGAGGTTTTCGACTCTCTCTACCGCACCTGCTTTCTCGAACTCTGAATTCTCGGCTATGAAAAGCCAACCTACATTTACTCCTAAAATATTATTATTTTACCCTGCTGGTCATCTATGCATGTTTGAACATCTTGGCCATGTAGTGTTATAATCTCCACCTGGCACAGCCAGAAGATGACTGGCCACCCCTCAGAACCTGGTACCTCTCTAGGTTTCTTCCTAGGTTCCTGCCTTTCTAGCGAGTTTATCCTAGCCACCGTGCTTCTACATCTGCATTGCTTGCTTTTTGGGAATTTAGGCTGGGTTTCTGTATAGCATTTTGTGACATCGGCTGATGTAAAAAGGGCTTTACAAATACATTTGATTGATTGATAATGAATACGGTCACAGACCTCTGATCCTATTCCAATAAAAAGTAATTTTAATCAAATTATCTTCATTAATGTGTGATGCATGAATACAGTATAGCTCCAGGGACGTAGTAAGGAATATGTAGCACATTACTTCAGACAATCGATATTGGATTTCTCTCTGAGCAGCTGTGTTGGCTCCTCTGACATTTTCTACCAGCGCAAAGTGATCTGTCATGATTAAACGGGTCTTTGTAGTTTATCAACATTCATTATTAGCCCTGTTGATGCATGGATTGGGACTTGGTGGATATCAACTAAGTAAACCTAAAATAGTTTTTGTTTCTGTTCTCTACAAATAGGAAAGAGGGTGTCATGTCAATCCAAAACGCAAAACGTGTGAATGCAGCTTCTGATAAATAAATATATCAGTCACACTTTATTTGGATAGTCCATCTGTAGATGCTGCTTGCTAAGGTTATTGGTTAGGGTAAGGGTTAGAATAAGGGTTAGGGTAAGGGTTAAGTTTAGGGTTAGAATATGGACTAATGTTAGGGTTTGTAGATATTTAGTTGAAATGTTACTGATGGAGCATCTAAAGAGATTGTTTGTGTCTTTGTAACAACCAAATAGTAGTGGTATGTCTGTGGGGGACATGCTTGTCTGTGCGGCATACATTTCTTCTCTCAACAAAAGAAGGAAGAGCGAGAGAGGAGAGTGTGTGAGAGAGAGCGAGCGAGAGAGAGAGTACGAGAGAGAGAGAAAATGAGTCTGTGCTATTCAGTACAAGTGTGTTTGTGTGTCTGTGTAAGCTTGAGTGAGAGAAAACACTCAAATCTGAATATTTAATTATCTGTCCTGGTTTGTCTGTATAGATGTTGATATATTTAGGACTGTGTCTGTGGAAACTCACATGGTAGTTTTGTATATAAAGATATGTATCACTTTTAGTATAGCTATTTGTGTACACATGATCATTGCGTTACCATGTTACATTTTTTTGAAGATTGTGTGTGTTATCTGATGAGGCAATGCAGGATACGTAATCTTCAAACTAGATTGTAAATGGTGGTGTTTAAAATGAACTATGTATTATGCAATAAACCTATCTATACATGCCGACGGGTATGTGTTGATTTACCGCTAGACCAGCTCCTCAAAATTGGGAATGGGAGTAGATAGGTAAATACTGTCATCTGCTGGTAACAGGTAGGAACTGACGTCTACTGCTGGTAAGTTCACAGCTACCCAGTAGGCCTATTCTCCTCAGAAGTGACGATCAATTGATATTTCAACAGTTATCTCGCACTAACCTCAGTGTCTGTGCAGCCTATAGCATCAGAATACTGCAATTATTGTTTGCTTAAAATTGTATCCCAATAAAATATTGAAAATACATTAAACATGATTGTTACCAAGTGTGTTTGAATGTAATCAATAATTTTATGCAGCGTGCTAAATCATTGTCATTGTGTGCATAGATGGTGTACCATATAAGGCTCTCAGAACATCTCTCTCTGTCTGGCTGGTCCAAACGGGGAGGTGCCGCTCATTACAGCCACCACAGGAGATTAATGGTTCAGTCAGAGTGGGAGGGAGAACCAGGCTGAAAGAGGTAGAGGTCCAACTGATGATGCGTTGCGATTTTCAAGTCTAAAGTGGCCTGCCCTCCTTGTCTCCTCGCGTAATCTGAGCTAACGTGAAGTGACAGGTGAAAGCTAAATTCTCAGTAGGTGTCCGCCATTTTGCTTTCAGTGCAGTTCAAGGACAAGAGGGGAAGCTAATTTAGACTATTGAGCCCAAAACTCTGCTGCTCCCCTCCCTCTGACCCATAGGTGACCCATAGGCGTCGTTAGACCTTGGCTTTCAGGGCTTCAGTCCCAAAGCCATTATTCACTTTCATCTCAAACACCATCCTGATATGCATTACATTAATTTACAGAGATAAATATAATCATTCAAAATAGGAGAGCATTGTTATCCATAGAGGTTCATTAGCTTGTTTTTTTAATCACAAGCGCATTCAGAAGGGCGGAGCATTTCACTTTTATAAACAGCTGATTATTGAGTTGCAGCTGTCAGTGAGCAGCAGCTAAAATAGACCTTTTGCAACATTCCAAATTACAATTTCTGGGAAACAGTTTGGAAAGCAATTGGCTAGGCCTACTGAAAGAGGAGAATCTCATCTTTCCAAAACGATCTAAATTATTTCTCAACTCGCTATATTGCACAAACAGCACCTTTTAACAACCGGAGAAGCCTATCAAGTATGGTTTTAAAGGGGAGTGTGTCGGGCCATCCCCGGTGAGTGCGCATATTCACTATTTATCATTGGGTGAGTTAATGCTGCTGGCAATTTTTTTTCAAGACATTATTTTTTTCCAGTCCAGGCTGGTAAACGTGCAGTTGGATAATTCACCTGAATGTTGAGTATGCATTGAAAGCCCATCAATTAAGTCCTGGATGGTACTTGTCAATTTCTGTACGGAGCCAGGCAGTGCGTGAATTCAAATATGCTCCCAAAAAAACACACATGAAATTTCTAAAGCTTGACATCGCACCCTGGTTCAACCGCTTTGACTGCCTGTCTCCTTGACAACCTTATATGTTTTGGGGAGCAAATTCAGCCAAGACAGTATGTGATTATGTGGTTCAGTGTTTTTTTTGGCAGAAATAGCAAGGCATGGCTGAGGGTCTGATGGTCTGGCTTCTTCTATTCTGGTTCAAATGGGAAAAAGGAAAACAAGGCTTCAGATGGATGTCATAGGCTACTGTTCAATCTGTGTCTACCCTCTTTGTTTCGTATTGGTTGCATACAAGACAAAGGGTTGGGTTGTCAAAGTGGCCAAGTCATTTTTGGTCGATTAATAGAGTGGACTGTAATGGAGCGGGCTGGCTCATAGGTTTAACTGTTTGAAACTACCTTGTTGACACCTATCCAACCAGGTTTTTGAGAGTCAGTGAGGTGAGAGGTGCTTCTAGGATTTGCCCACATTTGGGGCTCAGCCTCACCCTCAAATCTGGTTGGATGGGTGTCAGCAAGGTGGTTTAAAACAGTTCCACCTACAGTATGAGCCAGGCCAATCCATTACAGAGGACGACACCGACACACGAAGGCTGTAATCAGACGTGTGTGTGTGTGTGTGTGTGTGTGTGTGTGTGTGTGTGTGTGTGTGTGTGTGTGTGTGTGTGTGTGTGTGTGTGTGTGTGTGTGTGTGTGTGTGTGTGTGTGTGTGTGTGTGTGTGTGTGTGTGTGTGTGCGTGAGTGCTATCTGGGAGCAGGTGTGAAAAGGTGGCCTGCACGCTGGGATTTAAAATGGTTACGAAGTGTGAACTCAACACATGCTCTGAGTTAGCTCTGACCACAGCAGGGATTTTAGGTTTCACGCCTGGCAACCAGCGGTAATCCTCACCGTTATAGAGAGCTCTCTCCGAACGGCTTCTCTTGTCTCTTTCACTGCTCAGCTAACGCAGGGATTATGGAGCACTTTCCCTAGTTTGGTTTCGTGAACTGAATATATTCTCTGACAACCTCCATGAGTATTCCATTTTACTGTGTGCTGTTTTTCTGTCGTACATTATTTATTTATTTCATATCAAGGTTTCTGACCATAGCTGCTGGAGCAATGGGTGTGAGAGGTGTCATGACTATCCTGTGAGGATCCAAATAGGTCAGATCAGGTTTGCAATGAATAACTTCAACCAGACCATCTCTCACCCGCAGAGGGGGAGAGGAGGGAACTGGTGGGGGTAATCTCACGTCCTATTGTAAATCAATGTAGAAGATTCAGGTATCCCTATCAAAATTCACAGAAGGAATGTGACTTTGTTTCAAGATACTTTGTCCCGCCAAAAATCAAACACATTCAAAAGCGAATACTGGAACAATATTTCTTACATAGAACGTGGGGAATGGTCAGAGGTGATCTAAAGAACACTAATGTTGTTTTGTTTGTTACATTGTGATGTCATAAAAAATGTATAAAGGAAATACTGTACCTTGGAAAGTATACCCACTACATGTGTGAAGTGTCCATCCTATGTGCATGAAGTGCATGAAATATCAAAAAGTATAGTGTTTTTGTTAAGAAAGGGACATGATTTTAGGAACCATAAGAGATCATTGTTTTACGTAAACTTTGCACATTGACAAGTGACATCCCTGATTGAGGTCAGAGAGTGTGTCAGCCTGACGGAACCACCCTTCACGTTACTCTCATCTGGGAACCACTGGGAACCATCGACACTGGCTAGCCTATCTTCAAAGAAGCATCTTCCAGAGCGAAAGGAAGGAGAATAAACTCTGTAGTTCTGTTCAGGACTACACGACAAGTCACAGAATACTGGACAACTACAGAGAAGAACAACAGTAGAAGACTTGTTGGAACCATTTTGGACAATCCGAGCCCAACCTCCTTTTCAAGGCCCTGTCCACCAAAAGAGATACACGGCGAACCAAGGCTTTGCACGTAAATACATTCATGATTTCTTACTCCAAGCGGGCGGGGGTTTGTGTGCAAAGTATAGCAGTACTATAAGTGAGAGTAGTTTCTAAATGTACCAACGCTAAGTGTCTCTGTCCCTCTCTCTCTCTCTCGCCCTCTCCATGTCTTTTGTAACAAGCAAACATATTGTTGTCAGTCCGCTAGGGACCTGTTTTTAAAGTATTAAGTGTGTATGTTTATCCTGTGTTCCCATTTAATTAGCTAGTAAATAGATAATTAAACCAATATGTGTAGTACTGAATCATAAGTAAGGCTCTGGTTTATATGATAACGATGATATGATAAGAGGTTATGATTAGAAGTTGACTGTTTATAGATGTGATACGTAAAGACCTTTAGAGTTTAATTCGGGAGATGGTAAATTTAAAGAACCGCTCTCGTGGTGCCCCAGATCCTAATGAGTTAATTGTTACATGATTAATTTAATCGGGTAACAAGTAAACATATTTTGGTAATTAGATAAATAACAGTCTTCAGATTAATGTTAAAGTCAAGTCACGACACCATTCAGAGAAGAGGGGTGTGGATGATGAGGAGGCAGAAGAAGAGGAAGATGGGGGAGAATAAGAGAGGAGGAGGAGAATTGGAGGATGAGGAGCCTTAATGAGACAAAACCATTGACAAATGAAGTGAAAAATAGGAAAATAAAAGTTTATTTGTACAGATGGAGTCTGTGTGTGTGTGTCATGGCATAGCATGCCACAGTTTTATGGAGGGTTATCAGTGAATATTCTAAAATGCAATGCTTACATGGTAAATTGAATTTCAAAAATGATAAATGCTATATCAGTCCTCAGGATAAGACCCAGATGCAGATAGTTCGAAGTAACAAAAGTTTATTACAAAAACAGGGGCAGGCAAACGGCAGGTCAAGGGCAGGCAGAGGTCAGTAATCCAGAGCAGAGTCCGAAAGGTAGAGAAAGAGGAGACAGAGGGCTGTGAGACAGAGGCTTAATCCTTGATACATGAAACGTGGGATGTATATGAAGGGTGCGGGGCAACAGAAGACAACAGAAGAACAGAGGGGCTAAGGATCTTGGAAATGGGGAAAGGGACAATAAAAGAGGGTGAAAGTTTGTGGGACTCTACCCAGAGGGGAAGATCCCGAGTAGACAGCCAAACCCTCTGCCCAAGACGATAGCGGGGAGCCGGGGTGCGGTGGCTGACCGCCTGTTGACGATACCTGGAGGTGGTTTTGAGAAGAGCGGACCGAGCTCTCTTCCAGGTATGCCGACAGCGGCGGACGAACATCTGGGCAGAGGGTATGTTAACCTCTTACTTCGGGAAGAGGGGGGCTGATAACCCATAGAACACTGGAAGGGGGAGAGCCAAGTGGCGGAGCAGGGTGTTCCCGGGCTTACTCCACCCACACGAGTTGCTGGCTTCAGGTGGTGGGGTTGGCCGAGACGAGGCACCGAAGAGTCGTCTCCAGGTCCTGATTGGTACGCTCCAATTGGATTTTGGATTGGGGATGAAACCCAGAGGACAGGCTGGCCGACGACCCAATGAGTGTGCAGAATGCCTTCCAGAACCGGGACGAGAATTGAGGACCACGTCGGAAACCATGTCCACCGGAAGTCCATGGACCCGGAAGACATGCTGCACCATGAGCTGGGCCGTCTCCTTGGCCGAAGGTAGCTTGGGGATGGGAATGAAATGGGCGGCTTTGGAAAACTTGTCCACCACCGTGAGGATAGCGGTGTTGCCATCAGATAGAGGGAGAAAAGTGACAAAGCCCAGGGATATATGTGAGCAGGGACGGTGAGGGACAGGAAGAGGTTGAAGGAGGCCAGCTGGAGCTTGCCGAGGTGTCTTGTTCTGAGCACAGATAGTGCAGGCGGTGACAAACATGCAGAAGTCTGGAACCATGGTAGGCCACCAAAGGCATTGTTGCACAAAGGCAAGGGTCCGATGGGAGCCATGGTGGTAGGCAAGCCTGGAGAAATTAGCCTATTCCAGGACCGGGGAGCGGGCAGCGTCTTGGACAAACATCCTGTTAGCCGGGCCCCGGAAGAATGGTCTCAGGGTCCGAATGTGTAGAAGCGGGGCAATATCGCCGTGAAAGCGCATCCGCCTTAACATTCTTAGACAAGTAGTTCTCTATTCCCCACATCATAATTCCTCTCCGTGCCGTTAAGGCGATGGGAGAAGAAGGCACATTGATGAGGCTTAAGGTCCAGACCAGAACGCCGGGACAGGATGGCCCCCACTCCGACATCTGAAGCGTCTACCTCCACCACAAACTGACAGGACGGGTGCGGATGGATCAATATGGGAGCTGTGGTGAAGCGGTGCTTAACCTGTCTAGGATCAGCGTGGCGCTAGCGGCACACCCCCCCCCCCCCCACTGAAAAACCAGTGCCGCGAAATTCAAAAAAAATATTTTTTTAAAATATTTAACTTTCACACATTAAAGTCCAATACAGCTAATGAAAGACACAGATCTTGTGAATCCAGTCAACATTTCCGATTTTTAAAATGTTTTACAGGGAAGACACAATATGTAAAGATGTACATCTATTACCTAAAAACACATTAGCATAATCCACCATCTTTTATTTGTCCACCAACACCAGTAGCCATCACCAATTCGGCTAAACTAAGATATTTATAGCCCCTAACCAACAAAAAAACTCATTAGATGACAGTCTGATAACATATTTAAGGTATGGGATAGGTTTTGTTAGAAAAAAGTGCATATTTCAGGTAGATGGCATAGTTTACAATTGCACCCACCATCACAAATGGACTAGAATAATTACAATGAGCAACGTGTTTACCTAACTACTAATCATCAAACATTTCGTAAAAATACACAGCATACACGAATCGAAAGACACAGATCCTGTGAATACAGACAATATTTCAGATTTTCTAAGTGTCTTACAGCGAAAACACAATAAATCGTTATATTAGCTTAGCACATAGCAATTAGCAGCCCAGCATTGATTCTAGCCAAAGTGAGCGATAAAAGTCAACATCGCCAAAAGATATTAATTTTTTCACTAACCTTCTCAGAATTCTTCCGATGACACTCCTGTAACATCACATTACAACATGCATATACAGTTTGATCGAAAATGTTTATATTTAGCCACCAAAATCATGGTTAGACAATGTGAAATGTAGACAAGCTGGTAAAGAAAAAGTCCTTGCGCCACTTAGACAGTGATCTACTCTTATACATAAATACTCATAAACGTGACTAAAAAATACAGGGTGGACAGGGATTGATAGACAATTTAATTCTTAATACAATTGCGTTATTACATTTTTTAATTTATCCTTACTTTTCAATACAGTTTGCGCCAAGCGAAGCTACGTCAAAAAACATGGCGTCCTAAGCCACTAAAATGTTTCGACAGAAACACGATTTATCATAATAAAAATGTCCTACCTTGAGCTGTTCTTCCATCAGTATCTTGGGCAAAGGATCCTTTCTTGGGAGAAATCGTCTTTTGGTGGAAAGCTGTCCTCTTGCCATGTAGAAATGTCAACTGCGTTCGGGATGAACTGAAAAGCGTGCCCAACTTTTCACATCGTTGCAAAAATAAATGTCCCAAAATCGCACTAAACGGATATAAATTGCTATAAAACGCTTTAAATTAACTACCTTATGATGTTTTTAACTCCTATAACGAGTGAAAAGATGACCGGAGAAATATAACAGGCTAAACTAACGCTTGGAACAGGTGCGCGCCGGTGTCCTCTAGGCTCATGACGCAGCTCCCAAAGAATGACTAGCTTCAGGGTTTTTTCATTTGTAGGGCCTGTGAACGCGCAATCGACCCCGTTGGAATCGTCATCACGTAAAGGCATCCAGGGGAAGACGTAAGAAGTGTCCGTATAGTCATAGCAACGACAGTGCCCTTTTAACTGACTTCAGAAGAGTGGCCAACATTTCTCAAATCTGACTCCATGTCAGGGAAATTGCTGTAGAATGGGCTCTGTTCCACTTAGAGACAAAATTTCAACTCCTATAGAAACTATAGACTGTTTTCTATCCAATAATAATAATAATATGCATATTGTACGATCAAGGATTTTGTGGGAAGCCGTTTAAAAAATTAGCCAAATTAGCATAAATAGTCTAAACAGCGCCCCCATCCCCAACAGGTTAACTTCTTCGGGGTAGGGGGCAGCATTTTCACTTTTGGATAAATAGCGTGCCCAATTTCAACTTCCTTCTACTCATCCCCAGAATATAAGTTATTCATGTTATTAGTAGATTTGGATAGAAACTCGGAAGTTTCTAAAACTGTTTGAATCATGTCTGTGAGCATAACAGAACTTCTGTAGCAGGCAAAACCCTAAGGACAAACCATTCAGAATTTGTATTTTTTTGAGGTCACTGTCTTTTCAATTAGTTTTTTTTAGAGACACCAGATTTCTAATGGACTTGCTTGCAGTTCCTACCGCTTCCACTAGACGTCACCAGTCCTTGGAAATCGGTTGAGGTTATTCCTTTGTGTAGTGAAGAAGTAGGGCTATCGTAAATGAGGGTCAAATGAAGTAAATATTTTGAGAGAGTCACGTTACGAAAAAGGTTGCGTCAGTTTGGTTTCTTTTTGTATTGAACACAGATCATCCCGTCTTCAAATTGATTGATTATTAACATTCAAAAATACCTACCGTTGTATTACAAAAGTAGTTTGAAATGTTTTGGTAAAGTTTACATGTAACTTTTGAAATATTTTGTAGTGACGTTGCGCAAGTTGGAAGCTGTGTTTTTCTGGATGAAACGCGCCAAATAAATTGACATTTTGGATATATATCGACAGAATTAATCGAACAAAAGGACCAGTGATGTTTATGGGACATATTGGAGTGCCAACAAAAGAATTTCGTCAAAGGTAAGGCATGATTTAAATTTTATTTCTACGTTTTGTGTCGTGCTTGCAGTGATGAAATATGCTTCTCTCTTTGTTTACTTTTGTGCTATCATCAGATAATAGCATCTTATGCTTTCGCCGAAAAGCTTTTTTGAAATCTGACATGTTGGCTGGATTCACAACGAGTGTAGCTTTAATTTGGTATCTTACATGTGTGATTTAATGAAAGTTTGATTTTTATATCATGTTATTTGAATATGGCGCGCTGTATTTTCCCTGGCTATTGGCGTTTGCGTCCCACCTGCCCCAGAGAAGTTAAGGGACAGGTAGACACATAATGACCGGCAGTTCCACAATACAGACAACTCTGGGTGTTAAGTCTGCATAAGCCTTCAGCTGGAGACTGCCGAGTTGCATCGGCTCCAAAAAAGGCGAGTCTGACCTTGGAAACTCTTGGGGGAACTCTGGGAAAGCACGGATCCTCTCGGGGACGTAGACGCCGGGGACTTCTGGAGTTCCTCGGAGGCAAGGTGGGATCCTTGGGCGTGCGATTGCAACCGGAATCAGACCTCCTCTCCCTCCTATGTTCCCATAGATGCCCTTCAATCCATATGGTCAAGGCGATGAGCAAATCGAGATCTGTAGGCAGCTCCCGGGCTGCAGGCTCGTCCTTAACCTCCTCCGATAATCCATGAACAAAAGTGTCTAACAGGGATTATGGGTTCCAGGCACTCTCGGCAGCCAGCGTGCGGAAATCGACCGGCATAGTCCGCCACACTGCGGGAGCCTTGGCGAAGCTGGTGTAACTTTCGGGCAGCCTCCTTTTTCGCATCAGCCACGAACTCCTCCAGGCTGAAACACACGGCAGATTGTTGTTTCTGCAGTAGCCCATGCGAAAGCCCTCCTGGACATTAGCTTTATAAGATACTCTATCTTCGAGCGGTCCGAGGGGAAGGACGAGGGATGCAGCTCAAAGATGAAGGAACACTGGGAGAGAAACGACCGACAGGTTCTGAACCTCCAGCGACACGTTCTGGAGATGGTAAGCGGGGTTCTCGGAAAGCCGGGGTGGCCTGGAGAGATGCACTGCTGACAGTGGTGTTACTGGGGGGCTGGGAGGCTACGGTCGTGGCCAGCGGCCTCACAGATAATCCGCAGAATTTCTCCAGCAATGTATTCTGGTAGGCATGACGAAACAAGACGGACTGGCAACCGACAAACAGAAAACACAGGTATAAATGCACAAGGAATAATGGGAAAATGGGCGACACCTGGATGGGGGGATGGAGACAAGCACAAGACAGGTGATACAGATCAGGGTGTGACATACTATGCTTAAATCAGAAATTGAAATGCAAAAATTATAAATCCAATGCAGTGACAGGTAAATGCAATGCATACTACATCTGTATGACAGTGCTGTCCCTGTTACTATTGTGTACACATCTTTGTTAATTTGTTCACTTGTGCAATCTTAACCTTTTACGGGGGCAGCCCGACACCGGTACACTTATGACAACATCCAGCTCAAAGTGAAGGGCGCGAAATTCAAAATCTATTTTTTTTAAATATTTAACTTTCACACATTAACAAGTCCAAGACACCAGATGAAAGGTGCACATCTTGTGAATCAAGCCAACATGTCCGATTTTTAAAATGTTTTACAGGGAAGACAAAATATGTAAATCTATTAGCTAACCACGTTAGCAAAAGACACAACTTTTCTAACTCCATCAGTTTCTTACTCCATCAGGTGCTATCACAAATTCGACCAAATAAAGATATAAATAGCCACTAACCAAGAAACAAATTCATCAGATGACAGTCTGATAACATATTTATTGTATAGCATATGTTTTGTTTGAAAAATTTGCATATTTCATGTATAAACCATAGTTTAGATTTCAGCTACATTCCGAAATTGCACCGAAAGCAGCCATAATATTTACAGACACCAACGTCAAATAGCTAATTACTCATCATAAAACATTTCTGAAAAATACATAGTCTGTGTCACGCCCTGGCCTTTGTATTCTTTGTTTTATTTATTATTTTAGTTAGGTCAGGGTGTGACATGGGGAATGTTTGTGTTTTGTCGGTTTTGGGTGATTATATGGTAAAGGGGGTGTTGGGTGTATTGTATGGGTTTGTGTGTAGTGCATGTGTCTAGCGTTGTCTATGTTGGTTTAGTTGTTTAGGAGAGTCCATGGTTGCCTGAATGAGTTCCCAATTAGAGACAGCTGATTTCTGTTGTCTCTGATTGGGAGCCATATTTAGGGTAGCCATAGGCTTTCATGTGATGTGGGTAATTGTCTATGTTAAACGTTTGTAGCCTGTGTGTGCACATCGTTTATTTAGCTTCACGATCGTTTATTGTTTTGATTAGTTCGTAAGTGTGTTTGTTTCGTTTTGCCTTCTTCACCAATAAAAGGAGATGGCTTATTTTCCTAATGCTGCGTTTTGGTCCGTCAATCCTCCACACGGTCGTGACAGAATTACCCACCAATACAGGACCAAGCGGCATGTAAAGCGGCAACAAGACCCGCCTACACAGGATTCTTGGACATGGGAGGAGATACTGGATGGTAAGGGGCAGTGCGCACAACCGGGAGAATATCGCCTTCCTCGTGAAGAGCTGGAGGCAGCGAAAGCCGAGAGGAGGCGATATGAGGAGGCAGCACGGAAGCAAGGCTGGAGACCCGTGAGTAATACCCAAAAATTTCTTGGGGAGGGGCTCATGGGGAGTGTGGCGAGTCCAGATGGGAGATCTGCGTCAACTTCCCGTGCTACCCGTGAGGACTCTAAGAGGGAACCTGAGCCAGTCGGGCTGATATTGGAGGTGAGCAATGGGAATGATGCAGAGACTGTTAAGGATTTATTGGGGAGGTTGGAAGAGAGTGAAATGAGGGGGCTGCTGTGTTGGTGCGTGAGGCACAACATCCACCCGACAGAGCGTGTGCGGGATGTGAGGTTACCTGAGTCAGCTCTCCATGCTCGTCCTGATGTGCGTGCTAACCGTCTGGGAATGACAGTCCCACGAACCAGGCCTCCTGTACGCCTCCCTAGTCCTGCACCTCCTATATTAGCCCCATGTACTAACTCTCCTGTGACAGTCCCCAGCCCAGTACAACCAGTGCCTCCTCCACGCACTAGCCCTATGGTGCGTGTCTCCAGCCCTTTACCACCAGTGCCTAAATCACGCACCAAGCCTCCTGTGTGTACCCAGAGTCCTGTGCGTCCTGTTGCTGCTCCCCGCACTAGCCCTGAGATGCGTGTCCCCAGCCCGGTACCACCAGTTCCGGCACCACGCACTAGGCCTAATGTGCGCTCCCAGGGTCCAGTATGCCCTGTTCCTTCTCCCCGCACTAGCCCTGAGATGCGTGTCCCCAGCCCGGTATCACCAGTTCCGGCACCACGCACTAGGCCTAATGTGCGCTCCCAGGGTCCAGTATGCCCTGTTCCTGCTCCCCGCACTAGCCCTGAGATGCGTGTCCCCAGCCCGGTACCACCAGTTCCGGCACCACGCACCAGGCCTACAGTGCGCCTCAGCCGGCAAGAGTCTGTCGTCTGCACAGCGATGCCTGAACTGCCCGTCTGCCAAGCGCCATCTGAGCCATCCGTCTACCCAGCGCCATCTGAGCCATCCGTCTACCCAGCGCCATCTGAGCCATCCGTCTACCCAGCGCCATCTGAGCCATCCGTCTGCCCCGAGCCATCTGAGCCGCCCGTCTGCCCCGAGCCATTAGAGCCGCCCGTCTGTCCCGAGCCGTCAGAGCCGTTCGTCAGTCAGGAGCCGCTAGAGCCATTCGTCAGACAGGATCTGCCAGAGCCGCCAACCAGACAGGATCTGTCAGAGCCGCCAACCAGACAGGATCTGCCAGATCCGCCAGCCAGCCATGAGCAGCCAGATCAGTCAGCTAGCCATGAGCAGCCAGATCCGTCAGCCAGCCATGAGCAGCCAGATCAGTCAGCCAGCCATGAGCAGCCAGATCCGTCAGCTAGCCATGAGCAGCCAGATCCGTCAGCCAGCCATGAGCAGCCAGATCCGTCAGCCAGCCATGAGCAGCCAGATCCGTCAGCCAGCCATGAGCAGCCAGATCCGTCAGCCAGCCATGAGCAGCCAGATCCGTCAGTTAGCCATGAGCAGCCAGATCCGTCAGCTAGCCATGAGCAGCCAGATCCGTCAGCTAGTCATGAGCAGCCAGATCCGTCAGCTAGCCATGAGCAGCCAGATCCGTCAGCCAGCCATGAGCAGCCAGATCCGTCAGCTAGCCATGAGCAGCCAGATCCGTCAGCTAGCCATGAGCAGCCAGATCCGTCAGCTAGCCATGAGCAGCCAGATCCGTCAGCCAGCCATGAGCAGCCAGATCCGTCAGCCAGCCATGAGCAGCCAGATCCGTCAGCCAGCCATGAGCAGCCAGATCCGTCAGCCAGCCATGAGCAGCCAGATCCGTCAGCCAGATCTGTCAGCCAGCCATGGGCCGTCCCTCAGTCCGGAGCTGCAGTCCCTCAGTCCGGAGCTGCAGTCCCTCAGTCCGGAGCTGCAGTCCCTCAGTCCGGAGCTGCCGTCCCTCAGTCCGGAGCTGCCGTCCCTCAGTCCGGAGCTGCCGTCCCTCAGTCCGGAGCTGCCGTCCCTCAGTCCGGAGCTGCCGTCCCTCAGTCCGGAGCTGCCGTCCCTCAGTCCGGAGCTGCCGTCCCTCAGTCCGGAGCTGCCGTCCCTCAGTCCGGAGCTGCCGTCCCTCAGTCCGGAGCTGCCGTTCCTCAGTCCGGAGCTGCCCCTTATCCTGGTGCTCTCCCTTATCCTGGTGCTCTCCCTTATCCTGGTGCTGCCCCTTACCCTGGTACTGCCCCTTACCCTGGTACTGCCCCTTAGTCCGGAGCTGCCTCTTAGTCCGGAGCTACCCCTTAGTCCGGAACTGCCCCTTAATTCAGTGGGGTTAATGTGGAGGGGGGTCATTTGGAGGAAGCTAAGGAGGCGGTTAGTGACTGTGGTGGGGTGGGGACCACGACCAGTGCCGGAGCCGCCACCGTGGAAGGAAGCCCACCCAGACCCTCCCCTAGACTGTGTGCTGGTGCGCCCGGAGTTCGCACCTTAAGGGGGGGGTTATGTCACGCCCTGGCCCTTGTATTCTTTGTTTTATTTATTATTTTAGTTAGGTCAGGGTGTGACATGGGGAATGTTTGTGTTTTGTCGGTTTTGGGTGATTATATGGTAAAGGGGGTGTTGGGTGTATTGTATGGGTTTGTGTGTAGTGCATGTGTCTAGCGTTGTCTATGTTGGTTTAGTTATTTAGGAGAGTCTATGGTTGCCTGAATGAGTTCCCAATTAGAGACAGCTGATTTCTTTTGTCTCTGATTGGGAGCCATATTTAGGGTAGCCATAGGCTTTCATGTGATGTGGGTAATTGTCTATGTTAAACGTTTGTAGCCTGTGTGTGCACATCGTTTATTTAGCTTCACGATCGTTTATTGTTTTGATTAGTTCGTAAGTGTGTTTGTTTCGTTTTGCCTTCTTCACCAATAAAAGGAATATGGCTTACTTTCCTACTGCTGCGTTTTGGTCCGTCAATCCTCCACACGGTCGTGACAGTCTGCAGCAATTGAAAGACAGGCATCTTGTGATTACAAACAATATTTCCGATTTATTAAATGTTTTGCAGCGAAAACAAAATGTATCGCTATATTAGCGTAGCTACAATAGACAGACACAATTGGGCGCCCACGGCCAGTTCACATGCACGTCAGATATATGAAATAACATCATAAAATGGGTCTTACTTTTGCTGATCTTTCATCAGAATGTTGAAGAAGGTGTCCTCTGTCCAGATGAGTCGTTGTTTCGATTCAGAATGGCAAATTTCCCTCTTCAATTAGCATTGGCACTAGCCGAGTGGCATAGATTTCTCCAACGTAAACACAGTCAGAGGACGGAACACGGCAAAACTCCCGAAAAAAGTTTCAATAATCTGATTAAACTATATTGAAAAAACATACATTACGATGATATGGTCACATGTATCAAAAAAAATTAGAGCCGTTCGTTACCAAGGCAAAACAGAAGTCAATCCCACTTCCTTCAGAGTACCGGAAGTGGACGGTCACGTCAAAGAAATAGTTTCTTTTCCACCACAGAATAAGATGAGCACAAAAATTTCTTCTCTGACATCCTCTTTACACCAATAGGAAGGCGTATAGAGTGTCAGCAGACTCCTAAGTGTCAAGACCATGTATAGGCATCAAGTTGAAAAGAGCATCGATTTCTGACTTCACTTCCTGGTCAGGAAAAGTGCTGCAGAAGGACTTCTGTTTCACTCAGAGAAATAATTCCAACTCTTTTAGAAACTAGAAAGTGTTTTCTATCCAAAAAGAATAATAATATTCATATTGTACGAGCAAGATTTGAGTAGGAGGCCGTTTGAAATGGGCACGATTTCACTGGCTACTCAACACTTTGCCTTGCAGCCATAAGAATTAACCTCTAACGCCTCACAAACCCGGATCCGGGATCCCCCCCATCAAAAAGGCTGACTAGCATAAACTAGCCTAAAGCCACAGGGATATCATATAATAAAATGTTCATGAAATCACAAGTCCAAGACACCAAATGAAAGATACACATCTTGTGAATCGAGCCATCATTTCTGATATTTTAAAATGTTTTACAGGGAAGACACAATATGTAAATCTATTAGCTAACCACGTTAGCAAAAGACACCACTTTTTTACTCCCATTTTTTTACTCCATCAGTAGCTATCACAAATTCGACCAAATAAAGATATAAATAGCCACTAACCAAGAAACAACTTCATCAGATGACAGTCTGATAACATATTTATTGTATAGCATATGTTTTGTTAGAAAAATGTGCATATTTCAGGTATAAATCATAGTTTACCATTGCAGCCACTATAACAACTCTCACCAAAGCGACTAGAATATCTACAAAGACCATCGTGTATTACCTAATTACATTTCTTAAAAATACACAGCGTACAGCAGATGAAAGACACAGATCTTGTGAAACCAGCCAATATTTCAGATTTTCTCAGTGTTTTACAGCGAAAACACAATATAGCGTTATATTAGCTTACCACAATAGCAAACATCACAACAGCATTGATTCAAGGCAAAAATAGCGATAACGTATAAACCACCAAAATATATAAATTTTTTCACTAACCTTCTCAGAATTCTTCAGATGACAGTCCTATAACATCATATTACACAATGCATATAGAGTTTGTTCGAAAATGTGCATATTTAGCGGCACAAATCGTACTTATACAATGTGATTAGTGGCCAAAACTTCAAGCAATCTGTCCGGCGCCATCTTGGAGAGGCACCTATTCTAATCGAAAACTATTCATAAACTTGACAAAAAATATACAGGTTGGACAGCAATTGAAAAACAAATTGGTTCTTAATGCAATCGCTGGGTTACATTTTTAAAATTAACGTTACTTCAAAATACAGCGTGAGATAAAGCAAGGCTGCACTGCAATTATCGGCGGCTTATGCATTTGACATTTTTCAACAGAACAACGAATTATCAGCATAAATAGTTCTTACGTTTTGATGAACCCTCATCAGAATCTTGGGAAAGGTTTCCTTTGTCCAAAATAATCGTTGCTAGGTTGTATAAGGTCCTCTTCAACGTAGCAATTAGCAGTAAACATTAGCCATGTGGCAAAGACGTGTCCGACTCACTAAAACGCAGTACAAATAAATAGCTAGCGGCACCCCCCCCCCCCCCCCCCACATTCCACTGAAAAGGCAGAGCCGCGAAATTCCCCAAAAATATATTTTTTAAATATTTAACTTTCACACATTAAAGTCCAATACAGCTAATGAAAGACACAGATCGTGTGAATCCAGCCAACATGTCCGATTTTTAAAATGTTTTACAGGGAAGACACAATATGTAAAGATATAAATCTATTAGCTAAACTCATTAGCATAAGACACCATCTTTTATTTGTCCACCAACACCAGTAGCTATCACCAATTCGGCTAAACTAAGATATTGATAGCCACTAACCAAGAAAAAAACTCATCAGATGACAGTCTGATAACATATTTATGGTATAGGATAGGTTTTGTTAGAAAAATGTGCATATTTCAGGTAGATGTCATAGTTTACAATTGCACCCACCGTCACAAATGGACTAGAATAAATATATAGAGCAACGTGTTTACCGAATTACTAATCATCAAACATTTGGTAAAAATACACAGCATACACTAATCGAAAGACACAGATCCTGTGAATACAGACCATATTTCAGATTTTCTAAGTGTCTTACAGCGAAAACACAATAAATCGTTATATTAGCATACCACATATGCAAACGTTACCAGAGCATTGATTCTAGCCAAAGAGAGCGATAACGTAAACATCGCCAAAATATATAAATTTTTTCACTAACCTTCTCAGAATTCTTCAGATGACACTCCTGTAACATCACATTAAAACATACATATACAGTTTGTTCGAAAATGTGCATATTTAGCCACCAAAATCATGGTTAGACAATGACAAAAGTTGCCCAGCTGGTCAGACAATGTTGTGCGCCATATTAGACAGTGATCTAGTCGTATACATAAATACTCATAAACGTGACTAAAAAATATAGGGTGGACAGCGATTGATAGACAATTTAATTCTTAATACAATCGCTGATTTACATTTTTTAAATTATCCTTACTTTTCAATACAGTTTGCGCCAAGCGAAGCTACGTCTAGCAAGATGGCGTCATAAGCGATTAACATTTCTCGACAGAAACACGATTTATCATAATAAATTGTTCCTACTTTGAGCTGTTCTTCCATCAGAATCTTGGGCAAAGAATCCTTTCTTGGGTCTAATCGTCTTTTGGTCGAAAGCTGTCCTCTTGCCATGTAGAAATGCCCATTGCGTTCGGCATGAACTGGAACCGTGCCCAGAGATTCACAGTGTCTCAGAAATAAATGTCCCAAAATCGCACTAAACGGATATAAATTGCTATAAAACGGTTTAAATTAACTACCTTATGATGTTTTTAACTCCTATAACGAGTAGAAACATGACCGGAGAAATATAACTGGCTACACTAATGCTTGGAAAAAGAACGGGTCGGTGTACACCGTGCGTCCGACGCAGCAGGAAAGGAGTGCCTACCTACACGTGTTTTTGTTTTATAGGGGCTGTGATTGCGCAATCCATACCATTCAAATCGTCATCACGTAAAGGCATCCAGGGGAAGACGTAAGCAGTGTCTGTATACTCATAGCAATAACAGTGGCCTTTTAACTGACTCCAGATCAGGGGCCAAAATGTGTGAAATCTGACTCCATGTCAGGGAAATTGCTGTAGAATGAGTTCTGTTCCACTTAGAGACAAAATTTCAACGGCTATAGAAACTAGAGACTGTTTTCTATCCAATAATAATAATAATATGCATATTGTACGATCAAGAATTTAGTAGGAAGCCGTTTCAAAAATTACACGATTTCCATAAATAGTGACAACAGCACCCCCTAGCCTCAACAGGTTAAAGCCTATATCGAATAAAAACACAGCCGGAAATGTCTAAGATCTATAACCGATGGTTCTAGTACAATATGCCAAGGTCCTCAGTGCGTCAGAGCGAAGAGGGAAATGAACATACACGTCTTTGCCAAGTGATTTATAACCTTTGAGATCTACGTAGAGACTCCATTTCAAGTCTCCCTATTCGCTAACAACCAGGGGAAGGCGTATGCAGTGCATCTCAACCAATAGAAGAGGCAGATTTATACACAGGTCTCACAGCAGCTTGGAAAATTTGGCATTCTCACATACACGTAGGGAAATTGCTCTAAGTCCAGTTCTGTTTCACTCACAGATATAATTCAAACGGTTTTAGAAACTAGAGAGTGTTTTCTATCCAATAGTAATAATAATATGCATATTGTACGAGCAAGAATTTAGTACGAGGCAGTTTAATTTGGGAACGTCATTATTACAAAGTGCTAACAGCTCCCCCTATTGACAAGAAGTTTTAACATTGATCTTTATCATAACACCTTCAGAGAAGGTTGTGTCTTCCTGTCAAGGCTCCCCCTTTTCTAATTGAAAAGTATATAAGTTGATAATGGGACAGGCACGTTGTCGTCAAAGTTAGAGAGTGTGTTTTATCAGTAAGACAGTGGAAGCAAGGGGAGGAGTAGGTAAAACAACATGAGGAGAGATGTGACTTGGTACCCTACTCTGTCCGTTACCCAAACAGACGACTTACTGGGTGCCTATTCAGAAAGCAGGTTATATGAGGACCCCTGAGTGGAACCCTGACGTCATGGCTGTCTTTCCTGCTGCCAGACCATAATTAATGAATTAATATTCCTGTTCAGGCTCCATGATTCCCTCAACCCCCTAGACTATCCATTACGTCTGTAGACAGAGACAGTCGAGAGGAGTGAAAAAGAGGAGCGTGAGAGAGAAGACTAAAAGACTAAAAGAGGACAAAGTAGAAAGAGAAAGAAGAGGAGCAAAGGTGTGTGAGCAAGAACATAGCACAGTCTCAAAGTGGATTTGATACACAAAGCAGATATACAAACTATACTGTGCATCTGTCTGCAACACAATATCATAAGAGAACACAGGCTGCATATGACACTCGCCAATACACTTACAAGGCATGAAACGTTTATTTTTTAACCCTGAAATGTTATATTTACGGGCTGTGCACAGAGATGTTTCAGCTTTGTGTGTGCAGTCCTGAAAACTCCCAACCACGCTGTATCACACTGAGCACGGGTCTTGTACACCCCTGACCATCCCACTGCTGCGGTCAAGTACACACCCGAGAAGCTAGCTAGCTGTGAGCAAAGCCACAGACATTCATTGAAAGAGCAGTCACTGACTGAAGCTAGCTTTTATTTTTATTTAACCTTTATTTTGACAGAGAAGTCTCTTTTACAGATGAGCCCTCCATAAATAAAACAGACATATCAATATACAATATACAAAATTATAAAACATATGAAGAAAAACAGACCCATATATCAACATAGAGGTCTCTGATCATTACTCTGAAACGACAAATGGGGACTAGAACATCTCATTTCATAGAGCTCTATAAGTGAGCAAAAAAACTAAAAGCAGCTTTACCCAACTCTGTGTAGACCAAAGAGGCCACCAGTGTTATCCAAGCCTGAGACTGTGTTTGGTCATTTGCAAGTCTAAATTGAATTAATGATGGAAGTTTCTGCATGAGTGCTTTGTAGATAAACACAAGAAAATGCTGCTCTCTCCTTTACATACTTACTAAAAACAGAATTATCCTAATGAACGTAATACAACGTTCATAGATCAAAAAACAACTTCATACCATTTCGCCTGTGGATGTTTATTCAGCTTTATGGTCACATAATGCCACTTTTTTTTTGCTAGCTAAAGTGGTTCTTCTTTTACAACTTGTCGTGCTGCAGCACAGCTTGCGGGCTGCAGAGCTAGAAGAAAGTTTTGCCTCTACATAGCACACATTTCTTGTATTTACAGATAACAATAGCAATAGGATTATTATAAAAGTGAAATAAGTATTTGTTCTGACTTACATTTGGTCAAAAACGCACAAATATCAAATGAAAACAGTCTGATCACCACAAAAGCCAACCTAACTAAGAAATACATTTGGTTGGTTGCCATGGGGAATAATCCAATATTAATTGGTATGACACATAAAAGCAAACATCAAAGAGTTTACCGGAATATCTAAATCCGTAGCTGTAGCAGATATAATCAAATTTAGAGGATTCTAAATTAATATCTAATGGACTTTTATACAAGTATAATGCAGGGTTAATAATAAATTAATATATTTGTAGTGGTGGATGCATTTTTTGGGGGAGGCAAATCTGTCTTTTAGATTACTTAAGCATCGAATACATTGCCCTTTTGCCCATTTTGGCCTTTAGGCTTCACTTTACAATAAGACTCAACTCTGACTGACCACAGCATCTACAGTGGTGCAAATATATTGTATAAAACGTATTGGTTTATAAAGTAGTGTTCTGTTTAAATGCTAATACTTAACTATATTACTTACCTTAAATATGGCTCCCTCTAGTGTTTATCTGGAGTATTTTCCTTTAGCTAGAAAATGACCCATCATGTGACCTGTGAGGAAGAAGTTGGTCATTGTTGCCTAATGTAGAGCTCAGAGTGCTCTGTTTTAGCTGTCTGCTTACAATCTTCATCCATCATTTACGTTGTATGCCTTAGGAAGCTTTTTCAGTAAATATTTTCATTCCTTTTGCATATATCTTCTTTCCTTTCAGAGCATTATTTGTGGAATTTGGATGTGTATGTTTACTTTGTGGAATAGCACTTGCTTAATTGCTACAGTATGTTAGCCTAGCTTTTGCTTGTTGTCAATGTGAGCAAAATATCAGATTACATTCATATCTATTTTGTATTTTAGGACAGATTACATTGTCTTATGCAGACATCATTGTCTTTTTCAGTTTTATGCTGTTTCAACTCAATAAATCGTGTGAACATGGAGATCAGGGTTTGAGGATTATTGATGTGAAGGTGTTTATCTTGCTGTCAAAATTTGCACAGTAATGCATAAGGAGGACAGTACAAGTAGTCTTGCTTGTTTCAGAGCAGTGCGAAACAATGCTGAAATTAGTTGACCACACACGGGTAGGCTATTGCTTCAAATCCTATTATAACAATTGTATGACTTTTGGTGTTCCAGTAAGCAACAATTTGTTGCCTTCATTACCCTACTTTATTCCAATATTTCTGTCATTCAGTGATTATTTATTCCCATAGTAATTCGTTATGGACCCATCCAGATGTGGTTAGAAAACAATGCATTTGGTGGACTCTGTAAGAGTCTATTGTCCTGCTGATAGCCCATCAAGGGTGCATGGATTCTTTTGTATTCTTAAAATAACTCCAGCACAGAGAAGAGAAAGGAGCCTTGAATATGAAACATGTTGGTTAAATACTGTTAAACTTGGGGATTATGGTTCTGAACAGTGCTATTCACCTGTGTTACACCGAATGCGAAAGCCCAGGAAAATGAACAGGTACAGTAGGCTACAATACTGTAAAATAGGCCTAATAATGCTAAAAAATATGGCTTAAATTAATCGACTGCTGGTCTTTACTGTATGCTGCACATTTTTACATGATATTCCATTTCCAGCGAGACTATTCAAGCCATCGACTCACTGATGGTTGAAGATGATGAGCGATCGGCAAAGGCAATCTGGAATCTGCTGGCATCACAGCTCAACATCAGTTAGAAGACAGTTGAAGAAACTTGAGTGGACTTTTGGAAAGGCTCTAAGACATTTTAAATATATATATCATTTTTTTACAGCGTATTAACTGTGTGTTCTCTTGTTTTGTAGTGTTCTGTAGTTTCAACCCAATGATTCGTCTGACAAACAAATAACTTTGCGTGCTGCAGGCCCAGGTATGGATCAAAGTTGGTGAGACATTCAATGACATCAACCGATATCCTGTACCCTATGTCAGAGAGGTGTTTTTGGGACCACATCGTTTCTATTGTCCTGCTAATAGCCCTTGTGAAAAAAGTGTTTGAAAACATGTTTTCAAAATGCCTCCAGGGACGACAGGCAAGTTCCTTACTTTTTCCCCCTTCCACTTGCCTCTTCCATTTTTGCGGTAATTTTATTTATTTATTTATTTTATTTTACCTTTATTTAACTAGGCAAGTCAGTTAAGAACAAATTCTTATTTTCAATGACGGCCTAGGAACAGTGGGTTAACTGCCTGTTCAGGGGCAGAACGACAGATTTGTACCTTGTCAGCTCGGGGATTTGAACTTGCAACCTTTCGGTTACTAGTCCAACACTCTAACCACTAGGCTACCCTGCCGCCCGTAATGCTGCAATTACTTGGTTGTAATTTTGGGTAGAGCAGACATTTCCATATATTTGTGTTAGCTGCTTGTGTGACAACTCCACCATTCCTATTTATGATATCATCTACAAAGATGATACCTTAAAAAAAAAAATTTGCGAAAAATAAAGGTTCGGAGTTAAAGTATTTAATACATTACAAGTTGGGGGTATTTGTTTTCCCACACATAGCAGAGCTATCCTTTTGTAAAGGTTGAAGAGTCCATTGTCCTGCTAATAGTTCATCATGGAAACGTTGTGTGCACCCATAGGTTTTAGGCCTGCAGTAGGTTAAAATAGGCAATGCCTTCTGGGAATGTTTAAAAGTCCAAAAGTTATTGGTGGAGTTAGAATTTTGGCTGTCAGAAGTATTAAAATCAACCAAGGTTAGCATTTAAAGGCTTTATTATCCAAATGTTTGAAGTGCAGCACGCATCTGATTATTCAATATGAATAGGATCTATTTTGTTTACATTCTTCTTTGTAACCACAATGTCACAAATAATTGAACACACACAACATGAGCAGATTAACTTGGTCAAAACATTTATTTATTGAAGACTATCAATAGATCAACAATATTTTGGAGATTTCTTGAACACTGGGGTGAGACAATAGGCCCTTTTAATTTTGTCTGGCTTGCCATTCCAAATAAAATATTTTTTGCTCAAATCATTTACAGGTCGCTAGCTGTAGGCAAAACCATAAGCAAATAGGAATGACTGTGATATGACTAAAGAGCTAATCAGGGTGATTTTCCCACAAATAGACAGGTATTTTCATCAAGGACATGTTGATTGCAGAGTCCACAAACAGGAGGTGGAGTTCCAGAGCTCACAGGTGTGCCTGGCATGGATTGTGACTCCATCTCGTTCCTTGCCCTCTTCAACGCGTCATTCTCCGCCTGAATCTCCGCCAATACCACCTGGCTCTGGACCAATGCATCAGCTGATTAATTTTATAATCACAATCTTAACATTTCCAAATAAAAATCTGATTGATTTATCAAGACCAGTCCCCATGCTCTGTCATTCAATAATAATAATAATTAATTCAGAAGGTTAAACCCATAGATTTTAGGCCTGCAGTAGGTTATAATAAACAGAAAATTGCATGTCAATTCATAAACCATGTGCCATGGAAAATCTCTTCCCAACTATTTTGCAATCTATATGGCACAGCTGTCAATTTTCTTTAACCAATTTTGGTCTTTAATGCAGGGCCGACAGACAAGTTCCTTACCTTTTCCCCTTCCAATTGATAAAGGTTGGAATTGATAATTTTTTTTATCAATTAGTATTTTTGAGTTTAACCACTATTTATTGTATTATTTGTTGTTTTTGGTGGATTAAATGGAAATTGCAAAAATTTTGTATGGCTCGTTTAAAAAAATATTTTTGGGGGAGATTTTGATTTCAAATAACGGCAAGTGAGCGGTTGTAATCTGAATAAATGGAAAAAGGCCATTCGTGAACATGGGGTGAGACATTCTTACTAAATTGTAAATAAAGCCAGTTTGTTATTTATAATGTTTTTAGAGGGAGGGAAACCAAAAGCCCACCATGCCTATTTAAAAAAAAAAGTCAGTCCACATGTCAAGTGAAATCCCCCCATTGTATTTACCCAAGTTCTCTCTTAACTGCAATCCCGTTAACGGGATCGATATGACAACAGCCAGTGAAAGTGTAGGGCGCCAAATTCAAACAACAGAAATCTAAATTAAAATTCCTCAAACATACATCTATCTCATGCCATTTTAAAGGTAATCTTGTTGTTAATCCCACCAAACTGTCCGATTTCAAATAGGCTTTACAGCGAAAGCACCACAAACGATTATGTTAGGTCACCACCAAGTCACAGAAAAATTCCGCCATTTTTCCCGCCAAAGAGAGGAGTCACAAAAAGCACAAATAGATATAAAATGAATCACTAACCTTTGATAATCTTCATCAGATGACACTCCTAGGACTACATGTTACACAATACATGTATGTTTTGTTTGATAAAGTTCATATTTATATAAAAAAAATTGAGTTTACATTGGCGCGTTACGTTCACTAGTTCCAAAAACATCCAGTGATTTTGCATAGCAACATCAATTTTACAGAAATACTCATCATAAATGTTGATGAAAATACAATTGTTACACATGGAATATAGATATACCTCTCCTTAATGCAACCGGTGTCAGATTTCAAAAACTTTACAGAAAAAGCAAACTATGCAATAATCTGAGTCGGCGCTCAGAATTTTTTTATTTTATTATCAAGAGTAAATAAATAAATAATAACCCCGCCAAATTGCATGGTTGAGTTTCTATGTGTGTAACATGTAGTGCGTATAGCCTTAATATTCAGGATGATAATTGTAATCCATATTGTATCACCATCATAGTTGCATCATAATTACCTTTAACATCATTGAAAACACATCCCAGCATTTCCATAGCAATTGATGTTTCACATGATCATGAAAGAGACCTTGCATTACTATAGAGACGGCTTCACTACAGTACAAATGTATCCGGTACAATATGTTATTTGTCCCTAACGTCCCTATTCTGATATCTTCCCCTTGCTTGTTGTAAACATATATAAACTTGTAGACAAAGACATAGAAAAGATAGACAAACAAGTAACATTAAATTATAGAACAGTTCTCGACAAAAGAGAGAGACGGGAGAGGGAGAGAAGATAAGAGACAGTTAGAGATGATAGCGAGATCAGGTGTGTATGTGTATGTATAAGTCCGTATGTGTAAGCGAGCATGTAATTGAGTACGTATGTGTTCATATCCACTTCATAGTGTTCAGATATTTTTACCCTTCCCATACTTTCTTTTTTTCCCTGTAGAATTTAGTATAGCCATGGTGTTATGGAGCTGTCTCGAAATAGCTGCCTATATGTACTTTTTTAGACTTTCTGAACAGAATTCGTGAGAAAAGACACAAATTTACGTGCGACTTAATTTGTGGGAAAATTGTTTTATTAATGCCAATGCTGTTTTCTATGCTTGACTTCGCTAAATACTTTGGGAATCTGGTGCACTTTTAGTCAGAAATGCCTTTTTTTTGTTTAGTCAACAGTACATGATTTTCTTCATAACACATTTCATATTTTGTGGAGCCTAAATTACCACATTTTCTTCATGATGCATTTAATACATGTTGAACAGGTTAATGTAAAATAATGAATGATGTTGGCTTACACTTTTGGGACTTCCAAGGCCTTTCCATGATGATTATTACGGTCATGTCAATCATCATATATACTTAGGCTATTGTAACACGTTCAATCAGTTAGCGAGACAGAAATGTCAGTTTCCTAGTACCGACTACCACTTGAATGCTGTACTATGCTGGCTTCACATTTCCGTGGGAAATGGGAAAATGGGAAGTTGTAAGTCCGTATATCATGCAATAAAATGCAAATTAATTACTTAAAAATCATACAATGTGATTTTCTGGATTTTTGTTTTAGATTCCGTCTCTCACAGTTGAAGTGTATCTATGATAAAAAAATTACAGACCTCTACATGCTTTGTAAGTAGGAAAACCTGCAGTGTATGAAATACTTAGATCCCCACTGTATATAAGCTATGTTGATATACACGTGGGCCTATGTATTTTAGTATATAGCCTAGTCTATAGGCCAATAATAAACTATGATATGAATTGTGATGTTCAGCCAAAATGCTTTCCAAAATGCAATATTCTCACCACTTTTGATGATTATTTTCTCATTACTCATAAGACATCCACTAAGTACTAAAGTTGATCAGCCCAATTCACTGCTCATAACTAATATATCAACATGTGCCTAGGCCTCTGATCAAAAGTAGTGCACTTTCAAGGGAATATGGTGGCATTTGGAGCAAAATTATGCTGCACCTTTATCCATTGAACTAACATTGTTCCAGTAGAAAGACAAAAGGTCACTCTTGTTAATAACTTCTAAGTCTCAGATTGGCATTCATTTGTTCCAAACAGAATGTTGTAGCTTAACCTGTACGCCTTTGATAATAGTGCGCCAATGTTTTATTTCAGGACCAAGGACAGCTACTGCTAGCCAGCGCGGGAGAAATGCAAGGCATGCTGTGGCGAGTTCAGAACCACGGCAGTGGAGAATGGAAAGTGTCACTGTAACGGCAGTCTAGCTCTTCCTCCTCCTCGGACGAGGAGAGGCGAGAAGGATCGGAGGACCAATGTGCAGCGTGGTAAGTTTCCATGATTTAATATACACGAAGACAAGACACTATACATAATAACAAACGAACTAACCGTCACAGTCCCGTGTGGCACAAACACTGACACAGGAAACAGACAAACTAGACACACAACATAGAATGCCCACCCAGCTCACGTCCTGATCAACACATAAAACAAGCAAAACACATAAGAACTATGGTCAGGACGTGACAGTACCCCCTTCCTGAGGTGTGGACTCCGAACGCACCCCTAAAACTCAAGGGGAGGGTCTGGGTGGGCATTTTTCCGCGGTGGCGGCTCCGGCGCAGGACGAGGCCACCACTCCACCATTGTCTTTGTCAGCGTCCTTTGAGTGGCGACCCTCGCCCCCGACCTTGGCCTAGGAATCCTCACCAAGGTCCCCACTACATTGAGGAGACAGCTCAGGACAGAGAGGTAGCTCAGGACAGAGAGGTAGCTCAGGACAGTGAGGTAGCTCAGGACAGAGGGGCAGCTCCGGGCTGAGGGGCAGCTCCGGGCTGAGGGGCAGCTCATGACTGGAGGGCAGCTCATGACTGGAGGGCAGCTCATGACTGGCAGGCAGCTCATGACTGGCAGGCGGCTCTGGCAGCTCCTGACTGGCTGGCGGCTCTGGCAGCTCCTGACTGGCTGGCGGCTCTGGCAGCTCCTGACTGACAAACGGCTCTAGCGGCTCCTGACTGACGGACGGCTCTAGCGGCTCCTGACTGACGAACGGCTCTAGCGGCTCCTGACTGACAGACGGCTCTAACGGCTCGGGACAGACGGGCGGCTCTGACGGCTCGGGACAGACGGGCGGCTCTGACGGCTCGGGACAGACGGGCGGCTCTGACGGCTCGGGACAGACGGGCGGCTCTGACGGCTCGGGACAGACGGGCGGCTCTGACGGCTCGGGACAGACGGGCGGCTCTGACGGCGCTGGGCAGACGGATGGCTCAGATGGCGCTGGGCAGACGGATGGCTCAGATGGCGCTGGGCAGGCAGGCAGCTCAGACGGCGCTGGGCAGGCGGGCAGCCCAGACGGCGCTGGGCAGGCAGGTAGCTCAGACGGCGCTGGGCAGGCGGGCAGCTCAGACGGCGCTGGGCAGGCGGGCAGCTCAGGCGGCGCTGGGCAGGCGGGCAGCTCAGGCGGAGCTGGGCAGACGGCCGACTCTGACCTGCTGAGGCGCACAGTAGGCCTGGTGCGTGGTGCCGAAACTGGTGGCACCGGACTGGAGACACGCACCTCAGGGCGAGTGCGGGGAGAAGGAACAGTGCGTACATGGCTCTGGAGACGCACAGGAGGCTTGGTGCATGGTGCCGGAACAGGAGGTACTGGGCTGGAGACACGCACCACAAGGAGAGTGCGTGGAGGAGGAACAGGGCTCTGGAGACGCACTGGAAGCCTGGTGCGTGGTGTAGGCACTGGTGGTACTGGGCTGGGGCGGGAAGGTGGCGCCGGATATACCGGACCGTGCAGGCGTACTGGCTCCCTTGAGCACCGAGCCTGCCCAACCTTACCTGGATGAATGCTCCCCGTAGCCCGACCAGTGCGGGGAGGTGGAATAACCCGCACTGGGCTGTGTTGGCGAACCGGGGACACCATGCGTAAGGCTGGTGCCATGTATGCCGGCCCGAGGAGACGCACTGGAGACCAGACGCGTTGAGCCGGCTTCATAGCACCTGGCTCAATGCTCACTCTAGCCCGGCCGATATGTGGAGCTGGAATGTACCGCACCGGACTAAGCACACGTACAGGAGACACCGTGCGCTCTTGCGCACAACACGGTGTCTGCCCGTACTCCCGCTCTCCACGGTAAGCATGGGAAGTGGGCGCAGGTTTCCTCCCTGATTTCGCCACACTACCCTTTATCCCCCCCCCCCCCCCCAACACATTTTGGGGATTTCTTCTCGGGCTTCCAGCCACGCTTCCGTGCTGCCTCCTCATACCACCGCTCCTGGGCTTTAGCTGCCTCCATCTCTTCATGAGAGCGCCGATATTCCCCAATGTGAGCCCAGTGTCCTTTTCCCTTCAGAATTTCCTCCCATGTCCAGGAGTCCTGTGTAGTGGGCCGCTACTGCTGCTGCTGCCAGTACTCATGCTGCTTGGTCCGAGTTTGGTGGGTGGTTCTGTAACGGCAGTCTTGCTCTTCCTCCTCCTCGGGCGAGGAGAGGCGAGAAGGATTGGAGGACCAATGTGCAGCATGGTAAGTTTCCATGATTTAATATACACGAAGACGAGACACTATACATAATAACAAACGAACTAACCGCCACAGTCCCGTGTGGCACAAACACTGACGCAGGAAACAGACAAACTAGACACACAACATAGAATGCCCACCCAGCTCACGTCCTGACCAACACTAAAACAAGCAAAACACATAAGAACTATGGTCAGGACGTGACAGTCACTAACAACAAATAGGAAGAACACAAGATGATTTTTGCCTACTGTAAAGATTACAATATGAATCTGTGATTTCCAACCATCTGACATAATACTGTCTGATTGATATAGTCTGATTTGTTATGTTTGTATTTCATTATAGCAACTGATTGCTTCCATATGGGGTGTTTTGGCTGAAAGACCAAAACGTTTGATCTGGAACCCATATACTATAACTTGCAAATGACCAGTCTATACAGTAAATATTAATTTATCTACTCCAGAAGATAATTAGCTATGTGCATTGTGTTATAGTAATAGGCATAGGCTAAAGGTCAAGAATGGACAGTGAAATTAAACGTAGATATTTAATAACATATTAAAATGAATCAATTCAAACATAAAATACAAAAATACTCTACTTTAATGCACATATAAGTACATTTGTCACAATACTTTTGAACCCTATGTAGTAGCGTTGACTATCATTAAATGTGAAGACTTATTTTTTTCAATCAATTCTCAATGTGTAATTATTCCGTAATTTAACGAATCACGGAATAGTAATTAACTAGGAAGTTGGGGCATCACAGGAAAATGTTGTTTATAGAGTTTCAATTTCCCGAATATAACTCTAAAGATATTTTATTATCTTATCGATTACAGTCTTCTATTAATGTATTGTTACCTCAGTCTCATTCCTGAATGTCGCAAACCCTTGGACATCTGCACGACCCCTAAAATAAATCATGAATCAGCGATATTTTTTTATTTATTAATTATTTATTTACTAACAAATCAATCACAGAATTACATAAACACACACAATTAGTTATACATTGGGTTCTAACATGACAGAAGGAACAGTCCCTAGTGGTCGAAACCGTTATGACGGCTTGGTAGACAAAGGAAAGGGGTGGGGACAGCTCATGAGCTGGAAACTCAGTTTGTAACTACACTCATGGAAACGCTAATACTTTTAACATGAACTACGACTCATTCAAAAAAACATTTCAATTTACATATTTACAAGTGTATGCCTTTGTTCCTTTCTGCGATCGCCGGTCTGTCTCTGGATAGTCAGTCGACAGACAGCCTCTCGTTTGTCCACCAGAGATCAGAGTATGTCGTAGTTGTACATTGCTATAATGGATAAGTCAGAGTACCATTCGGAAATGTTTCTAGAACGGATGCGTTTACCAGACTAAAGTATTTAAACAGCTGCAGCCTGAATAATTGGTCTTTAGTTTGTAGATTTCTTCACCATTTCAGTGTGGGGATGATCTCCACGTTCTCTGGTCTTGTCCTTTTGTAGACTTGTAGTTTAAACCATTTCACACATCAGCATCACGCGGCATGTTTTGGTCTAATGTAAATTTTGTCAGAAAGTGAGTTTTATACTTTTAGTAGAAAAGGGGACGTTCCGTGACACCGATGTAAATGTCTGTGCTCACGGGTTGTGGTCACTGACTAGTTAACTTTATATGAAAACCCATACTCTCGTTCAGAAGGCATTTATTTTTTAATAAATGATCATTCATTCTATTCAACATTCAGATGCAAACCCCATAATTGAGAAGTGTACACAAACAAAGAAACAGTAATGTGTGTCTCCTGTCTTTCATGAGGTCACCAAATGAAACAAACTCGACATAACTGTTCCTTAAGTGTCCACGGACCACTCCAACTGCTTGGAATACAGAAATACTGTTACATGATTCAATCTTTTGACATTACCGTACTGCAAACTATTTCTCTGTGGTAACAACAGGATTCTCAACCTTCATTTTGGCCAAGTAGGGTAAAGAGTTTTAGGAATTTATGACCGTCATAAACCTGTGGTGGGTGAGAGAGAGAGAGAGGGCCATGATCCTCACCCAAAAAGGGCACGTCCTGACAGTCACCCTCTGATGGGTTCAATCTTGAGATTATCCTGCGAGTTGCAAACCAACATAAAAATCATGACCACGTGATGACCTGGTTGTGGATCATCGTTGCGGTCCCCCTCTGGTGGTTGACCCGGGTAGGCTTTCTGAAAGCTGCAAAGCACCATAGGAATGGCGAGGGGCGGCAGGTAGCCTAGTGGTTAGAGTGTTGGACCAGTAACCGAAAGGTTGCTAGATTGAATTCCCGAGCTGACAAGGTAAAAATCTGTCATTCTGCTCCTGAACAAGGCAGTTAACCCACTGTTCCTAGGCCATCATTGAAAATAACAATTTGTTCTTAACTGACTTGCCTAGTTAAATAAAATACCATTTCCTGGTTGGTGTTCACCGTTGTGGTCCCCACTCTGTTGTTTACCTTGGTAGGCTCTCTGAAAGCAGAGCAGTCCACCACAATAATGGGCAGTGGATTTCCTGTTGGTGATAGCCTTTGGTGGTTGACCCCCTCTGGTGGTTGACCCAGGTAGAATTTCTGGGAGTAGGCCGCCACAAGGATGAGCAGCGGATGTCCGGATTGGGATCGCTGTTCCGAAACCATTGTCTGGTTGTCCAGGGTGGTGGATCTAGGCAGATGTTAACAACGCACACACACTCACAAAATACACAATAACATTTCTTCCCAAATGAGCGGCGTTGTGGCACTTAGTGATGGATGTATGGGGAACTTGTTTATGGCTCTATCACTTCATAAGTTTCAAAGGAAATTAAACAAAAAGGTATGAAAGCATAAACAAAAGATAAACAAAATATAGGTATCATACCTTAATCATCCAATTGGACTGTATTCTACATAGGTCCAAGGTCTTGGCAAAATGACAATATCATGGCATCGTCTAATGTTATACCTAGGGCGTTCCTAATTCCCGGTGTGTTGCTTAGGACACTATCCTAAGTTGATAACTACATGATAGGTCTACAGCTGTAAGGCACCAGCTTCGGGCAGTCTACAGGGATGGCCTATTGACCTCTGTGGAGAAAGTGGTGAGTACTGTAGCTGTAGAGTCAAAGGCTTCAGAGTAAAATTCAACTTTACTAAGGCTGGTATATTGTTCGGACCCTTAAGTGATCCGAGCATAAACCCTCATTAAATGTCCCATTGTGCGTTTGTGCTTACACAAGCGCATATACCAAGGGTAAGAAACCAAGTATCCGGGTAGGCTGCAACCTGTTCAGAATGAGTCTGACGTCATCAGATCATTTCCAGGTCAATGCCTGGAGGTCAGTAAGAATTGATGTCGACCTCAAGATGTGTTAAGGGGACCTGTAGTAGATGTACTACATGTCAGTGTGTCTTACACATTGTAGTGGTGATAGGTATGGAGTCAATGTCATACCTATGTTATCCAAGGAGGAGCTGACCTCACGACGGAAGTACTCTCGAAGCACTGAACCAGTCGTACACGGTGTTATCATGGTTCATGACTTCTAATAACTTTCTTCCTGAATGAAGGGTTCTATTTATTAGTGGCATGTGTGTTAACCATCAGAAGAGTGTTCTGGAGATTCCCTTACACGTGTTGCAATCTGAGTGACTACTAACTCCACTATCCACTATCAATAGCAATTTGACATGTGAGATCTGTTTTGGAGGTGGAACGTCCACTGGACTTCTCACATCCGTAGCCATGAAGTGCTTTGAAAGGTTGGTAATGGCTCACATCATAACCATTATCCAAGAAACCTTAGACCCACTCCAATTTGCATACCGGCCAAACAGATCCACAGATGATGCAATCTCTATTGCACTCCACACTGCCCTTTCCGACCTGGATAAAAGGAACACTTATGTGAGAATACTATTCATTGACTACAGCTCAGCATTCAACACCATAGTGCCCTCAAAGCTCATCACTAAGCTAAGGATCCTGGGACTAAACACCTCCCTCTGCAACTGGATCCTGGACTTCCTGACGGGCCGCCCCCAGGTGGTGAGGGTAGGTAGCAACACATCTGCCACGCTGATCCTCAACACCGGAGCTCCCCAAGGGGTGCGTGCTCAGTCCCCTCCTGTACTCCCTGTTCACCCATGACTGCATGGCCAGGCACGACTCCAACACCATCATTAAGTTTGCATGCGACACAACAGCGGTAGGTCTGATCAAAGACAACGATGAGACAGCCTATAGGGAGTTCAGAGACCTGGCCGGGTGGTGCCAGAATAACAACCTATCCCTCAACGTAACCAAGACTATGGAGATGATTGTGGACTACAGGAAAAGGAGGACCGAGCACGCCCCCATTCTCTGTAGTGGAGCAGGTTGAGAGGTTCAAGTTCCTTGGTGTCCACATCAACAACAAACTAGAATGGTCCAAACACACCAAGACAGTCGTGAAGAGGCCACGGCAAAGCCTATATCCCCTCAGAAAAAATGAAAAAGATTTGGCATGGGTCCTGAGATCCTCAAAAGGTTCTAGAGCTGCAATATCGAGAGCATCCTGACTGGTTGTATTACTGCCTGGTACGGCAATTGCTCGGCCTCTGACCGCAAGGCACTACAGAGGTTAGTGCGTGCGGCCCAGTACATCACTGGGGCTAAGCTGCCTGCCATCTAGGACCTCTACACCAGGCAGTCAGAGGAAGGCCCTAAAAATTGTCAAAGACCCCAACTACCCCAGCCACCCCAGTCATAGACTGTTCTCTCTACTACCACGCAAGCGGTACCGGAGTGCCAAGTCTAGGACAAAAAGGCTTCTCAACAGTTTTTACCCCCGAGCCATAAGACTCCTGAACAGGTAATCAAATGGCTACCTGGACTATTTGCATTGTGTGCCCCCCCCCCCCCAAACCCCCCCAACCCCTCTTTTTACACTGCTGCTACTCTCTGTTCATCATATATGCATAGTCACTTTAACTATACATTCATGCACATACTACCTCAAATCAAATCAAATGTATTTATATAGCACTTCGTACATCAGCTGATATCTCAAAGTGCTGTACAGAAACCCAGCCTAAAACCCCAAACAGCAAGAAATGCAGGTGTAGAAGCACAATGGCAAGGAAAAACTCCCTAGAAAGGCCAAAACCTAGGAAGAAACCTAGAGGAACCAGGCTATGAGAGGTGGCCAGTCCTCTTCTGGCTGTGCCGGGTGGAGATTATAACAGAACATGGCCAAGATGTTCAAATGTTCATAAATGACCAGCATGGTCAAATAATAATAATCACAGTAGTTGTCGAGGGTGCAGCACCTCAGGAGTAAATGTCAGTTGGCTTTTCATAGCCGATCATTAAGAGTATCTCTACCGCTCCTGCGGTCTCTAGAGAGTTGAAAACAGCAGGTCTGGGACAGGTAGCACGTCCGGTGAACAGGTCAGGGTTCCATAGCCGCAGGCAGAACAGTTGAAACTGGAGCAGCAGCACGTCCAGGTGGACTGGGGACAGCAAGGAATCATCATGTCAGGTCGTCCTGAGGCATGGTCCTAGGGCTCAGGTCCTCCGAGAGAGAGAAAGAAAGAGAGAAAGAGAGAATTAGAGCGAGCATACTTAAATTCACACAGGACACCGGATAAGACAGGACAAGTACTCCAGATATAACAAACTGACCCTAGCCCCCAGACACATAAACTACTGCAGCATAAATACTGGAGGCTGAGACAGGGGGGGTCAGGAGACACTCTGACCCCATCCGATGATACCCCCGGACAGGGCCAAACAGGAAGGATATAACCCCACCCACTTTGCCAAGGTACAGCCCCCACACCACTAGATGGAAAACTTCAACCACCAACTTACCATCCTGAGACAAGGCCGAGTATAGCCCACAAAGATATCCGCCACGGCACAACCCAAGGGGGGGGCGCCAACCCAGACAGGAAGATCACGTCAGTGACTCAACCCACTCAAGTGACACACCCCTCCTAGGGACGGCATGAAAGAGTACCAGTAAGCCAGTGACTAAGCCTCTGTAATAGGGTTAGAGGCAGAGAAACCGAGTCTGCGTCTCTCACATGGGTAGGCAGACCATTACATAAAAATGGAGATCTATAGGAGAAAGCCCTGCCTCCAGCTGTTTGCTTAGAAATTATAGGGACAATTAGGAGGCCTGCGTCTTGTGACCGTAGCGTACGTGTAGGTATGTACGGCAGGACCAACTCGGAAAGATAGGTAGGAGCAAGCCCATGTAACGCTTTGTAGGTTAACAGTAAAACCTTGAAATCAGCCCTTGCTTTAACAGGAAGCCAGTGTAGGGAGGCTAGCACTGGAGTAATATGATCAATTTTTTTTGGATCTTGTCAGGATTCTAGCAGCAGTATTTATCACTAACTGAAGTTTATTTAGTGCTTTATCCTGGTAGCCGGAAAGTAGAGCATTGCAGTAGTCTAACCTAGAAGTAACAAAAGCATGGATGAATTTTTCTGCATCATTTTTGGAAAGAAAGTTTCTGATTTTTGCAATGTTACGTAGATGGAAAAAAGCTGTCCTTGAAACAGTCTTGATATGTTCGTCAAAAGAGAGATCAGGGTCCAGAGTAACGCCGAGGTCCTTCACAGTTTTATTTGAGATTACTTTACAACCATGAAGATTAATTGTCAGATTCAACAGAAGATCTCTTTGTTTCTTGGGACCTAGAACAAGCATCTCTGTTTTGTCCGAGTTTAAAAGTAGAAAGTTTGCAGCCATCCACTTCCTTATGTCTGAAACACAGGCTTCTAGCGAGGGCAATTTTGAGGCTTCACCACGTTTCATTTAAATGTATAGCTGTGTGTCATCCGCATAGCAGTGAAAGTTAACATTATGTTTTCGAATGACATCCCCAAGAGGTAAAATATATAGTGAAAACAATAGCGGACCTAAAACGGAACCTTGAGGAACACCGAAATGTACAGTTGATTTGTCAGAGGACAAACCATTCACAGAGACAAACTGATATCTTTCCGACAGATAAGATCTAAACCAGGCCAGAACTTGTCCGTGTAGACCAATTTGGGTTTCCAATCTCTCCAAAAGACTGTGGTGATCGATGGTATCAAAAGCAGCACTAAGGTCTAGGAGCACGAGGACAGATGCAGAGCCTCAGTCTGACGCCATTAAAAGGTAATTTACCACCTTCACAAGTGCAGTCTCAGTGCTATGATCGGGTCTAAAACCAGACTGAAACATTTCGTATACATTGTTTGTCTTCAGGAAGGCAGTGAGTGGCTGCGCAACAGCTTTTTCAACATTTTTTGAGAGGAATGGAAGATTTGATATAGGCCGATAGTTTTTTATATTTTCTGGGTCAAGGTTTGGCTTTTTCAAGAGAGGCTTTATTACTGCCACTTTTAGTGAGTTTGGTACACATCCGGTGGATAGAGAGACGTTTATTATGTTCAACATAGGAGGGCCAAGCACAGGAAGCAGCTCTTTCAGTAGTTTAGTTGGAATAGGGTCCAGTATGCAGCTTGAAGGTTTAGAGGCCATGATTATTTTCATCATTTTGTCAAGAGCTATAGTACTGAAACACTTGAGTGTCTCTCTTGATCCTAGGTCCTGGCAGAGTTGTGCAGACTCAGGACAACTGAGCTTTGGAGGAATACGCAGATTTAAAGAGGAGTCCGTAATTTGCTTTCTAATGATCATGATCTTTTCCTCAAAGAAGTTCATGAATTTATTACTGCTGAAGTGAAAGCCATCCTCACTTGGGGAATGCTGCTTTTTAGTTAGCTTTGCGACAGTATCAAAAATACATTTTGGATTGTTCTTATTTTCCTCAATTAAGTTGGAAAAATAGGATGATTGAGCAGCAGTGAGGGCTCTTCGATGCTGCGCGGTACTGTCTTTCCAAGCTAGTCGGAAGACTTCCAGTTTGGTGTGGCGCCATTTCCGTTCCAATTTTCTGGAAGCTTGTTTCAGAGCTCGGGTATTTTCTGTATACCAGGGAGCTAGTTTCTTATGACAAATGTTTTTAGTTTTTAGGGGTGCAACTGCATCTAGGGTATTGCGCAAGGTTAAATTGAGTTCCTCAGTTAGGTGGTTAACTGATTTTTGTCCTCTGACGTCCTTGGGTAGGCAGAGGGAGTCTGGAAGGGCATCAAGGAATCTTTGTGTTGTCTGAGAATTTATAGCATGACTTTTGATGCTCCTTGGTTGGGGTCTGAGCAGATTATTTGTTGCGATTGCAAATGTAATAAAATGGTGGTCCGATAGTCCAGGATTATGAGGAAAAACATTAAGATCCACAACATTTATTCCATGGGACAAAACTAGGTCCAGAGTATGAGTGTGACAGTGAGTAGGTCCAGAGACATGTTGGACAAAACCCACTGAGTCGATGATAGCTCCATTTTGCATTTTGGACTTTTCCATGTGATATTATAATCACCAAAAATTAGAATATTATCTGCTATGACTACAAGGTCCGATAGGAATTCAGGGAACTCAGTGAGGAACGTTGTATATGGCCCAGGAGGCCTGTAAACAGTAGCAATAAAAAGTGATTGAGTAGGCTGCATAGATTTCATGACTAGAAGCTCAAAAGGCGAAAACATCATTTTTTTTTTTTTGTGAAATGAAATTTGCTATCGTAAATGTTAGCAACACCTCCTCCTTTGCGGGATGCACGGGGGATATGGTAGCTAGTTTAACCAGGAGGTGAGGCCTCATTTAACATATGAGGTGAGGCCTCATTTAACATGTTACTGTTAGACATCAGGTATCCTATGGAAAGGAAAAGGGCCACAGTCTGGTACAAGTCAACAGAACAGCCATGAGTTGGGGAGGAGTGAGGAATTTGGGCCAAGGTCAGGTCACATGAAGTGAGAAAGAACAGGAATCACTAAAGTCCTGTCTGGCAACAGAGATGTATTGGCTGTCCAGGTGTGTAAGGAGGAGACTCGGCATAGGAGGAAGGTTTAAATACCAGTGCTTGTGTGAATATGTCTTGGTCTGTTCAGCTGTCTGACCCATTTGGTGAATAAACTTGGTTTGAGCTTTTCATAGTTGTCCGTGAGTTTTTACTCTGTTTATTTAGAACCTAACAACATCCACCCTGTAACCACTAACAACAACAGCTTGTCACTGATAAGATTACTGAAGTGTTTGTGAGTACTACTGACCCGGTGGGGCCTTGGCCAAGATCCCAGAATTTTACTCCCGTTGTGCTTCTGTGTTCCACTACTGGAGAGAGGGCTTTGACTCTCAATCTGTGGTTCCAGAGGAAAACGTTAATACAGCATATCACTCATTGGTCATCACTTTAGTGGGGATTAGATATTTAGGTTGCTGATGTGATCGTCAAGATTAGATAACAAAAACCCGATAAAAACAAACTTCCCTCCTCTACCATCTCAGTAATGCTGAAGCTCTGAGAAGAGGAATAGGAGGAATCATCACGACCACCTCCCAGAGATACAGACGGAGGCTGCATCTGCATGGGTTTAAAGTAAGACTGTTGTTCAGAGCCACAGCCAATAACAGGTTATCCAAAAATATGCTCCAACAGCTTGCTTGAACCCTTAAGTTGTCCCTTAAAACCCAAAATATGCACCAGCTTTAGAGTGTGAGATGAAATAAAATGCATGTAGAAGAGCAGAGATCCCATTCCCATTGAAGAGTTAATGAGTGAGTTTTTCTAAAAGGGTTACCACTGATCCTGTGGTATGTCCTAGCAGAGAGGATGTTCTGCTCAGTCCAGCTCCGTACCCAGGAGTAACAGGCGATGGGGGCAACTGCCCCAACTGCCCCACAAGGTGGCACTGCAGGCAACATTTTGTCCTTACTTGAGGAGAATGACATTGCTGCATAACAAATTCACTATTCTTTGGTCAGGGTCTCAAAATAAGATCCTAGTATGAACTCACTCGCCTGATCATTAGCATGCTGATATTCCTCCACGAATGAAACTGCCTCTGGTCTTCCTTGTTCTAAACCTACAGAATCAGAGGTAAACACATCCTTGCTTGAGGAGACCATTTTGTCATCCATTTTAGCATACAGAATCCACATCTACATCTGTATATCACAAATGGCAGTAACACATCTTAATGATTATACCCCACTCTTCCTCCTCTTCTTCACGGTCAAGAGTACTGGTTTGCATCTCCTGTGCCACCATTCTGTCTGGGCTGGGCAGGTTCTAGTAGCCTTTTAGCTTCCTCTCCTAGATAGACGCGGTGGTGGCTATCACAACACACACACACATGAAGAGATCCATTTCAAACTAAAGACATTGTACAAAGTACCATATGGAAATGTTGTATTAGCAAGTACAGACATATCAAATACAGAGATGAAAAAGGGACAATCAGCAGTAGCTACATCCATTTTTAGACATACATTTAAGATATGTATCCGTTGATTCTTGAAGAATACATACAAACTTATAAATTCCTCATGAGTTTAGTTCAACTGTCGTACCCCATCAGAACCCAAAATAAGCTTGTTTTACTCCGATGTTTGTAATCAAAGCAAATAAAAACAAACACTGCATAGCCTCAAAACATGGTTAAAACTATGATTTTGATATCTTGGATGGCCAGTCCTTGCATCCATAGCGTGGTCTATGAATTTGAGAGGGGTGCCATTTCTCCAGTCCCAGCACTAAGCTTTTTAGCTTTTCTGTTTCAACTGCTGATTGCCGCTTTAATGTAACGTCTTTAATAAGTGTAGTCTTCAGTAGTCTCACCTACAATGGGTCTAGCTTCGACTCCATATTTGAGCAGTGTGGCCTTGAGTTCCTCATCCGTAAGTCCACATGGGTCAGTCATCTCTGGATCTTCCTTATTTTCTTCTTCCTGTGGGGACAGGAAATGACCAGGTATGATTGAAACTCACTGAAATCCCTTGACACAACTTTTACCATAACTGAGAAGTGTCTCTTAAAAACTAATTTCAGACCACTGAGCATGACTAACTGGACAAGGTAAACACAGTCATGTTGATTATAATGCCAGACACAATCATGACTCTTATAATGAAAATAAGGACAATTGAACGTCAAGATACGTTCAAACGTCAAGATAATAAGCTAGCTGTTACAGCAAAACATTAAAAATCAATATAAGAGCAAGTTGCACAAATTGCTGGTTTTTACAGCCTTTCAAATTCCGCCTCCTATACAGCTTCTGTAGAAGACACCCTGTTTTGACTGCAATGCAACTTATACATAAGGCTTGGTGCTAGCCCTTATTCAGGAAATCATTCACTGTTCATATACCCTCATTGACAGGCTAGCTGACGTATTGTAAGTTGCAAAGAAGACAAAATCAGGTGCATCCTTTGAAAGCATCAAGCATGTGTTTGAGCAGAACAGAGCCCATATACACTCAGACAGTTTATTAGGTACACCATCCCATTCACAAAAAATGATCGCTCCTCCAGACAGTGAGTCACATGGCCGTGGCTTGCTATATAAATCAGGTAAATCGGGCATCGAGGCATTCAGTTACTGTTCGATTGAACGATGGGCAAAAACGAGTGACCTAAGCGACTGAGTGTGGTATGATCGTCGGTGCCAGGCACGCCGGATCCAGTGTCTCAGAAATAGCCGCCCTCCTGTGCTTTTCACATACGGCAGTGTCTAGGGCTTACAGAGAATGGTGCGACAAACAAAACATCCAGTCAGCGGCAGTCCTGTGAGCGACAACAGCTCGTTGATGAGAGAGGTCGAAGGAAAATGGCAAGAATCGTGCAAGCTAACAGGGGGGCAGCAAACAGACGAATAACGGCACAGTACAACAGCGGTGTGCAGAACTGCACATCGTAATGCACAACTTGTTGATCCTTGTCACGTATGGGCTCTTGCAGCAGACGACCAAACCGGGGTTCCACTCCGATCAGCTAAAAACAAGAAGCAGCTCCAATGGGCATGTGATCACCAACACTGGACAATTGTGGAGTGGAAAAACATTGCCTAGAACATGACATCGAGTTCAGTTTACTTGAGTGGCCTGCGCAGTCCCCAGACCTCAACCCAGTATAGCATCTTTGAGATGAAATGGAACGGGCTGTTCGAAGAATGACTGTACCGCCATCCAATCAGCAGCAACTGTGTGATGCCATCGCGTCAGCATGGACCAACAACCCTGTGGAACATTTCCGACACCTTGTAGAATGCCCCGAATAATTCAGGCTGTTCTGAAGGCAAAGGGAGGTCCGACCAGGTACAAGTTGGGTGGGTGTACCTAATAAACTGATCAGTGAGTGTATATAAACAGGTGTGAGAAGAAGAGATCAGCATGCCTCTAATGTGCCTGTGGGCTAACCTTCTATGCAATACATTCTCAAATGTAAATATAGAAATACAAACGTCTGGTGTAAAGCAGTAAAGCACTAAGCTCTAACTAAGTGTGAAACCATACTGAATGATGGCATGGCATTGGCAGCCCAGTTCTGGAGGACAGCCACTCCCCCTCACCCCCTCCATGGGCTCCTCCCTGCCCTTCCCTGCAGTCTAGTCAGTTAGGCCAACTATATAGCTGACCTTGCAGAGTTCAGGGTATCAGTTGATATGGGGCTACAACAGCTGCATGCCACCCTGTGTGCTCCCTTCACTTTAGGCAGTCACCCCGGGACAGTATCAATAACATGTTTAACTTCATTTACCAGAAGATCTGCCACATACACCATGAATTCATTATTTAAACAATGCATACGACATTTTAGTATAGTAAAGTATCGTAGTAGCTAAGCTAAAACCATTTGAACATATTTTGGTGAGCACATGACTCTGTAGCTTTTGAAAACACTTTTCCGTGTGTAGGGTTTTCAGCCAATACAGTCAGCCACATTTGGCTCTGTGTAAACTACAATTCTGACCCTGGGTTTTAACATTTAGAAAAGTCAATAATCGTTGCTTACAAAACGGTTTTCGAAACATATGCTGATATGTCCTTTATCTTTCAAGTCAGCAAGAAATAATCTTTTAATTAAAAAAGATACACTTACTGTAGCAATTTTGCACAGATCCACACACTGTGTGTGCCTCCAGTTGATGAACTACACTTCCTGCACAGTTAGCTTACACACAGGTGTTCTTTGGCACACTAGCAGGGCTGGGGAGTAACTGACTACATGTAATCTGATTACAAAAAAAATGTTACATTACCAGCAAAAAATATTGTAATGAGATTACAGATACTTTTCAAAAACTATATGATTACTTCTTGGATTACCTTTCAATTGAAAAAGGATGTTTGCAAAAAAAAACATGACACTTTTCTGTTTTCTCAATGACATTCTATTCAGCATTGAAAAAAGGGCACAAGTTTAAGTTTGTTCCAACTGAGCGAATCTCACCACAAGTGTTTGTTGGATCCTTTTTGTGTTCTTCTAATGTCTCACTGTAACAGATTTTTTTTTAAATTTCGGTATTACCAACAGTAAAAAAAACTCTGAAAGTTCAACTGTATCATACCGTAAATTATTGTGCTTTGTGGGAAAATTGCTGCATTTCAAATGGTACTGTAATTCCACCCCACAGAATACAGTAGTGGGTGTGTGGTATTGTTGTTTCTGTCTCATTAACATAGAGGCGTGCGTTGTAAGAGGCTATATTTGTTTCACCCGTGAGTGAGAATGCTGTACCAATTTAACTCATATGTGGTTATAATGCCCCATCAATTAAAAATGTTTATGGGAAAGATCGGAGAGGCAGCAAGTCTTAAACCTTTAATGGTTGAGTATTTTGCCATGTCCTTTTGGTCTGTTTTGCTGCCAGTTTGGAAGCCTTTGTTAATTAAGGCCTCTAGAAGTGCAAGTGATATAAAAAACACAAAATATGTATTCATATGCTGTAATTTACACACTTTACCAAGCAGCCAACCTGCTTGCACCAATCCCTTGTAATTACAGTAAAATACAAAACCCTCCCCTCAACAAATGTAATTAATTCATCCATTCATTTATTCATGCCAATTACAGTAAAATTTACTTTTTACCATATAATACAGTATATTTTACAGTATTGTAGGCCTACTGTGTGTCACTACACAGTACTTGCTTTGATACCGTATTTATATTATAGGAATTATACTGTAATATGAAATACAGAATTTTACTTGCCACCAAGCTGCTTGTAAGTTAATGTGAAATTCATGGAAACCCATGAAAAAGTAATCAAAGGAAAGTAATCAAAAAGTAACTGAAAATAATCAGATATTGGTACTGAGTTTAAGTGATCCAAATGTTACGTTACTGATGAAAATTTTGGTCAGGTAAATAGTAAAGGATTACATTTAGAAAGTAACCTACCCAACCCTGCACGCTAGATAGATAATTCGCACAGGTGGGATCTATATCTTCTGTCTGTCTTCCGTACTTGTTAGTACTATACAACAAGAAGGTCAAAGTTGGTACTATACAACAGGGAGGTCCAAGTTAGTTAGTACTATACAACAAGAAGGTCAAAGTTGGTACTATACAACAGGGAGGTCCAAGTTAGTTAGTACTATACAACAAGAAGGTCAAAGTTGGTACTATACAACAGGGAGGTCCAAGTTAGTTAGTACTATACAACAAGGAGGTCCAAGTTAGTTAGCACTATACAACAGGGAGGTCCAAGTTAGTTAGTACTATACAACAGGGAGGTCCAAGTTAGTTAGTACTATACAACAGGGAGGTCCAAGTTAGTTAGTACTATACAACAAGGAGGTCCAAGTTAGTTAGTACTATACAACAGGGAGGTCCAAGTTGGTACTATAACGTGGCGATATGGCCGTGTGGGAACACTGACCGTATAAAAAGGTGTGTAGGTATTTTGTTTTTGTTTAATGACTTCTTGCTGATATGAAAGATACGTTCCTTATGTTTCCAAACCTTACCGCAGGCGATGCGTGTTAATGTTTAGAGCAAGCGTCAGGGCTCTTAACAAAACTCCCCCATTCATAAGATACTATCGTCAATATGCGCTAAAGTAGTTAGCGTGATGAATGGGGTAATAACTCTGAAGAGGGGAGGGTGGACACAATAATAAACACTGATAAGTGACTTATGATCAGAGTTGATATGCATATGGTTATGATTGCCATTTCCAAATAGATTGTGAGGACTGGATATAGAAAGGCCTATTGATCTAGATCAGAAGAATACAACTCTGCAACAATGTATATAAAATAGTTTGAAGCGCTCTCCCACTATTTATTGTTTCTGCAGTGAGGATTCACACTCTAGATAATTATTTTGTAACTTATCTGCAGAAAAAAAAATGTTTTTAGTTTAAAAAAGCAATAGTAGCAATATGCAAAACGGGGAGCCAAATGAACGGCTTTTTCACCGATGCCATTCGGTTTCGACATTCACCAAAAATATTAGTTCAAGAAGAGCTGTTCGAACGACCGTGAGTACTATTCACGCAGTCTTGGCTGTCTTGTACTTCCACAACTTCTTGCTAGTGTTGATGACACAAGTTTACTGGAGAACTGAGACGAAGTAGAGACTCTGGACAGGGTGGATATTCGTATAATAAAAAGCAGTTTTATTCAGAGGTAAAGATATCTGATACAAGCATGCTTGGACTCGTTCATTCAGCTCGTAAGGAACCTGCAGACAGAGCCCAGATAACAGAAATACATAGTCATTTTATACAGCACAGAAAGTAGGTTGAGTCTGGAAGTTCTGGTCCTCTGGTTGGTTCTGATGAGTTGGGCGAGGTCTCCTTCAGGCTAGTATCACTGTCCCATTGGCTCTGAGTAGAGTTCTTTGTCTTCAAAAATGTTCAGACTGAAGAGGAGTTTTTTGTGTGTGCGTTGATGTTCCTGTCTTATCTGTGTTTTATGAAAGATTTACGTCAGCCCTCAGTCCTTGGTTATGTGTGTGTGTCTCATTATCTCGTGGGAAGCCGTACCAAGCACTCTTGCTCAAGGCCTTCCCTGCCTTATCAGTGTCTATGAATGTTCTGTGTCAGCCATCTGTCTCTGGTGTGTGTGTGTCTCAGTTTCTGCTTGTGAGTATGTGAGAGAACCTTGTTTAAGAAAGAAGTTAGTTATAACAATGTAATAGCAATATGCTCGTGTTATTACAATGGTATTTCTTACACTAGTCATCTTCCTCATCGCTAGAGAAATCTGGAGAATTTATCTGACTGATGTGTTTCAAACATAGTTGCTTTTTGCTTTCTGCCACAGGTAGCGTAACATTGTGGGCTATCAAGTCTGACTTCAGTATTGGCTTGAGGGGCCGACCAAAAAACACCAAAGCAAGCAATATGCAAATATGCCAAGCTACTCAAGTAGACACTGTCAATGATCCAGCAATGGTTTCTAGCTAGATAGCTACATCGTCTACCCTGCTGGTAAACCAACTACACACTCCGCCAGAAGAACAGGTGCTGCCTGGAAGGGGGTAGAGGGCACTAGTCACTTGATATGCCAGCTAACACAGTCAAGCAAGCAGGAGCAAGCTGCATGATTAGCTATCCAAGCTAATATAATCAGTGAGCATAGTCAGATTCCCTGGCTCTGTGGCAGTTAACGTTGATAGTATTAAATGACTTTATTGTTGATACTGTTTTATGCTTAATTTAGAGTTTATTAAAGGTTTACCTTTATTTAAATTAGCTGGTACACGGTCCTGGTCGTATGACGTCTGATTTGGCGCCAAATTACATGCACAGCAACTTGATTGGATGCTTTTTCACATCAGACTTGCTTGCTTTTACGAACGACATGTCACCTTGACTAGTCTAGTTTTACATGTGAGGCTTTCTGGGGGATGATTTGGAGAAGAAGGTATATTTAATTTCCACACATTGTGGACAACAATAAAAAATAAAAAAAAGCTTCTACTTGACCAGGTTTGGGCAATTTGTATCAACAATAAGATATAGAGAAGTTTCCAGTGGAGATATAAATCATTCAGTTAAAAAAAGCACATGATCTGTTATCTTCTTGAGAATACAGGGGGTGCTGTTTCGCATTAACATAATTGCCTCTACAGATTAAACTGCCTCTTATTCAATTATTGCTGTTACTATATGCATATAACCATATACCATTGGATAGAAAACAAGCTATGGTTTCTAAAACCGTTCCAATTTTGTCTCTGAGTGAAACACAGGTCATTTCACAGCACTTTCCCTGAGCCAGAAGAAGATTGCAAGATGTGTATGCTCGCTTCAACGCTCTGCCTATATATGGTCATGCCACCTATGACCCGAAACACACTTCATTCTTCTTCCTCTGGGTGTCAGGAAGTTGTCAGAGGAGAATTTTTTTGTTTATCTTGTACTGACATGAAATAAGACCTATTTCTTTAGCGTGACCGACAACTTCCGGTTTTCTGAAATGCGCGTTGTAGAGGTGCCATTGTCTTTTGTTATGCTGACGTTACGGATGAAAACTATCTCCGTCTCGAAGTTTGTTTGATACATGTGACCATATCACCGTAATGTATGTTTTTTCAATATAGTTTAATCAGATTATTAGAATTTTTTCGGGAGTTTTGCCGTGTTCCGTTCTTTGAGTTTTTTAACTTTGGACAGGGACCGTGCCAGTCGACCAGTACCCAGGCTAAATGAAGAGGGGAAGTTGCCATTGTGAATGGATTGAACGACTCATCAGGACTAAGGACACCTTGATCAACATTCTGATGAAAGATCAGCAATAGTAAGACCCAATTTACGATGTTATTTCATATATCTGTCGTGCATGTGAACTGGTCGGGCGCGTCCAGCTGGTTCTGGCTGGCCTGGTTATGCTAATTTAGCGCTACATTTTGTTTTCGCTATAAAACATTTAAAAAATCTGAAATATTGTTTGGATTCACCAGATGTTGGGCTTTCAATGTCTGTACGCTGTGTATTTTTTCTGAAATTGTCATGTTTTTGATCATCATGTCTTGTCCCTGTGCTTCCCTCTGCTGGTCTTATTAGGTTCTTTCCCTCTTTCTATCCTTCTCTCTCCTCCTCCCTTTCTCCCTCTCCCGCTCTCTCTCTATCGTTCCGTTCCTGCTCCCAGCTGTTTCTCATTCTCCTAACGACCTCATTTACTCTTTCACACCTGTCCCCTATTTTTGCCCTCATTAGAGTTCCTATTTCTTCCTCTGTTTTCCGCTTCAGTCCTTGTCGGATTCTTGTTTGATGTTTGCTGTTCTGTGTCCTTGTTCCGCCCTGTCGTGTTTTTGCCTTCATCAGATGCTGCATGTGAGCAGGTGTCTAGTGGTCGCGTCTCCAGTCGTTCATCTCTACTGACGAGAGGATTTCAGTTTTCCTGTTTTGTTTTTACCTTAGATATATCAGGAGTATCGTTTTTGTCTAAGACTGGAATAAAGACTCTGTTTCTATTACGTCGCTTTTGGGTCCTCCTTCATCAGCATAACAGAAGAATCCGACCAAGAATGGACCCAGCGACTACGGATTCTCGCAAGACTGCCATCGAGATCCAGGGAGAAATGCTCGGTAGACACGAGCAGGAATTGTCTGCTGCTCGTCATGCCGTTGAGACCCTGGCCGCTCATGTCTCCGATCTCTCAGGACAGTTTCAGAGTCTTCGTCTCGTGCCACCAGCTACTTCCTGGTCTTCCAAGTCTCCGGAACCTAGGGTTAATAACCCACCTTGTTACTCTGGGCAGCCCACTGAGTGTCGCTCCTTTCTCACCCAGTGTGAGATTGTGTTCTCTCTCCAGCCCAACACATACTCAGGAGAGAGAGCTCGGATCGCTTACGTCATATCGCTCCTGACTGGTCGGGCTCGGGAGTGGGGCACAGCTATCTGGGAGGCAAGGGCTGAGTGTTCTAACGTTTATCAGAACTTTAAGGAGGAGATGATACGCGTTTTTGATCGTTCTGTTTTTGGGAAGGAGGCTTCCAGGGTCCTGGCTTCCCTATGTCAAGGTGATCGATCCATAACGGATTACTCTATAGAGTTTCGCACTCTTGCTGCATCCAGTGACTGGAACGAGCCGGCGTTGCTCGCTCGTTTTCTGGAGGGACTCCACGCTAAGGTTAAAGATGAGATTCTCTCCCGGGAGGTTCCTTCCAGCGTGGACTCTTTGATTGCACTCGCCATCCGCATAGAACGACGGGTAGATCTTCGTCACCGAGCTCGTGGAGGAGAGCTCGCGTTAACGGTGTTTCCCCTCTCCGCATCTCAACCATCTCCTCTCACCGGCTCAGAGACTGAGCCCATGCAGCTGGGAGGTATTCGCATCTCGACTAAGGAGAGGGAACGGAGAATCACCAACCGCCTTTGTCTCTATTGCGGTTCTGCTGGACATTTTGTCATATCATGTCCAGTAAAAGCCAGAGCTCATCAGTAAGCGGAGGGCTACTGGTGAGCGCTACTACTCAGGTCTCTCCATCAAGATCATGTACTACCTTGTCGGTCCATCTACGCTGGACCGGTTCGGCTGCTTCCTGCAGTGCCTTGATAGACTCTGGGGCTGAGGGTTGTTTTATGGACGAAGCATGGGCTCGGAAACATGAGATTCCTCTCAGACAGTTAGGGAGGCCCACGCCCATGTTCGCCTTAGATGGTAGTTCTCTCCCCAGTATCAGATGTGAGACACTACCTTTAACCCTCACAGTATCTGGTAACCACAGTGAGACCATTTCCTTTTTGATTTTTCGTTCACCTTTTACACCTGTTGTTTTGGGTCATCCCTGGCTAGTATGTCATAATCCTTCTATTAATTGGTCTAGTAATTCTATCCTATCCTGGAATGTTTCTTGTCATGTGAAGTGTTTAATGTCTGCTATACCTCCTGTTTCTTCTGTCCCCTCTACTCAGGAGGAACCTGGTGATTTGACAGGAGTGCCGGAGGAATATCATGATCTACGCACGGTCTTCAGTCGGTCCAGAGCCAGCTCTCTTCCTCCTCACCGGTCGTATGATTGTTGTATTGATCTCCTTCCGGGGACCACTCCTCCTCGGGGTAGACTATTCTCTCTGTCGGCTCCCGAACGTAAGGCTCTCGAGGATTATCTGTCTGTTTCTCTCGACGCCGGTACTGTGGTGCCTTCTTCCTCTCCCGCCGGAGCGGGGTTTTTCTTTGTTAAGAAGAAGGACGGTACTCTGCGCCCCTGCGTGGATTATCGAGGGCTGAATGACATAACGGTTAAGAATCGTTATCCGCTTCCCCTTATGTCGTCAGCCTTCGAGATGCTGCAGGGAGCCAGGTTCTTTACTAAGTTGGACCTTCGTAACGCTTACCATCTCGTACGCATCAGAGAGGGGGACGAGTGGAAAACGGCGTTTAACACTCCGTTAGGGCATTTTGAATACCGGGTTCTGCCGTTCGGTCTCTCTAATGCTCCAGCTGTCTTTCAGGCATTAGTTAATGATGTACTGAGAGACATGCTGAACATCTTTGTTTTCGTTTACCTTGACGATATCCTGATTTTTTCACCGTCACTCGAGATTCATGTTCAGCACGTTCGACGTGTACTCCAGCGCCTTTTAGAGAATTGTCTCTACGTGAAGGCTGAGAAGTGCGCCTTTCATGTCTCCTCTGTCACTTTTCTCGGTTCTGTTATTTCCGCTGAAGGCATTCAGATGGATCCCGCTAAGGTCCAGGCTGTCAGCGATTGGCCTGTTCCTAAGTCACGTGTCGAGTTGCAGCGCTTTCTCGGTTTCGCTAATTTCTATCGCCGTTTCATTCGTAATTTCGGTCAAGTGGCTGCCCCTCTCACAGCTCTGACTTCTGTCAAGACTTGCTTTAAGTGGTCCGGTTCCGCCCAGGGAGCTTTTGATCTCCTCAAGAAGCGTTTTACATCCGCCCCTATCCTTGTTACTCCTGACGTCACTAAACAATTCATTGTCGAGGTTGACGCTTCAGAGGTGGGCGTGGGAGCCATTCTGTCCCAGCGCTTCCAGTCTGACGATAAGGTTCATCCTTGCGCTTACTTTTCTCATCGCCTGTCGCCATCGGAACGCAACTATGATGTGGGTAACCGCGAACTGCTCGCTATCCGCTTAGCCATAGGCGAATGGCGACAGTGGTTGGAGGGGGCGACCGTTCCTTTTGTCGTTTGGACTGACCATAAGAACCTTGAGTACATCCGTTCTGCCAAACGACTTAATGCACGTCAAGCTCGTTGGGCGTTGTTTTTCGCTCGTTTCGAGTTCGTGATTTCCTATCGCCCGGGAAATAAGAACACCAAGCCTGATGCCTTATCCCGTCTCTTTAGTTCTTCTGTGGTTTCTACCGACCCCGAGGGGATTCTTCCTGAAGGGCGTGTTGTCGGGTTGACTGTCTGGGGAATTGAGAGACAGGTAAAGCAAGCACTCACTCACACTGCGTCGCCGCGCGCTTGTCCTAGTAACCTTCTGTTTGTTCCTGTCTCTACTCGTCTGGCTGTTCTTCAGTGGGCTCATTCTGCCAAGTTAGCTGGCCACCCCGGCGTTCGGGGTACGCTTGCTTCTATTCGCCAGCGGTTTTGGTGGCCTACTCAGGAGCGGGACACGCGCCGTTTCGTGGCTGCTTGTTCGGACTGCGCGCAGACTAAGTCAGGTAACTCTCCTCCTGCCGGTCGTCTCAGACCGCTTCCCATTCCTTCTCGACCATGGTCTCACATCGCCTTAGACTTTATTACCGGTCTGCCTTCGTCTGCGGGGAAGACTGTGATTCTTACGGTTATCGATAGGTTCTCTAAGGCGGCACATTTCATTCCCCTCGCTAAGCTTCCTTCCGCTAAGGAGACGGCACAAATCATCATTGAGAATGTGTTCAGAATTCATGGCCTCCCGTTAGACGCCGTTTCAGACAGAGGTCCGCAATTCACGTCACAGTTTTGGAGGGAGTTCTGTCGTTTGATTGGTGCTTCCGTCAGTCTCTCTTCCGGATTTCATCCCCAGTCTAACGGTCAAGCAGAAAGGGCCAATCAGTCGATTGGTCGCATTTTACGCAGCCTTTCGTTTCGTAACCCTGCGTCTTGGGCAGAACAGCTCCCCTGGGCTGAGTACGCTCACAACTCGCTTCCTTCGTCTGCTACCGGGCTATCTCCGTTTCAGAGTAGTCTTGGTTACCAGCCTCCTCTGTTCTCGTCCCAGCTCGCCGAGTCCAGCGTTCCCTCCGCTCAGGCTTTTGTCCAACGTTGTGAGCGCACTTGGAGGAGGGTCAGGTCTGCACTTTGCCGTTACAGGGCGCAGACTGTGAGAGCCGCCAATAAACGTAGGATTAAGAGTCCTAGGTATTGTCGCGGTCAGAGAGTGTGGCTTTCCACTCGTAACCTTCCCCTTACGACAGCTTCTCGCAAGTTGACTCCGCGGTTCATTGGTCCGTTCCGTGTCTCTCAGGTCGTCAATCCTGTCGCTGTGCGACTGCTTCTTCCGCGACATCTTCGTCGCGTCCACCCTGTCTTCCATGTCTCTTGTGTCAAGCCTTTTCTTCGCGCTCCCGTTCGTCTTCCCTCCCCCCCTCCCGTCCTTGTCGAGGGCGCACCTATTTACAAGGTACGGAAGATCATGGACATGCGTTCTCGGGGACGTGGTCACCAGTATTTAGTGGATTGGGAGGGTTACGGTCCTGAGGAGAGGAGTTGGGTTCCATCTCGGGATGTGCTGGACCGTTCGTTGATTGATGATTTCCTTCGTTGCCGCCAGGGTTCCTCCTCGAGTGCGCCAGGAGGCGCTCGGTGAGTGGGGGGGTACTGTCATGTTTTTGATCATCATGTCTTGTCCCTGTGCTTCCCTCTGCTGGTCTTATTAGGTTCTTTCCCTCTTTCTATCCTTCTCTCTCCTCCTCCCTTTCTCCCTCTCCCGCTCTCTCTCTATCGTTCCGTTCCTGCTCCCAGCTGTTTCTCATTCTCCTAACGACCTCATTTACTCTTTCACACCTGTCCCCTATTTTTGCCCTCATTAGAGTTCCTATTTCTTCCTCTGTTTTCCGCTTCAGTCCTTGTCGGATTCTTGTTTGATGTTTGCTGTTCTGTGTCCTTGTTCCGCCCTGTCGTGTTTTTGCCTTCATCAGATGCTGCATGTGAGCAGGTGTCTAGTGGTCGCGTCTCCAGTCGTTCATCTCTACTGACGAGAGGATTTCAGTTTTCCTGTTTTGTTTTTACCTTAGATATATCAGGAGTATCGTTTTTGTCTAAGACTGGAATAAAGACTCTGTTTCTATTACGTCGCTTTTGGGTCCTCCTTCATCAGCATAACAGAAATGTTTTAAGACAAGTAATTAGTTATATAACGTTGGTCTCTGTAATTGTTCTAGCTGCATCAGCACTATATCAGATTGCAGCTGCAATGTAGAACTGTGATTTATACCTGAAAAATGCACATTTAAAAAAAAAAAACTATGCTATACCATAAATATGTTATCAGACTGTCATCTTATGAATTTGTTTGTTGGTTAGTGGCTATCAATATCTTAGTTTAGCCGAATTGGTGATAGCACCTGATGGAGTAAGAAACTGTTGGAGTAAGAAAATGGTGTCTTTTGCTAACGTGTTTAGCTAATAGATTTACATATTGTGTCTTCCCTGTAAAACATTAAAAAAATCTGAAATGGTGGTTTTATTCACAAGATCTGTGTCTTTCATTGGGTGTCTTGGACTTGTGATTTAATGATATTTAGATGCTACTATTTAATTGTGACGCTATGCTAGCGATGCTAATCAGTGTGGGTGGGGTGGGGGGTGCTCCCGGATCCGGGTTAGGTACTCTGTAGAGGTTATTTTGTTTTCTTGAGTAAAGCAGCTCCAAAATGCAGGTGCTTCAGCCTACATCAGTGCTTTCTGTGGTGGTGGGGCGAGCCAGCAGAAAATAGGAGCATTGTGCCGGGATTAGCTCAGTGTTCTGTCACTCATGGAGACCGTACGTCATTGCCAAGTTTAAGTTTTTAGTAAGGATAGTCATCCAAAATATCAGCCCTTTGGGTCCTCCCATAGAGTTATATTACAAGTGCCCTTCTAAGAAGGCTCAAGGTCATTGGCCACAGATAAAATGACGTCAAATCAAGTTATATGTACAGTAGCTTTGATTGGACTGATCATGTCAACATCTTACTTTCAAAGTCTTAGCTAGCAGTCATCATCATGAATCAAGTCGACAATCTACTGGCAAATCCTTTTTAATCCTTGTCATATGAAGAGAAATTATAGATAAAACGTATCATCGGCCATCGGACATAAAGATTACACAAGTTGGAAATCGCAAATTCAACAATGAGTCGTTTGGAAGGAATCAGTGGCTAACTGCAAGCATTGCAAAGCAACTACTAACGTTCGCCTGCTATTCAATGGAGTGGCTGTGTGGTTTTTATTTCTGAGTTCCCACCATAAATCCAGAGAATGCCAGACTTTGAATAAAAATTTTGACAACAAAATTTGCCCACAAAGGACCGCTGCGCCAAGATGAGTCTAAAAATGTCTTGAATGTTGCTGCATAAATGATGTGATATGCAAGGGAGATATGTATATTGTAGCTAAGAAAGTAATACTAAGTGTATGTTGTGTAGTTTAGTTTATTAATTCGACTATTTAAAAAAAAAAAACAAGCACACATAAAATTTTAAAGCCATACATGCACAAGAATAAAATCATCGAGGATAACACACAAAGTCTGGGACTTATTTCCATTGTGGTCCTCTAATAGTAAGTGATTAGTAGCCCATGTACCGCACCCTAATAATTTGGTCTATTTTCACCTCTCAATTTCGCTAACTGTTCTAACTTGGCGGTGTTCTAACTTGCCTATAACCTGATTTAGAAAAATGTAATCATTGAATATTGTAAGAAGTTTCATTGTCTGTTTATATGCCCCCTTTATTTATCCTACGGTTCTGACTTGTTGTACAGGGAGTACTCTGTAAGAACGGCACATGTTCTGGATTCTGCCGCTGTACATTTCAAAAGTGCTAAACAAATAGTTATATTGACTACGTCCGTCGTCTCTCGCTTATTGTCTTAATTGAAATTACGGATTGCCTCTTATCCGCTTGTTGTCCCCTTATGCCATAGTTTGTATATCCCAATTGTCAGAAGAAAGCAATTTTTTTTAAGCAAGTCAGCCATGTTTTTTAAAAGGCACTAAATTAGGCTGAATGAACTGTTTCGCTGGCAGACAAAGCTTCGCTGAAAGCCAGGTTTATTAGTGGTAAGGTGTTGGGACAGCTTTATGTAGGCCCTAACAGATTGTGGTCACCGTTATAGTGCAATTCATGTTTCATTCATTGTTTAGTGTTTTGTAGTGGCTTTGCTGGCATGCATCACACTTTCTTTTTTACCCCACAAAGATTTACATGCTAAAATTGCCACTGGGCAGATTGAAAGAAATGTATTTAATGGAAAAGATCACTCCACAGTGGTCGGGAATGGGTATGGGGGCCGCAACCCAGACCCTACTGTTGTCGATCACACAAACTCAGCAAAAAAAGAAACGCCCTCTCACTGTCAACTGCGTTTATTTTCAGCAAACTTAACATGTGTAAATATTTGTAAGAACATAACAAGATTCAACAACTGAGACATAAACTGAACAACTTCCACAGACATGTAACTAACAGGAATAATGTGTCCCTGACATAGGGGGGTCAAAAGTAAGTCAGTATCTGGTGTTGCCACCAGCTGCATTAAGTACTGCAGTGCATCTCCTCCTCATGGACTGCACCAGATTTGCCCGTTTTTGCTGTGAGATGTTACCCCACTCTTCCACCAAGGCACCTACAAGTTCCCGGACATTTCTGGGGGGAATGGCCCTCACCCTCACCCTCCGAACCAACACGTCCCAGACGTGCTCAATGAGATTGAGATCCGGGCTATTTGCTGGCCATGGCAGAACACTGACATTCCTGTCTTGCAGGAAATCACGCACAGAATGAGCAGTATGGGTGGTGGCATTGTCATGCTGGAGGGTCATGTCAAGATGAGCCTGCAGGAAGGGTACCACATGAGGGAGGAGGATGTCTTCCCTGTAACGCACAGTGTTGTGATTGCCTGCAATGACAACAAGCTCAGTCCGATGATGCTGTGACACAACGCCCCAGACCATGACAGACCCTATACCTCAAAATCAATCCCACTCCAGAGTACAGGCCTCGATGTAACGCTCATTCATTTGACGATAAATGCGAATCCGACCATTACCCCCGGTTGAGACAAAACCGCGACTCGTCAGTTAAGAGCACTTTTTGCCAGTCCTGTCTGCTCCAGCAATGATGGGTTTGTGCCTATAGGCAACGTTGTTGCTGGTGATGTCTGGTGAGGACCTGCCTTACAACAGGCCTACAAGCCCTCAGTCCAGCCTCTCAGCCTATTGCGTACAGTCTGAGCACGGATGGAGGGATTGTGCGTTCCTGGTGTAACTAAGGCAGTTTTTGTTGTCATCCTGTGCCTGTCCCGCAGGTGTGATGTTCGGATGTACCGATCCTATGCAGGTGTTGTTACACGTGGTCTGCCACTGCGAGGACGATCAGCTGTCCATCCTGTCTCACTGTAGCGCTGTCTTAGGCGTCTCACAGTACGGACATTGCAATTTATTGCCCTGGCCAAATCTGCAGTCCTCATGCCTCCTTGCAGCATGCCTAAGGCACGTTCACGCAGATGAGTAGGGACCTTGGGCATCTTTCTTTTGGTGTTTTTCAGAGTCAGTAGAAAGGCCTCTAGTGTCCTAAGTTTTCATAACTGTGACCTTAATTGCCTACCGTCTGGAAGATGTTAGTGTCTTCACGACCGTTCCACAGGTGCATGTTCATTACTTGTTTATGGTTCATTTTAAACTGTGTTTAAACCCTCTACAATAAAGATCTGTGAAGTTATTTGGATTTTTACTAATTATCTTTGAAAGACAGGGTCCTGAAAAAGGGATGTTTTAGCTAACAACAACAACATAGCAAAATGGTTGCATAGGTTTTGATTGAAAAAAATAATCAAAATACTATTTTGTACTATAATGGTATTTACTAACATAATATTACAAATAGTTTTTAAAAGTGTTCTAGGCTACCCTACCCAAGAATTAGGGTTCGGGTTTAGGGTTAAGGCTAAAATAGGTTATACCTAGGGTTAGGGTTTTTAAGGCAAAAAACAGTTTGGGTTTAAAGCTATTTCTCCTCCCTGTGGCCTACATAACTCATTTGTGATACTTGTTAAACTCATAATCGGAGGTTGCAACTGCGTCAGATCTACAAATCAATGAGCTAGAGCTATCCATTTGGTTTGCAACTCCGTGAACCTGCCAGCATTCGCTCCATTTGATGCCTTTACGTTACTGTTAATTACTGTAAACGCCTGCCAAAGTCAAACACTGTCACTGCCTTTCCAATACCTACTGTCCTTGCTTTGCGCTGGACATTAGGGAATTGGTTAATACAAGCTATTCAATTCAAATGCATTATGATGTCTACATTAGATAGCTACCTGATTTAAACGAAGTGAATACATCATCTGCAATTCTGAATCCGATTAAACACATTGTCTCATTAATTTACAAATATCTAACTGAGATTGGGGATGATACTGTTATAACATGGTGTAATAAGGTCTATGTGTCATTAATTGTGATGTAACTTCCTGCATAGTGCATGAACATTACTTTCTTGAATTATTAAATGTATATTCTCTTCTTGATCTTGCACAGGTTTTTTCCCCGGGTGGATCCAACTAACCTTCAGGAGGGGCCCCTTGGGTTTTTACAACATAACCCCTCTGATGTAGCCAGGAAAATAAAATAAAAGTCTGTTCCTGTGAACCAAGACATTGTCAGGAAAAATGCAATCAGTGTTGTCTTCCACAGAGGGGGGATGTTTCAGATAAGGTGGAGGTGTTACTAGAGTACCTCCTGCAGTTTGGAAAGTATAAGAGCAAATCTTTCAGGTGGCTCTTAGAAAATGATATTGGATACGTCATCTACCTCGTAGACAACATGAAGAAGGAGAGTTTAGTGGGACATGTCATAGCAGAGAGACACAGTAAGGACAGTTTACTGTCTTTTATGGAGTACACCCTCAGCTTCAAGGACATAGAAGACATTTTGAAGTACAAAATGTCCAAAAAGCCAAAACCACCGTTGTGACGTCAGAGGGTGACAACCCTGTTGGGTTTGGAAAAAATGGCAAATATACTTGGAGGGAAACACTTAAAAATAATGATGATTTCAGAATTATTTATTTCAGCTTTGATTTCTTTCATCACATTCCCAGTGGGTCAGAAGTTTACAAACACTCAATTAGTATTTGGTAGCATTGCCTTTAAATTTTTTGACTTGGGTCAAATGTTTCGGGTAGCCTTCCACAAGCTTCCCACAATAAGTTGGGTGAGTTTTGGCCAATTTCTCCTGACAGAGCTGGTGTAACTGAGTCAGGTTTGTAGGCCTCCTTGCTCGCACACGGTTTTTCAGTTCTGCCCACAAATCTATAGGATTGAGGTCAGGGCTTTGTGATGGCCCCTCCAATACCTTGACTTTGTTGTCTTTAAGCCATTTTGCCACAACTTTGGAAGTATGCTTGGGGTCATTGTCTATTTGGAAGACCCATTTGTGACCAAGCTTTAACTTCCTGACTGATGTCTTGAGATGTTGCTTCAATATATCCACATCATTTTCCTGCCTCATGATGCAGTCTATTTTGTGAAGTGCACAAGTCCCTCCTGCAGCAAAGCACCCCCACAACATGATGCTGCCACCCCCGTGCTTCAAATCAAATTTTATTGCTCACATACTGATGGTTAGCAGATGTTAATGCGGTGATGGAGAGCCCGCAGGCTTTGGTAGCGCACCGTGTCAGTGGCGCTGACTTGTCCTCAAAGCGATCAAAAAAGTTGTTCAGTTTGTCTGAGAGCAATACATCGGTGGCTGCGACAGGGCTGGTTTTCTTTTTGTAGTCTGTGATGGATGATCCTCATGGTTGGGATGGTGTTTTCTTCGGCTTGCAAGCCTCCCCCTTTTTCCTCCAAACATAACGATGGTCATTATGGCCAAACAGTTCTATTTTTGTTTCATCAGACCAGAGGACATTTCTCCAAAAAGTACAATCTTTGTCCCCATATGCAGTTGCAAACTGTAGTCTGGCTTTTTTATGGTTGTTTTGGAGCAGTGGCTTCTTCCTTGCTGAGCGGCCTTTCAGGTTATGTCGATATAGGACTCGTTTTGCTCTGGATATAGATACTTTTGTACCTGTTTCCTCCAGCATCTTCACAAGGTCCTTTGCTGTTGTTCTGGGATTGATGTGCACTTTTCGCACCAAAGTACGTTCATTTCTAGGAGACAGAACGTGTCTCTTTACTGAGCGGTATGACGGCTGCGTGGTCCCATGGTGTTGATACTTGTGTATTATCGTTTGTACAGATGAACGTGGTACCTTTGGGTGTTTGGAAATTCCTCCCAAGGATGAACCAGACGTGTGGAGGTCTAAAAAAAAATGTCTGAGGTCTTGGCTAATTTCTAATGATATCAAGCAAAGAGGCACTAAGTTTGAAGGTAGGCCTTGAAATACATCCACAGGTATATCTCCAATTGACTCAAATGATGTCAATTAGCCTATCAGAAGCTTCTAAAGCAATGACATCATTTTCTGGAATTTTCCAAGCTGTTTAAAGGCACAGTCAACTTAGTGTATGTAAACCTCTGACCCACTGGAATTGTGATACAGTGAAATCACTTCTTATGGCTGCATCCCGCTACCGGGATCGATATGACAGCAGCCAAAGAAAGTGCAGGGCGCCAAATTCAAACAGCAGAAATCTCATTATAAAAATTCCTCAAACATACATGTGTTTTATATAATTTTAAAGGTATTCTTGTTGTTAATCCCACCAAAGTGTCCGATTTCAAATATGCTTTTCAGCGAAAGCACTACAAACGATTATGTTAGGTCACCATCAAACCACAATAAGCACAGCCATTTTTCCAGCGAAAGATAGCAGTCAGAAAAAGTAGAAATAAGCGCACCTCCGGGTTGGAGCGAGTAGTCGCATTTCGCTTCGCTCCACAGGTAGTATTACATTTCATTTCATTTCATTACAGTACAACGGTTTGATTTGTCTGATCTTAGCTAGCTACATAGCCGTCTTTGTATCAAAGATAATTGTGTAGTTTAGAGTAATTATCGAGGTTAGCTAGCCAGCTATTTTCGCACTTCTAACGTAGTCAACACTGCTAGCTAGTCAGCTAGCCAACTTCTACCGAAGTTGCTATTCTACTGAATAGCAGCACTGTAGAAACTATTACATTACAACGGAACGACTTGATTAGTGTAGTGTTAGCTAGCTACATAGTTGTCTTTGCTGTCTTTGTATCTAAGATAATTGTGTAGTTTAGAGTAACTATCGAGGTTAGCTAGCCAGCTATTTTCGAACGCCGCGCCACCGTTCTCCTACCTAGTCAACACTGCTAGCTAGCCAGCTAGCCAACTTCTACCGAATAGCAGCACTGTAGAAACTATTACATTACAACGGAACGACTTGATTAGTGTAGTGTTAGCTAGCTACATAGTTGTCTTTGCTGTCTTTGTATCTAAGATAATTGTGTAGTTTAGAGTAACTATCGAGGTTAGCTAGCCGGCTATTTTTGTCCGCCGCGCCACCGTTCTCCTACCTAGTCAACACTGCTAGCTAGCCAGCTAGCCAACTTCTACCGAATAGCAGCACTGTAGAAACTATTACATTACAACGGAACGACTTGATTAGTGTAGTGTTAGCTAGCTACATAGTTGTCTTTGCTGTCTTTGTATCTAAGATAATTGTGTAGTCTAGAGTAATTATCGAGGTTACCTAGCCAGTTATCGAGGTTACCTAGCCAGCTACACTTTCAAACAAAGTCAACAACGCAGCCACTGCTAGCTAGCCTACTTCACCAGTCAGCAGTACTGTATCATTTTAATCATTTTAGTCAATAAGATTTTTGCAACGTAAGCTTAACTTTCTGAACATTCGAGACGTGTAGTCCACTTGTCATTCCAATCTCCTTTGCATTAGCGTAGCCTCTTCTGTAGCCTGTCAACTATGTGTCTGTCTATCCCTGTTCTCTCCTCTCTGCACAGACCATACAAACGCTTCACACCGCGTGGCCGCGGCCACCCTAACCTGGTGGTCCCAGCGCGCACGACCCACGTGGAGTTCCAGGTCTCCGGCAGCCTCTGGAACTGCCGATCTGCGGCCAACAAGGCAGAGTTCATCTCAGCCTATGCTTCCCTCCAGTCCCTCGACTTCTTGGCACTGACGGAAACATGGATTACCACAGATAACACTGCTACTCCTACTGCTCTCGCACACCCCGAGAGCTTCTGGTCAGCGGGGTGGTGGCACTGGGATCCTCATCTCTCCCAAGTGGTCATTCTCTCTTTCTCCCCTTACCCATCTGTCTATCGCCTCCTTTGAATTCCATGCTGTCACAGTTACCAGCCCTTTCAAGCTTAACATCCTTATCATTTATCGCCCTCCAGGTTCCCTTGGAGAGTTCATCAATGAGCTTGATGCCTTGATAAGCTCTTTTCCTGAGGACGGACAGGACTCTAACCCGGAAGCTTATAAGAAATCCCGCAACCCTCCAAACCATCAAACAGGCAAAGCATCATTACAGGACTAAGATTGAATCATACTACACTGGCTCCGACGCTTGTCGAATGTGGCAGCGCTTGCAAACTATTACAGATTACAAAGGGAAGCACAGCCGCGAGCCGCCCAGTGACACACGAGCCAACCAGACGAGCTAAATTACTTCTATGCTTGCTTCGAGGCAAGTAACACTGAAGCATGCAAGAGAGCACGAGATGTTCTGGACGTCTGTGTGATCATGCTCTCCGTAGCCGACGTGAGTAAGACCTTTAAACAGGTTAACATTCACAAGGCCACGGGCCAGATGGATTACCAGGACGTGTACTCCGAGCATCCGCTGACCAACTGGCAAGTGTCTTCACTGACACTTTCCACCTATCCCTGACTGAATCTAATACCAACATGTTTGAAGCAGACCACCATAGTCCCTGTACCCAAGGTAACCTGCCTAAATGACTACCAACCCGTAGCACTTAAATCTGTAGTCATGAAGTGCTTTGAAAGGCTGGTCATGGCTCGCATCAACACCATTATCCCAGAAACCCTAGACTCACTCCAATTTGCATACCGCCCCAACTGATCCACATATGATGCAATCTCTATTGCACTTAACACTGCCCTTTCTGACCTGGACAAAAGGAACACCAATGTGAGAATGCTATTCATTCAATCAATCAATCAATCATTTTTATGAAGCCCTATTTACATCAGCTGATGTCACAAAGTGCTGTACAGAAACCCAGCCTAAAACCCCAAACAGCAAGCAATGAAGGTGTAGAAGCACGGTGGCTAGGAAAAACTCCCTAGAAAGGCCGGAACCTAGGAAGAAATGTAGAGAGAAACCAGGCTCTGAGGGGTGGCCAGTACTCTTCTGGCTGTGCTATGTGGAAATTATAACAGAACATAGCCAAGATGTTCAAATGTTCATAGATGACCAGCAGGGTCAGATGATGATGATGATGATGATAATACTAATCAGTGGTTGTACAACCGGTCAGCACCTCAGGAGTAAATGTCAGTTTGCATTTCATAGCAGATCATTCAGAGTATCTCTACCGCACCTGCTGTCTCAAGAGAGTTGAAAACAGCAGGTCTGGGACAAGGTAGCACGTCCGGTGAACAGGTCAGGGTTCCATATTTGCAGGCAGAACAGTTGAAACTGGAGCAGCAGCACGGCCAGGTGGACTGGGGACAACGAGGACTCATCAGGCCAGGTAGTCCTGAGGCATGGTCCTAGGGGAGGGAGAGACTTACTTACGTAATTACTTAGTCACACAAGACTAGACAAATACTCCAGATATAACAGACTGACCTTAGCCCTCCGACACACAAACTATTGCAGCATAAATACTGGAGGGTGAGACAGGAGGGGTCGGGAGACACTCTTGTGACAAATAAAATGTAATTTCTGTATACCACCCCTACCTTGTCACAACACAACCGATTGTCTCAAACGCAGTATGAAGGAAAGAAATTCTACAAATTAACTTTTAAGAAGGCACATTCCAGGTGACTACCTCATGAAGCTGGTTGAGAGAATGCCAAGAGTTTGCAAAGCTGTTGGTCACTATTATGTATTATTATTATAATATGTATTCATTATAGAATTGTGTCAGTTATTAATTATAAACCTTTAATCTACGGCACAGGTGTCAAACTCATTCCATGGAGGGCCGAGTGTCTGCGGGTTTTCGCTCCACCCTTGTACTTGATTGATGAATTAACATCACTAATTAGTTAGGAACTCCCCACACCTGGTTGTCTAGGGCTTTATTGAAAGGAAAGACCAAAAACCTGCAGACACAAGGCCCTCCGTGGAATGAGTTTGACACCCCTGATCTACGGGATCGGTGTCCCTATACTGGGACGGTTGAGCTGATGTGCGCTAATGTGATTAGCATGACGTTGTAAGTAACAGCAAACTTTCCAGGACACAGACATGTCTTATATGGGCAGAACGCTTAAATTCGTGTTAATCTAACTGCACTGCCCAATTTACAGTAGCTATTACAGTGAACAAATACCATGCTATTGTTTGAGGAGAGTGCACAACAGAAAAACGTATCACGGCAACTGGTTTGATACTTTCACCTCTGAAGGTAAATAATGTACTTACGTTCAGTGCTTGCTCTGATTGTCATCCTGAGCGTCCCTGATATAAAATGTAGCATAGTTTTGTTTGATAAAATACATTTTTTAACTGGGTTCTACAGTTTGAACCCATGCTGTCTCTGGCTCCACACCCGCCCTGCCCAGCCATCTAGATGTGTGAAAGTTGGTGTATAAGCTAATGATCCATCATGTATGACATTCCTGGGAGTGTGTAAACTTACATTTTGTATTACCATATTATTTTTGCATGTTCTCTATAGTTATGTACTTGAAAATGTGTAAATTGCCCAATTTAGGCAGACTTGATACAAAATATTGTTCAGTATTGCAATGCTTCACTGGATCAATCTGAAACTTTGCTCACACACTGCTCCCATATAGTGGCCAAAATCTAAATTGCGCCAAACTGCAATATTATATTATGGTCTTTCTCTTGCATTTCAAAGCTGATGGGGGGGAAGAAAAAAAATACGCAAGTTTTTTGGGGGGTTTGTATTATCTTTTACCAGATCTAATGTGTTATTCTCCTACATTTAATTTAACATTCCCACAACGTCAAAGTATTTCCTTTCAAATGATATCAAGAATATGCATATCCTTGCTTCAGGTCCTGAGCTACAGGCAGTAATTTTAGGCAAAAATTGAAAAAAAGTGTCCGATCCTGCACTATTCCTGCCATCTCTCCCCATCTCTATTTTTCAGCTCCTGATGACAAAACGTGCACACACTCCAAGGGTTGCAGGTCTGCCGACTTCCTTTTGGTCACACATTGTATTCTGAGAAATATCCAATAAACCAAAGACATTGATTTAACTGTGAATGTACTTTATTGCATATATTTTCCTCAAATAAAATGGAGCATACATAAAATAAACAAGTTATTACAATTTATTTATATTGGGTCTAATGTGGGTTTGTGAGAGAGTCAAGTTTTGTAACTCAGACAAAAACACAGACTATTGTGAGGGAGTGAGAGTTGTATTTTATTTTTCCTTGTCAGCCACCATCTCTCCTAACCATGACCTCCACCAACTGTGAGTAAGCACAACTGCACATTTCTGTTGTGGGAAATGGATAACACAATCTGTAGGCCTAAATATCCCCACTCCTAAAGTAAAATGGAGCATACATATTAAATTAACAAGTAATTACAATATATTGAGATATTTACATACTAATGTGTGTGTACAGTAGCTATTACAGCTATTATTTTATCATGTTAGCCACCCATCTCTGGTTTCTGCTTCATTAAAAACGGAGGTCTGGAACTCCCTCCAGGCCATCTCTCTCCATTCCTTGACCTTGGTTGCCTGATGACTCACCCTGAATTGTATCGCTACATACATTCATTATGGATAACAAATGTCAGTTTGGCCTGAGCGATGTGGATGGGTAGCCAGGGAATGGCTTTGGTACATAAAAAGTACCAAAGTGCAGGACAATAACCATATTTGCCTGCCACTCCTGGGAACCCTGTACATATGTGAGGGCTGTTGGGGCCCCGATTCAGCTCCAGATGACAAAACCTACACACATTCCCAGAGTTGTTTTATTTAACTAGGCAAGTCAGTTAAGAACAAATTCTTATTTACAATGATGGCCTAGGAACAGTGGGTGAAATGCCTTGTTCAGGGGCAGAACAGCAGATTTTTATCTTGTCAGTTTCAATCTAGCAAGCTTTCGGTTACTGGCCCAATGCTCTAACCACTAGGGTGCCTGCCGCCCTTGCGGTTTGCAGGTCTGCCGACTTTCTTTTGGTCATTCATTTGTAATCGGATAAATATTTAATAAACCAAACTGTTGTTTTAACTGTGTATGTACTTTATTTCACACAATCCTCAAATAAAATGGATCATACATATGGTCTAATGTGTGTGTGTGTGAGGAGGAATGTTTTTCAACTCAGAAAAAATCACACAGAATTTCCTCAAACTGTACAAATGACGCAATAGTCGTATACAATATTATCTATCACACTTTGATTGGATATATATTTAGAGTAATTTAATGGATATGTAGGTGTAGATATCTCTAATCCTAAAATAAAATGGAGCATTCATAAAATAAACAAGTAATTACAATGTATTTACATTGGGGATGTGTGCATGTTGTGGTTATTTTTCCTTGTCAGCCACCCATCTCTGCTTTGTCAGTTGATAGGCCAAGTGCATGCACTTCTGGGTGAGGCTGTCAGGCAGTGGTGGAGTGCATGGCAGATCTGAAAGAGAGATGCACAAAGTGACAGTAAGTATACAGTTCCACAACATGTTTGTGTGCACATCTGTTGGTTCGAGTGAGCATATGTGTATGTAATATAATTCTGAATTACCTGTATCCATCTGGGAATCCTCAAAAGTAACTCCCTTCACGGCCAGTGTAGTTGGAACTGGTGCAGCCTGTAAATTAAATACAACAGCAGAGGACTACTATGACTGCAGCTGAACTGCTGGGGGTGGCAGATCTAAAAGAGAGAGACACAATTTTCTTAACTGACAATAATCATACAACTAAACATACTGAATGTGAGTGTCTTTAGGCTTAAAAATCCTTCTTTAACCTGTCTCTACCCCTTCATTTACACTGATTGAAGTGATTTAACAAGTGACATCGATAAGGGATCATAGCTTTCACCTGGTCAGTCCTCCTCGTGGATAGGAGTAGGTGTTCCTAAAGGTTTTTACAATCAGTGTAGACTTATTTAGGAAAAGTCAAGAATGGAGGGGTGCATGACTTAAAGAATGGCAGAGTAATTACATTTTTAAAATTCATGTTCAGTCCAAATGACTGCTTTAGAGGTTCTAGTGTTAAAAGGTACACATGGCTTTTTGTCACTGTGGTGGTACCCTAAAAGGCAAATTAGTATCTCATCCAAACAAAAGGTACGCTTTTGTACCTGTACTATCTTGTCCTCTAAGGTATACTATTGGCTCTTTTAAGGTACAAACTGCAAGGGTAAAATTATGTACCTATAACTACAATGAACAAGATATAAAAGCAACATGTCAAGTGTTGGTCCCATGTTTCAAAAACTGAAAAAAAAGGTCCAAGAAAATTTCATGACACAGAATCTTATTTCTCTCAAAAATGTTTTCCATCCCTGTTAGTGAGTATTTCTCCTTTGCCACAATAATCCATCCTCCTGACAGGTGTGGCATAATCAAGTAGCTGATTAAACAGCATGACCATTACACAGTTGCACCTTGTGCTGGGAACAAAATCCCACTCTGAAAACACAATGCCACAGATTACTCAGGTTTTGAGGGACTATGCAATTGGCATGCTGACACCAGAGCTGTTGCCATATAATTGACTGTTCATTTCTCTACCATAAGCTGCCTCAAATGTTGTTTTAGATAATTTGGCAGTACATCCAACAGTTCTCACAACCGCAGACCACGTGTATGGTGTTGTGTGGGCGAGCAGCTTTCTGATGTCAACGCCGCAAACAGAGTGCCCCATAGTCGTGGTGGAATTATGGAATTATGGTATGGGCAGGCATAAGCTACGGATAACGAACACTTGCATTTTAACAATGGCAATTTGAGTGCTTCTACACCTGCATTGCTTGCTGTTTGGGGTTTTAGGCTGGGTTTCTGTACAGCACTTTGATATATCAGCTGATGTAAGAAGGGCTATATGAATACATTTGATTTGATTTGAATGCACAGAGATACTGTGACGAAATCCTGAAGCCCATTGTCATGCCATTTATCTGCCGCCATCACCTCATGTTTCAGCATGATAATGCATGGCCCCATGTCGCAAGGATCTGTACACTATTCCCGGAAGCTGACAATGTCCCAGTTCTTCCATGGCCTGCATACTCAGCAGACGTCACCCATTGAGCATGTTTGGGAAGCTCTGGATCAACGCGTACGACAGTGTGTTCGAGTTTCCGCCAATATCCAGCAACTTCACTCAGCCATTGAAGAGGAGGCCACAATCAACAGCCTGATCAACTTTATGCAAAGGAGATGTGCCGCACTGCATGAGGCAAATGGTGGTCAGACCAGATACGAACTGGTTCCAGGAACTCCGAATGATCGGCTATGAAAAGCCAACTGACATTTACTCCCGAGGTGCTGACCTGTTGCACCCTCGACAACCACTGTGATTATTATTATTTGACCCTGCTGGTCATCTATGAACATTTGAACATCTTGGCCAAGTTCTGTTATAATCTTCACCCGGCACAGCCAGAAGAGGACTGGCCACCCCTCATAGCCTGGCTAGGTTAGGATCTAGGTTTCTTCCTAGGTTCTGGCCTTTCTAGGGAGTTTTTCCTAGCCACCGTGCTTCTACACCAGCATTTTTTTATTTTTTTTTATTTTTTTTACCGTTATTTTACCAGGTAAGTTGACTGAGAACACGTTCTCATTTGCAGCAACGACCTGGGGAATAGTTACAGGGGAGAGGAAGGGGATGAATGAGCCAATTGTAAACTGCTTGCCGTTTGGGGTTTTAGGCTGGGTTTCTGTACAGAACTTTTTGACATCAGCTGATGTAAGAAGAGCTTTATAAATACATTTGATTGATTTTCTGATCCACGCCCCTAAGTTTTTTTTAAGGTACAGTGCCTTCGGGAAAGTATTCAGACCCCTTGACTTTTTCCACAGCTCTACGGAAAATTCCTTCAACCTCATGGCTTGGATTCTGCTCTGACATGCACTGTCAACTGTGTGACCTTTTATAGACAGTTGTATGCCTTTCCAAATCATGTCCAATCAATTGAATTTACCACAGGTGGACTCCAATAAAGTTGTAGAAACATCTCAAGGATGATCAATGGAAACATGATGCACCTGAGCTCAATTTCGAGTCTCATTGCAAAGTAAGAGTAGTTAAGTAATAGTTATGTAAATAAGCTATTTCTGTTAGTTTTTTTTAATCATTTGCTAAAAAAAAATGTAAACCTGTTTTTGTTTTGTTATTATGGGGTATTGTGTGTAGATTACTGAGGAAAATGTATTATTTAATCAATTTTCGAATAAGGCTGTACCGTAACAGAATTTGGAACAACTCAAAGAGTCTGAATACTTTACAAAGGCACTGTATCTGTGACCAGCAGATGCATATCTGTATTCCCAGTCCTTTTAAATCCATAGATTAGGGCCTAATACATTTATTGCAATTGACTGATTTCCTTATATGAACTGTAACTCATTGTCACGTTTGTCATAAGGATCGGACAAAGGCGCAGCGTAGTATGCGTACATTCTTTTAATTAACTGAATGAACACAGAATAAACTAACAAAATGAAACATGAAGCTATACAAACGAGTGCTGACAGGCAACTACACGTAGACAAGAACCCACGAACACCAAAGGGAAAATGGCTACCTAAATATGATCCCCAATCAGAGACAACGATAAACAGCTGCCTCTGATTGGTAACCATATCAGGCCACCATAGACATACAAATCACCTAGACCTACAAAAACCCTAGACATACAAAAATCCCTAGACAATACAAAAACTGATATACCCACCCTAGTCACACCCTGACCTAACCAAAATATAAAGAAAACAGAGATATCTCAGGTCAGGGCGTGACACTCATTAAAATCATTTAAATTGTTTTGACTTTCATTTATGTCCAGTCGAGCTCCAGGGCAGGAACTTTGCTCTGCGCTGGTGCCCAGTCCGAGTACGGTGTCCAGTCCAGCTCCAAGGCCGGAGCCTTCATCAGCGCCGGTATCCAGTCCGGGCACGGCGACCAGCCCATCTCCAAGGCGGGAGCCTTCCTCTGCGCCGGTGCCCAGTCCAGGCACTGGTAATTGTTCTCTCTAATTGGGGATCATATTTAATTAGCTAATTTTCCCACCTGTGTTTGTGGGATATTGTTTTGTGTTTGTGCATGTGCACCACGTAGTCACGTTTAGTTGTTCGTTTATTGATATATTTTGTTTTGTCTATGAATGAAAGTTTATAATGTATGTGCACACCGGTCGAGTGACAAATTTGAGGTCACAGACAGTGATTTTCAATACTGCCTTGCACACTCTTGCCTGCATCTTGCTGATATAGGGTGTAATCATTAGTCCAACAGTTACAAGAGTTTCTATTGGACAAATTCAGGTATGTTTATCCCCGTTTTGTTCCGTTTGCTTCCGTTTAAGAAACAATTTTTAACAGAAACGGCAGAAAGAATACACCCTTGATCATGCGTAAACAGAGGTCACTCTCATAACAGCCACGTTGTATTCATTCCCTTCTCTTCGCTTGTGGACATCAAACTAAAAACCAAACTAAAAAACAGTCACAAACACAGGTGGGAAAATTAGCTAATTAAATATGATCCCCAATTAGAGACAACAATTACCAGCTGCCTCTAATTTGGAATAATACAAAACACCAACATAGAAAATATAAACTAGAACACAACATAGAAAGTATTAACTAGAATACCCCATAGTCACGCCCAGACCTACTACACCATAGAGAAACAAGTGCTCTCCAAGACAAACCGCTACACACAGCCTACATCGTTGTCACCATATTATTTAAAGTAAGGTCATAGTCAGCATAGCTAATAGAACTAACACATTAGTAAACCCGCTACAATCATGCAGTAACGTTAGTGTACAGTCAGTAAGCAGTGACACCGGCGGGCCCCAGTGGCAAAAAAATTGTAATACCAAAAGCTTACCTTGACTTGGAAGAGTTCCAGTTTTGTGTTGGAAAGTCATAGCCAGCTAGCTAACATAGCTTCCCTCTGTTTGAGTGTGGGGGTGTTCCAGTAGGCTAAACTAGATAGCTGCATTTGCTTGCTTCTCCTTAATTTTGGAAGAAATTAATTTGTCTTTCTCTCTGAGTCAATTACTCACCACATTTTATACATTGCAGTGCTAGCTACCTGTAGCTTATGCTTTCAGTACTAGATTAATTCTCTGATCCATTGATTGGGTGGACAACATGTCAGTTCATGCTGCAAGAGCTCTGATTGCCTGGATGGAGTCCTCCGGAAGTTATCATAATTACTGTGTAAGTCTATGGAAGGGGGTGAGAACCATACGCCTCCAAGATTTTGTATTGAAGTCAATGTACCCAGAGGAGGACGGAAGCTAGCTGTCATCCGGCTATACCATGGTGCTACCCTACAGAGTGCTGTTGAGGCTAATGTAGACCTTCTTTGCAAAACAGTGTTTTAATCAGCTATTAGGCAACGTGGTTATATTTAATATAGTTTTATCTAAAAAGTATAACTTTTTTAAATATTTCACTGAGGAGGATGGTCCTCCCCATCCTCCTCTGAGGAGCCTCCGCTGGTATAAATGTACAAACCTTACAGGGAACCATGACAGTGGCAAGTGTTTGTACCATGTTAGGAACAAATCGAAACCTTAATTTTCTGAGACTATGGCTAGATCTGAAAACAGCAGTTGGTGGAGGGCATCCCTAAAACATTGAAAAGTTAGTCACGTTTGCTGCCCCAAATTGCCAGCAGAAAGGTGCAGCAAGCTCAATGATGGCTACAAAAAGATTTTGTATGCAGTTATCTTGGCCAAAGGCTGTGAAACCCAGTACTAGCTTCAGGCTGCCAATACTTTTGTCCATGCCATTTGCCTTTATTTTATAAATAAAACATTTAAATGTAAGTTTGCAAAAATAAAATGGTCTGCTTTAATTAACATTCAGCTTATAAATGCTTCATAAAGCCTTCACGAGCACTACATAAATGTGCTACAAAGCATCTATAACTGTATGTTATGCTTTTTAAAGGGTTCACAAATGTGGCATAACTGTGTGACATAATCACCAATGTCAAATGTGACATAACCCACTATGTCGAATATAATAATAATATGGGGCGAATACCTTACCGTGAAATGTTTACTTACAAGCCCTTAACCAAAAAAGTTTAAAAAATTGTTTTTAAAAAGTAAGTTAGAAATATGTTCTAAATAAACTAAAGGAAAAATAGTAACACAATAAAATAACAATAATGAGGCTATATACAAGGGGTACCCCGTCGTCAATGTGCAGGGGTACGGGTTAGTCAAGGTAATTGAGGTAATACTGTATGTAGGGCGGCAGGTAGCCTAGTGGTTAGAGCGTTGGGCCAGTAACCGAAAGGTTGCTAGATCGACTCCTCGAGCTGCCAAGGTAAAAAATCTGTTATTCTGCCCACTGTTCCTAGGCTGTAATTGTAAATAAGAATTTGTTCTAACTGACTTGCCTAGTTAAATAAAGGTTAATGGCCTTATGCATTGCTAATAATACCTATTAAAGGCTTTATAAGCTACTTACACATTCACAAATAATATTTAGGATTTATTATCTATGCTGATCAGTCAGGATTTTATCCCGAAGTCCCTAAATGCAGACTCGTTGCTCACCACTGTCTCTCTGCTGGTTCAGGCTCTGTCTCACTCTCTGGCCCAATCTGTGTTCCCTATGCCTTCTCAAGAACTTCTGCCTGAGTCTCAGTGACTGGTTCACTAGTACTAACAGTTCATTTTCCAAACATAATATATTGTATAAAGCAATTACAGGGGGTTATTAGAATGAAGTAGAAGTTTAGATAGACATTATATTCACAAATGTATTCATGGTCACCTTACCGTAATCATGGCCTCTTGCTTTGAGAGGTAAATAATTAAATGATTTTGCCTTTGTCCTTGGTTTCTCTGTCAAAATATGAACAAGAGCTAACGAAGTCCCTGTAAGGTCTACTGAGAGCATTGTCTGCTGAAGTGATGTACCTCCAAGCTCTTAGACTTGTCCAACAACTAAAAGATAATCAAATCAAATTTTATTTGTCACATGCGCCGATTACAACAGGTGATTTTTCTTCCTTTAAATAACAAAACCAAGGTATTCTCTGGTTAACTTAGATCATAGATTATGTGAAATTATATTGTCAAAATAATATGCTGCTCCTGCTTCTACAACAATATACATGGTGCTTGGTATGCCTTCTTTGTTCAATAAAATATGACTAAAACACACACACACACACACAGAGTTTTGTAGAAGGCATGAAGGTGGCATGAAAGTCAGGGTTAATGGAGTGTACAACCCCCTCCTCCCCCATCAGGAGATGAAGCAGATCCTCCTGTCTCCTTTCATCCATCTTGTTTAGAGCAAAAGGGAGAGAGGAGGAAAAGAGGAAAGGGAGAGAAGATGAGAATAACCCAAGCATGATCGATCTGCACAATGAATAATTGAAGAGGGATGTATTTTGGAGAGTTCTGTTCTCAGCCCAGCCAAGCCAAGCCCAGCTCTCCTACAATGATTTCTCTTTCTACTCCTGCTTGTGACACAGGGCAGCAGTTCCCTGCAGTGCACCTCTCGCATAGTAAAGCTGATGTACATCCGGGACAGTGTAAACACTGATGACTCGAAAACGGCTCTCAGTGGGAGAGGAGCAGAGAGGAGTCGGTTACCTAATAGAACTTTGCGCTGGCTGCTCCTGCCGCTGCTAACGACGATACTCCTATATTCACATTCTGGGCTCAGGAACATTTAGGGCGACAGGAGGAAGGAGGGATAACCAGAGCAGGGCTTTGAATCATATGCCTAACCTATCGACCCAGCTGAGCACACCTCCTCCTCTCCTCTGTGAATGCCCTCACTTGCAGCATGGACTCCGGAGGGGAAAGAGAGGAAGGGTGGATGGAAGACCAGTGGGAGAAATGGTAGGGCAACACAACATCTCTCTTTCCTATCCTAGGTGCTTACCACACTGGCAGAAACCTAGTGGAGGGCTGGGTGACCTTGTGTGTGTGTATGTAAATGCTGAAAATCTATGCTTCGCTCAGTGTTGCAGCATATGACAGGGATGCCCTTGAAGTAGAGCAGATGCATAGGGGAGAGGCAGAGAGAGAAGACAGCGAGAGTGGAGGTTGCACTATAGGCAGATGTAGTAGCTTTTATCATATAAGACACATGTGATATAACTCTTGGGAGAATAAGAATACAGAATATGATGATATCACCAGGATGCTGGTATGTTGAAAGCACAGACTTGCTGACTCCGTGTTTGTTGTTGTACGGTGTTGGATGTAAAGGTGACCCATTAGATGGGACTGTCCTTACGATGCACACCAAATGTGAGCAGCAAAGGTTGATGAATGAATGCCATGCCTGATTTGGGATTAAGATGTAAATTAGCAGGAGAGAGAGGCAGGCTGATGTGGCTGTATTAATGAATCAATCATGTGTCTAATGCTTAAAATGGAGAAGCCATAAGTGGGATAATTTAATCAGCAAATGAAGGAAGATTCACAGGCATATATGATGTCAGTAATTGGGTAATACAATAAATCACCCTAAGCAGATTCACAGATCCTCTGACTGTGTTATGGTTTATTATAAATCTTACAGGCTTTGGTGTTTTGCTCGATTTCGTGTTCGCTTACATTTTCCATTTCGAGGTTGGTTCTGTTTGGGTGTGGCTGGCCCTAAATTGGAATTATCCTCATTGGTCAGGATGTGTTCAAATCAGAATAATATGCTGCTCCTGCTTCTAGCACAATATTTACACAACATTTAATATTTAAACAATATGCATGGTGCTTGGTTACGCCTTCTGTGTTCAATAGAATATGACTAAAACACACATGTAACCGATGTGAAATGGCTAGCTAGTTAGCGGTGGTGCGCGCTAATAGCGTTTCAATCGGTGACGTCACTCGCTTTGAGACCTTGAAGTAGTGGTTCCCCTTGCCCTGCAAGGGCCGCGGCCCTTGTGGAGCGATGGGTAACGTTGCTTCGTGGGTGACTATTGTGGATGTGTGCAGAGGGTCCCTGGTTCGCGCCCGGGTTGGGGCGAGGGGACGGACTTAAGTTAAAACTGTTACATTGATGCTGTTGACCCGGATCACGGGTTGCTGCGGAAAAGGAGGAGGTCGAAAGGGGGGTGAGTGTAACCGATGTGAAATGGCTAGCTAGTTAGCGGTGGTGCTTGCTAATAGCGTTTCAATTGGTGACGTCACTCGCTTTGAGACCTTGAAGTAGTGGTTCCCCTTACTCTGCAAGTGCCGTGGAGCGATGGGTAACGATGCTTCGTGGGTGACTGTTGTTGATGTGTGTAGAGGGTCCCTGGTTCGCGCCCGAGTCGAGGGGACGGACTAAAGTTATACTGTAACACACACACACAGTTTTGTAGGTGGCATGAAGGTCAGGGTTAATGGAGTGTACACCTTACCGTGAAATGCTTACTACAAGCCCTTAACCAACAATGCAGTTCAAGAAATAAGCATTTCGCTACACCTGCAATAAAATCTGCTTAACATGTGTCTGTGACAAATAAAATTTGATTTGATTTGAATACAGTTGAGAAAATATGAACTAAATAAACTAAAGAGAAAAAAGGTATAAAAACAATAATACAAAAGTAACAAGAAAAGTACATAACAATAACGAGGCTATATACAGTACCGAGTACAATGTGCGGGGGTACAGGTTAGTCGAGGTAATTTGTAAAGTGACTATAAACAGCGAGTAGCAGCATTGTAAAAACAAAGAGGGGGGAGGTGAGTCAATGTATATAATCCGGGGTGGCCATTTTATTAATTGTTCAGCAGTCTTATGGCTTGGGGGTAGAAGCTGTTAAAGAGCCATTTGGTCCTAGACTTGGTGCTCCGGTACTGCTTGCCGTGTGATAGCAGAGAGAACAGTGTATGACTTGGGTGACTGGAGTCTGACAATTTTTGCATCCTTCCTCTGACACACCTAGTATATAGGTCCTGGATGTCAGGAAGCTTGGCCCCAGTGATGTACTGGGCTGTACGCACTACCCTCTGCAGCGCCTTATGGTCAGATGCCAATCAGTTGCCATACCAGGCGGTGATGCAACCGGTCTGGATGCTCTCGATGGTGCAGTTGTAGAACTTTTAGAAGATCTGGGGACCCATGACAAATCATTTGGGGACCCATGACAAGTCTCCTAAGGGGGAAAAGGTGTTGTCAAGCCCTCTTCACAACTGTCTTGGTGTGTTTGGGCCATGATAGTTTGTTGGTGATGTGGACACCAAGGAACTTGAAACTGTCAACGAGATCCACTTCAACCCTGTCAATGTTAATTGGGGACTGTTCGGCCCTCATTTTCCGATAGTCCATGATCAGATCCTTTGTCTTAATCACATTGAGAGAGGTTGTTGTCCTGGCACCACACAGCCAGGTCTCCGACCTCCTCCCTATAGGCTGCCTCATCACTGTCGGTGATCAGCCTGACACTGTTGTGTCGTCAGCAAACTTAATGATGGTGCTGGAGTCATGCTTGGCCACGCAGTCGTGGATGAACAGGGAGTATTGAAAGGAATAAACCACGGACCTCTGAGGGGCCCCAGTGTTGAGGATAAGCTTGGCAAATGTGTTGTTGGCTACCCTTACCACCTGGGGGCGGCCCGTCAGAAAGTCCAGGATCCAGTTGCAGAGGGAGGTGTTTAGTCCTAGGGTCCTTAGCTTCATGTGGGCACTATGGTGTTGAACGCTGAGCTGTAGTCAATTAACAGCATTCTCACATAGGTGTTCCTTTTGTCCAGGTGGGAAACGGCGGTGTGGACTGTGATTGAGATTGCGTCATCTGTGGATATGTTAGGGCGGTATGCAAATTGGAGTGGGTCTAGGGTTTCTGGCATGATGCTGTTGATGTGAGCCATGTCCAGCCTTTCAAAGCAATTCATGGCTACCGACATGACTGTTACGGGTCGGTAGTCATTTAGGCAGGTTACCTCCGCTTTCTTGGGCACAGGGACTATGGTGGCCTGTTTCAAACATGTAGGTATTACAGAATCGGTCAGGGAGAGGTTGAAAATGTCAGTAAAGACACTTGCCAGTTGGTCCATGCATGCTTTGAGTACACATCCTGGTAATCCGTCTGGCTCCGTGACCTGTTTAAAGGTCTTGCTCACATCATCTACGGAGTGTGTTATCACACGTTCATCCGGAACAGCTGGTGCTCTCATGCATGTTTCATTGTTGCTTGCCTTGAAGCGAGCATAAAAGGCATTTTGCTCGTCTGGTAGGCTCACGTCACTGGGCAGCTCGTGGCTGGATTTCCCTTTGTAGTCTGTAACATTTTTCAAACCCTGCCACAGGGTTACTCAAAGCCAGTGGCATGTCATTAGTAAAGATTGAAAAAAGTAAGGGGCTTAGACAGCTGCCCTGGGAATGCCTGATTCTACCTGGATTATGTTGGAGAGGCTTTCATTAAAGAACAACCTCTGTACTCTGTTAGACATGTAACTCTTTATCCACAATATAGCAGGGGGTATAAAGCCATAACACAAACGTTTTTCCAGCAGCAGACAATTTCAAAGCCGTACTGAAGTCTAACAAAACAGCTCCCACAATCTTTTAATCATCAATTACTCTCAGCCAATCATCAGTAATTTGTGTAAGTGCCATTCATGTTGAATGCCCTTCACTATAAGCATGCTGAGTGTCTGTTGTCAATTTGTTTACTGTAAAATAGATTTGTATCTGATCAACAACAAAAAATTCCCAAAGGTTTACTAAGGGTTGGTAACAGGCTGATTGGTTGGCTATTTGAGCAAGTAGAGGGGGCTTTACTATTCTTGGGTAGTAGAATGACTTTTCCTTCCCTCCACGCCTGAGGGCACACACTTTCTTGTAGGCTTAGATTGAAGATATGGCAAATAGGAGTGGCTCAGTAATTTTCCATCCAAGTTGTCAAACCCAGGGGGCTTGTCATTGTTGATAGACAACATACATTTTTTCACCTCTTCCACACTCACTTTACGGAATTCAAAATTACAATGCTTGTCTTTCATAATTTGGTTAGTTACAGTATACTTGGATGTGTAGTGTAGTGACGTTGGTACCATTAATGTGATGCTGATTATTTTATCAAATCAATTACATACCACATTCAATTACTACGCTACTAAATTAATCATAAAACAATTAATTAAGTAGTAATCTGGGGCAGCACAGGAAAAGTTTATTTAACGAGTTACCGTTTCCCGAATTAACAAAAAAATATCAGAATATCTCGATATACTATATGTCATCCAATCATTTTCTCCTCATATCTCAGTCTCATTCTGAACGTTGTAATATCCTATAAATGAACCATAGTCTCCATTCTGAATCAGCAATATACAAATTAGCTTAATTGTTTATTTACTAACTAACTAAATAATCACACAGAATTACATAAACACACACACAGGATAGATTATACATTGGTTACTAACATGATGCAATGCAAGTCCCTAGTGGATTTACCCGATATGACATCTTGTTACACAATGAAAGGGGGGGGAGAAAGAGCAAGAGAAGAAGAGACAAAGGAATTATCGCGCATACAGTTGAATAATACGCTCATCATATACATGGATATTTAGCACCCTGACAACCGCTCATTCAAATTTAGAAATGCAAAACATATTTACGCTTGTATATCTTTGTTGTCTCTGCTCTCTTGACAGAAAATATCTGGTTGTGTAAGTCTCTGGGTGTCCACCAGAGGTCACCATGTCCTTTGTAGTTGTAGTAGGTTGGTCTCAGAGTGTCAGAACGGTTCATCCCGAGGTGTACTGATGGGGGGTCTCCTTGGGGTCATGATAGGAGCTGCACCAAATGATTGAAGTATTATAATAATTGATTATGATTATGTTGTATTAATAGAAGGGGAAGGGCTATAAGACCCCTCCCCCACTACATTTATAGGGTCCTTGACTACAGATTAGCAATATATATATGCATTATAAGGTTTACTATTGTTCCACAGTTATTTTCTAGTCTCTGCTTCTTATAAGAAACAGTCTGAAAGATGTGTGAATTATTGCGGTCAAAACAGGGTGTCTGTGAGAAAGCGCCTCAAGGCTAAAAGACATTAACCTCTTTCAGCTACGGGGCAGAATTTTTATGTTTGGAAAAATAACGTTCCCAAGGTAAACGGACTATTTCTCAGGTGCAGATGCTAAAATATGCCTATAATTGACAGATTAGGATAGAAAACACTCTAAAGTTTCCAAAACTGTCAAAACTTGCCTGTGAGTATAACAAAACTGACTTTGCAGGCGAGAACCTGAGGAAATCCAACCCGGAAGTGCCTTTTATTTGGAAAAATCCCTGTTCCGTTGCCTGCCCCTCCTCCATTTAAAGGGGTATCAACCAGATTAATTTTCCAATGGCTTCCTCAGGCTGTGACCAGGCTTTAGACATAGTTTCAAGCTTTTATTTTGAAAAATTAGCGAGATTTTTCAAAACGCGTCAGGTGCCCTTTGATTAGTTCCTGCGCGCGACAGATGTAGCTCGACATTTTCTTTCTCTGTAGTATTGAATAGGTTACCGTCCGGTTGAAATATTATCGATTATGTATGTTAAAAACAACCTGAGGATTGATTATAAAAAACCTTTGACATGTTTCTACGAACATTACTGATACTTTTTGGAATTTTCGTCTGCCCTCGTCTGCCCTTCAGAGCCTGTGGTTTTCTGAACATAACGCGCATGGTTATATGGTTATAAAACTAATCTTTATCGAACAAAAATAACATTTATTGTGTAACTGGGAGTCTTGTGAGTACAAACATCCGAAGATTATCAAAGGTAAGCGATTAATTTGATTGCTTTTCTGACTTTCGTGACCAAGCTTATTTAAGGCTAGCTGTTCTTAGTGTTTTGTCTAGTGATTGATAAACTCACAAACACTTGGATTGCTTTCGCTGTAAAGCATATTTTCAAAATCTGACACGATAGGTGGATTAACAACAAGCTAAGCTGTGTTTTGATATATTTCACTTGTGATTTCATGATTATAAATATTTTTTTTTTATTTTTTTTTATTTGGCGCTCTGCAGTTTAGCGGTTGTTGTTGATAAATGATCTCGGTAACGGGATCCGTGCGTCAAGAAGTTAATACACACAGAACCCAGCAGGGGAGTGAAAGAGATAAGAGACTAGTCAGACATACCACTATCAAGCAACTTGGGGAGTGGAAAATTACTGCTGAGCCCTTAGAAAACACTGGAACTATTGTCTCTCCTGCAAGTTTGTATAACTGTATATGCATGAGATTGGTCTCATGAGTAAAAGGTGTTGACGTAGGCAGTTACATCACTTGGGGTTGATTGCAAGCACATTAAATCAACTTGAATCAACCTATCACATTAAATCAACCTATTTGGCAGAACTTACTTGGAAACATGCGTGCTATGTTCCCGTTGTCAACTTCTGTCTGCAATTTCGTTAAAGATATACTTCTCCTTAATGCAAATTAATGCAACCTCTGTGTCAGATTTAAAAAAAGTTTTACGGAAAAAGCACACTATGCAATAATCTGAGTACAGCGCTCAGGCACCAAAACAAGCCATACAGATACCCGCCATGTTGTGGAGTCAACAGAAGACAGAAATAGCATTATAAATATTCACTTACCTTTGATGATCTTCATCGGAATGCACTCCCAGGAATCCCACTTCCACAATAAATGTTTGTTTTGTTCGATAAAGTCCATCATTTATGCCCAAATACTTCCTTTTTGTTCACGCGTTTAGTTCACTTATCCAAATTCACGAGGCGCAGTCACTTAGTCCAGACGAAAAGTCAAAAAGTTCCATTACAGTTCGTAGAAGCATGTCAAACGATGTATAGAATCAATCTTTAGGATGTTTTTATCATAAATCTTCAATAATATTCCAACCGGATAATTCCTTTGTCTTTAGAAATGAAAAGGAACGCAGCTCACTCTCACGGCCTCTCACGGCATTCTGCCAGACCTCTTAGTCTAACAGCTCTTATTCACCTCCCCCTTCACAGAAGAAGCCTGACTGTTGACATCTAGTGGAAGCTTTAGGAAGTGCAACCTGTCACGTTCCTGACCTGTTTTCTCTTGTTTTATATGTCTTTATTGGTCAGGGCGTGAGTGTTGGGTGGGCAGTCTATGTTTTCTATTTCTATGTGGGGTTTTGTGTTCGGCCTGGTATGATTCTCAATTAGAGACAGGTGTGTATCGTTTGTCTCTGATTGAGAGTCATACTAAGGCAGCCAGGGTTTCACTGGTGATTTGTGGGTGTTTGTTTCCTGTGTTAGCGTTTGGGCCACACAGGACTGTTGCAGGTTAGTCACGTTTGTTGTTTTGTTAATTTGTAGTGTTTGTTGGTTTGCCATTAAAATCATGAATACCTCCTACTCCGCATCTTGGTCCGATCCATGCTCCTCCTCGTCTGAGGAGGAGAACGACATTGACAGCCGTTACAAACCGGACGAAATTTTACACTGTATATTGGATAGGCAAAAACTTGAAAAACTACAAACCTCAGATTTCTCACTTCCTGGTTGGATTTTTTCTCAGGTTTTTGCCTGCCAAACCTGCCATTCTGTTATACTCGCAGACATCATTCAAACAATTTTAGAAACTTCAGAGTGGTTTCTATCCACATCTACTCATAATATGCATATCTTAGCTTTTGGGCCTGAGCAGCAGGCTGTTTACTCTGGGCACCTTATTCATCCAAGCTACTCAATACTGCCCCCAGCCATAAGAAGTTAATAAAGGTTTTGATTGATTTACTTGAAATATATGGTCTGATTGCTGATTTCACCAATAAGCAATGATTGACAAGGAACACGGAACCTACACAAACATTTGGCGAGCTTGTCAGGAGTGAGTGTCCACCCTGGTTGGAGGAGATACTACATCATGGTGCCAGAGCTCCAAATTAAACAAGCTAAGCAGACACCTGTTTAATCTAAGTCTGTAATTCATTGACATTCACTGGTGTGGTTTCCCTCTAACAAGTAAGTGGCACCTCACTCACTCTAAAATATATACCTACACTTTGAATATGACATAGTCAAATTCTAAATTGGAGAAATGACATAACGGCTATAGGTGAAATGCATGATTTCAATATATGATGAATGAAATGAATGATTGATGATTTTCATTTTAATTTCGGGTGGTAATGCAGCTACCAGTACTGAATACTAGTTATTTTATTTTTTGAGAGGTGATTCAGTAATAATCATCTATTTTATTTTGAGTGGTAATGCAGAGACCATTACTGAATACTAGTTATTTTGGTTTTGGAGAGGTGGTTCAGTAATAATGATCTCTTATATTTTATTTCAGGTGGTAATGCAGCGACCATTACTGAGTACTATTTAGTTTTGCAGAGGTGATTCAGCAATAATAATCTATTTTTATTTTGGGTAGTAATGCAGCGACCATTACTGAATACTAGTTATTTTTTATTTTGTAGAGATAATTCAGCGACAATTACCCAGGCCACCTTGACCTATGGGAGGGTGGTTTATTTTTTATTTTTGTAGAAGTAATTCTGTGTGACATTTACCCAGTGAATGAGTTGAGTTGTTTATGAATAGTTGTAATTCTGTGTGAAATTTACCCAGTGACTGAGTTGAGTTGTTTATGAATAGTGCGTATGTTTCATTTGTTTGTTTGTCTGTGGATTATGGCAGGGTTTATTGGGTAATGGCCCAATGGTGGAACAAAAAGTTAGGAGTAGGACAGAAGTTATTTGAATAAAAGGTTGAACATATTTGTTAGTAACTCTTTCCTACCATAGGACATTATAGGAAATGTACAACCCTTAGTATACCAGTAAAATTATTACAAGGAAGTTCTGTAAAGATTCTCATAGAAAATTACTTTGTGATGCTATCACCAGGGGTCACTGGTGTATAACATATTACTGTTACTCTACACCCTTAAGATATAATATTAGTAATTGAAGTCTATCATGTGGTTGTCTCTGTGAGGCCCGTGTGTGAAATATATTTGAATTTAGTAGAACCATTTACTATAGCCTGGAATAAGTGAGAGTAGAATTAGGATTACAGTATCTCCCACTGTTGTTTAACACACACTAAAAGGAGATAGAAAAGAATGTATATAGGTATATGTCTACATATTACACCCACTTTAGGATAACCCTATAGAAATTGGGAAACACATTACACCCAGACTATCTAAATTAAAAGCCGGAGCACCATGGCACAGTCGAACCAGAATGAGGAGATAGGAGCAATGAAGCCTGTCACGCCTGTTGAATATATGCGAAATAAATTTTCCGCTGTGGAATTTACATTCACTTTTAACTTCTCTGCGCTACGGATCCCTTTTACGGGATCACTTTCCTAAACAACCGCTAGAATTGCAGGGCGCCAAATGCAAAAATATTACTAAAAATATTTATAATCATGCAATCACAAGTGAAATATACCAAAACACAGCTTAGCTTGTTGTTAATCCACGTATCGTGTCAGATTTTGAAAATATATTTTACAGCGAAAGAAATCCAAGCTTTTGTGAGTGTAACTTTCAATGCTACAACAGCTAGCCCCAAATTAGCATGGTCACGAAAGTCGGAAAAACAATAAAATTCATCGCTTACCTTAGATAATCTTCGGATGTTTGCACTCACGAGAATCCCAGTTACACAACAAATGTTCTTTTTGTTCGATAAATATTACTTTTATAACAAAAAAACGCCATTTGGGTTGCGCGTTATGTTGAGAAAATTACAGCCTCGTTCCGGTCCTGAAAGTAAGATGAACATTTCCAAACGTATCAGATTAAAAAATATTACAAAAAATATTTATAATCATGCAATAACAAGTGAAATATTCCAATATTCCAATATTAATCCACCTATCGTGTCAGATTATGAAAATATACTTTACAGCGAAAGAAATCCAAGCTTTTGTGAGTGTAGCTTTAAATGCTACAACAGCTAGCCTTATATTAGCTTGGTTAGCTTGGTCACGAAAGTCAGAAAAGCAATAAAATTAATCGCTTACCTTAGATAATCTTTGGATGTTTCCACTCACGAGACTCCCAGTTACACAACAAATGTTCTTTTTGTTCGATAAATATTACTGTTATCACAAAAAAAATGCTATTTGGTTTGCGCATTATGTTGAAAAAACCAAAGCCGTGTTCCGTTCGACAAATTCCAAAAAGTATCCGTAATGGTCGTAGAAACATGTCAAATGTTTTTTTATAATCAATCCTCAGGTTGTTTTTAACAAACATAATCGATAATATCTCAACCGGACCATAACCTATTCATTAAGAAATGGCATGTCTGGACAGAGACGGCAGGAGAAAATGGATATCCAAAAATGGATATCCAATGGATGGTTCATTCAACAAGACTATTGGATTTAGTCAAGGAGATAATTCAGACAAGAAAAATGGACAAGGAGAACGGGATGAAGAAAAGTACCCTTGTATCAGAAACTGTGATAGGAATGATGATGCTGGACGGACAGCTCTTCATGAACAAGGTGACCTACTGTGACCAAACTAAAGCTGGAGAGAACAATAGAGTGCGGGAGGAAAGAAATGAGTCAGGACTGAGGCAGAACAGGAGTACTCGCCACAGCCCTGCCGCCGTATGAGAAACAACCCAGAGGACCCCTGGGTGACTATACACAGATCTACCCTCTCATACCACTGACAGAAGAAAATGGAGAAGCAACCACAATTATCCTCAAGGGGACTCTGATGAAGGAGGTGGATGACACAACAGCAGCAACAAGCGGCATGAGAACAATAGAATTGGATGAAAAAAGGAGGCACAGTTCCTGGAGGGAGTTTCCCTCGACACTCCAACTCACTCCACAAAAAGGAACAGACTGGAAGACCCTAGACATATGGCCGCCTGTAGAAAACAAACAAACTACTAAAGAAGTAAAAGAAAAGTACAAAGTGTTACCATCCATGGGTGACCTATTCAGAGACCAGAGTGAAAGGGAAGAAAGAAAGAGAGAGAAGAAGGAAGATTGGAAAATAATAACTTGTATACATTACGAAAAGAGAAGAGAAAGTTGATAGAAGATCTGCAGGTGCTAATTGCTAATATGATTAAGGAGACAATGGACACAGATCATGTGGACGAAAGTAAGAAGCTAAAAGAGGAGGTCAGACAAGCCACGGATATGGTAAAGACAATACCAGAGGGAGATAGAAGAGTGTGAAAGGAGGACTAGACACTGCACTGAAGAAGGTAATGCACATCCTGGAGTGTACTACCCACCATGGCAACAATAAGCTCCTCAGCCACAGTACCACTCGTCCGGAGCTGAAAATGCTCCCCAGGGGCCACCTATGCCCTATGGACAAGGAGGACAAGTTAATGACAGAGGACAGCCATGGCCAATGGTAAATCAGAACACCAACAGTTCTTATTTCCCTCTGATTCAACAATGAAGGTGCCCGACTCCCCTGCTCCAGTGTTCCCAGTATGAATTCAATTATGAAAGAGAAGAGCCCATTTTTACTCTTAATGTTAATGGACATCACCTACCATTTCTAATAGACACTGGAGCTTACTGTTCCTGTTTAGGCAAACCTGGACAAGTTGTTCGGGTTTCCCTGAGCAAATCATCAGTAACAATAACAGGGGCGTCGGGACAGCCCAGGAATGTGTTACGGACAAAGACTTGTTTGATGAACCTTTGCTTGACTCTGACATGGTGCTGTTCGTTGATTGTTCTGCTTATATAGATCAAAGCACAGGGAAGAAACATGTAGGATTTGCTGTAGTAGATGTGGAAGGTGATATTGAGGTTATACAATACCAGAACATTTATCAGCTCAACAGGCAGATTTATTAGCTCTGAAAACAGCTTGTGAATTGGGGGAAGGGAAGGCCCTTACTGTCTACTCAGACTCAGCATATGCTATTGCGGTTTGTCTGTCCTGGCGTGGGGTTTGGAGAGCAAGAAGGTTTCACACATGCATTCTATTTTTAGTTGTTTGTGTCATCTGAAGCTACTGATCATGAGAAACAGCAGCAGGCTGATATTCTCAATCACCAATTGTGAGGGTGTGCTCTCTGTCCTAGGTCTGGCTTATGGCTACATCTTTTGTCTGGCATGCCCTGTTTACCATCAACCATGGTTTCTACTGTTTTCCGATTGGCTCATGGAGGGAGCCATTCGTCAAGGGGGGATATGGTGGAGGAGAAGATTTATATGGTGGAGGAGAAGATTTCTGCCCAATGGTTTTGCCCAAATTTGAATCAGCATGTACATCAGCACGTAAAACAGTTCAATTACCGTTGCGCAACATGTTTATTATATAACATAGACAAGGGAACTCCACTGCAACCAGGGAAGTTCCCCACACCAAAAGGACCTTTTGTCCACCTTGCTATGAATTTCATAGACATGGTAGAGTGAACAGAAAGAAAGAAATACTGCCTGGGGATAATTGACAGGTTCACCAGGTGGGTGGAAGCATTTCCCACCACCAACTGCGTTGCGCGAGCAGTTGCAAAATTGCTAGTCAGGGAAATTATACTCAGGTTCGTGGTGCCTGTGGTTTTGTCTGCAGACAATGGGACCCATCTCATAGGAGATGTGGTTGCCCAAGTGGCCAAAATGATGGGTGTTGACCAGAAGTTTGTGTCCATCTATCACCCACGGCGTAATGGGATTACATAGAGTACATGAAAGAACTAACCTCTATTGTCAGTTTTCTCCACTCACACTAGGAAAGCAACAGAACCAATCCCAGGTGAGGATCCAGATGCTCTGACCATCTGCATAGGAGACTGAGTGAAACTACAAGTCCATAAAAGAAAATGAACCAGCCAAGATGGATGGGACCCTTCCAGGTGACCATGGCAACACCAACTGCAATCCGGGTAGCGGAGAGGTCCGGCTGGCATCATCTCTCCCACTGCAAGCACCTCCCAGAGTGGAAGCCATGGATGAGCGACTGGAGGGAGGGAGAGCAGGGCCTCGAGAACAAGGAAGAAGGTCCGAGCCAAAGAACATAAGCAGAGGGCCCAGACCAAAAGGCCAGAAAGAAAGATGAAAAAGAAGGCTCTAGCCAACGAGCAGAAGAAGGAGACATCATTTCACACTCACACTCAGGTTCTATAACTAGGAAACATAGACTACACCAGGTCTGGTGGTTTGTTTTCCCCATCATCCTTTCCATGGGTCTCCTTGTTGGCGCAGCCACAGGACCCCCTGGGGGATCTGAGGAAAACAACAAATGGATACAAACGGTGAAAAAAAATTTGCAAATCAGACTAAGAGGCCAGGAACCAAGAATTTAGTAATTAGAAAGCCTACATCAACCACTGAGTTGTTCGGGAGTCAGTTTGAGCCTATGGGAAGGACGGAGTTTGAATGTGGGGTTTTTATACTTTATGCAGAGAGGTAATGACAAACAACCTATGAGGCAAAGGGAGACCAAAGGACTGTTTTTTGGGAGTAGAACTGAGAGGTTAGCCAGGTATCATGGGACACATGTATGTTGGGGTGGTCACAAGAAGGGTGCAAACGTACTTAATGTGTTAGAAAGAAGCAGGCAGGTCCCTCTATGGCCTAGAGCTCACCTCAGGTGAGGTGAGTCAGTCTTCACGGCAAGAACTACCCACTCTGTACGGTGTAATTATCCCAGCACCCACCTGTGGATAGAAATGTTAGGAAATGGAAGCTTGAGCATCAATCCCAAACTGACCTCCCTAAGCCCAAAGTCAACCCCTGCCCTGTGTCTTTGTAATGATGGGAAGGAAGATATGGGAGATACGAGAGCTTGTCGTGTATATATGGGTCAACTGAGAGAAGAGTATAGTGATGGGAGAAACTATGCTAAAAGGGATTTTAGTGTGTTAGACTTACAGCAACAGGTGACAAGGTAAACCTTTCCAGGGTAGAGGAAGGCATGGGAGCACATTTTGGATGAATGTGGGTATGCAGTGAGGGGTACCAAAAGGGGTACCTCACTTTACCTCCTGGATGTGGGGGATTCCAGTCATCGATCTTGTCAATGAGAGGTAAAACCAACTCTGGGGAACTGAAGCGCTCCAAACGACTCATCCCAGACAATCAGGAAGCCTATGGTTATGTCCTACACCTGTGTGAGATTGTTGGTATGTCAGTCATACCCTCCTGGGGTGTAGCTGTCCTAGGAAAGTGGGTAAACAATTTAACCTACTCATTACATTCCCATATGAATTTAATGATCCGAGGATTTAGCCAACTCTCATTATATTTCCAAAATCTGAAAGCAGTCGTCAGCCACCATAAATTGGATTTAGAGGAGGACACTGTAACGTACTAGGTATTGTTGATCCTGATAATTGTGTTATGTTGCTCCCTGATTCCTCTGAGAATATGACTGCGATAATTGATAAGATTGCTGATCTTAGTTAAACTCTCTCAAAATCTGAAAAATCTGTTTTTGACAAAATTGGTGACTGGTTTACCTCTCTAGGGTACGTGAGACGTTAGCGTCCCACCTCTTCAACAGCCAGTGAAAGTGCAGTGTGCTAAATTAAAAACAACAGAAATCCCATATTTAAAATTCCTCAAACATACATGTATTTTACACCATTTTAAAGATACACTTGTTGTAAATCCAGCCACAGTGTCCGATTTCAAAAAAGCTTTACAACAAAAGCAAACCAAACGATTATGTTAGGTGAGTGCCTATTTACAGAATAACACAGCCATTTTTCCAGCCAAAGAGAGGATTCACAAAAAGCAGAAATATAGATAAAATGAATCACTAACCTTTGATGATCTTCATCAGATGACACTCAGAGGACTTCCTGTTACACAATACATGTATGTTTTGTTCGGTAAAGTTCATATTTATATCCAAAAATCTGAGTTTACATTGGCGCCTTACGTTCAGAAGTCACAAAACATAATTTGATTTAGCAGAGAGCCACATCAATTTACAGGAATACTCATAATAAACATTGCTAAAAGATACAACAGTTATGCATGGAATTTTAGATGCACTTCTCCTTAAACCTGTTGGGGATGGGGGCGCTGTTTAGACTATTTATGCTAATTTGGCTAATTTTTTAAACGGCTTCCCACAAAATCCTTGATCGTACAATATGCATATTATTATTATTATTGGATAGAAAACAGTCTATAGTTTCTATAGGAGTTGAAATTTTGTCTCTAAGTGGAACAGAGCCCATTCTACAGCAATTTCCCTGACATGGAGTCAGATTTGAGAAATGTTGGCCACTTTTCTGAAGTCAGTTAAAAGGGCACTGTCGTGGCTATGACTATACGGACAATTCTTACGTCTTCCCCTGGATGCCTTTACGTGATGACGATTCCAACGGGGTCGATTGCTCGTTCACAGGCCCTACAAATGAAAAAAACCTTTAGCTAGCAAGTCTTTTCTTGCTGCGTAACGCGCGTGGAAGACACCGACCCTCTCCTGTTCCAAGCGTTAGTTTAGCCTGTTATATTTCTCCGGTCATCTTTTCACTCGTTATAGGAGTTACAAACATCATAAAGTAGTTAATTTAAAGCGTTTTATAGCAATTTATATCCGTTTAGTGCGATTTTGGGACATTTATTTTTGCAACGATGTGAAAAGTTGGGCACGCTTTTCAGTTCATCCCGAACGCAGTTGACATTTCCACATGGCAAGAGGACAGCTTTCCACCAAAAGACGATTTCTCCCAAGAAAGGATCCTTTGCCCAAGATACTGATGGAAGAACAGCTCAAGGTAGGACATTTTTATTATGATAAATCGTGTTTCTGTCGAAACATTTTAGTGGCTTAGGACGCCATGTTTTTTGACGTAGCTTCGCTTGGCGCAAACTGTATTGAAAAGTAAGGATAAATTAAAAAATGTAATAACGCAATTGTATTAAGAATTAAATTGTCTATCAATCCCTGTCCACCCTATATTTTTTAGTCACGTTTATGAGTATTTATGTATAAGAGTAGATCACTGTCTAAGTGGCGCAAGGACAAATTCTGACCAGCTGAGTTACATTTCACATTGTCTAACCATGATTTTGGTGGCTAAATATAAACATTTTCGATCAAACTGTATATGCATGTTGTAATGTGATGTTACAGGAGTGTCATCGGAAGAATTCTGAGAAGGTTAGTGAAAAAATTAATATCTTTTGGCGATGTTGACTTTTATCGCTCACTTTGGCTAGAATCAATGCTGGGCTGCTAATTGCTATGTGCTAAGCTAATATAACGATTTATTGTGTTTTCGCTGTAAGACACTTAGAAAATCTGAAATATTGTCTGTATTCACAGGATCTGTGTCTTTCGATTCGTGTATGCTGTGTATTTTTACGAAATGTTTGATGATTAGTAGTTAGGTAAACACGTTGCTCATTGTAATTATTCTAGTCCATTTGTGATGGTGGGTGCAATTGTAAACTATGCCATCTACCTGAAATATGCACTTTTTTCTAACAAAACCTATCCCATACCATAAATATGTTATCAGACTGTCATCTAATGAGTTTTTTTGTTGGTTAGGGGCTATAAATATCTTAGTTTAGCCGAATTGGTGATGGCTACTGGTGTTGGTGGACAAATAAAAGATGGTGGATTATGCTAATGTGTTTTTAGGTAATAGATGTACATCTTTACATATTGTGTCTTCCCTGTAAAACATTTTAAAAATCGGAAATGTTGACTGGATTCACAAGATCTGTGTCTTTCATTAGCTGTATTGGACTTTAATGTGTGAAAGTTAAATATTTTAAAAATATATATTTTTTGAATTTCGCGGCACTGGTTTTTCAGTGGGGGGGGGGGGGTGTGCCGCTAGCGCCACGCTGATCCTAGACAGGTTAATGCAACCGCTGTGTCAGATTTCAAAAAAACTTTACGGAAAAAGCAAACCATGCAATAATCTGAGTCGGCGCTCAGAGCCCAATCAAGACACAAATATAGCTGCCATATTATGCAGTCAACAGAAGTCAGAAGTAACAATATAAACATGCACTTATCTTTGATGATCTTCATCAGAATGCACTCCCAGGAATCCCAGTTCCACAATACATTTTTGTTTTGTTCGATAATGTCCATCATTTATGTCCAAATTCCTCCTTGTTGTTCTAGCTTTCAGTACACTTTCCAAACTCACGATGTGCGGGCAGGTCCAGCGGAATGTACGGACGAAAAGTTAAAAAAGTTATATTACAGTCCGTAAAAACATGACAAACAAAGTTTTGAATCAATCTTTAGGATGTTTTTAACATAATTCTTCAATAATGTTTCAACCGAAGTATTCCTGTGTCTTCAGAATTGCGATGGAACAGAGCTCGCTCTCACGTGAACGCGCATTGTCAGAGCATGTTCAGGTCATGGCAGACCTGACTCATTCCTCTCTCCTTTGGCCCCACTAAACAGTAGAGGCATCAGACAAGGTTCTAACGACTGTTGACATCTAATGGAAGCCTTAGGAAGTGCAACATTACCAATATCCCATTGAATCTTCAATAGGAGCTGAGTTTAAAATCGACCAACCTCAGATTTCTCACTTCCTGGTTGGATTTTTTCTCAGGTTTTTGCCTGCCTGATGAGTCCTGTTATACTCACAGACATCATTCAAACAGTTTTAGAAACTTCAGAGTGTTTTCTATCCAAATCTACTAATACTATGCATATTCTAGCTGTTATGGCTTTGTAGCAGGCCGTTTACTCTGGGTATGCTTTTCACCCGGATGTGAAAATACTGCCCCCTACCCCATAGAAGTTCATGCTAAATTTGGAAATGTAATGGGGAAAGTTATGTTGACTTTGTTTTCAGTGTTTACTCCTATATTTGTAGGAGGTTTTGTGATTTGGCTACTGTTTATATTTGTAAGAAAATGACTGTAACTGCTCTTGAACATGCTGGAGTGATGGTGTTGGTGGAAGATGATACAAATCGTGCGGAAGTTGAGACTGGTGCATTTCTGGTTTCTCTTAATCTCATTGTCTATCCAACGTTTGTGGTTCTTCCCATGAATCAAGAGGAATGGGAGTATAGACAGACTCACCCCACCCCAAAAGCATTCCAGGAACCTCAGGAGTTGTTTCTCCCTTTAGCAGGCCTTCCCTGGGATCAAATGGATCCAGGGGATTTGCCAAATCTGTTTGATTTCAGAGGAGAATATTAGGACTGAAGGTGTGAGACTAATTAGTCAAAGGGGAGAATGATGGGGGGTCACCTTGGGGTCATGATAGGGGCTGCACCCAATGATTGATGTATTATAATAATTGATTATGATTATGTTGTATTAATAGAAGGGGAAGGGCTAAAAGACCCCTCCCCCACTACATTTATAGGGTCCTGGACTACAGATTAGCAATCAATACAATATATATATGCATTATAAGGTTTAATATTGTTCCACAGTTATTTTCTAGTCTCTGCTTCTTATAAAAAACGGTCTGAGAGATGTGTGAGTTATTGCAGTCAAATCAGGGTGTCTGTGAGAAAGCGCCTCAAGGCTAAAAGACATTAATAGACACAGAACCCAGCAGGGGAGTGAAAGAGATAAGAGACTCGTCAGATATACCACTATCAAGCAACTTGGGGAGTGGAAAATTACTGCTGAGCCCTTAGAAAACACTGGAACTATTGTCTCTTCTGCAAGTTTGTATAACTGTATATGCATGGGATTGGTCTCATGAGTAGAAGGTGTTGACATAGGCAGTTGCATCACTAGGGGTTTACTGCAAGCATATTAAAGGAACTTGGGCCCTTTCCTATTTTGCAGAACTTACTCGGAAACATGTGTGCTATGTTCCCATGGTCAACTTCTGTCTGCAAATGCATTAATAAAGGTTTTTGATTGATTTACTTAAAGATATTGTCTGATTGCGGATTTCACCAATAAGCAAATGATTGACAAGGAACAAGGAACCTACAACACGGTGTTCAGCGGGCCTTATCCTTCACTCTGTTTGTTTAGAATAGATACCCTAGAGCAGGGGTGTCAAAGTCAAATGGACGGAGGGCCAAATAAAAAATTTAGCTACAAGCCGAGGGCCGGACTGTTCGAATGTTCATTGAAAAATTTTTAAATGACGCATATAGTCTAGTGAACCTAATTGAACCTACTGAAAACCTAACAAATATATTCCAATATGATCAGATAAATAAAGCAATATTTTCTTATGGCTCTGTCAGTAATCTTAAATTTTCAACAGACACAAAAGACAAATTTCCTTTATATAAAAATCCCCATAACATGAACATTAAATGAAAGAAACCGGTATTCAAGGCACCATCAGTAGCCTATATTTTCTATTTTAGCAAAAGTGGGCTAAATTTACTTCAAAGAAAAAAACAATAATAGCAATTTTCTATCATCCACTCAACTGAAATATTTTTAAAATATAATTGGATTGAAATACAATAAAATAAAGTGCAAAAATCTATTAATCAAAAACAACACTTTGTTTAACCTGTCTAGGATCAGCGTGGCGCTAGCGGCACACCCCCCCCCCCCCCACTGAAAAACCAGTGCCGCGAAATTCAAAAAAAATATTTTTTTTAAATATTTCACTTTCACACATTAAAGTCCAATACAGCTAATGAAAGACACAGATCTTGTGAATCCAGTCAACATTTCCGATTTTTAAAATGTTTTACAGGGAAGACACAATATGTAAAGATGTACATCTATTACCTAAAAACACATTAGCATAATCCACCATCTTTTATTTGTCCACCAACACCAGTAGCCATCACCAATTCGGCTAAACTAAGATATTTATAGCCCCTAACCAACAAAAAAACTCATTAGATGACAGTCTGATAACATATTTATGGTATGGGATAGGTTTTGTTAGAAAAAAGTGCATATTTCAGGTAGATGGCATAGTTTACAATTGCACCCACCGTCACAAATGGACTAGAATAATTACAATGAGCAACGTGTTTACCTAACTACTAATCATCAAACATTTCGTAAAAATACACAGCATACACGAATCGAAAGACACAGATCCTGTGAATACAGACAATATTTCAGATTTTCTAAGTGTCTTACAGCGAAAACACAATAAATCGTTATATTAGCTTAGCACATAGCAATTAGCAGCCCAGCATTGATTCTAGCCAAAGTGAGCGATAAAAGTCAACATCGCCAAAAGATATTAATTTTTTCACTAACCTTCTCAGAATTCTTCCGATGACACTCCTGTAACATCACATTACAACATGCATATACAGTTTGATCGAAAATGTTTATATTTAGCCACCAAAATCATGGTTAGACAATGTGAAATGTAGACAAGCTGGTAAAGAAAAAGTCCTTGCGCCACTTAGACAGTGATCTACTCTTATACATAAATACTCATAAACGTGACTAAAAAATATAGGGTGGACAGGGATTGATAGACAATTTAATTCTTAATACAATTGCGTTATTACATTTTTTAATTTATCCTTACTTTTCAATACAGTTTGCGCCAAGCGAAGCTACGTCAAAAAACATGGCGTCCTAAGCCACTAAAATGTTTCGACAGAAACACGATTTATCATAATAAAAATGTCCTACCTTGAGCTGTTCTTCCATCAGTATCTTGGGCAAAGGATCCTTTCTTGGGAGAAATCGTCTTTTGGTGGAAAGCTGTCCTCTTGCCATGTGGAAATGTCAACTGCGTTCGGGATGAACTGAAAAGCATGCCCAACTTTTCACATCGTTGCAAAAATAAATGTCCCAAAATCGCACTAAACGGATATAAATTGCTATAAAACGCTTTAAATTAACTACCTTATGATGTTTTTAACTCCTATAACGAGTGAAAAGATGACCGGAGAAATATAACAGGCTAAACTAACGCTTGGAACAGGTGCGCGCCGGTGTCCTCTAGGCTCATGACGCAGCTCCAAAAGAATGACTAGCTTCAGGGTTTTTTCATTTGTAGGGCCTGTGAACGCGCAATCGACCCCATTGGAATCGTCATCACGTAAAGGCATCCAGGGGAAGACGTAAGAAGTGTCCGTATAGTCATAGCAATGACAGTGCCCTTTTAACTGACTTCAGAAGAGTGGCCAACATTTCTCAAATCTGACTCCATGTCAGGGAAATTGCTGTAGAATGGGCTCTGTTCCACTTAGAGACAAAATTTCAACTCCTATAGAAACTATAGACTGTTTTCTATCCAATAATAATAATAATATGCATATTGTACGATCAAGGATTTTGTGGGAAGCCGTTTAAAAAATTAGCCAAATTAGCATAAATAGTCTAAACAGCGCCCCCATCCCCAACAGGTTTTAAGGAGAAGTAACATGCAGTGAAAACAAATATTAAACTTTAACTTTTAAACTTGAACTGAGTAAAAACTCTAAATATGTGATTGCACAGTAATGTTCACTTGTTTGAGGTTGAGGGTGATACTTGGTGGTGTCCCATCTTTTCCACAAGTTCATCAATGTTCGGGGTAAGGCTCTGAGCTGAGGAAATCCTCAGAATTGAGTGGAGGTGTTCAGCAGTAAGTCGACTTCTGTGTGATGTTTTGTTCAGGTTCATCAAAGAAAACAGTTGTTCACACAGGTATGTGCTGCCAAACATAGACAACGTTTGAGCAGCCTGGATGCGCAGCTGGGGCATTGTGTCGGGGAGGAAACGGGCGAACTCCGCAGCACCCACTGCCGCATATTTTGCCCTCAGTGCATCATTGCATTGGAGGTCAATCAACTCCATTTGGAGGTTTGGTGGTGAGCTTTCCACGTCAACAGCAAATGGGTTACCGAGCAGTTCCAACCTGCTTTTTTGTGCTTCAAAGTCAGCAAATCGGCGTCGAAAGTCAGCGGCAAGCATACCTATTTTATCAGCCAACTGTGCGCTCGGGAACGCACTGGTAGAGAGCTTCTCTTTCATGGTCTGGCAGCTGGGAAAGTGGCTCAAATTTTCTTTCCGCATCTGCGTCTCCCACAGAGTCAGTTTGGTTTTAAATGCCTTCACTGTACTGTACATATCAGAGATGACATGATCCCGACCCTGCAGCTGCAAGTTCATTGCATTCAGATGACTCGTAATGTCACACAGAAAAGCCATTTCACACAGAAACATTTCGTCTCGGAGTTGTGTTGTGTCTTTCCCTTTGCTGTCCAAGAACAGACAAATCTCCTCACGAAGCTCGAAACATCTTTGAAGCACCTTTCCCTGGCTTAGCCATCGCACCTCTGTGTGATAAGGCAAATCACCATGCTCCGTTTCTAACTCCGTCAGAAATGCCTTGAACTGGCGGTGATTCAAACCTTTGGCTCTGATAAAGTTAACTGTGCGCGTGATGATGCTCATTACATGCTCCATTTTCAAGGCTTTACCGCACAACGCTTCCTGGTGTATGATACAATGATAAGCTGTCAGCTCACCTGTCGCATTTTCCTCTTGCATCTTTTCCCGTATCTTCGCCACCAGTCCGCTCCTGTGTCCACACATCGCAGGTGCTCCGTCGGTTGTCAAACCCACGAGTTTTTCCCAAGGCAGCTCCATCTCATTTACACATCTTGACACCTCTTCATACAAATCATGCCCCGTAGTTGTGCCATGCATAGGACGTAAAGCCAAAAACTCCTCTGTCACGCTTAGGCTGGAGTCCACTCCGCGGATGAAAATTGACAACTGGGCAATGTCAGAAATGTCGGTGCTCTCATCCACAGCCAAGGAATATGCAATGAAATCTTTTCCCTTTTTCACAAGCTGCTCTTTTAGATTGATGGACAACTGGTCTACTCTCTCGGCAATGGTGTTTCTGCTCAGACTCACATTTAAAAAGAGTTGCCTTTTTTCTGGGCAAACTTCGTCACAAACTTTAATCATGCAGTTTTTGATGAAATCCCCCTCCGTAAATGGCCGGGCTGATTTAGCGATCTCTTCTGCCAAAATAAAACTGGCCTTGACAGCAGCCTGGCCTTGTGATTTGGCTTTTTTGAACAGAGCCTGTCGAGATTTGAGGCCTCGTTTTAATTCCTCTGCCTTTTGTAGCCTTTGTTCCATGTCCATATTCTTGTTTTTGTCCGCGTGTTTCGTTTCATAATGTCGTCTCAGATTATACTCTTTCAGTACCGCCACACTTTCTCCACACAGAAGACACACAGGTTTTCCAGCTACCTCCGTGAACATATACTCCGACTCCCACCTTGTTTGAAACCCCCGGTTCTCAGTGTCCACCTTCCGTTTTGCCATTTTTGATGGGTATCTGAAAGTTAATTTTACTGTGATGCTGACGACTGCTGTGCCAATAAATATTGAAATGAAGCAGCCTACTGCTCGGTGCGTCACCGTTGCATTGTGGGAAATGTAGTATTGGTGCGTGTAAAAGATCTGCGGGCTGCCGGCTTGCTGCGGTCTGCGGGCCGGTTCTAATAATAAATCAAGATCATCCCAGGGGCCGTAAAAAACCTTCTCGCGGGCCGGATGTGGCCCGCGGGCCTTGACTCTGACATATGTGCCCTAGAGGTACCTATAGTGGTGAAAGGAAAGTGTTCTTTGTCTCTCGTCTTCGGGCAAGTTTCCTAGGCTAACAGTGCATAAACAGCTGCAGACTGAATGTTCCTATGTAGTCTTTTTCTTCGGGAGAGCGTTTCATAGTTTCTAACCATTTCGTACCTTTCAGCTCACACTGTCGGTCACGCTGGTCTTTAGTTTAAAGCCATTTCCCAGCCGTGTAGCCACCGCTTCACGCTGTCTGGTCTAGTAGAGTCTAACCATTTCAACGTGTGGGTGATCCTCACGTTTTCTGATCGAATATGTTCATTCTTCAGCAAGTCCTTTTAAGCAGGAGGGCGGTTCCATCCCGTTGTCACAATGTCTGTGCTCACGTGGGCGTGGTTACTGACTTGGCAAAAGTATTTTGATGTTACGGTATTATCTAATTTAGAAGGCTAAAATCACATTTAATCTTCTCACAAACAGTTTCATATTTAATAATATAAGTTCCACAACATTTAGATGTACACTACTGTTCAAGAGTTCGGGGTCACCTAGAAATGTCCTTGTTTTTTAAAGAAAAGCATATTTTTTGTCTACTGAAAAAAAAATCTAATTGATCAGAAATACAGTGTTGCAAAGAAAGAAGGCAGAGTTGCAAAGAGAAAGCCATATCTCAGACATATCCCAGTAAAAAAAACATTAAGATGGGCAAAAGAGAACAGACACTGCACAGAGGAACTCTGCCTAGAAGGCCAGCATCCCAGAATCGCCTCTTCACTGTTGACTTGAGACTGGTGTTTTGCGGGTACTATTTAATGAAGCTGCCAGTTCAGGACTTGCTAGGCGTCTGTTTCTCAAACTAGACACTCTAATGTACTTGTCCTCTTGCTCAGTTGTGCACCGGGGCCTCCCACTCTTTCTATTCTGGTTAGGCCAGTTTGAGCTGTTCTGTGAAGGGTGTAGTACACAGCGTTGTACGAGATCTTCAGTTTCTTGGCAATTTCTCGCATGGAATAGCCTTCATTTCTCAGAATAATTCTAGACTGACGAGTTTCAGAAGAAAGGTCTTTGTTTCTGGTCATTTTGAGCCTGTAATCGAACCCACAAATGCTGATGCTCCAGATACACAACTAGTCTAAAGAAGGCCAGTTTTATTGCTTCTTTAATCAGAACAACAGTTTTCAGCTGTGCTAACATAATTGCAAAATGGTTTTCTCATGATCAATTAGCCTTTTAAAATGATAAACTTGGATTAGCTAACATAACGTGCACTTGGAACACAGGAGTGATGGTTGCTGATAATCGGCCTCTGTACGCCTATGTAGATATTATATAACAAATCAGACGATTCCAGCTACAATAGTCATTTACAACATTAACAATGTCTACGCTGTATTTCTGATCAATTTTATGTTATTTTAATGGATAAAAAATTGCTTTTCTTTCAAAAACAAGGACATTTTTAAGTGACCACAAACTTTTGAACGGTAATGTAAATCTGACAACTGGGACATACACATTTGTAGAGTTCCCATTATTTGGTTATACCATCCTTAATGATATCACAAACAATGACTTATTTTACATGATTATTGTTTCGAGCCCCACGAACCATTTACCACATTATTTACATTAGAAATGTCCAACCTTTTTTTCTTACAGTATTGCAAAGTATCTCTTTGTGGTAACAAAGGGATTTTTAACTTCCATCTCTGCAGAGTGGGAGAGAGAGTTCCTGCAAAGTATTTACGACCCGGTTGTTAAGTCATAAAACTCTGGTGGAAGAGAGAGAGAGAGAGGGGAGGGGGGGGCTGATCTGGAGCCTATGATCCTCACCCAAGAGGGACAGTAGGGTAGGCACTTGTTGGTGGAATGTCATGCCTAAAGTTTGCTAATCTTGCCAATGAAAAAATTATTAAAGTTGTTGGCAATATCACTGGGTTTCTGTGATGTATTAGCCATCTGACTCAATGAATGATGGAGCTGAGTTTGCCTTTTTGTCCAACATTCTATTTAAGGTGCGCCAAAGCTTTTTTACTATCGTTCTTTATATGATTTATCTTCATTTCATAGTATAGTTTTGTTTTATTCAGTTTAGTCACATGATTTCTCAATTTGCAGTATTTTTGCCAATCGGTTGCGCAGCCAGACTTTTTTGTCATTTCCTTTGCCTCATCCCGCTCAACCAAACAATTGTTCAATTCCTCATCAATCCATGACGATTCAACAGTTTGTGCAGTCTTTTTCTAATGGGTGCATGCTTATAAGTAACTGGAATAAGTAATTTTATAAATGTGTCAAGTGCAGTGTCTGGTTGCTCCTCATAACACACCACATACCAACAAATATTCTTTACATCATCAACATAGGAATCATTGCAAAACTTCTTGTATGACCTCTCATACACTATATTAGAACTAGCCTTTGGGACTTTTTCTAGATATGGCTACTGCATTGTGATCACTACATCCAATTGGTTTTGGATACTGCTTTTAAACAGATTTATGCAGCATTAGTAAAGATGTGATCAGTACATGTGGATGATTTCATTCCTGCGCTGTTTTTAAATACCCTGGTATGTTGACTGCTAACCTGAACCAGGATGCAGGCTCTGGTTATCGTTTGAATTTTTTTCTTGAGTGGCAACACATACATTATCAAGCATTTCACACATATTATCCAGATACTGATTGTTAGCACTTGGGCAGATGAACCTGTAGCCAACAGTATTTCACATGAGATCCTCTCTAAGCTTTACAGGATTGTGGTTCTGAATATAGACTGCAACAACAACTAATCAAATCAAATGTATTTATAAAGCCCTTCTTACATCAGCTGATGTCACAAAGTACTGTACAGAAACCCAGCCTAATAACCCAAACAGCAAGCAATGCAGGTGTAGAAGCACGGTGGATAGGAAAAACTCCCTAGAAAGGCCGGAACCTAGGAAGAAACCTGGAGAGGAACCAGGCTCTGAGGGGTGGCCAGTCCTCTTCTGGCTGTGCCAGGTGGAGATTATAACAGAACTTGGCCAAGATATTAAAACGTTCATAGATGACCAGCAGGGTCAAATAATAATAATCACAGTCGTTGTAGAGGGTGCAACAGGTCAGAACAAAATCAAATCAAATCACATTTTATTTGTCACATGCGCCGAATACAACATGTGTAGATCGTACAGTGAAATGCTTACTTAAAATCCCTAACCAACAATGCAGTTTTAAAAAATACCTAAAAAAAATAAGAATAAGAGATTAAAGTAACAAATAATTAAAGAGCAGCAGTAAAATAACAGTAGCGAGGCTATATACAGAGTCAAAGTGTGGGGGCACCGGTTAGTCGAGGTAATTTAAGTAATATGTGAGGGGGGTGCAATGCAAATAGTCTGGGTAGGCATTTGATTAGATGTTCAGGAATCTAATAGCTTGGGGGTAGAAGCTGTTTAGAACCCTCATGGACCTAGACCTGGCGATCCAGTACCGCTTGCCACGCGATAGCAGAGAAAACAGTCTCTAACTAGGGTGGCTGGAGTCTGACAATTTATAGGGCCTTCCTGGCACCGCCTGGTATAGAGGTCCTGAATGGCAGGAAGCTTGGCCCCAGCGATGTACTGGGCTGCACGCACTACCCTCTGTAGTACCTTGTGGTCGGAGGCCGATCAGTTACCATACCTGGCAGTGACGCAACCAGTCAGGATGCTCTCGATGGTGCAGGTGTAGAACCTTTTGAGGATCTGAAGACCCATGCCAAATCTTTTCTGTCTCCTGAGGGGGAATAGTTTTTTTTCGTACCCTCTACACGACTGTCTGGGCGTGCTTGGACCATGTTTGTTGGTGATGTGGACACCAAGGAACTTGAAGCTCTCAACCTGCTCCACTACAGCCCCGTCGATGAGAATGGGGGCATGCTCGGTCATCATTTTCCTGTCATCCACAATCATCTCCTTTGTCTTGATCACGTTGAGAGAGAGGTTGCTGTCCTGGCACCACACTACCAGGTCTCTGACCTCCTCCCTATAGGCAGTCTCGTCGTTGTCGGTGATCAGGCTTACCACTGTTGTGTCATTGGCAAACTTAATGATGATGTTGGAGTCGTGCCTGGCAATGCAGGCATGAGTGAACAGGGAGTACAGGAGAGGACTGAGCACACAACCTGGAGGGGCCTCCGTGTTGAGGATCCGCGTGCCGGACGTGTTGTTACCTACCCTTAACACCTGGGGGTGGCCCGTCAGGAAGTCCAGGATCCAGTTGCAGAGGGAGATGTTTAGTCCCAGGGTCCTTAGCTAAGTGATGAGCTTTGAGGGCACTATGGGGTTGAACGCTGAGCTGCAGTCAATGAATAGCATTCTCACATAGGTGGTCCTTTTGTCCAGGTGGGAAAGGGCAGTGTGGAGTGCAATAGAGATTGCATCATTTGTGGATCTGTTAGGGCGGTATGCAAATTGGATTATAGGGTCTAGTGTTTCTGGGATAATGGTGTTGATGTTAGCCATGAACAGCCTTTCAAAGCACTTCATGTCTAAAGACGTGAGTGCTACGAGTTGGTAGACGTTTAGGCAGGTTACCTTAGTGTTGTTGGGCACAGGGACTTTGGTGGTCTGCTTGAAACATGTTATTACAGACTCAGACAGGCAGAGGTTGAACATGTCAGTGAAGACACTTGGCAGTTGGTCAGCGCATGCTTGGAGTACCCGTCTTGGTAATCCGTCTGTGCCTTCGGCCTTGTGAATGTTGACCATGCCTTGCTCACAACGGCTGCGGAGAGCGTGATCACACAGTCGTCCGGAACAGCTGATGCTCTCATGCATGTTTCAGTATTACTTTCCTCGAAGCGAGCATAGAAGTTATTTAGCTCGTCTGTTACGCTCGTGTCACTGGGCAGCTCTCGGTTGCTTCCCTTTGCAGGCATTGCCACATCCGACGAGCGTCAGAGCCGGTGTAGTACGATTCAATCTTAGTCCTGTATTGACGCTTTGTCTGTTTGATGGTTCGTAGGAGGGCATAGCGGGATTTCTTATAAGCTTCCGGGTTTGAGTCCTGCGCCTTGAAAGCGGCACCTCTACCCTTTAGCTCAGTGCAGATGTTGCCTGTAATCCATGGCTTCTGGTTGGGGTATGTACGTACAGTCACTGTGGGGACGACGTCATCGATGCACTTATTAATGAAGCCATTGACTGATGTGGTGTACTCCTCAATGCTATCGGAAGAATCCTGGAACTTATTACAGTCTGTGCTAGCAAAACAGCTACAAAAAAAACAGATAAACTCTCTAGGTAGATCATGTGGTCTACAGCTTATCATGAGATACTCTACCGCAAGCGAGCAAAACCTTAAGACTTCCTTCGATATTGTGCACCAGCTGTTGATTACAAATATACATAGACCGCCACCCGTTGTCTTACCAGAGGCTGCTGTTCTGTACTGCCGAGTTTACATATACAGTTGATGTCGGAAATTTACATACACCTTAGCCAACCACATTTAAACTCAGTTTTTGACAATTCCTGACATTTAATCGAAGTAAAAATTCCCTTTCAAAGTAAAAATACCACTTTATTTTAAGAATGTGAAAGGTCAGAATAATAGAGAATGATAGCACAGAGAATAATTTATTTCAGCTTTTATTTCTTTCATCACATTCCCAGTGGTTCAGAAGTTTACATACACTCAATTCGTATTTCGTAACATTGCCTTTAAATTGTTTGACTTTGGTCAAATGTTCGGGAAGCATTCCACAAGCTTCCCACAATAAGTTGGGTGATTTTTTTCCCATTCTTCCTGACAGAGCTGGTGTAACTAGATCAGGTTTGTAGGCCTTGCTTGCACACACTTTTTCAGTTCTTCCCACAAATCTTTTATAGGATTGAGGTCAGGGTTTTGTGATTGACACTCCAATACCTTAACTTTGTTGTCCTTAAGCCATTTTGCAACAACTTTGGAAGTATGCTTGGGGTCATTGTCCATTTGGAAGACCCATTTGTGACCAAGCTTTAACTTCCTGACTGAAGTCTTGAGATGTTGCTTCAATATATCCACATAATTTTCCTGCCTCATGATGCCATCTATTTTGGGAAGTGCACCAGTCCCTCCTGCAGCAAAGCACCCCCACAAAATGATGCTGCCACCCCCGCGCTTCACGGTTGGGATGGTGTTCTTCGGATTGCAAGCCTCCCCCTTTTCCTCCAAACATAATGATGGTCATTATGGCCAAACAGTTCTATTTTTGTTTCATCAGACCAGAGGACATTTCTCCAAAAAGTACAATCTTTGTCCCCATGTGAAGTTGCAAACTGTAGTCTGGATTTTTTATGGCGGTTTTGGAACAGTGGCTTCTTCCTTGCTGAGCGTCCTTTCAGGTTATGTCGATATAGGATTCGTTTTAGTGTGGATATAGATATTTTTACCTGTTTCCTCCAGAATCTTCACAAGGTCCATTGTTGTTGCTCTGGGATTGATTTGCACTTTTCGCACCAAAGTACGTTCATCTCTAGGAGACAGAACGCGTCTCCTTCCTGAGAGGTATGATGGCTGCGTGGACTCATGGTGTTTATACTTGCGTACTATTGTTTGTACAGATGAACGTGGTAACTTCAAGCATTTGGAAATTGCTCACATGGATGAACCAGACTTGTGGAGGTCTACAATTGTTTTCTGAGGTCTTGGCTGATTTCTTTTGATTTTCCCATGATGTCAAGCAAAGAGGCACTGAGTTTGAAGGTAGGCCTTGAAATACATCCTCAGGTACACCTCCAATTGACTCAAATTATGTCAATTAGCCTATCAGAAGATCCTTAAAGCCATGACATAATTTTCTGGAATTTTCCAAGCTATTTAAAGTCACAATCAACTTAGTGTATGTAAACTTCTGACCCTTGGAATTGTGATACAGTGAATTATAAGTGAAATAATCTGTCTGTAAACATGCACAAAGTAGATGTCCTAACCGACCTGCCAAAATTATTGTTTGTTTACAAGACATTTTGGAGTGGGTTAAAAACAAGTTTTAATGACTCTAACCTAAGTGTATGTAAACTTACGACTTCAAATGTATTTGGCTAAGGTGTATGTTAACTTCCGACTTCAACTGTATATACTAGGCGGTGTCAGAAGAAGGCCCAAAAAATTATTAAAGACTCCAGTCAACCAAGTCATAGACTGTTCCCTCTGCTACCGCACGGCAAGCAGTACTGGAGTCTAGGACCAAAAGGCTCCTTAACAGCTTCAACCCCCAAGCCATAGGACTGCTGAACAATTAATCAAATGGCCACCCGGATTATTCACAATGACACTCTGTTTTTACACTGCTGCTACTCGCTGTTTATAATCTACGCATAGTCACTTTACAAATTACCTCGACTATCCTGTACCCCCACACATTGACTCGGTACCGGTAACCCCTTTGTATAGCCTTGTTATTGTTATGTAGTTTTGTTGTATTACTTTTATTAATTTTTTAATGTCACTTAAGTTTTTTGTAAATATTTTCTTAACTCCATTTCTTGAACTGCATTGTTGGTTATGGGCTTGTAAATATGCATTTCACTGTATCCGGCGCATGTGGCAAATAACATTTGATTTGATTTTGATTTGAAATCTTCTTTTTCAACTTGTTTTCTTTCAGGGACTAAACAGGGCAATTGATGCTTTGGCAGGACAAATCCCTCTTTCCCGATTGGTGTGGAGGTAAGAATTTGTATCATTATCTGTTAATTTTTTTGTTGAAATTCAGCCAGCTGTTTTTTGCTCCATTTAGGCTTGCTTGCTAGCTAGCCAAGAAATGTGTTGTGCAGGGTGTTGAGATCTAAGCAGGGCAGGAGACTGCAGACCTGCAGATGGGGCAGCTAACTTTTGGCCTAGCATCGCAGGGGGCTCTAAGCCTGGCAGGCTAGGATGCTGCGTACCCAATAAGGAGGGGCTCTGCGGTCCATGCAGGGCAGGATATTTTAGACATACTTGAGGGTCATGACATACTTGGCTTACTGGGAAGGCAGGGAACTCTAAACATTACCCTACTTGAAAGGAAGGGAACTCTGACACTACAAAGAAGGAAGGGAACTCTGACCTTACTGGGAAGGAGGGGAACTCTGACCCTACCCGGGAAGGAAGGGAACTGTAACCCTACCTGGAAGGATGGGAACTCTAAACCTACCATGCAGGCAGGATAAACTGGACCTACTTGAGGGGCAGGACACTCAAAGCCTGGACACTTTACACCTGCCAGGTAGGCCCAAAACTGTAACTCTAACCCTACCGGGAAGGAAGGTAAGGGGCAACCCCTATGAAATTGACAAAAAATGAATGGCAACTTATTGGAACTGGGCCAACCATATACACATTCGCAAATACCACTCAATTGGGTGGAAGTTGGTCAAAAACATATAGCAAATGGAACATGTCAGATGCTCGTGTTATAAACCAAAAATCAAAGGGGGCGAGCGCACTCGACCGTAGGATTTCATATGTGAAATGGTCTGAAAGTCAGGTCTCAAGTGTGAAATCTAAAAAATAAATCTAAATGTTAAAACCTCGTAAAACGTGTGTTTTGGACCGTTTTACATTTATTTAGAATTTTTGGGTCAATTATACATATGTAGGAACTGCATGGACATAGATTTCTCTTATTTTATGCGAGTTTGTCATAAAGCCTATGTTTTGTCCATTTGCCATATATGATCAAAGGAAGTCGGGTTCTGAACCCAAAAGTCACAGAACTATGTCCAAATGGCATTGGAAATGTCCAAATGGCATATATAAATTGTAGCAGACCAGGGGGTTGTGTCAAAACGTTTACACAGATCAGACACGGACAGAGTAGGATTAGCTCAGTTTCAAAGGTGATTATTAAACTAATAGTTAAAAAGAAAAGGTCTCCCCTATGAGACCCTCTCTGGGATACCGTCTTCTGGGCTCCGGGTCTTGCCGTATCCTGTGGGGATCAAGAACTGAACTCCCTCCTGTTATGTCTGGAACCGTCCCCAACTATACAGGAGTCCTTTCTTCCCCTAGTCTCTCCCCTGTGTGCTGCCCTTCTGGCAGCTTTATGGAACTCGTAGAGCTGGTGAGCAATCAGCCCTTGATTACTCACCAACCCCAATCAGCTCCAATTTGTCTTGGTTGGAGAGCCCTTCGAGACCTGGCACATCCAGCACAGGGAGCCATCACCTCGTGATGTATACTCTGTCTGTCACCAGGCCTTGATGAGTCTCCCCCTGGTGGTTGACTTGCTGTATGCCACAAAGTATTGAAATTACTAAATCATGATGTTATGTCCATTTGCCATATATGATCATAGGAAGTCAGGTTCCTTGCACAAAAGTAACAGAACCATGTCCAAATGGCATGTGAAATGTCCAAATGGCTTATATAAGTATTGAAAGTACTAAATCAGGATGTTATGTCCATTTGCCATATATGATCACAGGAAGTTGGCTTCCAAACCCAAAAGTCAGTGAACCATGTGCAAATGGCATATATCCTGCCCTACAAAAAGTGTTGGGACACTGTAAAGTCCATGGAGAATAAAAGCACATCCCAGCTGCCCACTACACTGAGGATAGTAAACACTGTCATCACTGATAAAGCTATGATAATCGATCATTTTAATAAAATTTCTCTACGGCTGGTCGTGTTTTTTACCTGGCCACCCCTACCCTAACATCTCAGCAGCCCCTGCAGCAACTCTCTTTCTAAAATGATCTGCTGAAATTGTTGCAACCCCTATTACTAGCCAATTCAACCTTTCTTTCGTATCGTCTGAGATTCCCAAAGATTGGAAAGCTGCCGAGGTCTTCCCCCTCTTCAAAGGGGGATACAATCTAGACCCAAACTGTTATAGACCTATATCCATCCTGCCCTGCCTTTCTAAAGTCTTCGAAAGTCAAGTTAACAAACAGATCACTGACCATTTCAAATCCCACCGTCCCTTCTCCACTATGCAATCTGGTTTCCGAGCTGGTTATGGGTGCACCTCAGCCACGCTCAAGGTCCTAAACGATATCATAACCGCCATCGATAAAAGACAGTACTGCGCAGGCGTCTTCATCGACCTGGTCAAGGTTTTCTACTCTGTCAATCACCGCATTCTTATCGGCAGACTCAATAGCCTTGGCTTCTCAAATGATTGCCTCGCCTGGTTCACCAACTACTTCTCAGATAGAGATCAGTGTGTCAAATCGGAGGGCCTGTTGTCCAGACCTCTGGCAGTCTCTATGGGGGTGCCACATGGTTCAATTCTTGAGCCGACTCTTTTCGCTGTATATATCAATGATGTCACACTTTCTGCTGGTGATTCTCTGATCCACCTCTAAGCAGACACCATTCTGTATACATCTGGCCTTTCTTTGGACACTGTGCTAACAAACCTCCAAATGAGCTTTAACTTCTTAGCGCTAGGGGTCAGAGATATATATATTTATTTAAATAACGTGCCCAACGTAAACGGACATTTTCTCTGGCCAAGATCGTAGAATATGCATATAATTTACAGATTAGGATAGAAAACACTCCAAAGTTTCCAAAACTGTCAAAATATTGTCTGTGAGTATAACAATACTTATTCTGCAAGCGAAAACCTGAGAAAATGTAACCCGGAAGTGATATATAAAAAAAAATCTGTGTTCCCTGGCCCCTCTAACCTCCATTTAAAGGGTATCAACCAGATTCCTTTTCCAATGGCTTCCTCAGGCTGTGACCAGGCTTTAGACATAGTTGCAGGCTTTTATTTTGAAAAATGAGCGAGTTTTTTCAAAAGTAGTCAGGTGTCCTCTGAATATTTCCTGCGCGCGAGAGAGGGGCACCCCATTTTCCTTTTGTCTCTTAATGAATAGGTTATGGTCCGGGTGAAATACTATCGATTATGTTTGTTAAAAACAACCTGTGGATTGATTCTAAAAAACATTTGACATGTTTCTACGAACATTACGGATATTTTTTGGAATTTTTTTCGAACGGAACACGGCTTTGATTTTCTGAACATAATGCGCAATCCAAATGGCGTTTTTTTGTGATAAAAGTAATATTTATCGAACAAAAATAACATTTGTTGTGTAACTGGGAGTCTCGTGAGTGCAAACATACGAAGATTATCAAAGGTAAGCGATTAATTTAATTGTTTTTCTGAATTTCATGACCAAGCTAACCAAGCTAATATAAGGCTAGCTGTGGTAGCATTGAAAGCTACACTCACAAAAGCTTGGATTTCTTTCGCTGTAAAGTATGTTTTCAAAATCTGACACGATAGGTGGATTAACAACAAACTAAGCTGTGTTTTTGTATATTTCACTTGTGATTGCATGATTATAAATATTTTTTGTAATATTTTTTAATCTGATACGTTTGGAAATTTTCCTCTTCCTTTCAGAACCGGAACAAGGCTGTAGTTTTCTCAGCATAACGCGCAACCCAAATGGCGTTTTTTTGTTATAAAAGTAATATTTATCGAACAAAATATCATTTGTTGTGTAACTGGGAGTCTTTTGAGTGCAAACATCCGAAGATTATCTAAGGTAAGCGATTCATTTTATTACTTTTCTGACTTTCGTGACCATGCTAATTTGGGGCTAGCTGTTGTAGCATTGAAAGCTACACTCACAAAAGCTTGGATTTCTTTCGCTGTAAAATATATTTTCAAAATCTGACATGATAGGTGGATTGACAACAAGCTAAGCTGTGTTTTGGTATATTTCACTTGTGATTGCATGATTATAAATATTTGTAGTAATATTTTTGCATTTGGCGCCCTGCAATTCTAGCGGTTGTTTAGGAAAGGGATCCCGTAAAAGGGATCCGTAGCGCAGAGAAGTTAATGCCATACAACACTCCTTCCGTGGCCTCCAACTTCTTTTAAATGCTAGTTAAACTAAGTGCACTTTTGCCCTTGCTCTTTAATGCAATCGCAGTGTTAGATTTTTAAAATTAACGTTACTACAACATACAGCGTGCGCTAAAGCGAGACCGCACCTAGATTATTGGCAGAATATCTGTTCTACATTTTTCAACAGAACAACGAATTAACATCATAAATACTTCTGACTATTTGATGAGCTTCCATCAGAATCTTGGGCAAGGTGACCTTAGTCCAAAAGAATCGTTGCTTGGTTGTAGATTGTCCTCTTCAACGTTCGATTTAGCAGTAAACATTAGCCATGTGGCAAAGACGTGTCCGACTCACTAAAACGCAGGACGATTAAATATCCGAAAATCGCAATATACCGATATAAACTGATATAACTCGGTTTAATATAACAACATGATGATGTCTTTAACCTGTCTAGGATCAGCGTGCCGCTAGCGGCACTCCCCCCCCCCCCCCCACTGAAAAACCAGTGCCGCGAAATTCAAAAAAAATATTTTTTTAAAATATTTAACTTTCACACATTAAAGTCCAATACAGCTAATGAAAGACACAGATCTTATGAATCCAGTCAACATTTCCGATTTTTAAAATGTTTTACAGGGAAGACACAATATGTAAAGATGTACATCTATTACCTAAAAACACATTAGCATATTCCACCATCTTTTATTTGTCCACCAACACCAGTAGCCATCACCAATTCGGCTAAACTAAGATATTTATAGCCCCTAACCAACAAAAAAACTCATTAGATGACAGTCTGATAACATATTTATGGTATGGGATAGGTTTTGTTAGAAAAAAGTGCATATTTCAGGTAGATGGCATAGTTTACAATTGCACCCACCATCACAAATGGACTAGAATAATTACAATGAGCAACGTGTTTACCTAACTACTAATCATCAAACATTTCGTAAAAATACACAGCATACACGAATCGAAAGACACAGATCCTGTGAATACAGACAATATTTCAGATTTTCTAAGTGTCTTACAGCGAAAACACAATAAATCGTTATATTAGCTTAGCACATAGCAATTAGCAGCCCAGCATTGATTCTAGCCAAAGTGAGCGATAAAAGTCAACATCGCCAAAAGATATTAATTTTTTCACTAACCTTCTCAGAATTCTTCCGATGACACTCCTGTAACATCACATTACAACATGCATATACAGTTTGATCGAAAATGTTTATATTTAGCCACCAAAATCATGGTTAGACAATGTGAAATGTAGACAAGCTGGTAAAGAAAACGTCCTTGCGCCACTTAGACAGTGATCTACTCTTATACATAAATACTCATAAACGTGACTAAAAAATATAGGGTGGACAGGGATTGATAGACAATTTAATTCTTAATACAATTGCGTTATTACATTTTTTAATTTATCCTTACTTTTCAATACAGTTTGCGCCAAGCGAAGCTACGTCAAAAAACATGGCGTCCTAAGCCACTAAAATGTTTCGACAGAAACACGATTTATCATAATAAAAATGTCCTACCTTGAGCTGTTCTTCCATCAGTATCTTGGGCAAAGGATCCTTTCTTGGGAGAAATCGTCTTTTGGTGGAAAGCTGTCCTCTTGCCATGTGGAAATGTCAACTACGTTCGGGATGAACTGAAAAGCGTGACCAACTTTTCACATCGTTGCAAAAATAAATGTCCCAAAATCGCACTAAACGGATATAAATTGCTATAAAACGCTTTAAATTAACTACTTTGTGATGTTTGTAACTCCTATAACGAGTGAAAAGATGACCGGAGAAATATAACAGGCTAAACTAATGCTTGGAACAGGAGAGGGTCGGTGTCTTCCACGCGCGTTACGCAGCAAGAAAAGACTTGCTAGCTAAAGGTTTTTTTCATTTGTAGGGCCTGTGAACGAGCAATCGAGCCCGTTGGAATCGTCATCACGTAAAGGCATCCAGGGGAAGACGTAAGAAGTGTCCGTATAGTCATAGCAACGACAGTGCCCGTTTAAATGACTTCAGAAAAGTGGCCAACGTTTCTCAAATCTGACTCCATGTCAGGGAAATTGCTGTAGAATGGGCTCTGTTCCACTTAGAGACAAAATTTCAACTCCTATAGAAACTATAGACTGTTTTCTATCCAATAATAATAATAATATGCATATTGTACGATCAAGGATTTTGTGGGAAGCCGTTTAAAAAATTAGCCACATTAGCATAAATAGTCTAAACAGCGCCCCCATCCCCAACAGGTTAACACCTATAACGAATAAAAACATGACCGGAGATATCTAAGGCCTATAACCGGAGCGTTCTAGAGCCACAGCCAGATGTCCTTCCTGCGTCAGAGCGAAGTGAACAAAGACCGGACCCTTCGTTCCCAGGCCATTTATAACCTCTCAGTTCTGCCTAGCAACCCCATTTCAACTCTCACTATTCGCTGACACCCAGGGGAAGACGTATGCAGTGCATCTCAACCAATAGAAGACAGGCAGATTTATAAACAGATCTCAGAACAGCTTGCAGAATTCAGCATTCTCACATCCTCATAGGAAAAATGCTCTAACTCCAGTTCTGTTTTACTCACAGATATAATTCAAACGGTTTTGGAAACTAGAGAGTGTTTTCTATCCAATAGTAATAATAATATGCATATTGTACGAGCAAGAATTGAGTACGAGGCAGTTTAATTTGGGAACGAAATTATTACAAAGTGCAAATAGCACCCCCTATTGACAAAAGGTTAAACTGAAATTGCAACCAATCACGGCCGGTTGTGATATAGCCAACCTAACTTAGAAATACATTTGATGATAGAATTCTCCCCGTACACTCCTTCTAGGCAAGTCTATTGTCCAGCTACCTGCTAATAGTCATAATGGCACAGTACAACGTGACCGTGTGTGTTTGAAAGAGTATTTAGTGAAAATTATATCCTGGTGATGGTTTTTATGTGGGGTTCAAATGAGAGGGAACTTTCCAGGGTGACACAGAGGCTTTAAACTTGTGTTGACAGAGGTACTGGGAAACCATCTATACTGATGCTGAGGTTGTACTGTTTGGAGAGGTTGGATTTGGAGCCGATGAGCATGACCTCTGTCTTGTTGCTGTTAAGTTTTAGGAGGTTCATTCTCATCCAGCTCTGGATGTCTTGAAGGCAGCTGATGAGGGAGGTAGGAGGGGAGTGGTGGGTTTGTTGGGAGATGTCATCTGGGTGTCATCTGCATTGCAGTGGAAGTGAACTTTGATGTTGCATCTTTCCCAGATGTAGGTCACGCACCCTGATCTGTGGTTTTTCAGTTGCACAAAATGTTGACTGTCAGTGAGGTAGGGGGAAAACCAGGAGAGTGCAACACCCATGACACCAACTAGACGTTTCATGAGGAGTGGGGAGGAGATGGTATGAAACTCTGCATTCAGGTCGAGGAAGATGAGGATGGATAGCAGCCCTGAGTCAGCTGCATGGAGGGAGCTGTTACTGATTTTGACCAGGGCTGTTTCAGTGTTGTGTTTGGAGCGGAAACCAGACTGGAATGGTTCGTGAAGGTTATGTAGCTGAGTGGCCACAACCCAATCCAGCATTTTGGAGAAGAAGGGAAGGTTTAAGATGGATGGAAGTTGTTCAGGAATTTATCGCAGGGAAGGTTCTGCATGGAAGTTGTCAGGAGGCTGAAATAGGAAGTTCACTATGGAGAAGTGGACTTTTGGGTTGTTTTTACCAGTGTTGATGATGTCGGAGTAATAGGATGTTCTTGCAGCTGAGATGGCATTCTTATATTTTAACAGGTGATCTGTGTATGCTTGAGAGTGAACTACTCAACCAGTCTACTTGTACAAATGCTCGGGACGCCGTGCACTGGCTTTTAACAGGCATAGCTCCGGGGTGTACCAGGGAGCAGTGTGAGTGAAGGAGACTGAGTGGGTTTTGAGGGGAGCGAATGGCACCGGAGGAGATGGATGGCAATTTACGGGCTCCAAACCAATTGTGCTATTGCGTATGTTTTTTGCGTTATTTGTAACTTATTTTGTACATAATGTTTCTGCCACCTCCTCTTATGACCGAAAAGAGCTTCTGGATATCACGACAGCGATTACTCACCTCGAACAGGACAAATATTTTTTTCCTTAACGAGTAGTACGAAAAGGATTTACTTCAGACACTGGACAAGGCCCAAATCTCTGTCATTCGCATGAAGAAGAGACGGAGATATCGGGGACATGGGTCGGGGTGACTTGGGAAATCCTGGAAATCCGCTTCTACCATCAGTCCTATTTACCAACGTGCAATCATTAGATAATAAACTGGATGAGCTCTGATCAAGACTATCCTACCAACGGGACATTACAAACTGTAATATATTATGTTTAACCGAGTCGTGGCTGAACGACAACATGGATAACATACAGCTGGCTGGGTTTTCTGTGCATCAGCAAGATAGAACACCTGCCTCGGGTAAGACAAGGGGTGGTGGTCTGTGTCTATTTGTAAATAACAGCTGGTGCACAAAATTTAATATTAAGGAAGTCTCAAGGTTTTGCTCGCCTGAGGTAGAGTATCTCATGATAAGCTGCAGACCACACTATTTACCAAGAAAGTTTTTATCTATATTTTTTGTAGCTGTCTATTTACCACCACAAACTGATGCGGGCACTAAGACCGCACTCAACGAGCTGTGTAAGTCCATAAGCAAACAAGAAAGTGCTCATCAAGAGTCAATGCTCCTAATGGCCAGGGACTTTAATGCAAGGAAACTTAAATCCATTTTACCTAATTTCTACCAGCATGGTACATGTGCAACCTGAGGGAAAACACTCTAGACCACCTTTACTCCACACAAAGAGACACGTACAAGGCTCTCCCTGCCTTCCATTTGGCAAATTTGACCATAACTCTATCCTCCTGATTCCTGCTTACGAGCCAAAACTAAAGCAGGAAGTACCAGTGACTCGCTCAATGACGCAGATGCTAAGCTACATGAGTGTTTTGCTAGCACAGAATGGAATAAGTTCTGGGATTGTTCTGATGGCATTGAGCAGTACACCACATCAGTCACTGGCTTCATCAATAAGTGCATCGATGACGTCGTCCCCACAGTGACCGTACGCACAAACCCTAACCAGAACAGATTACAGGCAAAATCCGCACTGAGCTAAAGTGTAGAGCTGCCGCGTTTCAAGGAGCGGAACTCTAACCCGGACGCTTATAAGAAATTGCGCTATGCCCTCCAATTAACCATCAAACAGGCAAAGTGTCAATACAGGAATAAGATTCAATACAGGACTAAGCCTACACCGGCTCCAATGCTTGTCAGATGTGGCAAGGCTTGCAACTATTACGGACTACAAAGGGAAGCACAGCCTGGAGCTGCCCAGTGATACGAGCCTACCAGACGTGCTGAATTACTTCTGTGCTTGCTTCGAGGCAAGCAGCACTGAAGCATGCAAGATAGCACGAGATGTTCCGGACGACTGTGTGATCACGCTCTTTGTAGCGGATGTGAGGAAGAGCTTTAACTTCTTGAGAATACAGGGGGTGCTGTTTCGCATTAGCATAATTGCCTCTACAGACTAAACTGCCTCTTATTCAATTATTGCTGTTACTATATGCATATAACCATATAGCATTGGATAGAAAACAAGCTATGGTTTCTAAAACCGTTCCAATTGAGTCTCTGAGTCAAACACAGGTCATTTCACAGCACTTTCCCTGAGCCAGAAAAAGATTGCAAGATGTGTATGCTCGCTTCAAAGCTCTGCCTATATATGGTCACGCGACCTATGACCCGAATGACACTTCCTTCTTCTTCCTCTGGGTGTCTGGAAGACGTCAGAGGAGAAATTTTTTGTTTATCTTGTACTGACGTGAAATAAGACCTATTTCTTTAGCGTGACCGACAACTTCCGGTTTCTGAGATGCGCGTTTTCAGAGGTGGCATTGTCTTTTGTTATGCTGACGTTACGGATGAAAACTATCTCCGTGTCGAAGTTTGTTTGATACATGTGACCATATCACCGTAATGTATGTTTTTTCAATATAGTTTAATCAGATTATTAGAATTTTTTCGGGAGTTTTGCCGTGTTCCGTTCTTTGAGTTTTTTAACTTTGGACAGAGCCGTGCTAGTCGACCAGTACCCAGGCTAAATGAAGAGGGGAAGTTGCCATTGTGAATGGATTGAACGACTCATCAGGACTAAGGACACCTTGATCAACATTCTGATGAAAGACCAGCAATAGTAAGACCCAATTTACGATGTTATTTCATATATCTGTCGTGCATGTGAACTGGTCGCGCGCGTCCAGCTGGTTCTGGCTGGCCTGGTTATGCTAATTTAGCGCTACATTTTGTTTTCGCTATAAAACATTTAAAAAATCTGAAATATTGTTTGGATTCACCAGATGTTGGGCTTTCAATGTCTGTACGCTGTGTATTTTTTCTGAAATGTTTTAAGACAAGTAATTAGTTATATAACGTTGGTCTCTGTAATTGTTCTAGCTGCATCAGCACTATATCAGATTGCAGCTGCAATGTAGAACTGTGATTTATACCTGAAAAATGCACATTTAAAAAAAAAAAACTATGCTATACCATAAATATGTTATCAGACTGTCATCTTATAAATTTGTTTGTTGGTTTGTGGCTATCAATATCTTAGTTTAGCCGAATTGGTGATAGCACCTGATGGAGTAAGAAACTGTTGGAGTAAGAAAATGGTGTCTTTTGCTAACGTGTTTAGCTAATAGATTTACATATTTTGTCTTCCCTGTAAAACATTTAAAAAATCTGAAATGGTGGTTTTATTCACAAGATCTGTGTCTTTCATTGGGTGTCTTGGACTTGTGATTTAATGATATTTAGATGCTACTATTTAATTGTGACGCTATGCTAGCGATGCTAATCAGTGTGTGGGGGGGGGGGGGGTGCTCCCGGATCCGGGTTAGGTACTCTGTAGAGGTTAAACAGGTCTACATTCACAAGGCTGCATGGCCAGACCGATTACAAGGACGTGTAATCCGAGCATGCACTGACCAACTGGCAAGTGTCTTCACTGACATTTTCAACCTGTCCCTGACTGAGTCTGTAATACCAACATGTTTCAAGCAGACCACCATAGTCACTGTACCCAAGAACACCAAGGTAACCTGCCTAAATGACTACAGACCCATAGCACTCGCGCCTGTAGCCATGAAGTGCTTTGAAAGGCTGGTCATGGCTCACATCAACACCATTATCCCAGAAATCCTAGACCCACTCCAATTTCCATTCCACCCCTACAGATCCACAGATGATGCAATATCTATTGCACTACACACTTCCCTTTCCCACCTGGACAAAAGAAACACCTACGTGAGAATGCTATTCATTGACTGCAGCTCAGCTAAGAACCCTGGGACTAAACACCACCCTTTGCAACTGGATCCTGGACTTCCTGACGTGCCGCACCCAGGTGGTAAGGGTAGGTAACAACACATCTGCCACAATGATGCTCAACACGGAGGCCCCTCAGGGGTGCGTGCTAAGTCTCCTCCTGTACTACCTGTTCCCACATGACTGCATGGCCAAGTACGACTCCAACAACATAATTAATTTTGCCAACGATACAACAGTAGTAGTCCTGATCACCGACACCGAGGAGACCTGGCCGTGTGGTGCCAGGATAACAACCTCTCCCTCAACGTGATCAAGACAAAGGAGATGATCGTGGACTACAGGAAAATGAGGATCGAGCACGCCACCATTCTCATCGACGGGCCAGAAGGCGAGCAGGTTGAGACGTTCAAGTTCCTTCGTGTCCACATAGCCAACAAACTATTATGGTTCAAACACATGAAGAGAGTCGTGAAGAGCGCACAACAATGCCTTATCCCCCTCAGGAGACTGAAAATATGTGGCATGGGTTCGAGACAGCAGGTGCGGTAGAGAGAGTCGAAACAGCAGGACCGTGACAAGGTAGCACGTCCGGTGAACAGGTCAGGGTTCCATAGCTGCAAGCAGAACAGTTGAAACTGGAGCAGCAGCACGACCAGGTCGACTTGGGACAGCAAGGAGTCATCAGGTCAGGTAGTCCTGAGGCATGGTCCCAGGGCTCAGGTCCTCCGGGAGGTAAGGGAAGACCCCCATGAAATGGACAAAAATGAATGGCCATTGGGCGATACACAATTTCAAATACCAATCAAATGGACGGCAGTTCATCCAAACCATATTGCAAGTGGAACATGGCAAATGCCATTTGTCAAACCCCAACATTCCCAAAGATGGCGAGTTCGCTCCACTGTAGATTTTCATATGGCAAATGGTCACTAAGTCAAGACCCAAGGAAAAATCAAAAAAAATTATCAAAAATTCATCACCCTCTAAAAACAAAAGTGCTTTCTGGACCTTTTTTCAAATATTATATATTTTTGTGTTTATAATTATATAATTATAATTTTGTAATTATACATATATAATAACCGTATGATCCTACATTTGTCTTATTTTATTGAGTTTGTCCATAAGGCCTATGTTGAGTCCATTTGTCATATATAATCATAGGAAGTCTGCTTCCGAACACAAAAGTCAGTGAACCATGTCTAAATGGCATAACAAATGTCCAAATGGCATTTATACTGACCAAATGATATGTTAATGTCACTATGTTAATCCCTGAATCAACCTAGAAGGTCTATTTGTCATGTTTGATCATAGTAAGTATTAGGAAGTAAGAATTTGATGCAATGAGAGAAGTTTGATGTTTTGAAACACCTCCAAAATGACCAGGGGCACCCCTTATTGGATGGGCACGAGTGGGGGGTGCTCCCTACCCGGCCATGGACCCCTTGCACCCCCCTAAAGGCATTAAAAGCCATCTAAAAAAATTGCTCCTGGTAACCCGTTCCGATCACCAGGTGCACGGATGTCCATTTGCAATG